>NC_137984.1:31730807-32930807 GCF_963924665.1 Micromys minutus | reverse complement strand
GGTCCCTTTCCGGGGTAAGAAGACGTGTGCGATATGTCTTTGCAGGAAATGTCCCTCGCGTTACAGAAAGCAGTTTGTGGGAGTTGGCTCCCTGTATCGCGTGGATCCCAGAGATGAGACTCTGGTTCAGGCTCTTTTGCTTACTGAGCCATGCCACGTGGCCGCTTACTTCTTGGTATAGAATGTATAAGTGTGATTGAGTAAGTGTGGTTGAGTATTACCCACCGCACTACAGTCTGCAGAGCCCCTACCGGACAGTATTTAAATAGTGTTTGCTTTTTCACCATACTAAATCTGCAGAATTGTATTTGCTTTTGTGCCCTATTAGACCCTAGTTTTCTTAGAGAATAAATCATTAGTAGACTAACTGAAAAACTACATACCTTTAAATCTCTTAATAAATATTAAATTGATCCTATAGCTTGTCAATATTTTTAATATTCTATATTTTTTTAAAAAGTATTTTTCATCCTGAAAAATGATCTTAATTTGGGAATATATAATGAAGATTACATATACAATATACAATATATAAGCAATGTTACACACACATATATGCACATACACATGTGTGTATAAATAATTGGGGCAGTAGATGCATAGGGGATGGTAAATGGGAGGAGCTTGGCTTCTCCAAGTGCTTGAACTTACAGCCCATTATAGCCCACAAGGAGAGGCTGAAGGAGACCCACACAAGGGTCTTTCATCTTGAGGTGTTTTCAATAAAGAACAAACGAGACAAGAGTCATGGGTCTGGCTCCCCATGATGTGTGCATTGGTGTTGGGTCAGTTCCATTTCCTAGGTTACCACCACACCTGATGTTCTTGGTCAGAGAGCTGAAGGCCCAGGTGATCAGCTAGACGTCTGGCTGACAGACTCACAGGCATCCAGTAATCGGCTTAGGCTAGCATGTCGACATTTTATGATCATCTTGCTTATTCTTAAAATGCTCTGGGAGGGAGATACTTGCCCCACTCACTTCTATTTTATCACACACACACACACACACACACACACACACACACACACACAGCTCATAGGTAATCTGCCCAGGCCCAGTGGACATTTGACCCAGGTCTGTATGAAGTGTGACATTTGTACTCTGGGTTGCAGAGGGCTGCGCCAGTGTGCTGTGAAATTAAATCTCTTTAGGAACTATAACAGTAATATTGTACAAAGACCCAGAGGGCAGACAGCAAGGACTAACATGCCCCGTTCTATGAGAAGACAAAAAACAGAGGGCTGGACTTTGTGCATTCATTTAAGACAATCAATACTTAAACAAGATAGAAATGAATTTAAAAAAGAAAAGAAGAAAACCCCAACGAAGTCTCACAGAGATTCTGCACTTGAGTGATGTCACTTCCAAAGGACGTTCAGCATCAGACAGACAGAAGGGAGCAACATTCAAGATGAGGGGCTCACATGTACAAGGGTCTCTTTAATATTTATTAAATATTTCTCTTTAATATTTATTTATTTGCTTATTTGTTTTATGTGTGTATGTGTGTGTGTGCACACATACACACACACATACACGTACACCTTGAGCATATGTATGTGTGCCATGTGTGTGCTGAAGCTCACAGAAGCCAGAAAAAAGTGTTGGATCCCCTGGAACTGGAGTTAAAGTGGTGGAGAGCTACCGTGTGGGTGCTGAGGCGATAAAAAGGTTCTCTTGATTATTGAGCCACCTCTTCAGCCCCAGGATCGCTCTTTCAATGCTAATATTTCAGGATGGAGATTATCCATCTTGAGCTATCTTAGGTCTCACACTATGTGCTGTCTGTGAACAATCTTCTCCCCTAAGAGGCTGTAAACAGAATACCACACATCACTCTTAAGCCTGTGTGTTTACTGTGACCCTCTACAGACCCAGAGGCTGGTGTTCTTGAAAACCTACCGGAGAGCTATCTCTACTTGGAACTTCAATGGGCACTTAAGAAGAAACATGATTTGTTCCTTTCCAGGCAGCATTTATTTATTGAAGTTAACCTGATTGCAGAATCTTCTTAGGCTTCTTAGAGTTGTCTCAACCTTTTAAGCAACTTGGGGGAGAAGAAAGTGTCAGGAACCACCGCTTCTTTCTTTAGATATTTCTTGAATCCGTTTCCTCTCCTCAACATCCTTGCCTTAGTTCAAGCTGTTTTACTATTTTTCAACTGGAGTTTTGTGCTTTAAATGTATGAGAGCAACATGGCATGCAGGGCGAGTGGGCTGTGCCCCCAGACAGAAGGACTGGTACGGCTGAGTAAGCTCAGACCCCAGGAATCTCAGAGACTTTGAGATCAGCAGCAGTCAAGTAGCTCCCTGCCCATTTTTGTACCTGCTCTGGAAGCAACCATGTCACTCCACTGTGAGGACCATGGGCAGTCAGTCACAGGCACCTGGAGTCCCTCCCAACGCAAGTATAGCATCACTAACATCTCAACCTCAGCCAATAGGAAACACCTATCTCTAAATCCCACCCCACGCCTCAATGTTTATATAGTCCCTGCCCACATGGAATAAAGCACACATGTCGTTTCACTGGAGAGCATCTGAGAGTGACTGTCTTTACTGAGCTCTAACTCCGGGAAGCGTTCTCTCTCCCAAAGCATTCTCCAATGATCTTGGTCCTGCCTGGCTGTTGTTGCTGCGAGACCAGGACCCCAGCTGCCTGCCCCCACACAGGCTGCCCAAACCTCCTCATGTCTCTTCTATGAGCTGTAACACTCCCAGCATCCACAGCCGACTAGAGTCCTGAGGAACCTGTTTGTTCTCGGACAGTGGAGGGCAACAGCACAAAGAGGGGTGAATAAAAAAAGCATATGTTTGGAGTTGAGCAAAACATGTAGAATATCATTGCCAAACTCAATAGTTAACTTTTCTGTCTTCTTTTACCCCTTTAATTCATGTCCTCTCCTTCTATAAGATATGGAATTTTACCCGCAATATAGATTTTTAAAGCATGCTAATATGCATGAAGAACACCCATGTATTACGTGGTCAATGAATGGCATCTCTTATATTAGTCAGGGTATTTTCAGCTGTTGAGCCAAAGTATACAGTTCAAATAATGTAAACAAAAGAAACATGAATTGATATATGAGGCTTGGAATGCCCAAGTACCTTCGATTCAGGGCTGAAAAGTCATTTGTGCAGATTCGTGGTTCTGTGCTTTGAGCTTCATTTCCTCTTGTCTTCAGTTTTACAGAGACTCTATTGAAAATTCTCAGTCTACATTCTCAGATCACGATGAAAAATATCCGATATGGAGCAACAAGAAGGAACTCAGTTAGGTCCCGCCCCAGTCGTGTGTGCACCCATGCTTGCAGCATTGTGTCCTAGGAAACACATGCTTCTTCAGAACTCTGGTGCTCCTGAAGCCCCACAAGAAAAAAAGCTCTCCCTGGGAGATGAATGCTTTCAGACAAGACTGCAGCCCTGGCCACACTCTGCCCAGCCTCTCCTCCTAAGTCTGATTGGAATGGCCACTCCAAATGTATTGTGTTGTTACTTTTGTATTGTTGCTTTGTGTTGCTTACTCTTCTGCATGACCAAAAGCAACTTAACAGAAGAGTTTGCTTTGGTTTAGTGCTCCAAAAAAAAAAAGGAGTCCAGTGATGCAAGGAAGACATGGCAGGGTCGCATAGGCAAAGACCGGATGGTCACATTTCATCTGTATACAGGAAACAGGAGGTAAGGAGGGAGGGAGGGAGGGAGGGAAGGAGGGAGGGAGGGAGGGAGTGAAGAGAGGTGAGGGAGGAGAGGTTAGGCTATAAATATCCAAAGCCCCAGAGACACACTTCCTCTTTCAAGGCTCTGCCTCTAAGATTCTATACCCCTCCCCCTACAACAGTGCCACCAGCTGGGAAACAAATGTTCAGATACATGATCCTGTGAGGAACATTTCTTATTCAAACTACCACAGGAATATATTTCACTATTACCAAAACCTTAAAAATGTGTACCTCACACAAAGAGCATGTTAGAACTTCTTTACTGAGCTAGAACATGTACAAGTGACAGCTCTCCACCCTCGGCACTGCCTCCCAGATACAGTGCATTCCCTAACACAAAAATGCCTTCCTGTTAAACAATAGTTACTTTTGTTAGGTCTAAGAGGAATTCATACAATGTATCTAGATTGTGGCTCTTCCTCACTACTACCCACAACTCCTCCCTCCTCCCAGACCCACTCACCCCTCCCTATCCTTTCCTTCACGCTCTTTTTCTCCCTCCCTCCCTCCCTCCCTCCCTCCCTCCCTCCCTCCCTCCCTCCCTCCCTCCCTTCCTTCCTTCTTTCCTTCCTTCCAGTCAAAGAGAGATTTTCTTGCAATTAATGTCTTGGTCCTCTGGCTCTTACAATCTTTCTGTGTCTTTTGAGATGTCCCCTCAGCCTTATGTGCAGGAGTGGAGTTTGTTTATGTGTCCATTGGGGCTGGCCCCCATGATCAGTTGATCTCTGCACTGGAACAGCTGTGGCTTTCTATCTGCTGAGAAAAGAAAGCATCTCTGTTGAGGGGTGAGAACTGCATTCTCTGTGGATGTAAACTCGAGTGTTTAGGATGCAGTTAGGAATTGTGCTGGCTTAGGACAGTGGCGGGAGTAGGTCCCCACGGTTCCAAGGCCTTGCCAGCCACTGGTAATTGATGGATTTTAAAATGCATGGGTTCCCTCCTAGTGACTGGACCTTAAGTCTGATTAGGTGGTGTTGATTAACTTCAGGATATAAGTGCTGCTTGTTCATCTTTGGGAATATCTTTCTGTGGCGGCCATTGTGGTTTGTAGGCGTAGCAGCTGGAGGGGGCGGGCTCTTACTTGCTCTTCTCCCTTGGCAGCTTGCACAGACAGGCTGGTGCTGACAGTGCTCATCCTCAGGGACTTCCAGGTCCGATCAGCCTAATTCTTCTAATTCCTGTGTCTGAGGCGAGTGCTGTCGTCGGTAATAAGGCCTTGAAGGACACCAAAGGACACATCAATAACTTATGTTGTTTTGGGGGTTTTTTGGTCTCCCCTGACTCAAATACAGATTTCCCAATCCTGGTGTATGGGATTGTTAGATAATATACAGTGCTAGAGACCATTGCCACCTAAATGGTATAACTCCAGTTAAACTATATGTATATATGTACATAAGTATATATATGTACATAAACACATATATCACACATACATATATATATATATAATTTTAAGTAAGCACAAAATAATATAATGACCTATGTCTTTTTTAGACATCTTTAGTGTTATTTACCCCTCCTTCCATGTCCTCTGTTCTGACTGTCTCTTTCCCTTACCTAAGTCTCTCTCATCCATTTTTCTATTTTCCCCTTCATAGCAATGCCCCCACCCCCTCCCACCTCTTCTTGATTTTGCTGGTGTTTTAATTAGTGTTTTACTGCTGTGAAGAGACACCATGACCAAGGCAATTCTCATAAGAACAACATTTAATTGGGCCTGACTTACAGGTTCAGGGTATAGTCTATTGTTATCAAGGCAGGAGCATGGCAGCATCCAGGCAGGTATGGTGCAGGAGGAGCTGAGAGTTCTACATCTTCACATGACCGAAGCCTGACATGCCTTTATGCACTTGGCCTCTGTGAATTGTCTAAGGATAAACATGAGCCAACTGGAGCCCCTCCTTGATGGAAGGTAGACAAGAGATTTTTTTTCCTTTTGTGTCACTAAATTGGAAACTGAAGGGTACTCATGGTCATGTTCTCTAACATACGTGGATATCCCACATATGATAAGGCTCCATGCAGAGAGAATCAGAGCAACGGGAGATGAAACCAAGAACTAGCGGGCCTGGGCATTCCAGACCCTGTCCTAACAATAAAGCAGACGGTCTGAATTCGCTTTGCTTTCGTCCAATTACTCAGACTTGTGTCTGTCACTTCAAAGCAGAGTCTAGGTCCAGCTTAAATATTTTTTTTTTCCTGTACGAGGCCTTTTTGGACTGAGTCTGTAGACCTCTGATGATATAGCTGCTGTCTGCATTTTAGAAGGTATACACAGGTTTACCCATTCACGGGCCTCTTTGACTTAGTAACACCAGCCGAGTGTGACCCCGCATCTAGCTGTGCAGGATACAGGACTTGACTCCCTTTCCTCTTTGTCTGGGGCTTTTTAAAGGTAAGGGTTTTGAAAAATGTTTATTGAATTGAGTTCTCAATGGTCACTAAAAGAAGATACTTTTTTTCTCATTGTATTCCTGTATTTCTTTCTCCATCCTGCACTGATAATTGATTCATAAATGATCTAAAATATTTAACTGAAAGAAAACATTATTTCTGGGGGGGGGGGGGAAGCCATGGAGAACATGAACTGTATTTGAAGTGGAAAAGCTCACGTTTTAAAATAATGAACCCAAGCCATGTCTATCTTACCTCTAAATAGCAGGTACAAATTGGTTTATTTGCATTTTCTTGGTTAATTACACATTTTGGAATGATCTTTCCATGTGGAAGTCATTGATAACAGGATCTAATTCCAGAGACCAAAGTGCCATTGAATTGAAGTATTTTCAGAGGCTGGAGTCAAAGCCTGGGAATTAGAAATCATGGGTCTTAATTACATCCTGGTCCCCGAGAGGTTGTTGTTGTTGTTAGTTTTTTTTTTTTTTTTTTTTTTTTTTTTTATCTTTTTTTTTTTTTCCTGAACACACATAAACTCAAAAATGCAAGTGTGTTTAAATGGAAGATGGACCCATCTGCATCCTTTGATATCAGACCTGTATAAACTTGAGTGAAATATCACCCATAAATATACATATCTAAACCCCTCAGATGACACCACTAATGCCCTTAAATTGAGGGACAGTTTTAGCATTATGGGTCCAGAAGTGAATGGGCAAAATGCAAGCTTGAGAAAACATTTCACATGTGACCACACTGAGGTTTGGATACATGTGACCACACTGAGGTTTGAATACATGTGACCACACTGAGGTTTGGATACATGTGACCACACTGAGGTTTGGATACATGTGACCACACTGAGGTTTGGATACTGTGGATAGTTTTTCAGGGTCCCACAATCAGAAACTCAATATATTGATAGAACCTTTCGTAGTCTGTCTACTAGTCTATATAATTAATTATGATGTCATTTATTTGTGATCTCTAGTAAAAGTAAGGTGCCTACTGTGGGTGTCCTCTCACAGAAGGACTGTGCTGCCATTGGTCTATTGACATAGACTATTGTCAACTGTCAGAGAGTACTTTAGGTTTTAGGGTATGTCTCACTTTGTCAGAGTGACTCATAAGCTGACATATCTTTCCCTTGAGTTTATCTCTTGATGGAACCCTAAGAATGTCCATCTGAAATGACAGTCTAGGCATCAGATTCCCTGGGGAAGCTTATTGATAAAATTTTAATTTGGGTCCATTTCATGGAGCCTCTATGTGTGGTTACCGCCTTCTTGCTGGGATATGAGACAGCCAAGATTTACAGATTTCTCTAAGTGAAGACAAAACGCAGTCTTGTAGATGTGGGAAGTTCTTTGATTCTTGGGTTTCTAAACTGGCTTCAGAATTGATTGATTCTTCATAAAATGCATGGGCATAGTGTTTACCATCTGGAGCAGGTTGTAGCTAGAACAGTTAAAAGAGTCAGTAAGACAGCACTCAGCAAATTTGTGAGCCCACTAGAGGGGAGTCCTTTAGTAACAAAACAAGACGCTTACCATGAAGGAGGCTGCACCCCATTCAGCACCAGACAAGATGGGATAATGCTGGGGTGGTCTCACTCCAGCAGTTCTTGATGTGCCCTTAGAAAGAACCAAGACTTTGAAACTGGTCTCATTGTTATCTGATGCTCTCTGAATGCTTCCAACAACAACACTCCATTCCATTGTGTCAGAAGTTCTTTACTTGTCTGAGCACCGAGGCTCAAGCAACATGGAGCATGGCCGTAGGACAATTCCAGTGAAAGGCAGTGATGCTAAACTAATGTGGAGAGTGTGGAGAAGGGGAGATCTATAACAAGACAGCTCTTTTCACCTCATGTCAGCAGAGACTGGTGAAAGCCAGTTCAGACTTGGGTATAATGACTTTATTGACAAGAGACAGCAATAGTTTCTTAAGGTGGGTAGTCTTTAGAGCTCAAAGGGATAGGCTTTGAGGGAGGTAAATACCATTCTCTTAACATCATTTATTAAAAAGAGGTACATGCAGATATGTGTCTGTGCCTTAATGGTCCATTATCATGGACCATTTGATGGAGTAGCTTTTGAAGACAGCTGTCAAGTACCAAGGGATAAAACCTATACACATCTGTACTGAAGCCAATCAGGTGGTTCACAATGTACTCTGTGTGTCATGGGAGCATCATATGTTAGAAAAAGCACAGATCCAGACAAACTCAAACATTTATGTCAAGCTTTATATAGTGCTGAGGATGGAGCCCTGCCGAGGAGGAGGTTCTCAGCACTCACACTGCTCACAATCTATAACTGTAGTAGGGGTCTGACACCCTTTTTGAACCTCCATAGGCACTAGGCATGCAGGTAGTACACAGATATTAATATAGTCAAAATATTCATACAAATAAACATTTTTAAAAATCTAAAAAATTAAAAGGAAAAATTACAAATATACTTAAAAGGATCAGCAGCTTCTCTCTCAGAAACCAATGCTTGTTTTTTGCTCCTAGAATCTTCTAGTTTCTATATATGCACATATATAAATATTTTAAAAACAAATATGCCACTTTGATTAACTATCTTTTATTACCAGAATATATGGTATCAATATAGCCTAAAATGTTATTGATAACTCCTCCACAAAGGTAGTATTTATAAAGAACCCTGTAGATTTTCTAGCCTACCACCCACTGGGAATGTTTTCCACAATTTTGACTCTATAAACAGAGATAGGAATGTCTTCTAAATGTCCATACACTTTCCTAAGAATTAATTCCTAAAATGCAGGCTACTGGACAGTCTAGAAACAAGGACTAGAATCTGTAACTACAGTTGAGCTTCATCATTATAACACTGTGAGATGTGAGAGCTACTGGGTTCCCAAGTGCCTTTATTTCCCAGTATATGAAGTAGAGACATTAGTACCAACCTCAGAGTTGTGTCACAGCCTTTGTCTTTAAGAATCTTAGAGGAAGTTAGAACACTATCTGGCACATAGAAAATATGTTTGTAAGTGAAAAAAAAATCTTGGAGCAAAGATAGTCAAGTTTATTTTTTATTTTAGGTTTATTTAATTTTATGTGTGTGGGTGTTTTTTCCTGCATGTATTTCTATGTATCACGTGTGTATAGTGCCTGAAATGGCCAGACAAGGGCAAAAGATCCCCTGGAACTGATGTTTTAAATGGTGCTAGAACTCAAACTCAAAAGTCCTTTGGAAGTACAGTCAATGACCTTATCCATCTTGGCAGCCTTGACAGTCACATTTTAAATATCCCAATACCCATTTTCTTCTCTATTAGGCATAGTTAGAGTTACGATTAGAGTATGGCAAACCAATCAGCCCTCCCCCTAAACCTGGCTTTGTTTTATGTATTTTTGGTGTGGTAGTTTTAATAAGACAAGTCTGATACTCTCAGGCATCTGAATACTTGGTTCCCAGCTGGTGATGATGTTTGGGGATGATTGTGGGTGTGGTGTTTCTGGAGGAAGTGTGTCGTTAGGGGTGGGCTTTAAGGTTTCAAATGTCATGCAGTTTCCTGTGTCCTCTCTGTTTCCTGTCTGTGGTTGGAGGACTGATTTTCAGCTGCTGCCACACTTTCTTGTGGTGATGGTGATTGATTATTGTCCCTCTGAACCATTATTACTTAATAAATAAATAAATTTCTTCCTTCTTTTCGTAAGCTGCCTTGGTCGTGGTGTTTTATTGTGCTGATAGGAAAGCAAGTAAGATACTTGGTGACATAATTTAAAAATGGTTAACTTGTGCTCTGTTTTGTAATAAGATGATGGTAAGTATCTACCCCTTAGAACAGTCATGAAGCTGAGATGAGATGGCACAGACAGAGGGGGTCACATGACATTTAGAGGGAGAGGGATCTAAACAGGTTGCTGATCTTTGTTCTAGGTTCTTTCATTTGAAAGAAAAGGAGGCTCAGAGGGCAAGTCCTAAATCCTTGAAGCTCCAAGGCCAAATGACATGGGCCACCCAGTGGGTGAAAAGAAGTACCCGGTTCTAAGTTATTCACTTGTTGGGTCTGGTCAATCAGTATGGAGGTTTTAGGGAGAAATATCCAGCCTGAGCTAACAGTGAGGTGCATATTAGGAGTCAACGGTATTTGTGAAACTTGTCATCAAGGTCCCAGGGAGGCAGGGGGAGAACAAAAATAATATGAGGAAAAGGGAAGCAATGGCTACTTGGGCATTTGAAGGGAAAGCACCGTGTGCGGGGCCATTGGTTGGTGCCATGTGCAAAAGAGATGGATGCTCAAGTCAGGCAACAAGGTGCATTTTCATCGTGTGAAAACCCAAAGAGCAAATTACTCTGACCAGGAATATGGTTCCAGGATAACTTCCTTCAGATGCTTAAGTACTTGAGAGGGTGTGGAAGGAAGCATTCCTCACACAACTGGTCTTCTCTAAGAATTTCAGGACTGAGTTCCTCCTTAGAGGCCTTAGCTTGTACAGAAGTTTCCCTGGGGTCGGTGTCAGCGACTGCAGGACACTGATGTCAGTGTCTGTCTTTAGGTCTGGCTTGAGTCATCTTGAGAAACTTAACGCAGAACAAAGAGCAGAATTATTACTTTTTACCACGAATGGAACGGTGGGAAGGAAGCTCCCAGCCGCTGTGTGATTCACTGGAGATTTTGTGACAAATATTATTTGTAAGTGTGCATTGTAAGATGCCACAGATGATTACAAAGAAACTCACTCAAGCTCTTCCCATGTGCTTGAGACAAGACTTTTTTTAGGGGGGGTTTCAAATTATCTTAATGAGTCTTCACTAGAGACAGGAATACACTGGACAACTCTCATGGTTCTGTTCTTTCTATGATTTGATGATTTTTTTAAAAATTGATCTTACGATGGATGATCACTCTGGCTTTTCTATTGCTGCTACCCAAGGAATAGCTGTTGCCTTGACAACAAGGGACAGTCCTAGGTTCCTCATATGCTAATAGGAAAACAGCCAATTTTCTTGTTCATAAAAGAAAACTGTTGGCTAATCTCTATCTCTTTCTCTCGTTCTCCCTCTCTCCCTCCCTCCCTTTCTCTCCCTCTCTTCTAGTTTTCCTAGTCACTCTACAATGGACTTCACTGAAAGGATAAATTGGTTGATATCTTAAGAATTCTCACTGAAACTTGAGAAACTCATTTATGAAGGAGTTGGGAGTAAGACAGTGCTGTAAGCATCAGAGGAAATAAAAGTCAATCTCGGAGAAGGAGATGAACTGCATAAGATACTTGGCCTCTGGCAGGGTACAGAAGACAGAATAGATTTCAAGAGGCACAGACTGGACCAGGAGACTAGCAGCTTCCTTCGTGTATGATTCTCCCAAGTAAAAGATTGCATTAGGCTGAAGGAAACTAAGAGCAAAACGCCCTCTGCCAATGTTCCTTGCCCTAAATGCTGGACAACACACACACTGTCACTTCCTGTCCCTGGTTTTTCCATCTCTGTTTTGGAGCCTGAAGACATCACTAATGATGTACATGAATACTTCCAGGTGCTTGTTGGTGGTAACATAACTCTGATGACCAAAAGACATATGAGTATCTAAAACATGAGGCAAAAACACTTTTGCAAAGTAATCTTTGGAAGGTTGTAAGCACTGTGCTATCATTTGACTGGAAGATTTGGGACTGGACATTGGAAACTTTCCATAGGGTGGGAAGACCATTCTCTTGCTTTGTCCAACTTCCAAACACCCACAGAATAGGAGGAACCCCTTCCCTCCCCCCTTCCTTTTCCAAGCTCAAATCCTTATCATGTGACTTCTTTCCTACTCCTCCTCTGCCCCATTTAAAACCTACTCAATTATCCTGCCTGTAAGGATCTGATACCTTTCAACCTTTTCTGTCTTATCATGAGCTTCTCTCATGCAAATGCCTCACTGCGCCTAAAAGGACGACATTATTTTGTAACCCCTTTCGATCCCCTTTTTACTGCAGAGACTTTTACTAGAAACCCAGGTATCAGGCAAAAGCCTTTCTTCCTAGATTTTTCTTTGGCCCTCCTTCTTTTTCCCTATCAAGACAAAGCCCTGCCCTGCTTGGTGAGCACACTGCATGTACTTAACAAGGTTCTGGAAGCAGTTCAAATCCACCTATGCAGCAACAGTAATGCTTTCCACTGGCTCAGGGGAGCTCAGGGCTCTTCACCTTCTCTAGCATAGTGACCTGGGTTGGGCCAGGTGTGTCAGCCATCAGGGAATGGGTAAAAACACAGATTTCTAGATCCCAGCTGCAGAGCATCTTAGGAAGACTGAGGCGAGGTCTGAGGGTCAGCAATATCTCACAGGCTCGTATTGAAAATACTGCCTTATTTGTGGGAACAGTTCTTCTGAAAAAGTCTGCCAGTGCAGCTGGGGTGGGTTGTGAAGGCTGCTTATGGTTACAAGGTTCAGTACACTCAGGATCTCCTTACACAGCTCCAGTGCCTGGGTGAAAATGTTCCTGGGTTGGGGAGGCAGATTCTAGGGATGTATGTCTACAGTTGTGGGAGGCCACAGCTATATAAGCAGTGCACCCCTGATCTAAACTCTTAGCTATGGAGTATTGGACCCAGAGAATAGCAGTTTAGTAAGCACCCTGAAGCTGGTAAAGTATACTCAGGACAGAGCAGCCTGACAGGAGCTGAGCTGGCTGAACACATGCACCAAGGCTAACACAAAAGAGAGCTTGAACAGAAGAAAATAAATTGAGGTTGGGCTAGAATGAAAGAGCTGGAGAGAATGGGATCAGATGGGACCCAGTTCATGAGGGTCAGCCCAAGCTGAGAGGCCATGGGGAGCAGGTGACATGTTCAGGTGTAAGGATTAAAGAACTCATCATGGCTGAGATGTAAAAATGGTGTCAGAGGTCTTCTATGGAAGGCTTGAGACTGGCCGAAGGCTGCTCCCAAAGTCAGTTCCCTAGTCGATGGCCTCAACAAGCAGTGTGCTGACTACTTTAAGTCAACCTGACATAAGCTAGAGTCACTGGGGAAGAGGGAGTCTCAACTGAGAAAATGCCTCAATGAGATCAGGCTGTAGGCAAGCCAGCAGGGTGTGTTCTTACCTAGTGACTGATGTGGGAGGACCCAGACGATTGTAGGTGGTGCCACCTTGGCAGGCGGTTCTGCGTTAAACCAGGCAGAGCAAGCCATGAGGAGCAAGCCAGTAAGCAACATGCCTCCATGGCCTCTGCAACAGCTCCTGCCTCCAGGTTCGTGCCCTGCTTGAGTTCCTGCCTTGATTTCCTTTGTTGAACAGTGATAAGTAAGTGTAAGCCAAATAAACCCTTCTTTCCTTCTCAAGTACTTTGATGGTCATGATGTCTCGTCAAAGCAATAAAAACTCTAGTTAAGACAAGAAAGATTATGATAAGGTTGAAGAACCTCAAAGAAAGAGAGAGTAAGGAATATTCTAACACAGGTCAGGTAATATTCTCTCCATGTCTCTGTCTGTCTCTGTCTGTTGTCTTTCTGTCCTCCTGTATTACCCAACTCTTCACCTGTGCAGGCCTATCTGAGCTTGTTCACCAGCTGGTAAAACAAAACAAAACAAACAAACAAAAAACAACTTAAATGAAGAGATGGGTAAAGAGGAACTCGGAAGACATATGGTCACTGGAAACATTGCTCCCAAGTCAGTGTGTTTATATTAAAACAAAATCCATAAATAAGTATAGTCTGCTGAATGAACACATCTCATTAAGCCTCCAGTGAGCAAGCTGTCAACACCTGCCTCATGACTGGCACTCGTCACTAGCTACTGCTTACTTTCTCTTTCCATACTCTAAGAAAGAGTAAAAGAATTTTCAAGGAGCTCACTTGATGAAATCATATCACAGAGAAACAAATCAAAATAGCATACAGTAGTCTAATGCAGTAGGGAAGTCTAACTTTTTATAAGCAGTCGATGCCACCTTATTCTTGATTTACAATAGGATGATATTCTCATAACCTCTTGACAATGTTGAATAATTGCATGCTACAAACCCTTCAGATAACAGAAGGCAACATGGATAACTTCTGATTTAAATTACATGTTTCATTTCCTAGTCCTGTTTAGTGTCAATAAGTAACATTAATTAATTAATTAGGGGTTGCTAGGTGATAAGGGTTATCTGTGATTATTTCTGCACACTGCCCTTACTTTGCTAAAGCATTTGGTCTTTGAGAATTCATAATGAACATTTTTGTATATGGTTAGCTTAATCACCAGTTTGTGTTTATGAAATTTTACATGGTTGCAAAGTTAAAGTAAATGGAATCTTTGTAAAAGATTGATTTATAAGTTGATTTACATGTTGCAATAGTAAGCTTACATTTTGTTGTTAATTATCACCATGACTGTGGCTGCTTCATGGCAATGCCAGCTGTGACATGGGAAAGTAAGGACTGCACTATGCTTCCTCCACTTGGGTATTTGTAATGTGGACTGAAAGAGAAGATGGCAGCAGGACTGCCAGGTTGCTATTTGGTCCACAGTTACTTGGGGGAGGGACTTTTCAAGTTCACCTCCAATATTACATCCAGATGTGTTGACTCAGATGCTGGGAATAATGGTCTTCATTGTACTAGCAGACTTCCACAAAACCCTGGAGTGAACAACAACAAAGATAAAAGGGAAAAGGGCATTTGTAGTGCTTTACATATACAGATATGTAGCACCATCTGCTGGATTCTAGCAAACGAGTGAGACCAGCAGAATATACATTTCGCCAGCAGAGAACTGCTGAGTAGCACAGGACTGGTTTATTCACGGCTTCAGAGTCTAGTCTACAAATGTTGGGGATACTTTAATATAAACAGCCTTTCTGTTCCTGGTTTTAGGAAAAAAATCAGAGGAAATTACTAGCTGTTGTTTATAGTCATACACCTATACAGCTGACTATACAAATACACATATACACACAGACACACATGCAAACACACATACACACCTTCACACACATATATACATGCATAGATGTATAGGTAGACACACATGCATATATGTGCATACATGTAGATACACATGCACAGATATAAAAATTCATATACACATTTGTACATATACAGATTCATGCACATACAAAAATATACACAGAAGTTCATATACACACATACTGGTAGACACACACATATCTGTGTGCTGAGTCAGACAGGGTCTTGGTGGAGGTGAAATTAAGCAGTTCCTGTCCTTGGGTTCAGGGCAAGCAGGCATTGCCTCTATAAGTGTCAATGGCTGCTGTGGGCATATATATATATATAAAATAATGTACAGATTTTCATGTTCCTCCTTCAAGTAATGTCCTCTCTGTTAAGGTTAATAACTCCATGATAATCAGAGACAGCACATGTCTGGAAGGCAAAGGTGTGACTAATGTTTCAACAAAATGGTTAACACTGAGATCTTCTGGACAGTCCTTAAAGTTGTGGAAAGGAAGTCAAAAAACATGAGTTCAAAAATATAAAATTTTTCAACTATGCAAAAATAAGGATGCAATATGAATTATATGAGAAACAAAAGCAGCTGCACTGTGAGCCAACTTGTCAGAAAGACATTAAGGAAGGAGATGAAGAGATTTAGGGAGTGATGATTAAAGGAGATCCCACCCAGCTAAGGTTTTTGTTTATGCTTACAAGAGCAGGCAAATTCCTGAGTTTAGGGTTGACCTGGGATAGAGCAAGGTTAGGCCCAAGTATGGTAGAAATTTCAGGGCGGGGTCCCACCCAGCTAGCTTATTGTCTGTGGTTAATAGAGATAGGCAGATCTTTTCCAATTTTTTTTCCTTTTTGTCTCCTAGAAATCAAAGGGCTGGGGTAAAGGGATGCTAGTTCATAGGATAATCAAAAGGGAATTGGGGTAAAGGCTGAATTGATATGTCAATCAATAACTGGGCTTTTGGTCTGCAAGAAATGAGTTGTCCAGAGTTTTTAGGATAGCAAAAAAAAAAAAAAAAAAAAAAAAAAAAAAAAAAAAAAAAAAAAAAAATGCTGTTTAGAGTAGAGCAGAATACAGAGAGCAGTCTAAAAAACTGTCTCAAGAGATCTAGCTGTCTGGAGATTTCCAAAGAAAAGCAGAATATAGGCCGACAGCTTGGACCCATGATTTGACTTTGAGTTGCTTGTTTTTGCTAGACACCCCTTCTCTTAGAACCCCTCTCCAAGCTGCGGCTGGACCTTGGCATGTGTACATACACACATACACAAGACACACACTTATATATATTTTTGCATACCTATATATACATTCACATGTACACACACCACCAGGCTATACACACAGTTCACTGTGACTTAATTTCACTGTCAAACACAAACATTCATGGACTGCACTCAGTTACTTAGTACTTCTGCAAAGCAGTAGCTGACACTGGAAAAAACATCCTGTGACTATGTAGTTCAGAAAAGATTAGAAAGTCTTTGATTAGGGCCAGGATGTAGTTAGGTGGTAGGATATTTATCCTCTATGTGCAAAGCCTTGGGTTTGATCCTCTGTACTGAAAAAAAATCAGTCATATAGAGAAGTCTTTTAAATGTTTTTCTTCCTTAAAAATGTTTTCTTTAAATAGAACCATAGCCAATTTTTACAAGAAAAATTCAAATTTAGGTGAGCCCATTCATTAGTTCAGCAAGTATTAAGATGTTTTAACAGGTACTGGGAAAGATGACTGGTACATTGGAACAATTCCAATGCTATCAGAAATCCTGTAGTTTCTCTACACTGAGGTTAATGTTCTGTGATAAAAATTTGGAACCCAGATTAATGTGCCCAGGAGGACATGGAAGCAGCCTGTGAAGGACATATTTCACAGAGTGCTAGTCACTGGACAGGAGCCACTAAACACAGGGAACACAGCAGTCACTGGCTCTATTACAGTCTCTTACAGGCATGTACTCTGTCTTCCAACCTGCTCAGGGCACTGGGAACACGCCAACTAATATGCAATCCTGTACACATCTTATAATCAAACAATTTCACAGTGTTTTTCTAATTCTGCTGTGGATAGATTCTCAGTTTACTCAGGTGACACTATATGAAGAATTATATGAGAGAAGATCTCAATAAATGGAGAGGTGTACATTTCCATGTAGTGAGACAATTTACTAAGCTCTTAAATTATCCTCCACACCCAATGTAATTTCAATGAAAGTCCTTGAGACACCCTCATTTAAAGACAATGTCTCAGTCAGTGTTCTATTCCATGACCAAGAAAACTCTTACAAAGGAATGCATTGAATTGGGGGCTGGCTTACAGTTTCAGGGGTACAGTCACTTATCATCATGGCTGGAAGATAGTGGCACACATGGTAGCTGACAGCTACATCCTGATCACAGGCACAAGGTACCAACTAGAACAGTAGCTAAGAGCTACATCCTGATCACAGGCTGAGGGAGAAAGAGGAAAACTCTCAGCTGGGTGTGGGCTTGTGAAAACTTCAAAGACCACCCTCAATGACACATTTCCTCCAAAGGGCACACCCAGTCTCCTAATCCTATCAAAGATTGACTAAGCATTCAAATGCATGAGCCAGAAGATGCTGGTTGGAGGCCATTCTTATTCTAACCACCACAGAAGAGTGAGGCTCTCCCTGGCCTTGATATCCCAGTGGTTATGAGTGACAGTGGCTAAGCCTGATGAGTTCCATCCCTAGAATCCACATTGTGGGAGGAAAGAACCAACTTCTCAAAGTTGTCTTTGATCTCTATTGATGACACACATGCATATACACATGCAAGGGTGTGGTGGTGCATGCCTTTAATCAGTAAGTTCCAGGACAGCTGGAGATCATAGTAGAGAGCCCTTGACTCTACAATCAATCATTCAATCAATCAATCAATCAATCAATCAGTCAGTCAGTCAGTCAAACAAACAAACATTATTTTTGTTTTGTTTTGTTTTGATCATTTTCACACTGACAAGTCAGCACAGAGAGTAATGGTACTGGCTGTGTAAACTTTACAACATGAGTGTGATCCCTAGATTCCACATGCACACATTATATATACAGTTAGTTACACAAACACACACACACATACTACACACATATGTGCATCTTACACTTAGGCATATGTCAAGAATAGCACATAATTTATGATGAGGACATTAATGGAAGGGCCACAGATTCTGTCTCGAAGCTCCTTCCCAGAGCACAAAAGAGTAAAACAATGCCCATGAGCTGACATGGCACACTTAAATGGACTGGCAGCTCTCTGACAAAGCTGGCTAGTTGGGTCAACTGTCACCACAGACACCAAAATGAAAAAAGAAGGCAGTGAGAAATGGTCAATAAGACAGGAAGGAGAGTGTCTCCTCCCCCCCCCCCCCCCCCCGTGACTGGCTTCCCAAGCACATTGCCAATAGACAGTCGGGGCCAGCTGTGTCCAGGTTTCTGGTCTCTTATTCAAAGGATTGACATAAAGGCACAGAGTTTCAGCAAAGGTGACTTCAAAGCAAGGTGACTGTTCAGGTTGGATACACTGTCAAGACTGACATTGGACCACATGAGTGAGGGTACTCAGGTCCTGATTATTGTTTTTGGCTATTTTATGGGGTTCAGTAGAAAGTCAGTTGGGGTGTATGACTGACAGGCTTGGATGATGTAAGCCCTTGCTCAGTGTTCATGCTCCTTCTAGTGATGCAAAATTTTAGTCATCAGCCTGTCCAGTTATAGCCGTAGATGGTAGATCAGCGATTTTCCCTAAAATCTTGTCTCGAGGACGTGGTTCGCCTTATTGTACGTGCACTCCAAACCAGTTTGTGTCAAACCAGCCCTCCGATCCTCATACCTGTATGTATTAGAAATCTGTCAGAATGGAAACCAAGTAAATTTGATGGCCATTAAAGACAGGACTTAGTCTCAGATAAGGGTGTATACACAGCTCAGTGCAGATTGACATCCTGGGGGGCTGTATGCATTGTTTGGGAAAGAACATGTGAACGTAACACATACAAACGAGGTCCTGGTTTTCCCAGTGCCTTGTCAGAACAGGGGTGCACAGTGTCCAAGCCAAGGGGAGTCAGGTTGCTGAGCCATTCCCTATGCTTGCCTTACTCACTGGGTCCTGGCCACTCATATTCCTCTTTCTTTTACTTCCTTGCAGTATGAAAGGAATAGCTGTTTCCACCAGGCAATCCCAATAATGTACTGCCTTCCACAGACCCTACAGTAACAGGACTAATCAAATGTGGGATGGAATTTCTTACTATTAGCCAAAATAACCCTTCTGTCTTCTTAGGTTGATTATCTCAGGTACTTTGTTACTGTTACGGAAAACCGGGTAACTTTGACCAAGGTCAACACAGTGTTTACATAAAGGGAGAGACTTTAAATAAGATGCAAGGCACTTTCTGATTCTAGAACAGCTGGGGCTGATCAGACGTGATGGACAGATCTTGAAGATAAAGCTGGCAAATTTAGTAATGGGTTGAGTTTGTAGGAAAACTTTTATATTTTCAGGTAATGATCCTCACTCATAAATGAGCTTACTCATTTAACCTATAGCCAGTTAACCAGGCCCCTTTACTTGCCAAGCCCTGTCACTGAGGTCCTTTCCCTGAGGCCTGGTGTGCTGTGGCTGCAGGCAGCAGTCATCTTGGTGGTGCACATGACCTGTTTCTTCATAAGATGCCCTTAAGGATGTTAGAGCTTTCCAAAGGATGTCCATGATTCTTATATCATGCTGTTCTCAGTATGGAGACTGTGCATACTGTTGTGAAGCCCCAGGCATTATCATGGTTCCTGTTGGCTAGGCTACCAAGTCCACCCTTACCAAGATACGAAGTAAAGAAGGTGGAGCTGATACCCCGCACTGTGCCAGGCTCAAGGCCCTGGCTACCACATCTCAAAGAATTCCATTTCAAGAAAGTGCAGACTTAAAGAGGTGAATGAAGACGTAGTTGACATAGTGTCTGGGAAACAGGTGGCTATGAACTCAAACAGGTCCCCAGGGCTGGTCACTGCACTCCGCAGGCTTCCCGAGCACTGCCTCCTTAACCACACACACCAACAAAGCAAACACCTTACCCAGAATAGGTAAGTGCAGTTCAAACAGTGAATTAGGTGTTGGAAGTCTTGCACTGACCACTTGGAGACTGAGACAGGATCACTGTGAGTTCAAGCCTTAATGAGTTTCTATATTATTATTATTTACTATATAATAATAAATGGCATTGTGGGTAAATAGGATCAAAATACATTGTATAGAATTCTAAAAATGAATAAAAGGAAGAAACTATAAAACTAAATCCAGCAAGCTAAGGCAACAGGTAAGTTAGAGTTTACTATGGTGTTATTTATCGTCAAAAGTAATTTTCTGGTGGGGCTGTGGCTCGGTAGTAGAGAATTATATAGCATGTGAGAAGCCTTTGTTGTGTCCCCTTCTCTGAATTCTTTTCAAAAGCCAGTATTCTTTTCCCTATACCATTTATCTGTGGAAATCATGTCTGTAATATGTAATAAGGATATAAGTAAGACTAAATACTAACTATTTATAGATAGTTTAATGTCTGGTAAGTTGTTCTTGTTTGGTTTCCTGGTCTTTCCTTGTAAAGCTGGTAAAATTAACAAAATGTTTTGTTAATTTTGTCTACAGATCCCAATGTGGGGCTGACAGAGAGCAGCTGATCTACAAGAGCAGCAAATGGCCAAGACATTGTATAGCAAAGACTGGAGTGGGTCCAGTGTTGATAGTGGGCTTCCCACTGCACCAAAGACTCAGATAAATACTTACAAGTCCTGCAAGAGTCCAACAAAAGACAGACCTGCACAGTCAGTAAGGTGTTACATCTCCGGGCCTCACTACACACCACCTACCCAAATAGATCCATGTAGTGTTTACTATGGATATAAACAGAAAAAAAAGTCCACTGTTCTTTTACAGAAGAAAAGAACCAAATGTCCTCCCAGCACTTCAGATATAAAGTACCAGGCTGCTTGTATCTGAAGGCCTCTTTCAGCTCTGTTATGCTGTCAAACCTGACTCTTCAAGAATCTAAAAAAGAAAACCCCTGAAATGTGTCTTCACTCATGACAGGGGAAAAGAAAATTCAGTTAACAAGACCGAAGAGACAGTGGTTGGCAAGGGCCCCAGGAGCAAGTCCTTGTAGGTGTGCAGAGCCAGGAGGTGCCTGCCTGAAGGTTCCCATCCATCCCAGCGTAGCAAAGGAGGTTCAGCAGAGGAGCATTGCCTAACACTTCCCTTTTGCCAAGCCTTACTAATCACCACAATGCTTCTTTTAGAGATAATTCATGGAGAAACAGAAGAGCAACCGTTGTGTGCTCCTTATCTCAGCAATAGACCCGGACGAGCTTCACAGGTTGTGTATTGTGTCCTGCACACAGGTTGTGTATTGTGTCCCAATCTGTGATAGGGGAGATTGTGGGGAGGAGGGAGGAAGTTGGAGAATTTCTGGTGTGTATCTTCTCTACCTGGGACCACTGGTCTTTAAGCTGCCACCTCTGCAGAGCTCGAAGGTTGTAATAGTGTGAGGTGTCCTAGAGCCTTTAGCTATGCCTGCCTCCTTTTGTGGGAGCAAGGGACACATTGTACCAGTTGGCCCACAGAGCCACCCACTGATACGCTGCATCATCTCCTTCTTATCCCTGACTCCTGCTGTGGATAATTAAGATGCTTCAATGGATAATTAAGATGCTTCAATTACTGCCTTTTGCCCCTGCCACCAGAAGTCCCATAGGGATAGATCTAGAGAGGACCCCCAGCAATGGCAAGAGCCAGCTGCTGGAGCTGCGCTGTGCTGCTTGGGCGCCTGAACTGCTGCAGTCGGGCTTGGTTTGGAACTGGCAAAGATTCATAACAACCAGAAAGGATTTAAGACATGAATTAACTTTTCAAATACCAGTATGTACTGTTCTCCCTGGCTTCCTTTCACAGCAGCGTATAGAACACACACAGCTCAGCAAATGGCATTCGGAAAGCAGTTGGTGTGTTGTGTGTGTCAGCTTGCCTTTTGGTAGGGAGGAGTGTGGTGCTGTGTGTTTCCATCCAGGCGTCTTGTTGTGGATGCTGTTCCACACCTATGTTAAAGCTGACAACCTGGATCGGAACTTTGATGGTGTAGAGTTGGAAACCCAGAGCCAAATTATCTTGGGCTATCTTTAGTCTCCTTAATGGCTATTCGTTGTCCATTTTTACCAGGGAATACTTTTGGGATTGTATTAACTTAGCAGACCACTAACCCCAAAGCTAAGAATGTCATCAGATAGTATCTGAAACTTATAGATAGCACCGACTTCCCAGCTGTACTGCTACTGTTGGGAAGAAGCAAAAGAAATGTACTTCAGGCGCTACCATTTTGTTTTCAGACTCCATTTAATCATAGGGAGAAACTAAATTAAAGGTCCCAGATCCAAGGGGGGAGCCAGAGGCTTCCCTATAGCTGAACATCTTCTGTTATAGACGGTTGTCTGAGTCCACACATCTCAGTGACAACTTCTCCATTTTGCTGGCAGGGTCAAACAAGTTCATATACCTCTGACCAGTGCCTTTGTCCCCTTACTACTCTGAGCTCTGGACCTAATGTCTAGGAGAATGATTTGAGGACCTCGAAGCCAGGTGCCCCAGAGAGGACCAGTCTCCAACAGGTACTCCCTTGTTTCACCCATAATGTCAGAATACAATTGGATAACACTGTAGTTCCCACTAACTCCCCAACTCGATTCGTGTTGCCATCCTACAATAATGTTATATAATCTCCCTTCTTGGACATGGTTCAGATACCAAACTGGCTGTTTCCCTGGGCACTCAGAAAATAAAACCTTAGTTATATTTTAAGTTTCCGTCTCTAAAATGAGTTTTCTCAGCTTCTATCCCAAACCCAACACTATAAAGTCCTTGGTGATGTTTTTAATCAATGCATTAGAAAATGCCTTGATTTATGGCTTCCTTCTGCAATTACAAAAACGTAATGAAACAAGTTTTTATGTGAGAACACGTCATTTGGGGCAGCCTGGATCTGTGTTCCCAGATCCTGGTCCCTCATATATGGCTTAAGAATAAACTAGAAGTTCCTTTTGGGTACTATAGTATCCAGCAATCTGGTGGTCGTCCATTCTGGTATCCCGTAGTCCACCATCCTGGCACCCCGGGGAACCTGTCTTCTGTCCCCCGAACTTCATGATCCTCGGAAGCACCCATGGTCCTTGATTTACACGTTCTGGGAGTCCTGGGAGTGCATCTATCCTTGCAAAAAGAGCCGTGCCTCACAATCCTAGGTAAGCAAATTCTACCGGCTGCGGAAAGGACACGGAAATTCTCAAAGGAAGTTCCGCCTTCCAGACTGAGTGCTTCCTGTTTGGTAACTAAGGGCGCCTGGCTGTTGCTAGGACCGCGGAATACAGTCGGGTGGGCTCTGCAGACTCTGGCTGCGAGCTCCAGGGAACGGTTTGGGGGGCTTGTCTGTGCTCCCTTCGAGCCTGTGCGGCATGAGCAGTGAGTTCCTGTCAGAGCTGCACTGGGAAGATGGGTTCGCCATCCCCGTGGCCAATCAGGAGAACAAGATCCTGGAGGACCAGGTGAGGAGGACCGGGTGGGATTTAGGGAAAGAAAGGACAGGAGGGGCGCAGCTGAGGAATGGTGAAAGGAATGGTTGAACACCGCCAGGACCGCCAGATGAGGACCCGAGGGAGGATAAGTGGATGGATGGATGACCGGGCAAGGACTGTGAGTAGAGGATGCAGGGCCAGGCGGGTATCCAGTGGAGATCAGGGGATGGCCAGAGAACGCCGAGTCCTACGAACAGGTGCCTCTGCTTAGCTCATTTACTCCTCTTGTTCCCTGACTACTTCACTTAGATCTGATACTGATCCTCCCCATTTTCTCTGCTGCTCCAATCAGTAACTACACATTTAAAAGTCTTATCGAAGCAACGATTTCTATTCAGGGTTATAAGCCCGAATATCACTCCTCTAGCTTTTAGGTACCAGCTAAGAGGCTTTCCGCATTCAATCAAGGATCGCAAATGCTTTGTTGGTGTTTGCCCAGTAACTGCCATTTATGTATGTGAACACACAAGATACATTCTCACAAGCACTTGTGTTTCTGTAATGCTTAAAGGGGCTTGAGTTGCTTTCAAAAGACACATTTCAGCGAAGTTTGCAAGGCAGAGTTTCAGATGAGGATGAAGGATATTGTACTATTTATTTCACATTGTTAGGACGAACCCACTAAAATAATACAGTTTAAGCCTCGTTAGGTTTTTTGTTTGCTTTTTTTTTTTTTTTTTTTTTTTAACTGTAACCGCCTTCACAAAGTTTATGAATCTTTAGCAGTCAGCCCAAGGTCCCACAAATTGGTGTTAGGGTCGGGAAGAGGGCCCAAGAACCGAGGATTTGTGAAAATTGACAAAGTAGACGAGAATATTTTCTACCCTCTGAACAGTGAGCTTGAGAAGCCGGGGGGTGAATCTGCTGGGAAGACTGGAATGTTCAGAATGCTCTGCTCTGGTCTCTCCTCTGGTTAGGATCAGCCATTACCCCTTTAGGACCATCAACTTTAGCACAGGTAAAAAAGGTCACTGCTGGTACCCCAGTTGAAGGTTTAGAGCCAGCCCACAAACCTGATGTGTGTCTTGTCAAACTAGAGTTGAGATGAGTGGGGGACAATCTTATACTTAATACATTATACAATTGTACGAGTCATCCTGCTGGTTCTACAGTCAGCATTTGAATTTAAGGGTCTTGTTCTGTAGTTTTTGTTTCCCCTTCCGTTGCATTACCTTCTTTCCTTTTTCGGGTATGTGTTTGTGGTGTGTAGTGGTGGGTTTGACTGCATAGTGTACATGTGTGTGCTCGTGAGCAGAGGCCAGAAATCAACTTTAAGTGTTAGTAGTCCCTAGGCTCCTACTTTACTTTTTGAGGCAGGGTCTCTTATTGGGATCTGGAACTAAGATTAGGTTAAGATGTCAGACTAGTGAGTCTACGAAATTCCCCCATCTCTCTTTCTTTAATTCTGGGATGACAGGAACATGTCACCGTGGCTGGGTTTTATGTGTGTGCTTACAGAGCAAAGTAGTCTTTTCCTTTCTTCCTTCCCTCCTCTCTACTCCTCTTTCCTCCTCCCCTTCATTTTTTCTCCTCTCCTTTCTCAAGGATCATCTAAGAGGAGGAAACTTGAGCTGAGAAAATATCTCCACAAGCTTGGTCTGTCAGTCAAGCCTGTGGGGGATGTTCTTGACTAGTGGTTGGTGCAGGAGGGCCGCACCTCTTGTGGGCACTGTCATCATGGATAGGTAGCCCTGGGCTGTATCAGAAAGCAGGCTAAGCAACCTATGAAGAACAAGTCAGTAAATAGCATTCCTCCATGGCCTGTGCTTCAGTTCCTGCCTCCAAGTTACTTTCCCTGCTTGAGTTCCTGTTCCTGTGTCATCAGTGATAAACTGTTCTGAATGTGTAAGATGAAATAACCTTTACTTTGGGTCATGGCGTTTATTTATCATAGTGAGAGAAACCTAAGATAGTAAGTCAGCCCACAGATTAGCACTGAAATAGCATTTCCTTTGTGCCCCCCAGGGAAGTAATCCTTTTGTATGAGAAGTGCCTACTTTATGAACTGCAATACTAATTTTTTTGCCAAAATAATCTCTAGTTGGCAACATTATTTTACATTGAAAAGATCAGTGGAGTTCTAAGAAGTTCTTGTGGAAATTAAAAAAAAATCACGGTACCATGTACTAGATATTTGTGTCCTTCCAAAACTTTAATTTAATGTCCTAATTTTCGGTGTGGTGGCCTTTAGGAGATAGGAGCTCCAGAGTGGTGCTTATACTCTTTGCTTTTCTGTTGCTTTGATACAACACCATGGCCAAGGAAACTTGTTAATTAAGGCATTTAATTGGGCTTAGAATGTTAGCAGTTTTGTAAGGATCACAGTCAATGGCAGCAGAAATAGCAGAAATCTCAGTCTCAAAATGTAAGCAGGAGACAGAGAGCATACTAGAAATGGCATGAGTCTTTGAAAAGCCTCAAGCTGATGGGCATCAACGAAAGGAGAGACCCTTGGTCTTGTCAAGGCTCGATGCCCCAGTGTAGGGGAATGCCAGGGCAGGGAGGTAGGAAGGAGTGGGTGGATGGTAGAGAAGCACCCTCATAGAAGCAGGGGGAGGGCAGATGGAATAGGGGGTTCTGGAGGGGAAACCCAGAAAGAGGACATTTGAAATGTAAATAAAATATCCAATAAAAGAAAAAGAAAGATTCTCCCACCTCCCAAAAACCCATATAATGAAATAAAAAAAAAAAAAAGCCTCAAGCCAACCCCCAGTAATATACCTTCCCCAAAGCCACACCTCCTAGTCCTTCCTAAACGGTTTTATTAACCAGGAACCACGTGCTCAAACATGAGTCTATGTGGTCATTCTCATTCAAACCACCCCAAAGGTGAAGCTATCATAAATTATTCAGTGACCTTATAAAAAGAGAAAAAAGAGGTACTCTCCCTGTTTAGATACAGTAAGAAGACATTTGTTTGTAAAGTGAGAAGAAGGGCATCACTAAGAATCCTGCCGTTCTTAACCTTAATTGTGACAGGTATATTTCTGGTTGGATTTTTTGGGGGGGGGCATCAAGTCTCTGGTATTTTTGTTATAGTATCTCAAACTGACTGTGATACAAAGTAAATGAAAATTTATTTTACTTCTTAATCATGGCATCTGTTTCTTCCAGTTATCAAAGCTAAACAAGGAAAAGTCAAACTTGCAAGATCAGCTTCGTGACTATGAAGATCGAATAAGTTCCATGACTTCCCACCTTAAAAATGTCAATCAAGAGTTTTTATTTACACAGGTACAGGAATACTGTTTTGTGTCGTCATTGGCTATTAGGTGCCACATTTGCTCTTAAGATTTTTATGTTAGAGATTTAACAGGAAACCCCACCCTAATCAGATGATTGTGAACATAGTTTTGAACAGGAGACAAAAAGAGTGCCTTGAGAAACTTGAGTACTGTTGTTAGTTGTGAGCAGAGACTCACTGAAGCAGAAATCACCACCAGGCTCTCTCAGAGTGTAAGCTGGTAATCCTGCACAAGAGGGGGTACCCTGGGGAGCAGTGCAGAGTGACTGAAGGCAGACCGATGACATGTGGCTGTCAGAGCTTCTGTCTCCAGTTTACCTGTCCAGCACGGACCTCTGGGCTCGGTTCAGCTGCTCTTCTGCAGTCCTGCAGTGTCATGGTATTTTAGTATAGGTCAGGATTAAAATTTTATTTTTTATGATACCGTCTTGCTACAGAGCCGCTCTCAAACATATGATCTTCGAACATTACACTCCCAGGTGCTGGGGTTACTAATGTGTGCCATCACACCTGGCTCGAGAGGATAGTCTTGTTGGGCATCAACAGGAAAAGAGGCCCTTGATCCTGTGAAGGCTTGGTGCTCCAGTGTAGGGGAATGCCTGTGCGGGGAGGTGGGAGGGAGTGTGTGGGTAAAAGGGGGAGCACCGTCATAGATGTAGGATGAAGGGGGATGGGATGGAGGTTTCCAGAAGGGAAACCGGGAAAGGGGATAACATTCGAAATGTAAATAAAGAACATATCCAATAACAGAAATGAAAAAAAAAAAAAGGAATTGAAATCTTAACCTCAAGAGTGATGTTCTTATGCTTTGAAGACTTTTCAGATAACAGGGGCAGGCAAAATTCATTTTAGACATACTAACACTGGGGCTAATAAGATTGGCTCAGCTTTTAAGAATGTTTGCTGAGCTCTCAGAGAATCTGAGTTCAGTTCCCAACACTTATGTTGAAAGGTTTACAACCACTGTAACTCCATTTCTTCAGGGAATGACCTCTCCTGGCCTCCATAAGCCATGTGCCATACACTCATGGGCATAGACACATAAATAAAATAAAAAAATATAAAAAGCAATACTAGTAAAAATCCACTTCAGTTAAAATGGGGTGACTATGTAGAGGCCACAGGAGCCCAGAGCCCAGTACACACCAGCACTGGGAACATTACAATTTCCACCTCAAAAAATTAGTAAGTGTATCCTATTATATTCAAGTGGACAAAACCATGTTTTATAAACACTTTATATTCAATAAAGGTAATTACTAACCTTACTGGATTTTAGTATAAATTCTAATGAAAGTTTTGCACTTAATTAATTTTTCTAATACTAAGAATTCCTCCAGATTGGATGAGCAATTGACAAATTACGACTTCTCAGCTCCTTACTACACTACTGAGTTAGGACTGTAGGGACAGAGGGTCTCTGTGAGAACATCTTATTATGAAACCTGGATTGTAGAGACCAAAGTCAGTAGCCTTCACCCAGGGCCAGCAGCTTTGGTTTGTAAAGTAGTGAGAGCACACCCTTGAAGGGCTCTCCAGCCAGAAAATAGTCTTTTAATAAGCAGAGCTAAATACAAAGACATCACTCTATGCATTCTAAGAGATGTTCACCTCTCGGCATGTAAACAGTTATCTCAAACTTGTCTCTGTTAGGTAGAATGAATGATGAATTCAATATAAACCCCATTTTCTCAATTATTTATAACCAGTATTTCTCACCTTTTTGTAAGGATGAATTATAGCTTCTAGCTCTCACCCTACCAATTTCTTCAGTTTCTTCCATATTGTCCCTGAACTCCTGACAGTAGTCTGCTAGGAAGGACACAGCAGTGAGAGACGGCAGCTGCAGAGGAACCACAGGCCATAGTGGGGGAGATCCCATCCGGTGGCGTTAACTGGGTTTAATCTGAGCAATTGGTTTGGGGCTGTTTTGTGCAGTGATGTATTGTATCTTATACTATAGAAACGTAAAGTGCTTCTTTGTCGTGTGATTATTCTTCAGTCTCTTTACAAAGCACGGGAGAGTGAAATTGAAAGCGAAGAGCATTTTAAGGCCATTGCTGAAAGAGAGCTGGGGCGAATCAAGGATGAAATCCGACTGCTGGAGAAGGAGATGGCGATCATCCGCGAGCGCAAGAGCGATAAGGAAGTGGGTGTGGCTCGCTGTGGTCCTGCCTCTGTACCAGCCCTGTCCGGGGAGAACCTTTTCTCTGAGATTTACTTACATGTTGTTTTTTTTCCCTCAATAAAATGACCACGTAGTGGTTTGAAAGAAATGATCAAACATTGCATTCCCGCTATTAGTAAGACCTGCTTACAGGCGCAAGCCACGTTATTAGCAGACAAATAACTTTTGGTTTTAAATTGCACCTCAATTTTTTTACCTTTCATACTCATCTGTGAACGTGGGGACCTATCTGGTTAGCCTCTCTGCTGCGGTGGAAAAACACTGACCACAAGCAGCGAGGGAAGAGCACTCGTTTGGTTTATATGTACTGATCTGTCTTGAACATTAAGAGAAGTCAGCACAGGAACCCGAGCATAGCTGGAGCTATGGAGGCATGCTCCGTCCCGGCTTGCTAGCAGACTCAGGCCAGCTGCTTTTCTTACATCTCCCAGGAACACAACTCACAGTGTGCTGGGCCCTTCCACATCAGCCATTCATCGACGGAATGCATATACATTCATATACATATCTTAATTTTATAAAGCAATGTTTGTATATCCAATATAAATAACATTTTTTGATTTAACATATGTTTTCTTTTGTGGCTAATGACTCATTAAGCGACAGTATTTGCAGAAATAATGTTTTCCCTGTATTCTATTTACTTCAATTGGAAATGCTTCCAAATCTCTACAGGGAGACCTCTTTAGGGTAGCAGATGTGACTAGAAATGGGCTGACTTTGTCATGTGTTTAAGCAAGTCTGACAAGCAAACTTTCTTAATGGACCCACACACGCTCACATATTTGGGGCGGCTGTGGTTTGGGATCTAATGAGTTCTTTATGAGAGAACTGCCCTAAAGCTTTTTCACAAGAACGTTGACTTAGCTAACTGTTTTTTGACCTTGTGTGAACATCGCAGTTTTATAAATGAAGAATTAAAACCATAGTAGCATAGTAGTGTTAGGATGAACATACGCCACGTGCATGTGGAGGGCAGAGCCTGGCTTTCTCCATTTGTTTAGCGGCAGAATGTGGGCGCCACTATGTTTGCATAATAAATGACTTATTATCACCTGTTCTCTCCCACACCTTGACAAATAGAATGCTATATTTAAAGCTACTCAAAAGCTGGATGGCTTGAAATGTCAGATGAACTGGGACCAGCAAGCCCTGGAGGCCTGGCTAGAAGAATCGGCTCACAAAGACAGTGACTCTCTCACTCTTCAGAAGTACTCTCAGCAAGACGACAACAAAATCAAGGCGAGTTGTTAGAAGTTTCTAGAACTGCTTTTTTTTTCTAAGTCAACTGTTAAAGCATGAGGTTGTAGTTACTGATTTTAGAGGCAACTGTCCTTGAGGGTTTGGGGCCAGGCTCTCCTCTGAGAACATTTTGAAAGGAAGTAAGCAGTCAAATGCTCCAATGCGCTGCTGCCTCTGAAGCCATATGGCCCACCAGGAACCTGAGTTGTGACTTCAAAGGACATTTCAAAGCATTTCAGGAGAGAAAGTTCTAATCATCCTAAAACTATGAATTCATTCTGGATACTTTGACATTTAATTTGAATCAGTAAGTTCTACTGATCTGAGATAATATTGAGGTTGATAAGTTATTTATTGTAAATTCACACTTTGTAAAATCCACTTAGAATTGCATCTACTGAGATTGTGAGGTTACTGCCACACACATGTAGTTCTCTAGCAGATTAAATACTACATGTGCTATTTTAAATATTTTTAAATGGCAGGTTGTGTTAGCATCTTTCTCCTAATTTGTGTTAAAAGGCATCTTAGAAACAAGTACATTTTCATGGGGATATATGCAAACAACACATTAATGCCTTGGGAGTTAGACCATAACAATAATACATATTATTTTATAGTGTTTAGTGTTTACATGAGCTGTATTAATACAGAATGATAGATATGATATATGCCAGCTTTAATACTGAAATAACATGATATTCATAAGTATTTTCCATGTAACCACATCATAGGCCCTGACTCTGCAGTTAGAAAAGCTGACCATGGAGTGTAATGAGAAGAGGAAGGTTCTAGACAGTGAACTAACAGAGACGCTCAGCGCTCAGGTAGGTCTACGGAGATATTTACTTCCTAACTTCCAAGGTGATACTTGCCAAAGCGTTTAGATTAATAGAAGTGTCGTCTTCTATTTGTTCTGCAGTTAGAGTTAGATAAAGCTGCACAGGATTTCCGGAAGATTCACGTAGAGCGACAGGAGCTCATTCAGCAATGGGAGAACACCATTGAGCAGATGAAGAGGCGGGATCAGGAGATAGACAACTGTGCCCTGGTGAGCCAGCTCTGACCCTGCTAAGTGCTACTGTCTCCTGTTTACCCCATCCATTTAAAATATACACCATAGCTAGGGCTGTTGGTACACACTTTTAATCTCAGTACTTGGGTGGCAGAGACTGGCAGATCTCAGTGAGTTTGAGGCCAGCCTGGTCTATTTAGTTCCAGGACAGCTAGGGCTACATAGAGCGATCTTGACTCCAAACCAAAAACCAAACCAAACCAAACCACCAAAACAAAACAAAACAAACCACCAAACCAAACCAAACCACCAAACCAAACCAAACCAAACCAAACCAAACCAAACCAAACCAAACCAAACCAAACCACCAAACCAAACCACCAAACCACCAAACCACCAAACAAAACCAAACCAAACCAAACAGAAACAAACCGAAACAAATACAACCAATTAACCATCATCATAACAAAACAGAATTTATATCATGCGGCTGTTTGAAAATCACTTTTCAGCAAGATTTAATGGTTCTGGCAAATGTCAAGTCAAGCATTTAGCAACGGGCATCTATGGAAGTTTCTAGTATTATTATCCTTAAGGACCAAGATTTCCTTCTAGCGTTCCAGCCCATGGCTGTCTGTTGTAACTTGGGCTTTACGTGTTGCTCTTTGGCACCAAGTTCTAGGCATATAGTGGAAGTGGCAGACGGTGCAGACAGGAGGTACAGCAGTTCTGGCTGCCAGTGTGGTCCATTTTTAAAGCCATGGCACCAATGACGTTATAGCCCAAATGAGGTGGGGATGGTGTGGTAGGAATTCAGGCCACGGGATCTAGGAGAAAGTTTGGAGGAAATCATCAAGAAAGAGGATGTTGGTAGACACAGCTAGAAGACCAGGAGAAATGACCTTGAAAAGAAGAAATGGAGGGAGAAAGCAAGCGGCAGGGAGAGGTGTTAAGGTCACTCTTCATCTACTGAATGAAAAGGCAAAGAGCAGAGGTGACTAGCAGTTTGGACTTCTGAGAAAAGGCTGGGATGCTTGTCTTATTGACAGAAAGGCTGGACCTCCCTGGGAAGAATGACAAAGCCATTCTGGTTTTAACAGCAACAGTTCCTGAGGTTGGGAGCCAGTGTCTTCTCTGAAGGATGGACCGACATTAAATGTTGTTTATGTAGAATGGCTGCAGTTAAATAGCACACCGTGTCCATCCTTAATTCTTGAGGCTAATATATATAGATCGGTGTCTAACCCCTTGGCATCCTGTACTTTAAACCCCAAGCCCTGTTTTGTAATGTGACTCGAACAGGTCCAGGATCACAGGTTTCCAGACAGCGTTTTTGCATAGCCCAAGGCTATTCAGTTAGTTAAGTGTCTCTTCTGGTCCTTCTCCCTTTCTCCAGCTTGTATCTTGCTACCAGGCAACATTCGTGTTAAATCCAGGAGACCACTTAATCACCCGTAGCACTGCTAAGAAACTTGACTGTTGCTGTTAGTATTAAATTATCTACCTAAGAGGCAGAGAAGACAATGTGCTGACAGTTTTCAAGTGAGCATTTGAAACATGTAAGCTCAGAAGAGTCCGGCAGTCCTTACGTTGTACCAGCACAATAGTGATATAGAATACTGCATCGCGTGTTAATTGACCAGGAGAGCATGTACGAATACTACCTTAAAATTGGTTATTTGATAGAATTGCCCTTGGAAAAACTCACAAATGATTTAGGACAAGTTTTCCTTTTAATTCATCAGTTCTGTTGGCTGGAGTCATTGGTAAAAATCCCATTTGATCTGATCCCCAGTTCTGCAAGCTTCCCTTTTGTGCACTGTCTAAAAGCTGACCCTTCTAAACTTGGCATTTGTGTTTCTTCTTAACCTGACCCTTAGAAGCACTATTTTGCTAGGCTATTTCTTCTGCCTTTTCTTTTGCTCACACTTCAACCTTTCCGTTATGATCCCTTTTCATACCACCCTTCCCACTTGATCCAGCTACAATAAACACTTAAATGTCTATATCCACATTTGTTTTAAATTATTTTCTTTGTTTTTGAGATTATGATATAATTACATTATTCTTTCCCTTTTCTGCTTCCAAACTCTCCCATATACCTCTCTTTTCTCTCTTTCAAATTCATGGCCTCTTTTGGTCATTAATTGTTGTTACACGAATATAAATATATACAAAATATTGACTGTATACTATGAACATATTGAATATTATATAATAAATATATGTTTATATTATATGCATATATGTATATAATTTTAGCCTGCTCAATCTGTATGATGATACTTGTATACATGTTTTCAGGGCTGACCATTGGTACTGGATAACCAGTTGGTATGCTCTTCCCTGGGGAAGACTATTCCTCCCACTCTCAGCACTCCTTAGTTGCCTATAGGGCTGGGCCCTTGTCACCTTTTCCTTATTTACTTTACAATGTTTATTGTTATTATTCTTGTTTAGCTCAGGTTTAGGTAAATCATGTTGGTGAGACTTTCCTGTTGTAGTTCTCGATGCTAGTAGGAGACATAATCTCACAGCAAATGCCCAGACTCTCTGGCTTGTATAACTTTCCACCCTCTCTTTCTCAATGTTCCCTTAGCTTTAGGTATGGAAGTGGACTGGGCTCCACAACTTGCATTTCGATTGGCTATGGTTTTCTGTAATGGTCTCAACTGTTACAAAGAGGTTTCCTCGATGAAGGGCGAGGTCTACACTTATCTATGGGTTTGAGGACAGATATTTGGAATGTAGTTAGAGATTAGGCTACTTTAATAAAGTGTAGGTTCTCCTCTAAGATCCATGACTTCACCAGCCCTGGGCAGTTGGCTAGGTTTCTAATGTCAGATTTTCCATTTAAAGTTGGCCTTGCGTCCAACTAGAGAGTTGTTTACTCTCGAGGTATGAGAGCTGCTACTGCACCCTTAGGGCTACCGTGCCATGATGCTCATTGGCGTGGTCCAGAGGCCTCATGAACAGACTGTTGGTTGATTCCCTCCTTTGGAAGCTTGCATGGCTCCTCTTAGTACCATGAAAGCAGTTCTCAGGGTGGAGGCAGAACTTCCTGTAGATAACATAGTCAGCGGCTCCTGTCAGATAGAGGTTAGGATCTTCTTTTTCTTCTTTTATTTAAGACACAGAACTCTGAGGACTGTTTTTACTATTGTAATTTCAAGACCACCATGGAGCCTAAGTGAGGATATTTTCATTGAAACCAATAACAAACAGTATATTTTTGTTCTGTGTTGCTTTGTTGATACAGGGTTTCTTTGTGTAGTCTAGGCTGGACTTGAACCATGAGCTCAAAGCTGTTTATACTTCTCTCAGACTCCTGAGTGCCACGTGCACCATATCTGGCTAAATGTTAATTTTAAAAATGAAAAATCGGGGGTTTAGACAGTTTTTAGAAAATTTCACTGAGGCCTGCGATTCTATGTTGTGTAACCTGTTCAGTACTATTTCTGTTTTTGTTTCTTTTTGGAGAACTTTTCCTTTCTGTGTAAAGGCCGATCCATTTCCTTGCTCCTCAGATCTTTCAGATGTGAGTTCATGGGTATTTAGGTGTAGCACATCGACAACCCCATCCTATTTTAGCCAGGTGTGAGGGCATACACTTTACCCCAGGCAGATCTTCGTGTGGTTAAGGTGAGCCAGGCCTTCACAGAGACCTCTAGGCTACTCAGGGCCACAGTGAGACCCTGTCTCCAAGCAACAGCAACAAAGCACTCCCCACAACAGCAAACTTATCTTTAACGACTTTTAAAAATAAAAAGTATTGAGTATAAAAGTCAAAACTTAACTCCCTTTTTATTTTAGTTGGAACTGACTAAATACTCGAGTGTATGCAATTGTCTTGATCTCCAGGCATTAGCGCGGATAAAGCAGGAAGCAAGAGAAAAAGAAGGCATAGTGAGAGAGAAGATCAAGTTTCTGGAGAACGAGGTTGGAAACAACATAGAATATGAGAGAAGAATTTCGGCTGCTGAGCGTAAAGTGTTGAAGTGCAGGATGGACTACCAGCGCCATGAAGCCAACAGAAGTCAGCTGAAGGATGAGGTGTGCCACCCAAGGCCCAGCCTGCCGTCATACAGATTGCTCAGTCAATGGCAAAGGCCCATTTGGCCTTCTGGCTTCTTCCCTTAAATTGTGGGTGTGTGTGTGTGTGTGTGTGTATGCATGATGACTGATGCTGCCTTTGTGTGGCAAATCTAACTCACAGTGTCAACTCTAACTTGACAGGTGACATTGGGTAGTGTTTCCTGAGACTCAGTGGTGCTGTCTTTATATACCTGTTGCCTATTATGGGTTGTGATCCTCTTGGAAGCACCGAATGACCCTTTCACAGGGGTCACACACATCATATATATATGTATACACATATACATATATATCCTATATAGCAGATGCTTACAGTATGATTCATAACAGTAGCAGAATTATAGTTATGAAGTAGCATGGTAATCATTTATGGTTGTGGGGTCACTCCAACATGAGGAACTGTATTAAAGGGTCAAAGCATTAGAAAAGTTGGGAACCACTGATCCAGAGTTGTATTACCACTGAGCAGGTGTAATGGCTACATGTTTTTACATGCACTTTCAACTTTATATATGGTGATATTTATCATTTTTTTCATGTTATGAAACAAAAAGTCATTTAAAATTTGATGTGGGGATCAAGAAGATCCACAGATATGCATTAGTTACATAGTGCTATTGCTATTTTTATAGGTGTTATTTTATGGTTAAAACTTGAAGTAGGAAGTATAGCATTTCTCAGAAAAGAAACTTATTGAATGTGAACATGTAATTTTTTTCTGTCTAATGATAAATAGCTGGATACTTTAAAAACCACTCTCAATAGAACATCCAGTGACTTAGAAGCTCTGAGGAAAAACATTTCCAAAGTAAAGAAGGACATCTTTGATGAAACAATGAAGTAAGAAAAACCCATATAAATGTATGTAAATATTAAATATATTTGTGGTCTGTATTTAGAAACTTATTAGTGGTTAAAATAATTTTTTTGTAAATACATGCAAGATTACAACAGTTACCATTCTTTTTCTGCTGGTGCTAGGCATGAAACCTAGGGTCTTAAATGTGGAGGGTAAACATTTTACCACTCAGTGGCACCCCAGCTCACTGAGCTCCACCCCTATCCCACTGAGCCCCGCCCCATTCCACTGAGCCCCGCCCCATCTCACAAGCCCCACCCCATCTCACTGAGCCCTGCCCCATCTCACTGAGCCCACCCCATCCCACTGAGCCCCACCCCATTTCACTGAGCCCGCCCCATCCCACTGAGCCCCGCCCCATCCCACTGAGCCCCGCCCCATTTCACTGAGCCTGCCCCATCCCACTGAGCCCCGCCCACCTTATTTGTTCCATTATCAAACTCCAGATTTTCTAGTTTTGTTTTGTTATCATCAGAGAGGCTCAGAGAAATAGTTTTATAGCCTACCAGAGACATGATGGTAATGAAAATGTTTGTAGCAGAAGCAACTATTGTGCGTGTATGTGTCAAATATTTTTTAAAGCACATTTTCTATATTTTCTTACAAACATTATCTAGATTACAAAAACTTAAACATCACAATGAGGTTGTAAAACATAAATTAAAGATGATAACTGAGAAGACCATATCTATCGAGGAGAAAGCTACTAACATGGAAGACATGCTGAAGGAGCAGGAGAAAGGTTTGAAGGTAAGCCTTGTTTTGGATTTTTACAGAAGACACAGCAGTCTTCCAAAGAGTGAAGTACTTAGTGCACTGTGAAGTCTCAGATGGCCCTGGTTCTAAATGTGTCCTGTAGTCCATTCCCTCCCCGTGCCCATTCTCCCATGATCCCCCTGCCAGGCTGGTCAGTGCACTGAAGCACACCTGTTAGCAAGTGTCCTCGTTGGACAGCATTCCACCTCATTCTGTCGTGTGTATTCATGATCAAACCCTCCCCTCATACTCTGGCCCATTTCAGTTATGAAAGCTGAAAAGAATCCTTGAAAGGCTGAAAGTATGTAAATTAAATCACAGAGGACAATAAAAGTTGTGACATTTAAAAACAAATCAGGTGAATTGAGTTCACTGTAGTTGTAGTTATCGGTACAAGACTTACACAAATTGGTCCATCAACATTTTATCCTAGATGGAGGGAGAGTCCAGGAGACCCACCCCTCCCAGAAAGACTACTGGCAATTGATACCTGTTGAAGGGGCTGGCACTCTCTCCAGTTGTGTAGTCACACAGAAGTTGCCCATGTTCCACTAGTAACTTCCTATCCATGCTCAGGGAAGTAACTCTAAACTCAGTGGACCTCACACCCAAAGAAGTCATAGAAGGCCTGGTGTAGTATACTCTTTTAATCCCAGCACTCGAGGCAGAGAGGTTGAGAGGCTGAGAGGCAGAGAGGGGCAGAGGCAGAGAGGGGCAGAGGCAGAGAGGGGCAGAGGCAGAGAGGCATAGAGGGGCAGAGAGGGGCAGAGAGGGGCAGAGGCAGAGAGGGGCAGAGAGGGGAAGAGGCAGAGAGGGGCAGAGGCAGAGAGGGGCAGAGGCAGAGAGGGGCAGAGGCAGTGAGGCATAGAGGGGCAGAGAGGGGCAGAGAGGGGCAGAGGCAGAGAGGGGCAGAGAGGGGCAGAGGCAGAGAGGGGCAGAGGCAGAGAGGGGCAGAGAGGGGCAGAGAGGGGCAGAGGCAGAGAGGGGCAGAGAGGGGCAGAGGCAGAGAGGGGCAGAGGCAGGCAGATCTCTGTGAGTTTGATTCCAGCCTGGTCTACAGAGTTACAGAATTGCCAGTTAGATAATGAGACCCTGTCTCAAAACAAGCAAGCAACAAACAAGGAAGGATGGAAGGAAGGAAGGACGGAAGGAAGGAAGGAAGGCAAGCAAGCAAACAAGGAAGCAAGCAAAAGCAAGCAAATAACCAAGAAGTTGTGGAAGGAGGTAGAGTCATTGAACAGAAAGGTACCAGCGAGAGAGCAGTGGGGGGAATATGGGATGAGAAATCAAGGTGAAATGACAATGCAGTATATAAATGTATGAAACTGTCAATGAAAATGACATCTGATAATGATGACAAATGACAAATGAGATAATTGAAGACACATGGTAGGTACTGGAATATATTGCTAGCTGAGCAATGCTAAGTAAAGTTCTTAATCGGAAGAAATGACAGTAGGTAGATGCCCAGGTCTCCATGAAGGCATAAAGAGGATTGATTGGAAATTGCATCACAAAAAAGACATTAAAAAACCCTCACACTTAACAAAGAACAATAGATGAACTTGAAAATATGAAAATCGCTGCAGATGTACCATTGGTTTGTTAGAGGGCTGTGCTCTGTAGAAGGGACATCTTATGTCTATTTCCAAACTTGGTCTGTCAAATAAAGCTGATTGGACTGTAGCTGAGGCAGGAAATAGAAGGCGGGAGTTCCAGGAGGAGGCGAGGAGTCTGGGACAGAGCGAGGTGTGGAGGTTCCCAAGGAGGAAGTCAGAAGAAGCATTGGCACTGAGCAGAGGTAACCAGACACTTGGCAGAACTTAGATCAGAATAAATGGGATATTAAGTTATGATCTAATTGGGGAAAAACCAAAATTTATGGCCAAAGAATTTGTAAGTATAATTTGAGTCTCAGAGTTGTTATTTCAGGAGTGTTGGATGGGAGGAAAACCCTCACTTTTACTGAGTTTGTCTCAGTGTTTGTTTCGGGAAAAGCTCAATGGACTTGTCACCACGTTATCTAGGCTTTCAAAGTGCTGACGAATCTCTGAGAAGGTCCTGAGTTCAATGAGAAGTGACAAATACACAAGAAATGCCACATCAGTGAAAATTTGCACACATTAGTCATGGGCTTGTTTTGTTTCATATTGAGGTTCATTGGCGGAGCCGTGGTACTAAGGGAAAATTGTTTCCGTGTTTAAAGGGGTGACTTGTAGTTGGCCTGGGGATTGGTAGGTCCAACAGAAACATTCAGGTCAAGGTAGGTCCTTGAGGAGTGTCAGGATCAGAAATTTTCTTATCTTTCCTCAGGGCCAGCACAGAGGCGAGACCAAGCACTACCAAAGTCTCAGTGAAGGGCTGGACCAGGGCTTGCTTGGCGCTGATTCCTACACATTCTTAAAAGCTAGCAGTTAAATTCTCAGGACTTTTTGTTAAGTTTATTACTAAGCCAGCAACTATTAAAACCTAAATTGTATGTAGACTTATAACAAAGCACATCATATTCAAATCAGCAGTCACAGATAGTATTCATCATGTGTAAATTAAACTCCATGACTAGCTGTGTTCTGGAGGTTAAAATGACACCTTACATTTGTCATGTATACATTTGATTGCTTCTGTATGTCGTCTCTGTGGGAGTGTAACTATAGCAGTAGTGTGAAATTTCCCACCAGGCATGTGCTTACACCAAAGAAAGAGTATTTATCCTTAGTCCCCACCCACTAGAGAGCTGATGGCTAAATGTGGCCCTAAGAAGCTTCAAATTGGACAGTCTGATTTCTTTTTTTATTTTACCCCCTCAAGACTGTTCAGTGAACTCTGAACTAACTGGGTGTCGAGTTCTGAGGCCTGGGCGATTAGATGGGGTTAGGATGTAGATCAAAGGGTATAAGAATAGAAAACTACCAATCTTGTCTACCAGCTGGAGATAGAGGAGTTGGGGGGAGTGGCCAGCGCTTTGGGAAAACTTTGTATTTTCAAGGGCTAAATGTTGACAGGAGACTTTGAGCTCTGAAATTTTAATGTTCATGTAAATAGGAATTTTAAGCTATTATAATTTAACTAACTGTTGTAATTCCTGCAATTTCTTTTCAGGAAGTGGATGTTCAACTGAACATAGTAAAAGACGTGCTCTTTAAGAAAGTCCAAGAGTTACAGAATGTGGTAACGAAAGAGAAAGCCCTGGTATCAGAAATTGAAGGAACCCGCTCCTCCCTGAAACACCTTAACCAGCGGTTACACAAACTGGATTTTGAAACACTGAAGCAGCAGGAAATTATGTATAGTCAGGTAGATGCTCCTCTTTGTGAATATCCTCTGTAAGGACTTTAATTCCTCTGGTAGTTGTTATCCCAGTGTCCCAAGAAAATGAAGAGTTCTAAGATGTTCTGGATGAGTATTCAGGTGGTGGCAGCTGGCTACCACGCTAGGACAGTGGAGGCTTGAGAGGGCCTTACTATTTTCATTTTAAATCTAAAATAGACAGAAAAGGGGACAGACACTCCGGTGAGGGAGGAAGGACCATGCTTTAAAGGAACCAGGAGGGGTGTGTCCCACAGCATAACAAAAGTCTGCAGACGTGAGCATCCCCTGCCCACCTTACCTGCACATCACAGTAGTAGGCTTTTCCCTCAGTTTTGCCTACATACCTTTCGTGTTCACGTTTCTTTTCTTACACCCTCCCCCCCATACTTCTTAATTTCTCAATCTGAATAATTCGTAGTTTCACGATATCACAGTATCGAAGATGCTGAAATATAATGATAAAACAACTCATTGTATGTTAAACGCCCCACGGTTATCATAGCAGGGTTTTTTGTTTGTTTTGTTTTGTTTTGTGTGTCCTTTGAAAGGTGTCCATTGAGAATCTTCATTTATTTACATCCTGTGATTTCCTAAGTCCCTGAAGGAGTTTGTGTTGCTGTCCTGCACCCTGTTTGTCGAGCAGTGTTTTTGCTCCCCTTAGGCTAGGAGGAATTCTTCTATCCTGATTTGCTGAAGGACCAACTTTAATAACCAGTGATGCCAGACTAAAGCTCATGTCGCTGCTGCTTCTACATTTAAACAGAGAGGCTCCTGTTTGTATACATTCACTAACTTCTCTTTAAAAACCATTACCAGGATTTTTACATTCAGCAAGTAGAACGCAGAATGTCACGATTAAAAGGAGAGATTAATTCAGAGGAAAAGCAAGCCCTCGAAGCAAAAATCCTTGACCTTAAGAAGACGCTGGATGAGAAAAAATCCACACTTTCCCTTTTGGAAGCCCAGATCAAGAAGCTCCATGTAACTCACCTTTCTTATTTCTATATTTAATTTGTGTGACTGTTGTATCAGATTAACTATTACAAATGCCTTGTATAGAAGATGATTATACTTATTATAGGCTAAGTCACTTGTTCAAGGGTGCACAGTGAGTTAGTTTACAGAGATGTAGGGTTTAAACTCTGATCCATTTGACTTCAAAGATTTCTTAGACCACATACAGTGTTTACAATGTTGAGAAAGTCCACTTTTGCCACAGGAAAAACTGAATTAGTTCTTATATTTGAAATGCTATCAGGAAGCTTTCTTTTTAAAATGACTCATTTGTTCTCATTTAACTACACAGTTATGTTTGAAACCTATGGTTAGAAGGGAATCAGTTTCGCGCAGTTATAATGTTTGAAAAACCTACAGTTAGACATGAAACACTTTTGGGCGGTTTGGAGGTGGAGGGTAGAGATGTGGGTACAGGGATGAAACCTCAGCCCCGCAGCACTGTTGGAAAGGCTGGTGATTAGTGGCCTCTAGTGGTCATAAGTAGAATTGTCTTGATTTACTTGTGAGCAAGACATTTAATTTTAACTTGACAGCTTTTGGTTTAAGTTCATGGTTTTTAACTTGATGACATAGTTTTCGATGACGGTTTTCAAGTGGTACCTCGGTTGTCTGGAAAATAGCACAGGTTTGAGGATGAGGCACACATTTGATGTCAAGGTTACTTGGGTATTATTTTAATGTTCCCGAGTGTTTTCTCACTAACTAACAAGAAAGGAAAACAACAACAACAACAAAAGCAGGAACAGTGCATGCTGGGTAGTCTCCAGACACGGTGCTGTTTGACCACTTAGAGTGGAGTGGGCTTTTGGGTTGCACTGTGTGGGGAGCCCCCTGTGTAACCACCCCCACTGTTCTTGCCCTTATGAAGCTGGGAGGTGCACATGCCCATGCCTGTTGTTTCACATACAGACTCATGGACGTATAAGGGAATCCCAGCTTGCAGCTGGATACACCATGGAGATGCACTCTCAGTAGGTCAGGCTGAGGGCCTCGTGGTGTGAGGGAGGTGTCATTCTCCTTCAGCGCTCACGGCCCACAGGGGAAACCAACTTCAGGTTGAGACGATGTTACACTTTTACCTACTTTATTTTGTTATTTTATTTATGATGTATATGTGTGGGCATGTGGGCCACTGTGTGCATGTGGAGGTCAGAGGACAACCTTGCAGAGTCATTTTATGAAATCACCATTTATGCCAGAACTTTCCCTCCATTTATGATTTGGCTGGATTCTTAAGTCTTGGTACTTTAGAGAAACATAAACAATGAGAAAAGCAGCGAAGAGTCGAGAGGATGCGGTGATGGTGAAGAATATGAATATCTTAGAATTTTTAATCTTAAAATAATAACTAGAAAATTTGACTCAGGAACCAATTAGGGACTAACATCACAAAGGTGGGCCCTGAGTGGGAAGAGGAATGTCAGCTCTTAAAACTCAAAAAGTGGCACCTGGCATGTAAGAGCTGTTTACATGTCTTGTGGGGTGTAGCCTTCATTAAGCATTTTTTTTTTTCAGGCAGGCAGATGTGATCACGCGCATCTCTGTGTTTAGTACGTTGCCTGTGAGCTCTGCTCCAGTAACATCCTTTATTTTGTAATAATCCTGGAACAGGAGCTGCTCCCATTACAGTTTCAGAGATGAGAAAACTGATGTGGAATTAAGGCCACCTGAGCCTAGAGCCATCGGTTAGTCAAGAGTAAGTGCTCTGGAGACCTGCAGTGATTTTTATCACCTGGCACTTGGTGCTCTGTAGTGAGCTACCAGGGTCTTTCCCCTCCTGAGTGGCGAGCACCTTGAACACCAGACTGAATTATAACCATACACAATACTTCTTAGAACTGTTGCTATCAGGCTAACCCCAAAACATCAGTGATAGAAGTTACAATGTTTCTGAGTGAATATGTTTGAATTTATGTGACATTTTGAATAATTTGAAGTGATGTAAGAGGTTGAAACTCCTAATGTGTGGCATAACAATTGCTGTCTGCTATTCATTTCATTATTTAAAGCATATGTCCCATCCCTTTTTACAGAATGACCTCTACTTCATTAAGAAGTCAAATGGTAAACACAATGACGAGAAAGAGTCTCTCATGAATAAATTAAGTGAACTGCACCTTTTCATTGACAGATCTGAGAAGGAACTGAACAAAGCCAAAACTGTGAAAGAGGTATGATGAATCTGTGTAGTTAATAAGTCACATGCTTCTACAGGCGTGGGGATCACAGGAAAATAATTAAGGAAAAACTCAGCCACAATAACCACTGTATTTAAGATTCAGTGTTAGTAGGCATATTATTTCCTAGTTTTAAAACAAGAAAATTATGTATTCCATCTTGTATTTTCAAATGTCTGATATATCGCACATTTCCTACATCAGCTGTTCTCCAGCATTAATTCTCCAGCATATTCCCTACAGGGACAGTTTATGAGCTTAGCACGATCTATTCAAGTGTCCCGTGGTCTGACACTGTTATTTCTGACCTTCTGGTAGTGTATGTGCTACCTATGACCACAGCTCAGTTGTTTAGAGTAATTCCTATCTGTGCAATTAAGCTAAACATAAGTATTTTAGGGACTTGAAACTATTTTTTAAGCCAAATTGTTCTCTAGATGGCTTCATTACTATTCTTCCACCAGCCGATGTAACACTACTTAGTTTACAGTCACTGGGGCTGGATCATGTTTCCATCTTGATGGACAAATATGGAATCTCATTTAGTTTCTACTTTTTACTTGGAAACACTTCCCTAAAGTTTAAAACTAAATTTATATAGAAAGCATTACATTATGTTCCATAATTTTCTTTTGACTAGCCAGTTTATATTCTTGGTTCATTTTTTTTCCATTAAGGGGCTTATATTTTCAATTTCTTTTAAAATTTGTTATATATTTTTAAATATTGCCAATATTTTCCCCATTTGCCTTTAAAATTTCATTTCTTAACAGAAAAAAATTTAAGGTTAAGAATCAAGGGAGTTTTTACTCTGTACTGTTTATGTTTAGAAGCTTGTGCTAATATCAGACAAGGGGGTTACTCTTTCTACTGGTGCATTAGGCTTTCTTATTCATCAGGAGTATCTTTCTGGGCATTGAGATGTAGGGATCTCATCTTCTGCCACATGAAAGCTGTGCTTGGGAAGCAGCTTACCTTATACTCAGGCTATTTCCTGGGAAAGACAATTGACTAATGACTTCTATGCAATACTCTACACATGACAAGATCGTTTAAACTACAGATTTATTTCTAAAGTATTTTGTGCCAGCTATTTTGGAGTCTAAAAATGCATTTTGATTGTATGGGCAACTGTATATGCTAGTAAAGCTTGAAGTTAAATTTGAATTGTTAAAGATGATTTGGAGCAACCATAGTTCCCCACTCTGTCTTTATCCTGGCAGATGTCACTTAGTGATCTAATTGAAAAAAATGTGTTTTCAAGTTTGACTTTTGTTGCCACAGAAAAGAAAGACACCATGGTTTTTGTTTAGAAATAATTATTTCAATACATGAAAATTTGATTATGTTGGTAGGATTTGCTGATCGAGGACAATCTTTTAAAGCTTCAAGTTAAACGTGCTCGAGAAATGCTTTACAGCAAGGCAGAGGAAGTCCTTTCTCTGGAGAAAAGGAAACAGCAGCTGTGCACAGCCATGAAAGAAAGAGCAGAAGAAATTAAGGTGCACAAAGCCATGCTTACCTCACAGATCAGATATGTTGACCAGCAGCGACAAACTGTGAGGTAATTATCACATTTTGGTTTTTTTCTCTTTGCTAAAGAATTTGCAAACCAGTGTTGTGGTGTGAGGAGAGTTCTATTTCCTGACACCACCCTCATATCCATCTTATATTGTATCTCTGGCTCATCTGAAAAGCTTCTGCCATTAGTATAAGATAGAGAAGTCTAGTTGCTTCTGTTTGACTAATCGTGTATCCTTGAGACATATCCCTATGCAAGATCAGTAATCAACTTCAATTTATTTTTAATGCATGTGTATTCATGTATATCTGAATGAGATGCATGTGTATGCAAGTGGAGGCCAGAGGACACTCTTAGGTGTCATCATCAGGAATGTCTTCTCATGAGACATGGTCTTTCACAGCTGACAGTTCTCCTTAGTCAGATCTGGCTGGCCAGTGATTCCCAGGGATCCCCCTGTCACCACCTCCACAGTGCTGGGATTATAGATTTCTGCTACTATACCTGGCATCTTAAATGGACTCTGGGGTCAAACTTGGGGCCTTATGTTTGAAAGACAGGCACTTTGCCAAATTCTAGTTCGTGGAATTGATATTTTATATATGATCTCTTTAAAAAATGGTCCAGTAAGGTGCTTTTTAAATCTAGCTTTAAGTTATGCTTACTGAAGCAACTTGCTTTGCAGTATGTTTTAGTATCACTTATGAGATTATTCCCAGCCACATGTTAAAAGTAATGTTACTTTTAAAAGGATGCCATTTTTGATTTGTTGCTGGCATATAGAAATATCATAGTTAATTTCTAAGTATAAGCACCACATATTCTCACTGAAGTTGTAGGTTTGACATGTATGCATGTAGACATTAATTTTCTGGGTACTCCACTTGTATACTTTTTGAATAGGTTTTGTTTCCTTCCACCCTATAGAGCTTTTTCTCTTTGCTATACTTGTACTATACCGTACAGAATCTCTAGTTCAATACTGAGTAACAGTAAGTACAGATACCTTTGTCTTTGTCTGATCTCAAAGGGAGGGTTTCCTCACTTTTTAATTAAATACAAGGGCTTCATGTATGCTACACAAGCTGAACTGTTTTGAGATACCCTCACCTGCTTTTATTTTGTTGAAAAAATGCTTCAAATTTTTAAAACTGGAAACATACACTAACTTTTCCTGCACGTATTTCCAATGTTATTGTAATTACACTGACCAGTTTATCAAAGTTAAGCCAACATTATATTCCTGTAGCAAGTCAATTTATTGTCTGTATACTTTGGATTTTGTTTGATAGTATCTTACATTTTTAACCTGTATGCAAATGGCCTTTGGTTCCCTTTGCTCCTATCACGAGGTTTTTGTTGTATGTCTTCATAAAATCTGTTTCTTAGATTTCTCTATTCTGATGAAGTTTGCGAAAGAGTGGTTTTTTTTTTCTTTATAATTTTCAAAGACCTCATTGATGAAACAAACCACTGGGGATTATTATTTTTTTGATAGGGAATTTTCAACCATGGATTCAGTTGACTTATTGTTTCAAAAATGTATTACATATTTCTATCAGATTCAGTTTTTGTTTTTCAAGACAGGGTTTCTCTGTAACTCTGGGTGTCCTGGAACTTGCTCTATAGACCAGGTTGGGCTTGAACTCCTGAGATCCACCCACTTTTGCCTCTTGAGTGGGTTTAGAGGTGTGCACCAGCTTGTCTTTGTTATACTTTGTTAGCAGAAAGCAGTTTTTCATGCTGCATTAATGTTCCATGAGTACATCTACTTTTGCTTAGCCCTCTCTTCCACTTTTTCATTAACAAATGAAAAGATTTCCTTGCTCCCAAAGCTTGTTTCATGTCTTTCTCACTTCTTCCCTTTTAAAAATTATTTTAATATTTGTTTGTGGGACTTGGTATTGATACCTAGATCAGAATGGCCTTGGCCTCAAGAACCATGCATCACTTAAGAACCAGGATTAAAGGTGTTTGCCACCATACCTGGCTTCTCTTGTTTAGAAAGGTGGTATGATGAACTTGTTTAATCTTCTATTGTTAGCTGATGAATTAAATTATAAAACATCATGTGTTCTGATCAAGTAATAGAGCAAAAAAAAAAAAAAAAAAAAATCTAAAGAGCTAACTTTTGGTTCTAAATGTCTTTTACCATCATCATTTTCTAGAAGATGGTAGATTGAAGACTTCTTTTCAACATGATCAAGTCAATGATTTTCATAAGGTTTTAGCAAGGAGCCCATTTCCATCCTTTCGTGCATATGTTACCATCACCATTTTAACTCCTGAAAATAGCTCACAGAAGTTTACAGAAACAAAAGAACGTAACCCTTAACAATCTGACGCCAAATGTTGGTAAATCCCCATGAATTCTTTTATTTTAATGCCTTGTAAGATGTGCTGTTTGAATAGCAAGGCAGAGGTCATTGTTCCCTCAAGTGAAAGTTAGGTGTATCTGCTTATTTTCTGCTCGAAAGTATTTGGGATTCCTTAATTGTAACATAGACCGGTTTGTGAAATATCTACCTGATCCTCTTCTTGCTCTCATGAGTTGTGGAGCAAGCCATGCAGACTGGAAGCTCATATCTTCTGTCAGGAATGGTAGCATCCTTTATCTCTGTTATTCTAGTCTCTCATGTATTCTGTTAGAATCTGTGGAACTATGCCAAGCTAGCTTGTTCAAGTAGGGTAAACTCTGACCTACACACAGGATCATTAAAACAGGAGGGCACTTTAACCTGCTCGAGTACAGTAATAATACATATCCAAAAGTCTTCAATAAAACACCTAATTTTAAATTTCTTTTCGTATTAGTTCTGAATTTCATGAGCGGCTAAGTAAAATTGATAAACTTAAGAATAGATACGAAATTCTTACTGTTGTCATGCTGCCTCCTGAAGGAGAAGAGGAGAAAACACAGTCCTATTATGTAATAAAGGTAACATTTACCCGCTGTACATCTGATTGTATGATATATATGTATTTATTTATTCATTCAATATATATTAAAATATATATTCACACTTCACATCTCAAATATGAAAACTAGGTTATTTCCCTAAAACTAAGTCAAGATTTTAACTGAAATTATCCATGGCTGAAACTGGACAACAGTAGTGTCTTTTTTTTTTTTTTTTGTTAAGATGTTCTGAGGTCAACCAGGGACCTCATCTTGACATCTGCAAAGACACGACTTCTGAATGTGGTCACACCACATTCCTAGATGTTAGGACCTCAGCACATCTCTTTTATGCCCATAGTAGCTCCTGGTGTTGGTCCTGCAATAGCAGTTGGCCTACATGTTGAACATACCAGGGTGTTTTCCATGTTTCAGCTTTAGTGTCTGATTCCACTTAAAAGCAAAACTGGAATAACATACCAAAGAGCTACCTAGCATTCTTCACATTTCATTCCCAAGACACTACATCTTTAGAAGCCAACAGCCCTGTTGATTTCGAGTGATATTGTCCAATAATGGTATTTTAAATAGCTTAAAGTCACTGTTTCAAAACACCAACTTCCCCAACCCCAAATAAAATGTACTATATATATCTCTATGAAATGTATCATATGCATGTGTATATACATATATACATTTGTACTATAAATATAAAATGTACTGTATCTATATCTAATTTTTTTTTTACCAACAGATGGAAAGATCATTTTAGAATTTAAAGGCATACCTAGAATTGTCAGAAATTTATACAGATGAACAAATTAAAATCTGTCTCACTCATCCCAGCCTGCTTCCACATTATTTTATTCAAAAAAGGCAGCAGATCTGATTTTTATTTTGGTTATACTTGACATAGAAATTACATGTATTTCTATGCTAGCTTGATATTTCCATTCATGTACACATTTAGGTTAGGGGTAATCACATTTCATGTATCATTTCTTTGTGGGTTTATTATAGAAATGTGTTAAAGGTTCATTCAGTTGCCAGCTGATAGAATTGGGAACCAGACTTGGGTTCTCTGGAAGAGCAGCAAATGCTCTTAACTGTTAAGCCATCCCTCCAGCCCAAAAGTTACCTTTTAAATTGTGATGTATTAGAAAACACCCACACTGCTTTCCTTGATACACTCTGGTTGTATTTTATCCTTTTCCAAATCAAATAAGAATTGGGTTCTCAAACCTCTCTCAGATCAAAACATTCTTATAGTTTCAAGATCTTTTGAGTCACCCCATCTATCTTCCAGAGATCTGGTACCTGCTTAGCTCCCTTCAATACCCGCCCCCCCCCCCCCGTAAATAAGTAAATGCCTGACAAGCATGTGAAGGCCCTAAGGTAAGCAGAGATTGCTATGAATTATTCTCTGCTTTAGGCAATATCCCCTATGATAAACTATTTGGCTCTGTTCTGTATTTTATAGGCTGCTCAAGAAAAAGAAGAGCTTCAAAGAGAAGGCGACAGCCTGGACGCTAAGATCAACAAAGCTGAGAAAGAAATCTATGCTTTGCAAAACACACTGCAAGTACTGAACAGCTGCAACAACAATTATAAGCAATCTTTCAAAAAAGTGACTCCATCAAGTATGTAGCAGCCATTATGACAAATACAGTTAAATAAATGTGGAGGAACACTGTGATTCTTGGAGAACAAAAGTGTGCTAGGATTGGGCTTATATGAGCCTCTCTTTGCTTTAATCAGTATGAAATGTTATATTATTAGTTTTACTGGATTATGGATTTGAATCTGGAAAATATACACTGGTGCTATATGCTGACTAAATAAGAAATGGCTGCATGTCTATATTGTGTTTTTCATGAGGATCTATGACATGTAAACTTTCACTTAAAAAGTTAGAGGCTTATTTGTTATTACTTTAAGATAGCTTTCCACAAATATTGGAAATTAAAATTTTCTTGTAGGTGATGAGTATGGATTAAAAATTCAACTAGAAGAACAAAAACGATCTGCAGATGAGAAATACAGATGCAAACAAAGGCTAATCAGAGAACTTCAGGAAGATATCCAGGTGATTCCTACAGACTGTTTGGTAGTAAGCCCTAAGTAAAGGTACTACTTAATCTTGTAGTAAAGGCATCTTTAGAGAAGTAGGCCACGAGAAACACAAACCTCATTTAAAGAAAAACAAGCAAAGAAAAAATTTAAACACAAAGATTAAAACAGTAAATCTAGTTTCAGTAGCCACTAAACACTGAATATGCTTTGATAAGTAGGGCCTAAGGGAACAAACTGATAACACAAATTATGAATCTTTAAAAAATAGATAATTTCAAGTAACTGATTCTATTTTCCCAAGTGCTATAGAAAGTTCCCAGGAGAATGATATTCAAAACTAGTTCACAGGACCTTTGTATTCCTTATCCACTAATACAGTGATGAACACAAGCATTTCAAATTGAGGGAACAGCTGGCAAATGGCAAGTAATACGGCTTTTTTTTTTATTCTGACCGTGAGTATGTTGACACTTTATTTTCTACAGAGCATGGAAAATACTTTTGAAGTCATAGAACACTTAGCAAATAATGCCAAAGAGAAGTTGTCAGAGAAACAAACCCTCTCATTTCAACTTCGTAAGGAGACTGAGGAGCAGAAGCCAAAATTACAGCGAGTAACAAAGCAGGTGCTGACGGCCTCTTAAAGCTGACCCTTATACTCAGACCTCTCAAGTACCAAATGGACCCAGACCCCACTTTTCTTAACTCGTGGAAAGTAGTCTTATGTAATACTTGATTTACTTATTAACAGTGTGGAAGACTGAGAAGAGAAATCCGCATTTTGAAACAAACAAATGATGAAACTCTAGAAGAACAAGACATTCAGCTCCGTGAGATCATACAGTTTCACAAGGACATTGACCAAATGTTAGTTAATGCCATGGAAAATGCAGAAATTCATGTCATCTTCCAAACATATTTTCAGCAGGTAATAATACAGCAAGTCTGTGTATCTAATTAACTTTCTTTCTAAAGTATATAGGGCTAATGAGTGGAATATTCTTTCAGAATGGGTTAGAACTACCTACAGCAAAAGGCCCGAGCTCGAGATCTTCTTCCCAGTCTTCACTTTCATCAATCAGGTAAGGGATGCAGGTCCTCGACCTCACAGATGCTGGCCAGCACGCTACTCACCCATGTCACTCACCCTGAGCAACCTCACCACAGACACACAGGACTGCAAGCCACTTGTAGCTGCCAATATTTCTATTATGACACATTCACTGTAACTAGGAAGTTATTTTAGGGAATAAGGTTGGGTGAAAATTGGGGTGATATAGCAAACATTTTGGGAAACCCTAAACTCTGGGAAAATTAAATTCTTTTTAAACTGTAAAAGAGTAAGTTAAATGCACAGACAATGGATTTTCTAATTATAGATGTTTATTTACCACATCTTACTTCGCTTAATGAAAACTAAAATCTACCAGAATGGACATTATGTCTTTGTTGACAGGCTTATTAATAATAAACCTGATTTTAAGATTTATGATCTTCTATAGTTGAAAGTTATATACTAGTTTTTATTAGTCTGTGTAACTGTTTCATTTAAGAGACCCCTAAAGACAGTTTCTAGCTTAAAAGCCCTTTTCGGACATAAACTACTCAATGTTCACTATGTATCAAAATTGTATGTACTTTTAATAAACCATATTATTTCAGAATTGAATGGCTATTTTCCAACAATCTCACCATGTTTCCTGCCAACCCCTCTCCTCTTTAGCACAAATGATTTAAAACTATCATTTTGATCACTTTTTCAAGCATCCACTCCTTTTGTTTCTACCTTACAAACTATTGCTTCCAATCTAACCAATTACACTTGAAAATATTTTTCTCACAGAAACAGTAAGTTTACTTAAACTATGTTCATTTCTTTTTTTTTGAAAGAATTGGTCATATTTTAAAATTTTATTAACACTAATAGATTTCCTAGTTCATTAATTACTTATGGAATTAGAAAAATATTTCTTTTTGCCAAAAGAAAGGCCTTTTTGAAGTACATTTTTCACTAAGTTTATAGAAAATCCTTTCTTGTTCCAGGTCGTTCGAGGACTCAATCCCCGCCTCTCCACCTATGGCTAAAGTGATAGAGCTCAAGTTTCCAGAGCTTCCGGCAACAAGTGATACTTCTAGGTCATCCAGTAGTGGCAGCAATCCCAATACTCCTAAAGGAAAAAAGCTCAAAAGATAATTTTTTTTTAAATCTTGTACAAATTTTGAACAAAAACGAAAATCTTATTAGTAGTTAAGTCTCCCTCTTCTTCTGGGGTTCCATTTATTAATGATACAGGCTTAATAAAGTAGTACCAAAGTATAGACCAGACCAAAGTTCTGCACAGTGGCTATAAAAAACTGTTTGGAAAAAGAACAAAGGTAGTTTTTTATTTGTTTTTTTTTTCCTACTGTTTCATATAGAGAGGGAAACTGCAGAACCTTAGCTAAGCCACATGTGACAAATCAGAGGGAAATCAGCAGTTTTTTTTCTTTTTACTAGAACATGTCTAGTGTTAGATGTTTTATGAAGTAACACATTTATAAGATTCTTTAATATACTTCTAAAGATTCATTCTGTATCTCAAGTTTTCATTTACTCTAGATCACAAAATTACTTTTTGAAATAAAAGAACACAAAGCAAACAACCGGACTCTTTAGTTTTTTTGTGTGCGGTGGGGCGAGGGGGGAGTTGGCTTGAGGGAGGACCCTGTAAAGGCCATTCTGTTCATTTGTACTGGTTATAATTTGTAACCAAATGACAGCATCATTCGCACTCCTTTAAGAAAAAGTTTAGTAAGAAAGGAACTGTATATGTGTGTGTACATATACATTTATCTCTATATGTACAAATAAAGTGCAACTTAAGCTACTAAGAATGTTTCTTCTGACCTTGAAAGAACTGAACATATTAAATTTACACTGGAGGTAGATATTGCATACTATTATTTAAAATTGCTTTTTTCTAGCTAATACTTTATTTTCAGCACTTTGAACTTTTTGGACTAGAGTAGGAAATAAGACTATAAAGCTAGATTTCAAATACATTACCATTCAGGTATATAAATCAGCATCTCCTTTAAACCTTGGGCAAGATATTCATTGCAACACTGATTGTCTTAGAACCACTACTCAATTACTTCTGAAAAAGAGCAGTAGTGGCAGTAAATTGCTTTCTACTAATGATCGCTTTAAATTTAAAAATAATTAAGTTTAATAAGTAAAATGCCTAAGAAAACTCTGGGCACTTTGTGGTTCAAACATTGCCTAAATGCATGTTTAAGATCTAAAACTGATAAATCCTATCATCATTTTGTTTATAAATGTTGTGATTCTCAATTATGTATAATTTGTATGTTATTTAGAACTTCAACAATAAACTTTAATTTCTACAAGGCAGAAGTTTTATTTCTAGAGAAATTACTTTTTATGCTTTTTTTTTCTGTAACCTAGAGATAATTAACTATCACAGGTTATTGTGATAAAGTATTAAACTAACATAAGCAAAACACACTGGCATTGAAACAGGGTTAACTGCATAGTAAGCTTCTACCTGTGGAATCACTATTAAAGCCTACCCAGGAATGGCCAGCATCCACGCTTACATCTAACCACTAACTGCATGTAAGTATGCTAAGTGGTAAGACAAACAATGAACCCTGATCTGGAGTATCTTAATATCCAGAAGTCGCAGTTCTACTCATGGAAATTAAGACAGAGCTGTCCAAGGTACATATTATGGACATATTAATGTGAAAGAAGCTACTGAAGACAGAACTGAGAATCAATTTAAGTCCCCAATATTTTTTTTCTATAACGACTCCTTAAATATTCTAAGGGACTGGATGCTTAGTTTGCTTAACTATTTCCTAGGAAAGATGTAATTTTCAAAGTCTGGGCAGCCTACCTAAAGGCACTATACTAAGGGTTAATTAAAAGGTATTATGTGTAAGATTATGAGGTATACTAGAGATTCTCAAAAATCAAGGGGTGTGCAGAGGTGGTTTTCATCTTTAAGAACAACAACAAACCCTAGCTATGTAGAATAAGTCTGGAAATATTAATATATAGAATACTCTTAAAGAGTTCCTTGGTGCTGGGGCAGCAAAATGGCTCAGTGGATAGAGGTACTTGCTGTCAAGCCCAACGAGCCAGCCAAGTTTCATTCCTGGGACCCACAGGTAAAAGAAATTTCTTCAAATTGTCTTCCAGTGTCCACATATGGTCACCATCCTCGCCCCAGACCATATAATGATGATGATGATAATAATCTGAGTTCCTTGGTACAGTAACAAATGGTGAGGTGATTATGAAATTTCTGCTGTCATTATTTATTGTTCTTACTCAAGGTTTCTTTTCTGTATTGTACTGTAAAATATTACATTTCACAGTAGTTTTCCATCACTATAACAGTACAAATACTATGCATCAGTATTAAAGCTTTATTATTTTACTGGTAAAAACAAACATGCAATGAGTCTCTATTTCAGCCACTCCCTCATGCATGTCTGAGGATGGATCCCATTTAATGATCAATGAGAGACTAAAAGCTTATTGATATTTATACTTTCTGGAATCCTAATTTAAAAGCATCAGAAATGCAACAGCTATGATACTTACTAATATTGCTAGGAATATTAGTACTATTCAATTTCTAAGAGATGTTCTTTGAAAGCCGAAGATGATTTCTTTAGCTGTTTGTGTGGATAGGTCCATACATGGTACTGTTTAAGTGTGTGTGGCTGTCAGAGGATAAGTTTTGGGAGCCAGGTCTCTCACTACACCATGTGGTCTTGGAATTGAACTCAGGTTATCAGGTGTGGCTAGTACTTTTCCCCTACTGTGTCACCTCAGAGGCCTGGGATTTACTCTGGGTTATTCACTAGGATTTAGTGAGGGGTATCAATAAAGGAGGAAAATGACAGAAATTCTAAAGCTGCAAATGAGCACTCTGCTATTCAGAAACATTCCCACTGACTTTCCAAGCATCTGCAATGATAGCAGAAGAGAACAGGGTGCCTCTCTGCTGCTATTTTTACTAATAATTATTTTCTCATCTCATCTAGTTTGATTATGAATTTTCAAAGGGTTAGGTCAATGTTTAAAATTAAAGACTTTCTTATGAGCATAAACATTAAGTAAAAATAATATTGGAGAAATAAAACAGGCTCTGATTAACCAACTTTCGTGATCTTATTCTTAAGGTATTTTGTTTAGCTGGGAAGAAAGCAGTGTTCACAAACCAGTTACGTCAAGCCTTAGACGTTAAGTCAAGTCATAATTTATCACTTAAAAATGAAATGTACAAAAATTTTAATACTGAAAACAAATGATTGAAAATAATACCTAAGAAACATCCAACCATAAATTCTTCCCTACCCCCAAAGGCTAAGGGCTTTTAACAAAAAAAAAAAAAAAAAAAGAATAAAGTATTTTTTTTGATAAAACAAGTAACTGTTCAATGCAAACATATTTTTCTCTAGCAGTGAAATAAGATGGACCCAAGAATTCTCATAAATCAGAATACAGTGAAGAAACAAAGTACTCAGAAAATATCTTGAGGTGAAAAAGTCTGAATTGTCAGTTAAAAGCTGTACTCACACATACCCACAACACTGACTGACGAAGGGGCTGATAACTAAAACAAAATAGCCTTCTGTGATTGGTTACAAATAAGTTTAGACTTAGAACTATTTGTTAGGGCTAAAGAATCCCAAACTTTTAAAAATTACCTTAGCAGATCATTTTTTTGGCTTATTTCCTTTTTCTTTCTCAAATTCAGCTATCTGATTAAATATATTGAGTAAATTTTGAGGTAAATTTTTCTTAACTCTGCTTTCTGGCTGCTCTTTGCTATTTAGCATCTCTTCTGGCGCTTCAGTTTTGTTACCCTCCCCACAGATGTCCTCCTTTTCAAGTACACGCTCTCCCTGGTTTGTATTTAACTGATACCTTTGCTCGTGTTTACTGACATCTCGTGATCCAGAGTACGTGTGTTTTTTCTGTTTTTCAAGTGACTTCCCGGAGTAGTCTGAACTTGCTGGTGAAGTAGAGTACTTCACAGAACTTGGCTCCCACCTCCTAGGGTGATCTTTTCTTCCCTCCGAGTCCTTTTCAAATCTTCGATAACTAGTTGCTTTTATCTTGTCCTCTGAATTTCTAGAGGAGGAATCTGAGGAATTTTTCCTACTGGAGAAATGTCTGTCTTGTTTATATGACTTTTCAGTCTTGCTACTGCCTGCCTCGGTTTTACAGCTATTGTAAAAATCTGACCTACCTCCCAAATCATCTGCTACTTCAGCTGAAGATGTAAAGAGACCTCTCTCTTTCTCTTTTACCTGTGCATTTGAACACTGTAACCTATCCTGCTTTTCCAGCAGTTTTTCCACTTCTTGCTTTTGATTAAGGAAAGATGCTGAGGTATTAGTTGGAACTGGGTAGCAATCATCTTTCCTACTTTGATCTGTGTGGCCTGAAGATGTCTTAGACCAGTGCCTTTTTGAACTTCGAGAAGACTCTGAACGATTCCTTTTACTTTTCTTATGCCGTTTGTGGCTAGAAGAGGAAGAAGATGAGGAAGAAGAAACTGATTCATCAGCAGAAGAAACACTTGAAGAGGAAGATGATGATTTTCTTCTTTTCTTCTTTAGCCTTAAAAAAATTAGTTGGCTCATCAGACATGTTAAGGACAAAAACATTAGTCAAATATTCCTCAAAATTTTACCCTATTTTGTGTCACTTGGAGATGTTCTAAATAAGCTATCCCTCAGACATAATAACAGCCTCAATTATGTCATCATGTTTTACTCTGAAGCATGACTCGAACACCTATGAAGAAAGGTGTTCTATAAGCAAGTCCAGGACCTCTAGCATTGTTTACACTTATCTGGACATGTAAGAAGTAGCCTGAGTTTTCTATCTACCTATTCCTAGTTTCTTCATGTTCCCCTTCAGCATTAACATTCTAGGGCCAAACAGTTCTTTAGTGAAGATAAGAGTAGAATGTCCTGTGCATTCTAGGATGCTGATGCCAAAGCTCCTACACACTAGATGCCAGCACTTGCCCACAACTTACAGTAACTACAGAACAAACCACCACTGCCTAAGCACCACGGCTCCTCTTCTAAATGCCAACCTCCTAAAAACAGTTAAAGTAATTTATTCTATACTTTCATATCATCGTTAAAAAGAATTCTAGCCTTAGATTTTACTTTGCTGAATTTCTTTCTTAGCATGTGGAACTATGCCTGCTAAGAGTTATCATTTCCAATACTTTTTTACTTACTTTACCTCCATATGGCACTTTGGGTTCAACTCTGTTGCTTTTAAGTTTTTTTTAAAAAAACAGTGAATATTATAGTTTACCTTTTCTCCTCTTTTAAGAGCTTACGCAACTTTTCTGCACTTGTTTCTATTTTCTTTGTTTTCTGCTTTTCTTCCTTTTCAGCTTGTTTTTCTCTTAATTCCAAAGATTTCTTTTAGAACCCAGATATCGGAAAAAACCACACGTTAAAAATAAAAGCAGCAGATTATGTAAAAAACAGTATTTAAAAACCACCCACCCACAAGAAACCCAATTTAGGATAAGCAAATCACCATATAGCCAGTATTGTTATTTTTTTTAAATTAAAAAAAAAATAATGACACACATTTGGCATTATTCATTTGAATGGCCAGAACAGTATTGAGGACCATATTGCAGTTGGTATCCCAAGAAAAACAGGGAAGCCATTGCAGTAGTACCAATGACCCAGAATGCAAGTAAGATTCAAAAAGAGATGAAAGATTATTTTTTAAAAATTGGAAAATGTAAACAGGATACATTTTACAAATAAAATTTAAATAAGGACATTCCACAGAGGTGAATTGAGGGGAAAATCACCATGTTCAAATACAAACCATTTTAAAAATAGCACAGCCCAGTTGGATGCATGATTACATAAGAAATCATTTTCCAGTTTGTGGATGGGGATGAGCAGCACCAGATGTCACAGACACAGCAGCAATGGTCCAATTCAGAAGAAAATGCATGAGAAAACATCATCATCAGTATTACAGGAAAGAACAAGTAAAAATGTCTACAAAGGTCTGCATAATTAGCTCAAATTACACCAGCAATACTCATAATCTTATAACCAGCAAGTAAGCTCCCTACAAAGGAGAACAATCAATACCACATACTGAATTTAGGCATAGGCATTTTCTTTTTTATGTTGGAATAAAGAGCAAAGCAGCGGTGCTACAATGCTAACCTAGTTAGAAAAAGCTATCCATTTTCATACACTTCTCCCAGGTTACCTAGTTTCTCCTAAAAGAAAACGGTATTTAATTTTAAATACCATTACATTTCAAAGAGGAAATAAAGAATCACCTGCATATATTTATGAAGTTTCTGCAAAGCATCCTCTGCATCTTTAAAAGTCTCATCCAAAGCCAGAGCTTTCTTATAGTAACTTTCAGCATTTAAAAACTTTTCTTCTTCTTCTAACCTTAGTTAGGAAGATTAAGCATTTTGTAAAAACAAATTTATCTGAATACACAGAGAAATCATAGACACTTATGACAGAACTTATTAGAGGCAAATAACGCTTAGCAAATTATCTTCTAATTACCTATTCATGTTTACTTAGTAAAAAGACCACTTACACGAAAATCTATTACTAGTACCTAAATAATACTGGTACTTTTTCTTAGAAATACTGGAAAATACATAACTTGCTATCTGAAAATGTAGTATGATTTTTGTCATTAGAACAGTCTTACATAAAATTGCTTTTTAAAGGTAGTTTGTGAAGTTTTCTATGGAAAAATTTCCACTGTAAATCTATTAAAATTCTTTGGAAATACTAAAACACTTATACACATAGCTGTAGATAACACTATGACCTACAAAAAATCAAAATTAGAATGTTTGGGTGGGTGTGGTGGCATTCACTTACTATCCCAGCAAAGGAGGCAAAGGAAAAAAAAGTTACTATGATATTTTAGAATAATTTGCTCTAAAATCAAGTTTCAGACCAGCCAGGGCTACATAGAGAAAGAAGTTTGAGTGTAGGGCAGTCAAAGGACTTTTACCAAGCATTTCTAGTTGATAAAAGGAAAAAATTACCACAAAACAAATGGGATTATGTTTGTGTTAGTAGACTGGATGCAGGGAGCCAAGAGACAAGTCAAATTATTACCAATACTTGTGGCTGGATAATGGTTAACACAGCATTCTCTCAGCTAAAAGATGCCAGTACACCAGGAATAAGATAAGCTCATTTTAGCAGTACGAGTTATTTACTTAATAACAATGAAAAAGCTTCTCCAGTCACTAATTCAAACTTCATTAACTAGTAATTTGTGGGAAATTTCATCCCACAAATGCTTAGCTGCAATGTTCCTCCAAGCAAGAATGGCCAGACAGATCTGTGATACAGAAGAGATCAATGTTCTTCAAAAGTAGTAGAGAGAGAACTAAGGATGTAGCTCATTTGTAGAGCATTTGCCTGGGATGTTTGAGAAACCAACTGGTGTCCGGGTTCCATTCCCAGTATTGCAAAAAGAAAAGAGGAACAACACAATGATGTTACTGTCATAAGAGCCTTTTAGTTACTGAAACTGATTCCATGATCTATGAATAATGACGTGTGAGATTTCTGACAGCCTGTAAGAAACTACAAGTAAATAAGGGTGTTGCAGCCTCTGTTCCTACACAATATGGCTTTTTCCTTAGAATGTGCTTTCATGCCCTCCTAGGTGTAGTAACAGGAGTGGGTTTGACTCAGATTATATATGTGCATGTTCAATAATAAGCCAAGAATGATAACAAAAAAGTGACTATTTTAAAAACCCTCCCACCCAAAACTAAGAGTGCTCTGAAACTGCATATGCTGAGAAGCTATTTTTCTTTTTTAACAAAACCTCAGGGTATCATAGGAGTCAGCTGCACATCATTAACATACTATTAAATGAAATCCCATACTTACTGCCCGCCCCTTTCCACAAGTGTCTGGCAGAGATATTTTCTTGCATTCCTGTGAGTTGGGCAATTTTCTAATGCGAGCTCGAAATCTTCTATTGCTTTGTTTAGACTTCCTTTGGTTGCATATCTAGAAACATTAAACGAAAGTAAAATTTAATCCTGTGACCCATTTACACATCTTTCACATTCTTCAAAACATCTCCTTAAAATCCACAGTTCACTTACAATGCTCCACGAGCTACCAGAGCTTCCACATTTTGTTTGTCTATTTCCAGAGCTTTATTGTATTCATTCATAGCATCCACGTGTCGCCCCACCTTGAAATAATCGACTCCAATCTTCACACTGAAAACACATTTGTGAAACATCATAAATACTTTACAAAGTATCTAAAAATGTTAGTATAAATCATTATTAAATAAAAAGGCATTTAAATTGAACAAATATTTAGTTTTTAAATTACTCTCTATACTTGAAAAGCACCCTGCGTTTACAGATTTTCATGGAAAACATTTATAAAACTCAGATAACAAGATGCTAATTCTTTCTGGAAAACAATTCGGAATAAAATTTGTCTGCTAAGATTCCAGTGTAAAACCAATATAAAGCCTAAATAAATAATGTCAAAAATGTTCATTCACTTGTAAACACATTCTAGTCTTAATGATGATGAGAGAATTCGTGCCTTACTGAAAGTTTCATACTAGATAAATGCCACTGTTCGACAGAACAATCTCCATACCATTTTAAAGCCCAAGATGCTGATTGCTTCTTTCTTAATGCTGAAGCAAAATCATCTTCAGAGAAATTTTTGCTATAAAGAAAAATGAGTCAAAAATGTAAATATACTTTACAGGTATACTTCATTCTGTCTCTGGTAGATTCAACAGTGAAATGGTTAATTTCAAGCAGGAAATTCACATTACTCTATACAGTCAATTCCTTTTAAACTGTCAAATGTGGGCACTACTGTTAAATGGTATTTTTCTTCAGCACATAAAGTTTCTATATCCTTCTCTACTTGGTCAGATAGCATATCCCTATCATTGCTTAGCATGCAGACCAGGAGGAGATAGCCCTCACCACCTTCAACAGCTAAGAGAATGCAGATCTACTTTTACCTTTGTAGGCCTCTCATTAAAGATGGTGGACGAGATTCATCTATTCCTAGTTTCTCTAGAAGATATTCAACTACTCCTGGATTAAAAAATCCCAGAGAACTCTGCATGATATTTTCATAGGACTCCAAAGAATTACTATTTAGTTCAACACTCCTCCTTTGTAAAAAAAAAACAACAACAAAAAAATCAGAAACACAAACAATAACAAACATTTCTGACTTCTACAAAAACATTCCTATAAGTTTAAATACCAGAACCATTTCTGTACACAAAAGTTGTACATTATTATGATATAATTCATTCTACCAAGCCTAAAGTAATTTAAAAGTTATAAAATGAAATTATAGTTCTAATTTGTTAGAAGTAGATATGACAAATACCTGTAGTACAAGGGAAGCTCTTCAGAAGGAACCACACCTAGTTTAATGCCAGACAGGTGTGGGGGGAGAGATGAGCTATACAGAGACACTGCAAGCTTTTCATGGTATCTGTCAATGTCCTTGATTCCAGCTTTCAAGAAGAAAGGATCAACAGTAAACAAGTAAAAACAAAAACTTTTCACACACTGCCTTCATTAAACTACATTTTCAACATTAATTTGAAAATTTTAATTAGTATGTTGAAGTTGATCACCTCGAATTATGTCACCAGTTTGGTAATATGATAAAGGATCTCCATGGTTACTGTGAGAAGGCACATCTCTTAAGGGACAAAGAGCCTGCAATGAGAAGTATTTGAAAGCAGCACATATTTGACTTTTTGGCAAGAACAGTATCTCTTATCTTAGTTATTCATTATGAATAGTAATATTACACATGAACATTAACAATTCTAAAGTCTAACACTATTATCTTTTAATAACATTATACACATTTTACATATTTACAGGGTGGCAATTCAATACACATATACAATTACCCTACTGCTATAATTAGTAATAGAAATACAACATGTTTAGCTTTAGTCTTGAGATTCTTCTCTAGTGGTAGATGAACCGACATCCTGTGCTCCAGACACCTGGCTAATCTGTGCTTGATCTGCTTTCCTTTGGTCTCCCACGCTTCCTAACTCTGCTACACTCCTCTACTGTCTTTTTCAGAACCAAGTGTTTGGCTTTTATACACAATGTGAACATGTGATATTTGTCTTTCTGTATTTGCCTTATTTCACCGGAGACAGGTTCTTTCAGGCCATCCACCTGCCACAGATGGCATGCTTTCATTCTTTTTGACTGGCTTATACAACAGGTAGCAGACATGTCAGTGACTTAAATTTAAGATTTTTAGTTACAATTTGTGTCCAATCACAGTAAAGCTTGTGTTCTAATTTTAAGAATCAGATAAAGATACAAAAGATACTAGCATTTGCTAAATGGAATGTGCATTCTCCTGTTGTGTATTTCTTTGCTTCACATAGTGAGACAGATAGTCAACATCAACAGCGTTAAAATGAAACATTCCAAACTGATGCAAGAATCTTATTACAGTGAGAGAATGTTATATGATTATTATAAGTATGATAGGAAGGCTTTACTAAATTACTTATATGAGAACATCTAATGCCCAATTATTAAGCATGTTTAACCACAAGATATCTGTTTAGAATACCAATGAACATCATCATAACTACTAACAGATCTTTATGACTGTATAAAGGAAACTGACCTGCAACCAGAGTCCCCCAAACCCTAAAACACCCAAAACGGAAGAAATGTAACACTCTAGTTTTTTTTTTGGGGGGGTGGAGTGGGGTTCACTACAGAGATTAGGCTGGCTGGCCTTGAACTAAAAGTTCAGCCTACCTCTGCCACTTGAGTACTAAGGTTAAAGGCATGCACTGCCAATGCTCAGCTCTCTATGGCTTTTAGTAAGAAGAGAAGCTATTATTTTTCTTCAGCTTATATTTAACTCCCCCAAATAACCCACCAGGTAAATTTAAGCAGAACTGTATAAACACATAAGTTTTGCATGAGATGACTGTAGAGTGACTTACTGTAATTTCTAAGTGAGATATATCTCTCATGATGCCACTTCCTAAACAGATCAGCACCATGAAAAAGCCAAATTCCCGAATAGAGCTAATTCTTCCAATCACTATATCACCACGTTCAATATCTCGGAAGAACAGCTCTCTCCGGTCCATGCTTGGGATCTCCATGAATTGCTCTAAAGGTGGCATGACCGCATAATGATCTGGAAAAAATAAAAGTAAAACCACGATAATTTTTGACCTCCTTCTCCTGATATATTGCTTTATGCCAACCAATCAATCTTGAGAAACTTCCCTGACTAAACTTACTGTCATTGTCGTCATGCACTTCAGAGGGTGTGGATGCATCTGATTTCCAAGACAGGGCAAAAAGCAGATCCGCTTTTTTCGAGATGAACTTTTGTATTTCCATGTTGTCAACTCTCTTCTCTTTCCTTAAAAGAAAGGTGATTAGTTTTTTTTTTTCTTTTGAATGAGCAAAGCTCTCATACATCCAAAGTCCTGTAAAGTGGTTTTCATCACCCAACCCTGCTCAGGTTCTATCCAGGCAGTGTCTCTGGAGGAAGTTTTATTTAATTATTTTAGCTTTTCAGTAGTTTTAATTTAGTGCAGATACGTGGCGTCTGCGTGCCACTGTGTGCAACTCGGGGTGGGGGGTGTCATAGGACAACGCTGGGAGTCGTTCTCCCCTACCCTTGTGAATCCTGGAAATCAGTCAGATCAGGACGCCCGATGGCCAGTGACTTTACCCCCTGAGTTCCGGAAGAAGTTTTAAGCCCATTTTCTCTGGACATACTACTTGGAAACGGGAGTAGAGAAGCTCTGAAAGCTTTGGTGGCGGTTCAGAAGATGCAGCCCAGCCATTCAGCGAGAAGCCAGTGCCTGGTCACACACCCCGAGGCTCCGGCTCTCCGGTCCGCCCCTCGCCCCGGCCAGGCCCGGCCCCCGGGCCCCCATACCTGCCGGCTCCCGGAGGCGGCGCCGCACCGCGGGCCGGCTCAGCCGCCGTGCCCAGCAGGCTCCGGAAGTGCGGGTTGTCTTGCTGTTCGCTCCGCAGCAGCGACAACAGCGCCGGGCCGTGGCAGCCCAGCGACTGCCGCAGCAGGTCGCGGTCCATGGCGAGCCCGCCGGGGTCCGGCTCTGGAGCCCGCGCTCCTGCAAGCTGAGGGAGGCTGCCCAGACGCTCTAACTTCCCGGAAGCGCTCGCGGCGACCAGCAGCCTCGGTCTCGCGAGACCCAGCGGGACTACGGGAAGTCGCAAGGAGCGCGAAGCAGGTCTGGCGCTGAGGGCGAAGTAGGGCGTGAGGTGTGACTTGTGCGAACGTTTGCTTGAAGGACGCACGTCGGGCTTTGGTTCCTAGGTCGGAACGCTCAGAGCTCGCGTCTCTGTTCACCCCGCGCTGCCGAGTTCAGCGGTGCAAGGGTGTGTGGCGACCGCGGAGGAAGTTCCCTCAGTCTTGTCTGCTGGGGGAGGCATCCCGGGTTCCCCCAGGAGTGTCAGTAACAGAAGGTGGCGGTCCCAGGAAACCTGCCTGGTGGACCTAAGGGGAAAGCGCACCGCGCACGCTCTGTTCTGGTTGTGGCTTTGTTGGAGTTACACAGCTAAACTGCCTACTTCAAGGGCGATGTTTCTGGGATGCCTGCTCCACAGTGGGACGGAAGAGCTTTAGGGTGGCTGGCTATACTTCACTGAGTGTAACAAACACACACACCTTGGTTCTACACCTGGGTACCACACCCACCATAGAGGATCGGGCTTTTTATTTTTACAGGCGTTTTGAATTCATTTTCTTCTGTGACAAATACGAGATTTTTGAAAGGGACAGAACACTGGATAGTTGACACACAGGGGAGTGAGGGGATGGATTGGTTAGTTCTTGGGTTTTCAGCATGCTAGCCAAGGATTCTCTCTACCACTGAGCTACAACCACGCCTGCATTTTTCTTTAGACTTAAAAAAAATCTCCAAGAAACTTTTAAGAGATAGGAATAATTTAATGAACCATTTCGAGGAGGTGGTACATGGAATGGGGGTGTTATAAAGGAAACTGAGAAAGCAGAGTATTCCAGATTTTCACTACCTGGTTTCGAACCCTGCTTTTATTGTGATTTCAAATTTGATTTTAAAGTAAACACATATGTATATCCTGTCACAAACACTAGACTCTAAAGGTGAAAACACACCTGGCTCAGAGTGACTGTAATAGTGGAGGAATTTACTTGAGAATGTAGACATAAAGCTATTAACTGTAGTAAGTTAATATAGGGCACAAAGGTGTCTCCTCAGGTCTTCCTCCAGGCAGAGGGTAGTAGAGTTGCTGGGGTAGTTAGACAAGGAAGAGCTAAGTAAGTGCAGTCTACACATGGGGCAATATAATTAAAGAAGTACAAATCTGAAGTCAAGATGCTCTGGAGTCCACATGTGCTATTAAAAAGGTAGGGATATTTCCATTAACAGACATTTTCATTATATAAACACTGTTTCAGAAGGGCTGCAGAGAAAGAAAGGGAAGGAAGGGTGGGAAAAGAGAAAAAGATTAGCTTCAAGATTTATTTAGCACAGAGCCACAGAAATTTAACTGAAATAAGGCAGCCACACTGAGCAGTAACAGAAGTGTATTTTAATATAGTTTTTTTGATATCCCAAAATAACATAAGTCTCTCTGTGTTACCATTTCTGAAGGATGTACAAGTAACTTTTTACTTCATAAGATATATATAGACAGATTCTGATTCTTAATCCTACTGTAAACTGTCAGCAGGCTTCATTCCCATCTGAGGCCAAGGAAGGTATGCATTTGGGAAGGCAGGGACCAAATAATACTGTTTTCATTTTCCTCTTCTTTTTATGATCGACCCTCTTCAAAAGTAGACATTACTCTTTTATATGTATCTTTTGGTTCCTTGAGCCTGAGTCTCATGTAGCTCAGGCTAGCCCTGAACTGTACAGTTAGGGGTGAATTTCTGAACTTAGATTCTCTGGCTTGCACCCCCTGAGTGCTGGGACTATAGGTGTGAGCTACCATGCAGTTTATGCAGTGCTGGGTATGAAAATGAAGGCTAAACACTCTGCCAGCTGAGTTACACTCTCAGAGAATTAATACCACAAAACCTTTAGAGCTTTAGTATGCCAGACAGGCTTACATATATGTTATCATGCTTTTTTTTCCTGTTTATGTTTTCACTGTTTCTGTTTATAACAACTCCGCTAGTCTGTGATGAAGGCCTTATCAATTGGAAATTTGTAATCAGTTGTATTCTGAACATAGAGGTGATGAGTGTGAGATGTGGGAAGATCAGCCAGAGGAGAAGCTTTCAGAGATGTGAGGCCACAGGACACCATTAGGAAACCAGTAACACACTCATTACACTGGTTCCACATTTACTCACAGCACCTCCACGTTGCCTACTTATATAATAGGAAACACTCTAGTTACAGTGGAGAAGAGAAAACAGAGAGACAGGATCTTGGAGGTGAAAACATTGCAGAGTGGGCATTAGCTGTGGGAAATGGGAAACAACCTATAGCCCTGGCAGCCAAGGCTGCAGATGGCCAATGCTGTCAGATTCCACACAGACAAAGATATGGGAGTATCAGAAAGACACCGAGCCAAAGAGGACAAAATCAGCATTTGACTGCTTAAAAATACTTGCCAACATACGTTATAAAATGTTTCACATTAAAGAAAAGAATTTCAAATGAAAGACACTTGTTTTAGAGTAATTTTAGTTTCACAGCAAATGTGAGTAGAAGAAAGACATTTTCCTAGTATTACATATGCATAACCTTCCTCATCAAAGTTCTTCACCAGAATGAGATATTGGTTGCAACTATGCAACTCAACAATGAACCTACGTTGACATGTAATTTCACAGATACTCCATGGTTTACCAAAGAATTCATATTTTATGATATAGACAAATATATGTGTTCTACACCATAGTAGCTTACAGAAGACGTTTCAATGCCCTATAAAAGAAAAAAAAATCCTTTATGGACTTTCTATTCTTTCCTCTCCAGAAGTCTTGCTAAACAACTTTTTACTGTCTCTATAATTTTTTGTTTTCAAGATTATCAATAGTTAGAATAGTTCAGTGTGTAGTCTTTTCAAATTTAGTTCTCTCTCTCTCTTACACACACACACACACACACACACACACACATTCTTGGTTTCTTTTAGTGAGTTGGTAAATGATTTCTCTTTAATGCTGAACAATAGATATCCTATTGGCTTATGATATCTACCCAATCTCCATCAGGGGAGCTAGTCTTCTTTACTAATTGAAGTCCATTTAAATGACACTTTCATCTGAAAATATCCTCATAGACACACCCAGAAATGTTTAGTTGTCGATTTTTCTTAACACAGTCAATGTTATACATAACATGTTTATTCATGTGTAAAATGAATTATTTTTAACATAAATGTAAGCAGTGAATTATTCTGGTAGCTGTATTCTTTTACTTTTACTAGTCCCTGATAACCACACAAAAACAAGATTTATTTCAAGCTGCACCTCAATACTGGGCAGTTAAATGATTTATAATATGCTAATCAGGCCTCCTCTCTGCCCAATCCCATGATACTTGCATATTATTATTGTTCTGGCTCTTTGGGCTCTAGATTTTTTTTCCTCATGGTGTCTTCCTGGACCCTCTCTTTGTGGCAGTCTGAAACTGCTCCCTCCAACTCCCACACCTAACCCTGGCTGGTGGACATTCTACTCTATTCTCTCTTCTGCCCAGCCGTTGGGTGATCTGAGTTTATTAACAAGGCAGAGAATAAATGGTAAGAGCTGTTTACACAAACTTGGAACAGGAGATTCTTGACCTAAGCATTACAATGCCATGTCTGGACTGAATGCCACGTCTGCTACGAGGGCAGAGAAACCAGCATTTGAATAACACAAAGATAACCTTTACACACTGCACAAAAATGTTCTGCTTACATTCATGTTTTAAAACTAATCCAGAAAGAATGTGGTTTCAGCTAACCCTCTGAATTGTACAGAATGGTAAAATGCTGGCCACTCCACACATATACTTAGACAATGCAAATCCTACAGTTAGTATTTCCACTCAAACTTTATTAACCTTTTCATACCTCTTCATTTTTCAAATGGCAGAAGAAAAGACAGAGAATACTAATTGGTATTAATCAACCCTTAGTTTCAAGACAGGCATAGTGGTGGTTGGTTCACACCTAAAATCCCAGAACTTGAGGCAAAGGCAACAGGAATGCTGGCTCAAGACTAGCCTTACTACACAGAAAGACTTATCTCAAAACAAATAAGACAAAGCAAAAAGAATTCTTTAGTTCAAAACCAACTTATTTATGTTGGAGAAAACAGTACAAGTTTTTTTTTTTTTTCAGGAAAAAAATGAAGAGGATAGTTGGAGAACTCCAGCTTTACTATAAAAATATAATAATCAAGACAGTGTATGACAAATACATGTATGAAAACCTGTGCTACATTATACTGTATCAGGGAAATTCAAATTTAAACTACAGCGAGACACCACTAAAGCTTCCTAGACCAGATTCTAGAGCATTGGCAATACCAAAGGTGATACTATAAAACAACAGAATTCTTCCCCTGTTGGTTTCAATGCTAAGTGGCGCAGCCACGTGAGAAAAGTTGTAGTGCTTTCACAAACCCAAAACATCATAAAACCCAGTGATTACATTCAGCTTACCCTGGTTTCCGAAAATGTATACACACAAAACCCTACACATGGATATATAGAAGTTTTAATCATACTTGTCAAAAATTAGAAACTAAGATGTCTTTCCATGGGTGGATGGGTAAACTATGGTGCCATCAGACAATAGGATACTTACTCAGAATTTGCTGCCCTGTGTCTGCTTTCCACTCTCGGTAGCCAGGCCTGTTGTTCACCATGCTGGACTAGGGGGAAGGAAGCTTGGCTGGGTATTTGTGACTCCAGTGCAGGATCTCAGCAGGCTCTGAGTGTTCTGGCAATGACACTGGGCTGGGCTTATTGGGAGTGGAGTATTTATGACTCTGGGAAGGTGACCAAGGACTCTGGGGCAAGATTTGTGTGAGCTGTGTATCACTGGCTGTTGAAAGATATTTAATCTACATACTGAGGGACAGTAGGGTATGTGTGTGTGTGTGTGTGTTTGTGTATGTGTGTGTGTTTGTGTACACTCACACTTGCACATGGGCTTATAAGGTCAAACAGGAATGAGGTCTGAAAACTGTCATGGTAATAAATTCTTCCTAGGGTTGATGCTGCGGGAGCTGGCTTTATGGCACCAAGTTAGGAGGGGAGAGGTAGCTGACTCCTGCTGTCCTCATATTTGAGGTATCTGAGGGTTGAAGCTCCCTTGGCCCTTTCTTTGTAACCTGGGTCATTACTTTTCCACAACCATTAAGGGGAAATTATTCACCAAACCACAAAAAACAACCTGTGAAAACTTAAATACATATGAATGAGAAAGAAGCAAATTTGAAAGGGCTACATACTGAATTATTCCAACTGATGATAGAAAAACTACAGAGACAGTAAAAAGTTCTTTGGTTATCAGGACTTCTCAGGAGAGATGGAAGAATAGACAAACCACAGAACATTTTTTTAAGGGAAGTGAAACTGACCTGAAGGCTACTATGACCGTGTTATCCAATCCATTGAAAACTTGGAAAGCAAACAAGGCAGAGGAGAAAGGAATTTGTGTTTTTTCTTGCTTCATGGCTTGAACAGGGACATCTAATCTTATCTTCTCTGCCCTCACAGTAGAATTTACATCATTGACTGCTTATGCAGTCTCTGGACTCAGACTAGCTTTCCTGGGTCTAGAGCTTATAGATTTCATACTATAGGTCCTCAGTCCCTTTAATCTTTCATAGTTGTTTATCATGTGAGGAAGTTCTTCATTTTATATAGTATATATGAATATGTGTGCATCTTATTCTGTTTTCCTGTTTCCTTATATGCGCGTGTCCACAGATATGTCTGAATTTTTCTCCCAATAATGGGTCATTTGACTTCATTGTTAAGCATGGGTACAAGAGTTGAGGGCATTGTGCTGCTATATAGGTTGCTATGTAGTACTTGACACTCAGTTCAAAGTCACCCTGGAGTGACTCAAGTGAGGAATACTAAAGAAAAATAATGACCTAACCACCGTGTTCATTGTCAGCCTCAATCACTGATTGCTACTGTTTGCAGAGTACCTCCAACTATAAGCCATAGGATAAAGGTTGGTACAGCTTCATCCCATGGTACTTGTTTGAATGGATTTTAGCAGTTCTCAAGAAAGGAAATTTTGTCAGTTGAATCCACTTGAGGGTGCTATAAGATCACTATAGTATCAAACTGTGTTCATGACGGGGGGGGGGGGGAAGCACATCAACAAAGTATATATTCAAGGATGGGGATCTATGACTTATTTTAAGACAACTGTCTTTAACATTGTCACTATCTTTAGTGAGTGGTAAACATTTTAAAGATGTTATTTTCATGAAAATAAGTTTATAATATGTTAGTTTATTGTAGATCATTGGTTGCCTTAGGATTTTTGAGATGTTAGGGCATTTTTTTTGTTTTGTTTTTTGTTTTTTTCTACAGTAATATTCACAGATTTTTGTTTTAATCTAGGGTAATTCTGAACAGATCCAGAATATATATAGCTCCAGAGCAAGGGATCATAGTATTAGCATATTTGTGGCATGACTTACAGGTAATATATGTAATACTTCTGGAGAGGCACAGTACTTGGCCATATGAAGTGACTCTCTGTAGTCTTTTATAACATAATTCTTGTATGATATATATATATATATCACTCTTGGAGATGTACAGTGCTTGGCTATATGGAGTGACCACCTGAAGTCTCAGTCTCAGCCAGTATCTTTTCCATATTTTTATTTGTTTATATAAAGGATTAGAAAATAAAATGAAAGTACCTTAAAATAACTCTATTATAATTGTTGAGAGAAGTTGAAAGATATGTTGACTATTGGTATAGATTAGGTTGTGTTAGTGTGCTTTTTAACTTGAGTGTGATTGTACATAAACACACACATACAAATATCACAGTAGACTCTTATATTTTAGGACAGTGTTTTCGAATACTATAATAAAGAACATGTAATGCCTTTAATAAGAGACATGGATAGTAAAATGATAAATAGAGTTAGTGTCAGGACATTCTAGATTGCTTTGGTGATCATTTTAAATTCAAATTATATATTGCTCTAGAATCAGAATAACTGATCATATTTTAGTTACCAAATGGTAAGTTTTGAATTTGATTGGTAGAAGCACTGAGAGAGAATGTCAGGAATTACAAATACATCGCTATTTTGTATATGGCTGTTTTCAGTGGAACCCACCGGAAGAGCCAGTATATCAGGGAGAGGATTTAATGCTACTTTAGATATGACCTTTGATTGTCCGTAGACACAATCTCCAACTTTGAACTGTATCAGTCTATTTATTCAGCAAATATTTGTTTGGCATTAGGTACTATTTGAGATGTTGACATAATAATAAAAAGAAACATCAATATTTCTGCCTTCATGAAGCTTATATTCTTGAGGGATACATAGTAAGCAATAAATATAAGTAAATTATGCAATACATTGGTGATACATTCTATAGAAAGCTAACTAAACAAAGGGCAACAGTGTTGAAAATACAGAGGGACTGGTGTAGTCATTTCAATAGGAGAATTTTCGATGGTCTCATTGAGACCTTCTGTATGTCAAGACCATACAGGAGATGAAGCCATTTAATGTATCTGAGAGAAAACACAGAAGAAATAACCAGGACAGAGGCTCTAAAGGAAGAAGCATTTGATACATATGAGGAATGGAGGGAATAGGTGTGGTAGGAACAGTAGGACCACTCAGGTGTAGAGTTTTTCAGGTCACTACATGATTGTGACCTTAACTGTTAGTGGTTGGAGTAACATTAAGGTATTAAGCAGATGGGCATAATGACTTTTGTTATAAAAAGGTTTAGTCTGGACTTGCCTACCTGTTGCTCATAAGAGATGGAAAATATTCTATAGGAGGGCAAATATATCTTCTTATTAAGAAATAAAACTCAAATTTATGTTATCACAAAATGAGAATATGGAGTTTAAGTGTTCCCCCCAAAATTAAGAGTTTCAAAAATTATTACTATGAAGTAGATTAGATACTTACCACAATGATAGTGAGTTTAGCCTAGGAGTCCTAGGTATGTTTGAGCAAATCACAGTCACCCATGCCATGCCTCTTTTGTACTCGGACCCCAAGGTGTTCTATATGATGAACACTGACGTCTAACCCTAATAGTCTGTACTCTATTAAGAGATGAACCTGTGAGTCTTACACAACACTGCATTCCTCTCTTTAAGCTGCTGCACTTTTTTTCTATGAATTCATATGGAGCTATTTTTCTACTGTATTGTATGCTGGCAAGTGGGTCCCCACTGTGGCTGGTTTCTTTAAGTGAAGTTTAGGAAAGGCACACGCCTCAGAAATTCCATGGAGAGATCGGCTAGTTACTGTAAGGAAGTCTCAATGTGGCAGTTCTATAAAGCACAGATCCTTAGTCTTAAATTCATGTACTTTCATACATCCCCAACATAAAATGAAGTAAGTTTTGGACAACAGTTCATACATACTTGATACAGACTAACCAAACTGACTGATCACCAATGCAGGTCGCACACACTAATGTATTCACGGTAAGATATGATTACTGTGTGGATCAAAAAAAATTTTAATTTCAATATATTCTCTCATGGAAAGACAACTTTAGTTAGAAATTTGCTAGTAAACCTGCAAAAACAAAGAAATGAGTGCAAATAGAAAAAAGAAAAACGAAATGCTGTCATAGTATGATAATGAAAACTGCATCAGTCCAGTGTTATGTATGTATCCATATTCTCTATGTCGGTGTTCCTGCTAAGGTTAAATCAAGTAAGTAAGCAGCAAATTATTTGGTCTTCATGTGTAGTGTGAGCTACACACAGAGTACAGAGCACATAGCATATATATACACATACATACATATATTCCTGCTGATGTGCATATCTGAAAACTTCTTTCCAAGGTAGTTTTCAGTATTCTAGAATTTCTCAAAAATGGGAGCCCAGAAGACAAAACAGATGGAAACATAACTGCCTAGCTGAATCACGGGTTTAACTCAGCAATTCCCTTTCTTTATTCCTCTCCTTCCCGGCTTTCTGTACTTTGAGTGTTGCTGGAGAGGTTTATAAGCTTTAGGGAACTCCTTTGTCTTGTTAACAGATGACTTCTTCAGGCAGGCTTCTGTGTTATTGATTGTCTCAGTGTAAGCTACAGTCATATGCTGACCGTTCTCACCTCTGCCCTTCAGTCATGCTGGAATTATATATTACACAAACACTCTAGCCACACAAAGAAAATGCTGTTCTCTGACCACCTTCATAAATACTGATTCTTGTTCTTTATGCTCTGATTTTGTCTAGCCTTACTTCCTTAGAAGGCAATATTGCTTCCAAGTTCAATCATGAAACCTCTCACAGTCTGTCTGTCTGTCTGAACTCTTGGTCCTCTCTCTCGGACACCATTCAGATGCAGTCACATGGGTTTTCTATCAACTTAAATGCTCTCATGTTTTTTGTTTATTTTTAATTTGTTTTTTTACTTCATAGCTCTTGTTGGTACATTTTTCAAAATGCTCTTCCTCTATTTAACTGCATTTTCTTTTTGTCTCTGCATCTTAGCACAAAGAATATACTCATTCTTTTTCTTAACACTCCATTTATTTCCAGATACCTTTGGGCCCAGAGTTCAGTGGTGAAGAAATCGTAGAAAGATTCCTGTTGGATAAGTGTAGTATAAATGCTCATTCCTAATGTTTTTCTTTCATCCTGAAGAATTTTCTCATAAATATGGGTATGTAAGTTAGTAGATTAAAAAAAAACTATGTCACAAATAAAAAGGTATAGAACTTACTGGAAAAAATATGTGTGGGTAAGGGCTTTGAAGATTTGCCTCTCCCCACTTTCCGTTCTCTCTCTCTCTGACCCCTGTGTGTGGATGAAGATGTGATTGAACATTTGGTTTCCTGCCCCTCCTGTCATCCTTTCCCTGTCTGTTGCCACGCCTTCCCTGTTAGGGTGCATGCTATCTCTCTAGAACCATAAGCCAAAGTAAACTTATTTTTAAAAAAATTCTCTAAGTTGTATTTGATAATGGTATTCTACCACAGCAAAAGAAAAGTAACTCTCTTCTAATAAGTTTTTATTTGCCCTGACTTGTTAAAGTAGTCTTCTGGCCTTGTCCTTCCTTAACACATATCTGCATTGTAACCATTGCTGTAGTAATCTCATTTGATCGTACAGCCTAGTGTATATAACTATAAAAATTTGACCTAAGGCAAGGCTACATGACTCACAAATTATTAATGTTTTTTTCCTGTCCAAATGATTCAGTGGTAATTCTTTTCCTGTCAGACATTCAACAGAGAAGTATAACCATTATTTTATATATTGCTAGAAACACTTTAAATAGAAAAAAAATTAAAAGCCATGACTTCCACTTTCAGCTAGATTGAGTAACTGGTAACAGGCTGTGGTGGTTTGAATGAGAATGGGTCGCATAGCCTCATGCACTTAAATATTTTTTCCCCAGCTAGTGGAACTGTTTGGAAAGATTAGGGGGGTGTGGCCTTGTTGGAGAAAGTGTATCACTGGGGATGGCTATTGAGGTTTCAAAAGTTCATGCCATTCCCAGTTAGTACTCTCTTTCCACTCCCTCTTACCCCTCCCTCTCATCCTTCCCTCTTCCTTTCTATATCCCTCCCTTTATCCCCACCCATACCTCATTCTTGTGGATCAGATGTAGGCTCTCAGTTACTACACCAGTGCCCATGCCTGCTGCTATGCTCCTTGCCACGATGGTTATGGACTCTAACCCTCTGTATCTATGAGCCCCAAATTAAACACATTTTTTATACATTGACTTTGTCATGCTGTTTTGTTCCAGAAATAGAAAAGTAGTTAGGGCAGAAGTTGATACAGTGAGTGGGACTATGGCTGTAACAGGCTTGACCATGCAGTTTTGGGGAAGAATGTTAAGAGATTACTTTGAGTTTCATCAGAGACTTTGTATTGTACTTTTAAACAGTCTTGATTCTGAAGTAATATGGGAATTTTAAGTTGGACAAAGCACATCTTGCAATATGATATAGCTATAAACATATGGGGACTAGGGAATGGAATGTGATAGTTTGAGTGAGAATGGTACCCATATGCTCATACACGTAGTCCCCATATGTGTGGTCTCCAGTTGGAACTACTTGGGAAAGATTAGGTGATATGGCCTCCTTATAGGAAGTGTTTAACTAAGGGTGGCTTGGAGGTTTCAAAAGCCAGTGCCAATCCCAGTTAACTCTGTTCTGCCTCATGCTTGTGGGTCGCTGCAAACTCTCAGTCTCTTCTTCAGTGCCATTCCTACCTGCCTGCTGCCATGCTCTCTGCCATAATGATCATGGGCTCTAATTCTTTGGAACTACGAGTCTCAAGTTAAATGTTTTTTTAAAAAAAACCATTTTTTTAAAAAGGTTTTTTTTTTTAAAAAAAACATTTTTTTTTAAAAAAGGTTTTTTTTTTTTTTTTTTTTTTTTTTTTTAAAGTTGACTTGTGTAGTGGCAATTTATGGTTGTCAGCTTGACTACATGTGAAATAAACCACAATCCAGAACTAGAAGGCTCACCTGTGATCCTGATCTTGAGGCTGGGAGATACAAGTTTCTGACTTGGATCTTGGCATAGAGATCTTGAGGCACAGTGGCTTTGAATCACCAGACACAAAGGCAAAGAGATCTCTGAATTCAAGGTCATCTGGGACAAAGCAAGCCCCAGATCCAGGTGTGGGGGTACAAACCTTTAATCTGGGCCACACCTTCTGCTGGAGACCTACATAAGGACATTAGAAGAAGGAAGATTCTCTTTCTTTTTGCCTACTTGCCTTGTGGGACTGAGCAACTGCTAGATCCTTAGACTTCCATTCAAAGTTGCTGCTGACCATTGTTGGGGAGTTGAACTACAGACTATAAGTCATCAACAAATTTCTTTACTATATAGAGACTACCCATAAGTTCTGTGACTCTAGAGAACCCTGACTACTGCACCTTGGTCATGATATTTTTTCACAGCAATAGAAAAGTATTGAAGACACAGTTCATACCTGCTCTCCCACCCAAACACACCATTTGCCCTAGAGCAAATGAAACAATGAATGACATTTTACATATAATACAATGACAAGAAAAAATAATAAAGAAACTCTGGTCACTCAGGAAAATGCTGTGCCACTGGGTAGTACTCCTAATTCTAGAGACACTTAGACCATGGTTCAGGGAGGTATAACACTTACAGCATTTATATTAGTCAACGTTATTGAGAGGAAAGGAACTGATAGAATGAATCTATCTATGTATTTATATATCCCTACATCTCTATCCATCATCCCCACCCCCAGGATTTATTAGAGGGGCTTATGGACTGTGAGCCTTTTAGTCTGACAGGGGCCATCTACAGAAGGTACAAGAATACATTTCAGTCCCACAAGGCTGAATGTCTCAACTTGTCTTTAGTATAGGCCAGAATTTTGAAGAAGTAGGTTCTAAAGCCAGTGAAGATCAGAGTGAGGGAAGTTAAGGAAGAGTAAAGAGCATCTTTCTTTATGTTCCATATACAGGCTGTCAGCAGAAGATATAGCCCAGCATGAAGGTGGATCTTCCTACTTCAGAAATGTCCTGATTAAAGATGGCTTTTCCTACTTCAAGTGATTTAATTAAGTAAAATCCCCCACACATGTATAACCAGCCATATGAACTTTAATTAATTCTAGATATAGTCAAGTTAATACCAAACATAGCCATTTTAGATGGCACTTTGCCGAGGTTAAGAGATTTCACCAGGCAGGTTACTTCAAAAATGTGCACAGGTATCCTTTTGAGCATTTGACTTAGTGCTAAACTCTGCTTGTTTAGATCGCACAAGCCAAGGAAAGAATGCTGACCAGGGGAAGAACAACTACAGGATGATCAAAGTTTCATAGGCTCTGAGTTCTGTCTACCTAATATAGACAGGTAAGATCTTACTTTGTATTCAAGTAATTGGTTACAGAACTTCAAAAACTCTATACCTCCAGTTATAGTTCTAAGTAGGAGGGCAAGTTTAACACTGTAATGTCCTACAGTCTGCTAACAAAGCTGAAAAGATGTTCAGATTGATGGAGTTCATCTTCGGGTAAATAAATTTCCTGCCAGTATGAAACTCTACTCTTTTTAAGGGATCATATAAAAGCCACTCCACAGTATAATTTACTACGCCCAACATCTATAAAGGAAAATGAAGCATAAAGTGTGACCTGTAGCAGGTAAAAACCCCACTAATAGAGCCTATCTCCGAAACAGTAGATGATATCATAGACTTAACAGAAGGACTTCTGTAGCAGGCATTACAAATGAAGTGTCAGGATCAAGGGAATTGAAGTGTCCTCTCAAAGGTTCATGTATTGAAACTTTGTCCCCAGATTGTGGCACTGATAGGAGCTGATTAAATCAGAGGCAACTAGCTTCATCAGTGGTTAATTCATGAGCGTATCTTGAAAGGTATGTATCTAATTCTGTTAGTCTCAGCCAGGAGGAGAGGACACTATGAAAAATGTCAGATGATCAGAAGAAAATGCTGTTCGTCTCAGATTGCTAACATTGTATGGAAATGTGATAGCTAACCCACTTTCTGGCTGGCCACCTTGTTAGTTGCTGCTTCTTTGATATTGTTCTCCTGACTTGATGCTTTGCTCATCTTAGATCCAAATTAATAAATCCGGAAGACTCCAGACTAAACTACCTAAAACTAGGGCAGATTAAATCTTTCCTTCTAAATAGTTTAACCACAGTGACAAAATATAACTAGTTCAAATGAAAGTGGGGACAAAGAAAGAGAGCTTTGGTATTTTGTTTTATTTGTTTCTTCTTTGGGGTGGATCTTAGTACAAGAACAGGAAAGGGGTGCAGTTGAATTTCACCTCCCCTTAGTCCACGGGTGGGTTCATTGTTTGTTTTACCCTTTCTCTCTGGAATTCTGATAAGCTGGCCTGAGTAGTAACTTGAAAACAGTGGGCCAGAGAATGCTGGATATGCAGTTTCACACCTATGTGCCTGATGACAATTCTAGGAATTTTGTGGTATAAGATTTATGTAAAAAAGTACTGAGATTTCTTTAAGAAAAGGCATTAATAGATCAATGATTGGCAGACGCGTAGAACAATCACCAGCGTCTCAGTCTCAGCAAGGATGAGAAGACACTAAGGAAGATGGCAGATGATCACAAGTAAATGCTGTCACATCTCAGATTGCTGACACAGTATGGAAATCTATATCTTAGGATACCAGTTTCAAAGAAGAGACTAGTTATGAACAAAGTGGACAGCTCTTCCAGAAATGTCTTACTAGCGGGATTATTTAACTCCCCAGTTAGCAGTAACCGAGAAAAGAGACAAACCAGTCTAGAAACGGAATCTTGATCGCGGTGCCCCTCAGCTTGTCAGTCACACAGGCTGCAGAAGATGGTTTCTTGCTCCCCAGTCACATTCTAAGTGGAACTTCATATTCATTACTGGATAATTTCAGATTTGTGCTTATTTTAACAGAGGAAAAAAAATGGGTGAATCAGCCTGCAAGCCTATGTGATGCTAATGAACTTTGTGTAGCTGAGGCTTTTGAAACCTAATATGTAGGTGCGTCGTTGAGAGTAATAGTCAAAAAAAAGAAGTGCAATGGACAGCTAAAAATAAATGATCTTCTCTGTAATTGTAGAGGAGATATGATGATGAAGTACTTTGTATACCTCACTTTGTACTATCAGCAAATACACAGCTGTTAAAAAAAAAAAAAAAAAAACTCCATTCTTCCTGTCAATGTAATCAGAAAACTTACCTGGTTTAAGCTTCCCTGGTCTAAATGTCAGGTGACTAAGGGAAAGTTCAGAGTCAGACAGGATCGCAATTGTGCCTTCAGTTCCTCTGCAAGGATCATATGTTTATATCTTGCCTTTGGTTAAAACGATGAGAAGGATGCTTTTGTCACCTCAGCATGGCAGCTAACAGTTAATCATTTCTTCAAGATTTGACTTGAGATGCTATTTAGTTTCTGGTCACTTGAACTTTGTTAGCTCATAGATAGTAATATAATCTGGGTCATTTCAATTTTAAAATTTGTTTATTTTATTTCTGTAATTTTCAGTAGCAAACAAAATAATGGGTTTACTTATGTTTTCATAATACATACATACTATTTATTTTGTAGTATCTCTACAAATGTCTGTTCTCTCCTTCATTGTCTATCTCTCTATCTCTCATGTCTATAGATTTAGCATTTGAAGAAAAAGGTGCAATATTTGTCTTTATTTTTGAGATGATTTATCCTTTTTTACTTCCCCTTGTAGAGGTTTGAATGAGAATGTTCCTCCCCTATAGGCTCATATGTTTGAATACTTGGTCCTCAGTGGCTATTAACGTAGCTAGGTATTAAGGTATTATGGAGGTAGCCTTCTAATACTAGATTTGAGGTTCAGTCCACAGAAAGGAACCGATATCCACTACTGCAAATTTTGTTATGAACTTGTCTTTGTGCAGAGTAAAAGAGTAATATAGATTCACTCTTCTGCATATGGATTGACATTTTTTTTCTAGAACCCATTGTTAAAGAGACTATGTTTTATGCAATTGCGCTTTTGGTACTTCTGTTCAAATTCAAGTTATATGTTTTTGTCTGTTTGCTTGCTCATCCTTCTCTCACACAATATATCCTGACCATAGTTTCTCCTCCCTCCACTCTGCCTGGTTCTCCCACCCACTTCATCTCTCCTTCAGATCCACTGCTCCTCCATTTCCTTTCAGGAAAGAGCAGACCTTCAGGGATATCAACTTACCATAGTGTAACAAGATACAGACCCTTGGCCAAGGTTGGGCGAGGCAAAGGTTCCCAAGGGAGGAAAAGGGTCCCAAGAACAGACAAAGAGTCAGAGACATCTCCTTTCCTGCTGTTAGGACGCTCACAAAAACACCAAGCTAACATCTGTTGTTCATGTTCTCTTCCCTAGGGTTTTCATCTCCTGGATTCCTTCAGTTTGTACTTTCCTTATTGCTTCTATTTCCATTTTCAGGTCTTGGAAAGTTTTATTTATTTCCTTCACCCACTTCATTGTATTTTTCCATGTTTATTTAAGGGATTTATCTGTTTCCTCTTTAAAGAAAAGGTTTGGTCATGTTTGATTGTATTTTTCTGTATTTCTTTAATTTCCTCTTTCTTTAACAGCCTCTACTTCTTTATAAGCTTGCATTTAAGTTTTGTGGTTGTTGTTGTTTTTAGTAGCTTTGGTTGTGTTAGGATATCCAGGGCTTGGTGTAGTAGGAGAGCTGTGCTCTGATAGTGTCATACTGCCCTGGTGTTTGTTGATTGTGTTTTCATGCTGGCCTTTAGTCATCTGGCTGTTCTTGGATATTCCTGTTGTAGTACTGGGAGGGGGACCTAATCTCAATGTTCCCGGTGCAGCAGGCTTCTGGTGTGTAGCCTTGCGATGGACAAAGGAACTCAGTGATAAGTGCAAGTCTCCCATCAGCTGAATGTGCCCCTGGGGACACAGTGGGCAGTGGGTTAGCGGGTGAAGGCAGATGGTGGCAGGACAGTGAGCTGTGGGGTTTGGCAGAATACCATTCTGGGTAGCTGGTCATGCCCCAGTGGATTCAGCAGGCAGGGAATGGGTGTAGGGAAGGGACACAACCTGTATGTTTCTGTTTTAGCAGGTCTGATGAAAGCAGGTGGTGGGACTATGGAGCTCTAGGGGGACTAGTTATCATTTATTTAATAGCAAATATTCACTTATACATAAGTATATACCATGTTTGTCTTTCTGGGTTTGGGTTATCTCACTTAGGAAGATTTTATTTCTAGTATTATCCATTTGCCTGCAAACTTAATGATGTCATTTTCTCTTTCTTTTCTTAAGCATTCCTGTACTTTATTAATAGAAATCCATTACAGTCATTCCCTCCTTTTAAATTGGATATATTTTACTTACATTTCAAATGTTATCCCCTTTCCCGGTTTCCTTTCTATATTCCCCCTATCTCATCTCCCCCCTGCCCTGCCACTTCTATGAGGGTGCTCCCCCACCTACACCCTCCTACCTCCTTGCCCTGACATTCCCCTACACTGGGGCATAAAGCCTTGGCAGGATCAAGGGTTTCTCCTCCCAATGATGCCCAACAAAGCCATCTTCTACTACATATGCAGCTGGAGCCATGGGTCTATCTATGTGTATATATATATTTTTTGGATAGTGGTTTAGTCTCTGGAAGCTCTGGTTGGTTGGTATTGTTGTTCTTACGGAGTTGAAAACTCCTTCAGCTTCTTCAATTCTTTCTATAACTCGTCCATTGGGCACCTTGTTCTCAGTTCAATGGTTGGCTGTGAGCATCCGCCTCTGTATTTATTATGATCTGGCAAAACCTCTCAGGAGACAGCTATAACAGGCTCCTGTCAGCATGCACTTCTTGGCATCAGCAATATTGTTTATGTTTGGTGACTGTATTTGGGCTGGATCTCCATGTGGGGCAGTCTCTGGATGGCCTTTGCTTCAGTTGCTGCTTCAAACTTTGTCTCCATATTTCTTACTGTGAATATTTCTGTTCCCCCTTCTAGGAAGGTCTGAAGTGTCCACACTTTGGTCTTCCTTTTTCTTGAGCTTCATGTGGTCTGTGAATTGTATCTTGTGTAATCACTTATCAGTGAGTGCATACCATGTGTGTTCTTTTGTGACTGGGTTACCTCACTCAGGATGATATGTTCTAGTTCCAGTCACTTGCCTAGGAATTTCATGAAGTCTCTGTTGTCATTTTTCCTTTAAACAATGGAGTAATACAGCACTGTGTAAATACTCCTCATTTTCTTTATCCAATCTTTGGTTGAAGGACATTTAGGTTGTCTCCAGTTTCTGAATATTATAAATAAAGCCACAGTGAACATAATTGGTCAAGTGTCTTGAAATATGACGCAGAGTGTTTTGAATATATGCCCAAGAGTGGTATACTAGAGCTGCGGTAGATTCCTGAGTTCTCGAGGAACTAGCATATTGATTTTCATAGTGGTTGTGTGAATTTGCATTCCATCCAGCAAAAGGAACTCCTCTTGTTCCACACTCTTGCCATCATGAGCTGTCACTAATATTGATCTTAGCCTTTCTGACAGTTGTAAGATGGAATCTCAAAGTGGTTTTGATTTACATTTCCCTGTTTGATGAGGAAGTTGAACATTTCTTTAAATGTTCTTTAGTCATTTGAGATTCCTCTTTTGAAAATTCTTCATTTAGATTTGTACTCTATTTTGAACTTGGATTACTTATTTTCTTGATATTTAGTATCATGAGGTATTTTAAATATATATATATATATATATATATATATATATATATATATATATATTAGATATTAGCCTTCTATTGTACATGGGGTTAATGAACATCTTTTTCTATTCTCTAGGCTGCCATTTTATCCTATTGATGGTGTTCTTTGCCTTCCAGAAGTTTTTCAGTTTCATGAAGACCCGTTTATTAATTGTTAATCTTAGCGCCCTGTACTATTAGTGTTCTGTTCAGTAAGTTGTCTCCTGTGCCAATGTGTTCAAGAATATTTTTTCACTTTCTCTTCTATCAGATTCAGTGTCTGGTTTTATGTTTAGGTATTTGATACACTTGGACTTGAGTTTTGTATGGAGTGATTGATATAGTTCTAACTGCATTCTTCTACATGCTGACATCCACTCAGACAAGCACCACTTGTTGAAGTGAAGATGTTTTCTTTTTTTCATTGTACAATTTTAGCTTCTTTATAAAAAATCATGTGTGTGGATTTATGTGTGGGTCTTCAGTTCAATTCCATCGATCAGCTGAGCGGCTATTTTTATATCAATACCACGTGTCTGGCTTTGATTACTGTGTCTCTATAGTACAATTTTATACTGGCATAAAGGCACATTTCACAGTTCACTTATTGTTCAGGACTGTATTATCTCTCCTGGGTTTTTTTTTTTGTTTGTTTTTCCATATGAAGTTGAGATTTGTCCTTTTAGGGTCTGTAAAGAATTGTGTTGGAATTTTAATGGGGGATTGTATTGAATCTGTAGATTGGTTTTGATAGGATGGGCATCCTTACTATGTTGATCCTTCTGATCTGTGAGCATGGGAGATCTTTCTATCTTCTGATATCTTCTTTATTCTCCTTCTTTGAATCCTTGAAGTTTTTGTCATACAAGTTTTTCACTTTCATTCAGGTTACCCCTAGATATTTTATATTATTTGTACTGTTGCAAAGGGTGTTGTTTTTCTCATTTCTTTCTCTGTCCATTTGTGTAGAGAGAATATCTTATGTTTGTATGGATGTGGCACCAATCAATATTAAATCTGGTAGCTTGTGGCTTAGGCAAGAAATAGGATATGAGACACCTGGGAGGCAGAAAGAATTCTGGGATAGCATCAATCATGGGAGATTTGTCTGGGAAGATGTGGCAAGATGGACACATGGTACCTGAGCACAGGTAATCAGCCATGTGGTAGAATGTAGATTAGAATAAATAGGTTACTTTAGGTTATAATATAGTCAGAAAGAACATATCTATATGGCCAAGTTTTTTTTTTTTTGTAAATTTATTTTGAGTTGGGGCCTTTTATTTTGGGGAGCATGGGACTGGCAAAAAGAACCAGTTTTAACTTCTAGATATTTGTATATAAAAGGCCAACTGAATTTTTTTAAGGTTAATCTTGTATTCAGTTACTTTGCTGAAAGTATTTATCAGCTGTAGGAATTCCCCAGTAGAATTTTGGGGATTGCTTATGTATACTATCATATCATCTGTAAATAGCAATACTTTGACTTTTTCCTTTCCAGTTTCTATCCTGTTGATCTCCTTTAGTTGTCTTATTGCCCTCATTAGAAATTTGAGTATTAAATTGAATAGATATGAAAAGAGTGGTCAACCATCTCATGTTCCTGATTTTAAGGGAGTTGTTTTAAGTTTCTCTCTGTTAAATTTGATGTTGGCTATACGCTTAGTGTAACTTGCCTCTAGGTATGTTGTTTAGGTATGTTCCTTGTATCCCTAATCTCTCCAAGTCTTATCATGAGCGGTGTTGGATTTTGTCAAATACATTTTCAGCATCTAATGAGATGAACATAAAGTTTTATTCTTTCAATTTGTTTATATGGTGAATTACATTGGTTGGTTTATGTATGTTGAACTGTTACTGCATTTCTGGGATGAAGCCTACTTGGTCATTGTCTTAGTTAGGATGTCTGTTGCTGTGAAGTAATATCTTAGCAATGGCAACTGTTATAAAGGAAACCACTTAATTGAACCTAGCTTCCAGCTCATGGGTTTAGTCAATTTTTGTCAAGTTGGGAAGCATGGTGAATGCAGTCAGACATGGTCATGGAATGGTAGTTGAGAGTTCTATATCTGGATTGTCAGGCAGAAGGAGAAATTGTGACACTGGGCCTGGCTTGAGCATCTGAAAACTCAAAGTGCATCCCCAGTGACACACTTCCCTAAGTTCACACTGGCTCCAACAAGAGCACACCCCCTCATAGCACAACTCCCTATAAGCCCATGTGGACCATTTTCATTCAAACCACCACATTCCACTCCTTGGCCCTCATAGACTTGTAACCACATCAAAATGAAAAAATGCATTCGGTCAAACTTCAGAACTAACCATCTATAATCTATCTCAGTCTTAACTCTGTTTAAAACTCCAAAATTCAAGGTCTCTTCCGAGATCCAAGGCAATCTCTCAACTGTAATCCCTTACAGAATCAAAATAAAAAAGCAATCACAAACTCCCAACATATAATGGCACAGGATATACATTACCATTCCAATAGGGAGGAGAGGAGCATAGTGAGGAAATGCTGGACCAAAACCCGACTGAATATCAGCTGGGCAAATCACAACCTGCATTTCCAGGTCTGATGTCAACACCCTCTTCAGATCTACAACTTCTTTCAGCTTTGTCGACTACCGCACATTTCTCTCCCTTGACTGTTTCCAGTCCCTGTTAGCAGCTTTCTGTGGCAGGTATCCCACAGCTCTGGTGTCCCAGTATCGTGGGGTTTCCAAGACAGTCCAGGCTTCACTTTCACAGCTTCATATAATGGCCTCTCTAGAATTCCATGCAGGGAGACCCCTGGCACACTCCTGATCTCAATGTCCTTCCTTAGCCACAGAGGGAGATTCTATAATTACTTTCTTGTATTCTTGGCTCTAAACCGAAGCTGCCAAGTTGTGCTGCTTGCTGGGGCTGGAACATGACCCCAGTGTTCAATTACATTTTCACAAGCTTTCTGTTTATTTTTTTAAATTTAACTTTAATTGGATATTCTCTGTATTTACATTTCAAATGTTATTCCCTTTCTCCCACTCTGTCTCACTCCCCCACAACTTGCTCCCATGAAGGTGTTCTCTCTCCCAACCACCCTCTCCACCTTAGTGCCTTAGCATTCCCCTACATTGGAAAAAACGAGCCTTCACTGGACCAAAGGCCTCTTCTTCCATTGATGCCAAACAATAAGCTTTCTGTTTTTAATTGTTTCCTTTACTGCCTGAGCTTGGCTGTCTTAGAAATTGCTGTGTAGACTAGGCTGGCCTTGAACTTAGAGATTCCCCAGCCTCTGCCTTCAGAGTTCTGGGATTAAAGTTGTGCACCACCACACCTGGCTGTAAGCTTTAATTCCTTTTCACTTTTATTTAATTCCTTTCCACAAGTTGGAAGCTTAGCTCGATTGGGTCTTGCTCTGAGGTCACCACTCTCTTTACTCCACTTGGCATCAGGTTTTTACCTTAATCAGTTTACACGCCCTGATGCTCCTTTCTCCTCTAAGTGTTCATTTCGTATTTTTCCTTTCTTGGATTACTCCTTTTCATTAGAGATCTACATAAGACTGGGCACTAACACCTATGCAATACAGTCAATGCTAGGTTGTTTGAAAATGTCCTTTGACAAGGCTGTTAATCCATAGCTCTTTAATTTAGCTTCAGACAGATTATTATTTTTTGGATGAAGGCTGGAAACAACCACATTCTTTACCAAAATATAATAAGAACTATTTCTAGGGCACATATTAGTATCTCTCCCCTGAAACCTCTTGACACAGGACCCCTTAGTTCAAATCACCTTCAGCACAATTGTCTTCCTTGTTCCTGTTGGTTTGGCTATAAAGGTGTGCTTAAAGCATTCCACTGCTTTCCTAACCCAATGTTCCCAAATCCACATTCTTCAGAACAAAAGCAAGGTCCAGCCTGTCAGTGTAATACCAACTTCTATCTTAGTTAGAGTTTTATTGCTGTGAAGAAACACTGTGACCATGGCAATTCTCAAAGGAAAGCATTTAATTGGTATGGCTTACAGGTTAGAGGTTTAGTCTATCATCATTATGGTTGAAAATATGGCGGTGTGTAGGCAGACATGGTGCTGGAGAACCCAGGAATTCTACATCTGGATTGGAAGGCAGCAGTAAGAGTGAGTGACACTGGGCATGATGTGGGCATCAACATCCATCCCCAGGGACCCACTTCCTCCAACAAGGCCACACCTACTCCAACAAGGCCACACCTACTCCAACAAGGCCACACCTACTCCAACAAGGCCACACCTACTCCAACAAGGCTACATCTACTCCAACAAGGCCATGCCTACTTCTACAGACTGCACCTCCTAATAGTGCCACTCTCTGTGAGACTGTGTAGGCCATTTTTGTTCAAATCAGCACAGTCATGGTGGGTGATCTTTATAATGTGTTTTTTTTTTTTTTTTTTTTTGTTAGGTTTGCAAGTATTTTATTGAGTATTTCTACATCTATGTTGGTAATGGAAATTGTTCTGTAATTTTCTCTGTTGAATAAAGATTTGGGTATGAGAGTCACTGTTGCCTTATAAAATGGATTGAATAAATGTTCCTTCTGTTTCTATTTTGTGGACTAATTTAAGAAATTCGTGTTAACTCTTTGAAAGTATGAAAGAATTTTGTGCAAAAAGTTTGGCTCTGGTGTTGGTTTGTTTTTGTTTATTTTTTTGAGACTTTTAATTATGGCCTCTATTTCTTTGGGTGTTATAGGTCTATTTTTTAAAAATATTGATTTAATTTTGGTAAGTGGTATCTATCAAGAACACTTCCATTTCATTTAGATCTCTCAATTTGGTGGAGGTAAATGTTTTTAAAGTATGACAAAATGACATTTTGGATTTCTTGGATGTCTGCTATTATTTCTTCTCTTTGTTACTGATTTTGTTAATTTGGGTATTCTTTCTCTTTTTTTTTGTTAGTTTGGTAAGGGTTTGTTTATTTTGTTGGTTTTCTCAATGAACCAATTCTGCTTTATTGATTCTTTGTATTCTTTTTGTTTCTGTTTTATTGATTTTAGCCCTTCATATGATTATTTCTTGCTGCATGTGATTTTTTAATTTTGTTTTAGAGCTTTCAGGTGTGCTGTTAAATCGTTAGCATGAGATCACTCCATATTTTCTTTTTAAATGTGGCCACTTAGTGCTATGAACTTCCTCTGGGCACTACTTTGATTGTGTCCCATAAATTTGGGTATGTTGTATATTCATTTTCATTGAGTTCTAGAAAGTCTTTAATTTCTTCCTTCTCTCCCCCCTTTCCCTTTCTTTTTTCTCCTCCCCCCATTGTTATCTGTCTGTCTGTTTTGACTTAGTTTTCATTCAGTAGAGACTTGGTTAGTTTCCATGAGTTTTTAAATTTTCTGTTGTAGTTGAACTCCAGCTCCAACCTGTAGTGTCTGATAAAATGCAGATTAGTTCAATTTTGTTGTATTGTAAAGACTTGTAACTGAGCATGTCATCAGTTTTGGAGAAAGTTCCATGAGATGCAGAGAAAAAAGTATCCTATTTTGTGTTTAGGTGAAATGTAGTCTAAATATCTGTTAAATCCATTTGGTTTATAATATGTGATAGCTTTTATATTTCTCTGTCTACTTTTGGTCTGAATGATATATATTTCTTTTACAAATGTGGGTGCTTTTGCATTTGGAGTTTACATATTAAGAATTGAGAGATCATTTTGGTGAGTATGAAGTGTGTCTTTCTCCTTTTCTTCTGGCTCCACCAGCTTGCTTCTTAGGTCCATTTGCTTCAAATGTCTTTTTCTAACTTTTAACTCTGAGGTAATGTCTATCTTTGCTGTTGAGATGTTTCTTGTGTGCAGCAGAAGGATAGATCCTGGTTTTGCATTCATTCTTTTAGTATTTACCTTTTAACTGGGGAATTGATATTGAGTAGTATTATTGAGCAATGACTGTTGATTCCTGTTAATTTGTTGTTATTAGTGGTGATGGTAGAGGTGGAGGTGGTGGTGGTGACAGTGATGAGTATGTTTCTCTGCTTTTAATTTTGAGGGAGTGATATTATTTATTTTCTGTGTTTTCATGGGTATAGTTAACCTCCTTACATTAGAATTTCCTTCTAGCACCTTCTCTAGAGCTAGATGTGTAAATTTGAGTTTATCATGGTATATCTTATTTTCTTCCTCAATTACGACTGAAAATTTGGCTGGGTATAGAAGTCTGGGTTGCCATCTATAATATGTTAGAGTTTGTAGCACACCCCTTCAGGCTTTTCTGGTTCTTAGAGTGTCCATTGTGAAGTCAAGTGTTATTCCAAAGGTGTGCCTTTATGTGCTACTTTCCCCTCGCACTTATTGACAGTCTTTCTTTGCTCTGTACGTTCAGTGTTTTGATTATTATGTGGCAATGTGAATTTCTTCTCTTGTGTAATCTATTTGGTGTTCTATATGCCTTTACAGGCATCTCATTCATTGGGTTAGGAAAATTTTGTTCTGAGATTTTTTTTTCTTTGTTCTTTCTTAGGGTTGGTCTTTTCATAGTGTCCCAAATTTTCTGAATGTTTTTAGATTTAATTTTTTCTTTGACACATGTATCTATTTCTTCCATTGTACCTTTAACAGCTGAGATTCTCCCCACCATCTCTTGCATTCTGTAGGTGAACTTTGCCACTGGTGTTTCTTTTTGCTTACCTAAATTTTTCATTTCCAGAATTCCATCAGAATGTGTTTCCTTTATTGCTTCTCTTTCCATTTTCAGATCTGGAACAGTTCTGTTTTCTTCAACTCTGTTTTTTTCTTGCCATCCTTGATTATCTTAAAGGGATTTTCTTCTCTATTTTTTATTTGCCTTTGATTTCTTTAAGGGATTTATGTTGTTTAAAAATTCTCTTTAAGGACTTATACTATCTTCGTTAAGTTTGTTTTCAGGTCTTTTTTTTTTTTTTTTTTGGCTCCAATTGTGTTGGACCATTCAGGGCCTTGGTGTGGAAGGATAGTTGGGCTCTGGTGGTAACATATTGTTTTCACTATTATCCATTGTGCTCATAGGCTGGCATCTAGGCATTTGGGTTTGGGTTGCATATAGGTATCAGTGCTGATTTCTGGGTTTGTCTTTAATGTCTTTTCTTTTTTTGTTTCTCGTTTCTCTCTGGACTTCTAGCTTGTGTACACTGTGGTTGAGCATGGGATCTCAACCTCTGGGTTGAGGGCTGGATATATGGTAGCTAGTGTGTCCTCTGGTTTAGCAAGGGGTCTTCACCTGAGTTAGAGTTTGGGACACAGTGAAGAGAAGAGGTGGGGGTATTAGGGATAGGGGCACCAAGGAGTGGCACAGTTCTGCAGTTGTGTGGCCTATACAGACTCCTGGCTGGTGTGGCCTCTTGTCAGGCAGGAGGGCTCTGTCCAAGTTAGGGGCTTGTACCTAGTGATCAGGGGTGAGTGGATTGGGGATATGATGGAGGACACTAAGAGAATGGGAGAGGTCTGCCCGCATGCAGCTTACCTGTACTTCTGGTGGCACAACGGCCTCTCTGTTCAACCAGAGAGTCTCCACTTGAGTTCAGGTTTCTGGGCCTTCTACTGCACTCCATTGCTGTTTGTGTCTGTTCTTGTGCCAGAACCCTGCTGTTTCTCTTACCATTGCTCCACTGTATATAATCTGAATTCAGTTATTGCAAATCCTCCAGCATTGCTCTTTTTGTTCAGGATTACTTCAGTTTTGGGGTCTGTTTAGCATTCATATGAACTCTAGGATTCTCCTTGGTGAAGAAGGTCATTGGAAGTTTTGGAGGGGACTGAATAGGTTGTTTTGGATAATTTAGTCATTTTTAGAACGTTAATTCTGCTAATGCATGAGTATGTGAATATTTTTGTTTTCTAGCATGTTTTAAACTCTTTTTCTTCTTCAGTATTTAAAGGTTTTTATTGTGGATGTCCTTGGCCTTCTTGGTGAGATAGGTTGCTGGGTATTGTTTTCTGTTGTGAATGGGGTCCTTCCTATATGTGAGACTCTTCAGATCAGCATGTCTGCTACTCACCCTTTTCTCTGTCTGTGGCACTGCATCTGTGCTTGACCACCAGATGCTTCTATTTGTATATCTTACCATCAGCTTCATTTGCCCATACAATTCGTTCTCTTTTCTGTCCCTACTGATGATGTAAGGATTTTCTTTGTCACTGATGGTAAAGCCTCTGCCTTGCACTGAGGTTTTTCATCTCTCTCTAGCCTCTTCTATCTTGTTATGAAGGCTGAAGGCTCTTATTATCTAATGCTTTGTGTATATATTCATTTTCTCTGGACAAGAGTTGTTTGCTGACCCCGGAGTGCCTTTAGTATGACATGGGGATGAACTTAGGGTAGGGTTTGAAATTTCTTTGATGGCTTTCCAATCTATTCATGTTCTTTTTATTGCTGACAGACATATGTATATCTTATAAGTGAAACCAGTGTTAAGGAGCTGTTCTTATCAGTATACATTAGAGGTGCCTTTTTGTTGGGGTTAAGCATTTAGATGTTGATAAAGGTGGTACAAACAGAATGAAGGCACAGTTTGCATATTAGAAAAACTGTGAATGGAAATGAGCCTTATCCCTCATATGAAACTGAATATTTGTAGTGTTCATTGGCGTGTTCCACAGTCCTTTTTGTAAGATTAATGTCAGGACAGTGAATAGGTTGTGTGAACACTAGGGCTTTGGGGTAAATGACATTTTATTTAACTAATAAGTTATTAGTTATGAAGTCCCTCACTTTCCTTCTCCTTTTCTAAATTACTGAAGGAAAAACAACCTGTGTGCATTATTGTGATTGTTTTGATTTTCTTTAGCCACAAGAAGATATTCCACATTGCAAATAGTAGAGATAAAACTGTAAAGAAGATAAGTATAATGTTTTTTTTTGTGGGGGTAGAAGTTTCTTTGATAGTCAAATTTTAAGAAATACTAAACAATAAAAGGTCACATATGAAATTGGACAGATAGGTCAGACATGCAGATGATTATAAACTGTGGGCAGTCTGTTCTTCCCATCAACACAGGACACACTGGATTCTCCGGATCACTTGCTACAGGTAACTCCTTTTCATGTATCTCAGATGGAAAGTTTTTGTTTCAGTTTAGTTTACTTTATTTAGGTCTATGGTTAGGAGAATACTAGGGGAAGAATGTATAGCTTACATAAAAACCTAGACTCAATTTCCAATGCTACAAACAAACAAACAAACCCACCATCCAATCATTTGGATGCTCTCTTTTCCTGATGAAGGGTGTAGGGACAGGAAGAGGTTAGGAAAAGTCACTTTTCTGCTGAAATTTTGGCACACCCAGTCTTGGGTTCCTTCTCTTCACTGAGACTCCCATTATGCTAATGGTTTTTCATCTTTATCTGCTTTAAAACTTTAAAAATTATGGTTATTTCTTTGTGTGTGTGTGTGTGTGTGTGTGTGTGTGTGTGTGTGTGTGTGCATGATCTGGTTCATGTGGTAGAAGTCATAGAACAACTCTCATGGAACAGCTTTCTCTCCACTGTGTGAGTCAGGGGGATTGAACTCAGGTAGTGAGGCTTGGTGCCAGACACCTTTATTGCTGAGGCTTTCTTTCCACAGCCTCTTTTATTGCCTTTCTTTTTAAAGAATATTTTAGATTATTTATTTTAATTATGTGTGTCTGTGTTTAGGTTTGTGCACATGAGCACAGTGCCTATGAAGTCCAGAAGAGGCAGCCAGATCACCTGGAGCTGAAGTCACAGGTGGTCATGTATGTGCTGCAAACTAAACTTGAGTCACCCGTAAGACTGTACGTGCTCTCAACCACCGAGACATAAAGAGTCTTTATCCTGGGATGAGTGGTCTGTCTCATTAATATGTGCCGACGGCTACCATGTAGGCTCAACTTAGCCAAGGGAGGAACTAGCTAGGATCCCATTTTCACGTCATCACTTTCTAACATTTTCTGAGGTGGAAGGGAGTATTATTTTGATTAACCAATGCCCTCATATGCCTTTAATTGCAGTAAAATGTGCATAACATAAAGTCACTACCCATTTTAAGTGTGCAGCTTTCTGTAGCATTAAATGCAGCACATTCATAATTACCTTCTCTAATGTTTCTTCTTCATTTCCAGTGAAAACTCTAGACCCATTTAACACTAACTCCGCAGTCCTTTCCAAACCTGTGGTCCCTGGAATTCTAGCTTTTGTTTCTCTGAATTTGATTACTGTACATAAATGAAAGTATATTGTATTTATCTTTTTGTGATTGGCCTGTTTTACTTGGTTAAAATGTCTTTAAGGTTCATCTGTGATATAATGTTTGTCAGTATTCCTTTTCTAAATGATATTCCGTTGTGACCATATAAACCATATTTTGTTTACACATTCATAATTAAGGGATATAGGTTGTATCTATCTGGATGCTTGTGCAATTATGGTACTATGAACATGGGTATACAGTTACCAGTACAAGAAAGAAAAACTTCTTTCTAATTTAGAAAAAATAATAACACTAGAGGCTTATTTCTGTGCTTTTTAAAAAGATATGTGGAATTTCCTATCCACAGCCACCACTATTCTTACTTGCTTGAGAAATGCAAACCCTCTGGTGGTAGGCCTGCTGCATTATTTATTCATCTCTTCTGACACAAATAATGCAGTTGCTCAGCAGACAGTTCAGTCTGCAAGTGAAATACCATTCCAGAATTGGAGTACATGTTTGCCAGCCAGTGACCTGGAACCAATTCATGTACAGCAACAGCACAGACATAATATAGAGATATAAAAAAATAAAATTACATCAGAAACCCTATTACACCTGTAACAGACTTGTTTTTTTCTGGCACAGTTTTTTTCTGCCCTTGAAAGAAAGTAAATTTTTTTAAATCAAAAAAAAATTTTTTAAAGAACTTAAAGGATTATGTGGCAGATGGATGTGTTTTCCAAAGGACAGGGAAGTGTAGGCTGGGAAAGTCAGAGCCTGCCCTAGATCAGTGCTCTAGGCAGAGACCTAGATAGGTGTGAGACAATGTCACTTCAAGCATCTCTTCTGGAATGGCTTTGTATCTCTCAGAGCCTGTGCTAGATGGCATAGATCCTGCCGTCACCTCCTGCAAAGGAATGGAAGTCATCTCCCAGAACTCCTGAAGTCTGTGCTCTGATTTCAGAGATGCATATCAATTTAATAAAAGCAAACAACTAAGAAATGAAGGAGAAAATGAGAGGCTAGCATAATGCTACCTTAGAGAAAAAGGGAACAGATGTGGAAGTCCACACTGGAGAAGTTGCAGAAGGCAAGTCGGGCCAGAAGTGTAACCAACAGAAATAGGCAGCACTTTGGAGATGGCAAAACAAGCATCTTCAAGACATGAAAGACTTTTTTCCTGTGTAGGCAGAGAGCAAAGGAGCTGTTTCTAAGGCAACAGAGGAAGCACAGGAACTTTATCCGGGTGGCCTGTATCTATTCATGTAAGCATGGATCCATTCCTGATCATATTCAGTTAAAGAATACACTCCTGGTCATTCTCAGGCTAAGGTTATAATTTAAAAAGAAAAAGTAGTAGACATACTTTTGGATGTGTTTAGCTCAAACTCAAAGCCTTGGATCCCATCTGTCCAAGATTAAAGAGATGGACTAAAACTGGGGCCATGCTCAGCTTACAACAAGAAGTTCTTCTTTTTTCTTTTTTTCTCTTTTAACTTTATTTTTAAAAAAGAGGGATACATGTACAGATATTTAAAGGCATTTTGGCATAACACTATATGAATATATTTTTGTCAGTACTTAATTCTCTTAGAGGTTTGACAGCATGCATTGAAATCCCACTAGTTACTATAAGCATAAAGTACATGTAGGACAGAATGTAATGAGGAAACTATCTGAAAATGAGGGAAAAGATGCTGTGAAGGTGTGCTAACACAGAGGCCCACTCCACGGGTGCCTGCCTTACTTATTAGCGAATGAGGCAATTCTAGGAAGACTTAAAGGAAGAGAGACTCTTCAAAAGACTAAATTAACCTGCAGAAGTTAGGCCAAAGGTAGAAGGCAGATGTTGACAGTGTGTGTATGTCTGTCTGTGTGTATGCAAAAATAAAATGCTTTTTCTAAAATTAAAATAAAAAAATCCAAAAGTAAAGACCAAAAAGAATACCCTCCCAGAAGTTTAATCCAAGTTTCCTTTACAAGTAACTCACACTTAAAACTACAAAGCTTCTCTAATTTTTTTTTTCCTCTGAAAACCAGGCATCATCTTGACACTCTTGTCTCCCTCTAAAAACTTGTTAGCAGTGCTAGGAACAATTTAGACACCCGTTTCAACCAGCAGAAGGCTTGTTGGTTACATTAAATATTTTACTCTTTATTTTTGAGATTATAATATAATTACATTGTTCCCTTCCCTTCCCTTTCCTCCTTCTAGACCCTTCCATACACCTCTCATTGCTTCCTTTCAAATTCATGGCATCTTTTGTCATTGTTATTGTGTGCATAAACATATGTACCTTCATATTCCTCAGTCTGTATAATGGTACTTGTATGTATGTTTTCAGGGATGACCATTTGGTATTGGATAACTGGTGTGCTTGCTTCTGGGGAAGTCTATTTTTCCCCTTCTCAATACAGTCCTTTGCGTAGGGATGAGGCGTCCTGGGCTTTTCCCTGTCCACTTTGGCATGCCTATTGTCTTCGCTCAGCTCACCTTTGGGTAGTCATCTTAATCAGTACAGCTTCTGACATTACTAGGAGGCACAGCCTCAAGGGAAACTTCCCGATCTTCTCACTCTTACAATGTTTCTTCCCCTCCTCTCCAATGTTCCACGAGTCTTAGGTACAAGAGTGTTTTGTAGATATATCCACTGGAATTGGATTGCACAACTCTGCACTTTTGTTGCTTATGTTTCTATAGTGGTCTCTATCTATTGCAAAGAGAAGTTTCCTTCATGAGGGGTGATGACTTTACTTACCCATCTGTCCAAGGCCAAATGTCTAGATTGTTGTTAAGGCTTATGCTGCTTTAGTAAAGTGGTAGTTATAGATTCTCCTCCAGTCCCCATGACTTCACTTCCCCTGGGTAGTTAGCTAGGTTTCTAGTATCAGACACTTTTCCTTTTCTTGCCTGCATCTTAAGTTCAATTAGACTTGTTGGTTGCTGACAAGATACAAGTGCCACTACTGCCCTCGTAGGGTTCGCGTGTCATGCTGGTCACTTATGTAGTTTATAGGCGTTACAGCTGAGCCAGACTGTTGGCTGCTTCCCTTCTTCAGAAGCTAGCATGATGCTTTCCAGTACCATGAAAGCTAGTCTTCAGAGAGGATGCATCTAGGTCAGTTCTCATCCACAGCTCTCTGGGGTCTGTTTCAGAAATACAGGTGTCTTCAGCAATAGGGACATATCTTTGTCTCTGAAGGGGTGGGAGGGGGACCAAGGGCAGTAGTAATAGGCTCTATTATTGCTGTGTTTTGAGCACATTGTGTGTTGGTGGACTGGGCTTTAACAGAACCAGGCCATTACATTTATTGATAACTTTTCTCAAAGGCCACTAAAGGATCTGAGAAGGTGAAGACTTCCCAGATTCTTGTCACTTGGCAAACTTGTTGTAGTCTTGCAGCCTCCCTTCTTTCTCTGAACCAGCAGCTCCAAAGAGAAGCTTGTGTGATGTGCAAGGAGCTATTTGCTAAGGAGCAGTTTGAACACACAGCCACTGAGCACACAGAGGAGTCCACACATTTCCCTGGGGTAATTAACTCTCCCTTTCCTTGTTTAAAGTTTGTTTTTTTTTTTTACCTAAATTACCTTAATACTGCTCTTAGTGCAACAACTGAAAATACGAGTTTCAAAACTTAGAGAGCTCTCTCCTAATTAAGTACTAGAAATACTGAGATTAATTGGAACAGTGTGGTGTCCAAAGGTTTTGAATACAGACCAGTTGTCCTTAAGTTTTTCAGGAAAGCCTGACCTTGGGCTGTAAAGAGTCTTTCCCAGATAGCAAAGTTGAATCACTTCAAGTGCACAAGATAAGGCGTAGCAAACATGTCCCAGAAGAGGACACACAAATATCTAAAAATGGAACATCTGTAACCCTGAGCCCAAAGACGTCAGCTAAATGAATTGTGCTCATGTTGCCTACAAATAGTGTAACTCAGACAGTCTGGTGATTCAGGCCAGTGCTCCTAGCCATTTGGAAGGCTGGCAGATGGGTTCTAAATTCCTCTTTAGACTGGGTAACTTAAGTATTAAAATAAACAACAGTAAAAACAACACAACCTCTGGGGAAGCAGCACTGTAGTTAAGCATGAGGTGGCATGCACAAGGCCCTGGTTTAACCCCAATACTGAGAAATAGCATCAGCAACAGGAAGGACAGGTCTCTGAAAGATGGTGGCTTGCAAATCTTTGGCTTGTGTCCCACTATCATCAGAACTCAGAGGAAATTGTGAAGCATCCATGCTAGCTTCTTCCCATTCCTGCCCCACAACCTAGTAGAGATTTTATGTTGCTGTTTAGACAAGGAAAACATTCTGTTAGAAAATAGTTCTGTGTTAGAATATTTCTTATTTTTTTTTGTAAAGACTCATTAAGAATTATATACTTCAAACTGTTGGAACAAACATACATTATTACATATAACATTGTAACAAAAAAATCCAAAACACTAACCAACCCAAAATATTAACAAACTAGATTGGTAATGTTGAGCTTATATGAACATTTATATAACTAAAAACTAAGATTGGAATAGTTAACTTTAGAAGCTACTCATTCTGAAATTCAGCAACCTCAATATTAACATCTACTGTGTGTAAGATATCCTGTTAGTTGGGCTTATATAAATGAAAACACAGACATTGTCTGAAAACAATTAAATATATTAGTAAATATTTTCTCACAGTTATTTCTTCTTCCTGGGAGGAGAGAGGCTGATTAGTCTTAGGAAACTTACAAAACTCACAAGAAAGTTACAGGTACTTACAAAAAGTTCCAGATGCACTGTATTATTTCTGGAGATTATATAACTGATAAGCAACTGTGCAGAAAAGATGCTTCAGTGAAACTGCCTACAGATTTTTTTAGAGAACTCCAGTGATGTATCTTTCATGAGGGTGCTCATTACTGCCAGTTGAACCAACCCCATTTGTTGAAGAGGCTGTTCTTTTTCCATGGAATGTTTTTAGCTCCTTTGTCAAAGATCAAGTGACCATAGGTGTGTAGGTTCATTTCTGGGTCCTGGATTCTATTCCATTGATTTACCTGCCTGTTTCAGTACCAATACCATGCAGTTTTTATCACAACAATCTGTAATACAGCTTGAGTTCAGGAATGGTGATTCCCCCGGAAATTTCTTTTCTTTTCTTTTTTTATTGTTGAGAATAGTTTTCTAACTCTGTGAAGAACTGAGTTGGAATTTTGATGGGGATTGTATTGAATCTGTAGATTGCCTTAGGCAAGATGGCCATTTTTACTATGATGATCCTTCCAATCCATGAACATGGGAGATCTTTACACCTTCTGAGGTCTTCAATTTCCTTCTTCAGAGACGTAAGTTCTTGTCATACAGATCCTTAATTTTCTTGGTTATGGTCACACCAAGGTATTTTATATTCTTTATGAAAGGTGTTGATTCTTCAATTTTTTTTCAGCCTGTTTATCATTTGAGGAGAGGAAGGCTACTGATTTGTTTGAGTTAATTTTATATCCAGTCACTTTACTAAAGTTTTTTTTTTTTTTTTTAATAAGCTTTAGGAGTTCTCTGGTGAAATTTTTGGGGTCACTTAAGCATACTATCATGTCATCTGCAAATAGTGATATTTTGACTTTTTCCTTTTCAATTTCTATTCCTTTGACCTCTTTTTGCTGTCTGAATGCACTGGCTAGTACTTCCTGTACTATACTGAATAGGTAAGGAGAGAGTGGGCAGCCTAGTCCCTGATTTTGGTGTGATTGCTTCAAGTTTCACTATTTAGTTTGATGTTGGCTACTGGTTCACTGTATATTGCTTTTACTATGTTTAAGTATGGGCCTTGAAATTCTGATCTTTCTAAGACTTTTAACATAAAAAGGTATGAATTTTGTCAAATGCTTTCTCAACATCTAAAGAGATGATCATGTGGTTTTTTTTTCCTTTGAGTTTGTTTATATAGTGGATTACATTAATGGATTTCAGTATATTGAACCATCCTTGCATTCCTGGAATGAAGCCTATTTGATTATAATGAACAATCATTTTGATGTGTTCTTGGATTTGATTTGCAAGAATTTTACTGAGTATTTTTGCATCAATGGTCATGAGGCAAATTGGTCTAAAGTTCTCTTTCTTTGTAGGGTTCTTGTGTGGTTTAGGAATGAGTGTAATTATGGTTTCAAAGAATGAGTTGGGTAGTGTTCCCTCTGTTTCTATTTTGTGAAACAATTTAAAGAATATAGATATTACATCTTCTATGAAGTTCTGATAGAATTCTGCACTAAACCCATCTGGTCCTGGGCTTTTTCTGGGGGGAGGGGAGGTTGGGAAGCTTTTGATGACTGCTTCTACTTCTTTAAAAGTTATGGGGCTGTTTAGATGGTTTAACTGATTCTGTTATAACTTCTGTACCTCTTATCTGTCTAGAAAATTGTTCATTTCCTCTAGATTTTCTGGTTTTGTTGAGTACAGTGTTTTTAGTAGGATCTGATGACTTCTTGAATTTCTTCAGTTTCTGTTATCTTTTCCCTTTCATTTCTTTTTTTAAAAATATTTTACCAGTTCCTTGAAATTTTTTAAATCTTTTTTTATTAGATACTCTGTATTTATATTTGAGTTGTTATCTCTTTACCCCTCTGGGCTCCCATCCTCCCTCCCCCTCCAGTTACATTCACAAAGGTGCACTCCCTTCTGTTCTGCCTCTCCACCCCATTGCCTTGTCACTCCCCTGCACTGAGACAACATTCCCTCTCTGGAACAAAAGCCTCTTCTCACATTGATGCCAGACACTGCTATTTTCAGCTACATATGCAACTGGATCAATAGGTCTTTCAACGTGTGCACAGAGGTTGGTGTTTTACTCCATGGGAGTTTTGGAGGGTTTGGTTAGTTAATAATGTTGTTATCTTCCTATGAGTTTGCAACCCCTTTCAGCTCCTTAGGTCCTTTCTTTAGCAACCTCATTGGGATCCCCGAGTTCAGACTGATGGTTAGCTACAAACATGTTCAGCTGTATCTATATGACTTTAGCCTAGTCCCTGAGGGGGCATCTTTCTCTCTGATTCCTGCCAGTAAGTACTTTTTGGGACCAGCTATAGTGCTTGGATTTGGTGACTGCTTATGTGTTGGATCCCCAGGTGAGGTGGCTTCTGAGTGATCTTTTCTTCAATCCCTGTTCCTCTATGAGAGTTTTGTTCTCTTTTCTAAGAAGGACTGAGGCATCCCCATTTTGACCTTCCTTCTTTTTGAACTTCATAATATCTGAGAATTATTTCTTGGGTATTGAACATTCCAAACTTTTTGGGGCTAGTATCTGCTTATCAATGAGCACATACCATGTGTGTTCTTTTGTGACTGGGTTACCTCACTCAGGATGATAGTCTCTAGCTCTATCCATTTGCTTATGAATTTCATGAAGTCATTGTTTTTAATAGCCGAGTAGTACTCCATTGTATAAATATACCACATTTTCTGTATCCATTCCTCTGTTGAAGGACATCTGGGTTCTTTCCAGCTTCTGGCTATTATAAATAAGGCTGCTAGAAACATGGTGAAACATATGTCCTTGTTATATGTTGGAGCATCTTTGGGGTATATGCCCAGAAGTGGAGTGGCTGCATTTTTAGGTAGTACTATGTTCAATTTTCTGAGGAATCGCCAGATTGATTTTCAGAGTGGTTGTACCTCACCAACAATGGAGGAGTGTTCCTCTTTCTTCACATTCTCGCTAGCATCTGCTGTCACCTGAGTTTTTTTTTTTTTTTTTTTTTGATCTTAGCCATTCTAACTGGTGTGAGGTAGAATCTCAGGGTTGTTTTGATTTGCATTTCCCTGATGATTAGGGATGCTGAGCATTTCTTTAGGTGCTTCTCAGCCATTTGATGTTCCTCAGTTGAGAATTCTTTGTTTAGCTCTGTACCCCATTTTTTAATAGGATTATTTAATTATCTATAGTCTAGCTTTCTGAGTTCTTTGTATATATTGGATACTAGCCCTCTCTCAGATGTAGAATTGGTAAATCCCCTTTCATTTCTGATCTTGTTAATTTGGATCTCTCTGTGCCTTCTAGTTAGTCTGGATAAGGGTTTATCAATCTTGTTGATGTTTTTCAAAGAACCAGCTCTTGGTTTGGTTGATTCTTTGTATAGTTCTTTTTGTTTCTATTTGGTTGATTTCATCTCTGAGTTTGATTATTTCCTGCGATCTACTCCTTTTGGGAGTAACTGCTTCTTTTTGTTCCAGAATTTTTAGTTGTGCTGTCAAGCTGCTAGTGTATGCTCTCTCCAGTTTCTTTTTGAAGGTGCTCAGAGCTATGAGTTTTCTTCTTAAAACTGCTTTCATTGCATCCAAAGAGTTTGGGTATGTTGTGCCTTCATTTTCATTAAATTCTAAAAAGTCTTTGATTTTTTTCTTTTATGAAGCTATTGTTGAGTAGGGCATTTTTCAGTTTTCATGTATATGTAGGCTTTTTGTTGTTTTTGTTGTTATTGAAAACCAGCCTTAGTCCATACTTATCTGATACGATGCATGGGATTATTTCAATGTTGTTGTATTTGTTGAGGCCTTTATTGTGATGGACTATATGGTCAGTTTTGGAGAAGGTGCTGTGAGGTGCTAAGAAGAAGGTACATATATATATATATATATATATATGGTTTCAGATGTCATATTATATAGATGTCTATTAAATCCATTTTGTTCATAACTTCTGTTAGTTTCACTGTGTCTCTGTTCAGTTTCTGCTTCCATGATCTATCCATGGATGAGAGTGGGGTTTCGAAGTCTCCCACTATTATTGTGTGTGGTGCAATATATGCTTTGAGCTTTAGCAGAGTTTCTTTTATGAATGTGGGTGCCCTTGTATTTGGAGCATAGATGTTCAGAATTGAGAGTTCATCTTGGTAGACTTTTTTTCTGATGAGTAAAAAGTGTTTTTGCTTTCCCTTTTTGATGACTTTTGGTTGAAAGTCTATTTTATTTGATATTAGGATGGCTGATTCAGCTTGTTTCTTGGGACCATTTGCTTGGAAAGTTTTTTTTTCCCAACCTTTTACTCTGACGTAGTACTTGTCTTTGTCTCTGAGATGAGTTTCCTGTATGCAGCAATATTATGGTTCCTGTTTATGTATCCAGTCTGATAGCCTATGTCTTTTTATTGGGAAATTGATTCCATTGATGTTAAGAGATGTTAAGGAATAGTGATTGTTGTTTTCTGCTGTTTTTGTTGTTAGAGGTAGAATTCTGTTGTGTTCTTTTCTTCTTTGGGGTTTGTTGCAAGAAGATTAATTTCTTGCTTTTTCTAGGGTGTAGTTTCCCTCTTTGTTGTGAAGTTTTCCATCTATTACCCTTTGTAGAACTGGATTTGTGGACAGATACTGTGTAAATTTGGTTTTGTCCTGGAATGTCTTGGTTTCTCCATCTATGGTAATTGCGAGTTTTGCTGGATATAGTAACCTGGACTGGCATTTGTGTTTTCTTAGGGTCTGTATGACTCTTCTAGCTTACATAGTCTCTGTTGAGAAGTCTGGTTTAATTCTGATCAGTCTGCCTTTATATGTTACCTGTCCTTTTCCCCTTACTCCTTTTAGTATTCTTTCTTTGTTTTGAACATTTGATGTTTTGATTATTATGTGTCAAGAAGAATTTTTTTTTGGTCCAATCTATCTCGGGTTCTGTAGGCTTCTTGTATGTTCATGGTCATCTCTTTCTTTAGGTTAGAGAAGTTTTCTTTTATGATTTTGTTGCAGATATTTACTAGGCCTTTTAGTTGGGGGTCTTCTCTCTCTTCTACACCTATTATTTTTAGGTTTGGTCTTCTCATTGTGTCCTAGATTTCCTGGATGTTTTAGGTTAGAATCTTTTTTATTTTTGCATTTTCTCTCACTGTTGTGTCAATGTTTTTTATGGCGTTGTCTGTCCCTGAGATTCTCTCTTCCATCTCTTGTATTTTGTTGGTGATGCTTTTGTCTATAATTCCCAATGTCTTTCCTAGGTTTTCTATCTCTGGGGTTGTCTTCTTTTGTGAGGTCTTTGTTTCTATTTATGTTTTCAATTCCTTCATGTTTTTTGTTGTGCTTTCCTGTAGCTTTTAAGTGATTTTTGTGTTTCCTCTCTAAGGGATTCAACTTGTTTGTATGTATTCTCCTGGCTTTCCTGTAACTCTTTAAGTGTGCTATTTATATGTGTTTGGCTCTCTGGGTAGGCTGTGAGTTCCAATGGCAGTAGGTTGTCTCTGGCTTTGTTCCTGAACAGTCTGTTCCCAGGCAGCACTGAGATACCTGTGGTTTGAGAATTCTGGGCAGTCTCCCTGGATAGTCAGTGGAGAGGGAGTGTGGATTCACCCATGGGCTCAGTTGTAAGACTGCTCCTGCAGATCTTTCTTACCTGGTCTTCTGTATAAAGTAGAATCCTGAAGAAGTAGGTTCCAACAGATATGCTTGCAAGTAAGTATAAGCATGTGAGGAAGAATGAATTTCTTTTTTTCAGTGTCCCTATATAGGCCTCCAGCAGAAAGTGTGGCCCAGATTAAAGGTGTGTACCACCACACCTGGATCTGGAACTTGCTTTGTCCCAGGCTGGCCTTCAACTCAGAGATATGCTTGCCTGAGTCTCCTAGGATTAAAGGTATGTACTACCTTTTCTGGACCTAAGGTTTTATGGCCACTATGCCTTAAGATCTCCATGCCAAGATCCAGGTCAGAAGCCTGTATCTTCTAGTCTTAAGATGTGGATCACAGGTGTGCCTTCTATTTCTGGGTTGTAGTTCATTCCAGATGCAGTCAAGTTGACAAACCAGGAGTAGCCATTGCAGTGTGCACAAGGCTATGTTACCTTATCCCATGTTGAATTCCCTTGTTGTAATGGTAGTTGTGTAACTCCCTGCTGTGGGTGGTAATGCATACCATTGAAGCTGAGACATTTCAGAGTGGTGGGACGTGGCTTTAAAGGAATGCAGCATGTCTCTTTGATGAGTGAAACCTATCACCTAAGTTGTGAGGATGCCATCCCAAATGGCTGGTGGACTGGAGCATATACTGCAGTTCCCGACAGCAGCACGCGTAGAAAAATCAGAAGCAGGACATGGCCAGAGATATGTGGCATTTGTCCTGGCAATAAAATATGCAACTGAGGCTCATCTACTTGCCTGGAAGGAACTTGCCACATAGATGAGGAATTACAAAAAGAAAGGACATGCTCATGCTGTGATCTTTATTATCTCAGATTTTTCAGAAAAAATGGGAAAAAGGAAGAATGAGATGGATGTGTTGGTTTGACATTTCTCAAAGCTTGGAAGGGCGCAAGAGAAAATGAGTTTGTTAGATCTGTGCTAAGAGCCACTCTTGGCCTCCAAAGACTTAGAACTGAGAGGGTACACTGAACAAAGGAGAGGAACAGAGCAAAGCAAAAGAAGACACTCTTCAAGCATAACCTTAAATGCAGAGTAGAAAAAAAAATCTAACTTAGCATGAACATGGGAGTTTTAACAATGGCCCAGTAAAGTAAAATACAGTAACTGGGAATGTTCTGCCTCTAAATTGCTCAAACTGGGGAGACTTTTAAACAATACATGAGAGAGTCTCTCATAACCTGCCTGTGGAACTATGGGGCATGGTGGCAGATGGATCAGCTAGAGTGCCATGGGAGCAGAGAAACTGAGTCACACTATTTATCATTCCTTGAGACAAAGGTTTCATAATTAGTCACTATCAAGAAAGTTCCTGATGGACTGTCTCATGTGGGTCATTATGGATGCTTGGCTATCACTGGCTGAGTTCCATATAAATATCAGGGATTATTGAGAGAATTGGAAATTAAGGAAATGATATATGATTCCCATTTCCTTATCTAGTTAGAACTTTATCCATAGGAGAATTAAGAAAGAGTTTTGTTTTTTTTCCACAGGTTTTACTGGGCTTCATGGCTGGACACGGTCCTTGTAGAGTAGCAAGGGGCTTTGGGTGATCTAATTGATTTTGGTTACAATGTAAGTAAAATATATAATGGAACTAAAGTATTCAGGAGGGGGTGGGAAAACGTCAAAGCTGATTATGGGGCAGAGTTAGGTCACTCAGTACCAAATGTGGCAACATTTTAGTGGAGCTAAAGTTCCTAGGAAAAACCGACAGCTAATAAAGAGATGAGAAAGATTAAACTTCTTCCAAGTTTGGGGAATTATTTTCTCAGAGTATTCTATATACATTACTCTCCTGGGGGCTGAGATTGCTTGTCCGGCCTAGGGCTTCTTCAGCAGCCAGGTATAACTGATGCTGGAATTTAGGTGAGCATTCTCTCCTTTGGTCTTGGGCTAAGCTGATCAGTACAATCTGGCTAGGTTGAGCCCATTGGGAGACAAGGATATGTGAAGTGGCTCCACAGCAGTGGTTCAAGGTATGAAAGTCCATCCACGCTGCTGGAACCAACATAGTTCATTTGATACAAGCAATAGGATCTTTTCATGCTGCTCTGGTCTTTATTCATGTTTCCTTTTAAGTTTCTTTGTAGTGATTCAAGACCAATTGTCACTTGTTTTGTATGGATAGACATGGACCTTCAGAGACCCTGCTCAACTCTGTAAAAAACATTTTTTTAAAATCAAAGATAATTCTTGAGTGATACACTGAATGGGTAGGAAAAGATACTCCCAGAAGCCAACTGTTTATTGAATGAAAAATCTCAGCCCCCAAATGAGGTTACATCTCAAGGTCAAGCTGGTGAGAGGCTATTACCACTGCTCTTGGTTGAATAGACACATGCTAAGACCCTATTACCAAAGTCAGAGTATACTCTAGTTGTAGGGTATGGAAGAATTAAGCTTGAACACTTCTGGAAGTACTCTCCCCTTTGTCTGCTTTCATAATTCTTACAAGTAGTATGTTGATTGTTAAGGGGAGAACTTTTGCCAATGGTTCTTTGCACTATTGACTCTGCACATGTCAACATGCAAGACAGCGTATGCACTTTGGTACCATTATACTGTGATTGGTATCATGAAACCATATTTTTTTTTAAAGTTGGGCTTAAAGTCTGCTTCATGAAATAGAACCCATGTTTGATACTATGAACCAGGGAAACCTTGTGATCCAGGACTTAATAAGCCCAGAAGAATGAATGCCAATATTATTTGATTAGATGATATTACATGATATTAAATTTCCTTCCAAATATAGTGTTTCAGACTCATAGGTCAGATTGTTGCTTCTGTTAGTCTTGGGTAGGGAAACTCATTTTTACATTGAGCAGCAGTTACCATGGAAAACTCATAACCAGTCAAAGTAAGTGATTGCTGCTGCGGAATGATGGCCCAATGCTCAGTTACAAATGGAAGAGAATAATCAAATACATCTCTCACTTCCTCCAAGGTTCAGGGAATATCTTAAAACAGGATAGAAAAATGAAAGAGACTAAAGAATGGGAGAAATCATGTAGTTTTTTTCCTGGTGCATTGAATCAGTCATTGTTAGTTGTCTTGTTCACATGACTGGGCTTAGGATCATCTAGGAGACAAAATTCTCTATGTGTTTGTGAGGATGTCTTAAGAGAGGTTTAACTGAGAAAAGAAATCCTAAATGTAGGTGGAACCATCTATGGGATCCCAGAGCTGAATAAACAGGGAAAAGAAGACAGGTGAACACCAACATCCCCTCTTCCTCTTGAGCAGATACAGTGTGTGCCAGCTGCCTCACACCCCTGCTGCTGTTCCTTCTTTCCATGAGCCAAAATAAATCTTGTGTCTTTAAAGTTGCATGTCTTTTGTATTTTGTCATACCAATAGAAAGGTAACTAATACAGAAATATTTTGTCTTGGAGTACAGAAGAAAATCTCTAAGACCAGAGAGTTCATAAAATTCTTAAGAAAGTTATAAGATTTATCAGACCCCTTTCATGAGGTTTCATAATCAATTAACAATCACCAGAGTGAAGACAACTCTTTGGTAGAGCTGCCTGCTAGCTGTGCAAGAAACCCCAGCTGTTTTTGAATTAGCCATGCTCTTGTAAGTAACCTCAAAAAATTGGTTCACTAAGCTAATCACATTTCTTTGGTCTATTGTAGTATCCTGTAGTTTATTAATACTTCCACAGCAAAAGCAATATAGTATAAAATTACAGTCTCACAATTATGAAGAATGTAACAAGTTTATAAATAATTCAAGGGATACAAACATCTATCTATTTATTTATCATCTATCTGTCTGTCTGTATGTCTGTCTGTCTAATAAAAGCTAATGAGCTCAGAGATTAATACAAACTCTAGTACCAGATTTAAGTAATGCTTAGTAAATTATCTGGTAGCTCACTAGTAAGCAGCTCACAGGCATTCAAGAATAAGTATATATCATCTTAGGTTATAAACTCAATTCTTAACAACCAAATAAGAGACTCAGGATTTTGAACCAGGCCCTTACAGCTCTGGGTAAGGCAGGGAAATTGTTGGGATGCTTCTGGGGCAAAATAAAGGCAATTTCTAATCAAGAAGAGATGTAAACTGAGGCCTTATCTGAGTTATATGAATTTCCTCAGCTCCTACCTGGCAATGAAGAAGCAAGATGAAGACAGACATAACATTTAGGAAGCCTAATCCCAGACCGTTGTTCTGGCAGATTGGAGTCCTGTTGCCTTCTCATTATGCTTCCGGTACACTGGCAACTTGCTGTATTACTCATTCCGGTATGCTGATAACTGGCCAAATATCGGCTGGATATTGGGGATTTTTGAGGACCTGTACTTTCTCTGAAAGTTGATGTCTGAAGGGGTGTCCAGTCTTTTCTGACTAGAAAGGCCTGTCTTTCTCTTTAGACCAGTGGCTGGAATTTCCGGTTTAGTGTCTCAGCAAGTGAGCTTCTCACTCTGTTCTCTGAGGAATCCTTTTCTGATTGTGATTGTTCTAAACTGTGATTGCTATTATGCTAATGAAACTGAGCCTAAGAATCTATGCCAAATTTTCCAACTCTTTCCTTTGGAAACTTGCTCTTGAATAGGCTCATTTCTTCCCCTTTAAATATCTAACTTTCAAAGTCGTCTTGCTCTGTTTCATCAGAAAATGCGGAAATTTGGTTATGTGCGGAAATTCATCTCCTCACTAGTTAAAGTGCCTGTGATTATTTAGTCAAGAAGCAGAGAGCAAGCAACCACAAGGAGGGAAGGAGGAAGAAAGGAACCTAGGAGGGAAAGGGGACAGGGGTGGGAGAAAGGACTGAAGCCTGGAGGACCAGCAGAAAGAATGGAAACAGGCAGCCTTGGGAGATAGGATGTTGGGAGGACCCTCCAGAATGTGCCAGAGACATGGGAGGTAAGAGATCCTCAGGACTCAAAGGGTTTGGACCCTAGATGAAATGCCCTACAGTGGGGAGAGAGAACTTGGTAGAGCCCACCTCCAGCAGAAAGACAGGGCATCAAGTGAGGGATGAGGTTGCTATCCCACAGTCAAAACTGACCCATAATTGTTCCTGTCTGAAAGAACTGCAGGGATGGAAATTGAGAAGAGCCCGAGGAAAAGAAGGTCCAGGGACAGGCCCAAAGGGGGATCCAGCTCAAGAGAAGACCCCAAGACCTGACTCCATTACTGAGGCTATGGAGCGCTCACAAAAAGGCACCTATCATGACTACCCTTCAAAAGACTGCCCTTCAACAAGCTGCGGAAAGAGTCAGATGCAGATATTTGCACCCAACCAATGGACAGAAGCTGCTGACCCCTGTGATTGAATTAGGGAAAAGCTGGAGGAAGCAGAAGAGGAAGGTGACCCTGAAAGAGGACTAGCAGTGTCAATTAACGGGAACCCCTGAGATCTCCCAGACACTGGATGACTATACACCAGCTGATATGAATCCCACAACACATATACAGCACAGGACTCTTGGGCTTGGGTTCAGTCAGAGAAGATGCACTTAACCCTCAAGAGACTAAAGACCCCAGGGAGTTTAGAGGTCTGGTGGGATGGGTGGGGTGGATACAGGGGGTTTGGGGAGGAGGTATGTGATTTGGAATAAAGAAAAAAATAAGACAAAACACCTAAAGAAGAAGAAGAAGAAGAACAGCAGCAACAAGAGAGCAATGAATACCGATGCTCAGCTTGCTTTCCCCTTTGTGTAAGGTCTAGGGCCCAACCCCCGAAAGTCCTAAGTGTGGGTCTTTCCACCTCAATTTAACCTAATCAATTCTCTAATCTGGGTATGGCGAGAAGTTAAATAATCACTCATGGGTCTGCATGAAGCCTTGTCTTTGACATAACTCTAGATTTTGTCAAGCTAACAATTACCTAAGCTTACCGTTTCTTTATCAGTAAAATAATATAGAAATGCTTCACCTGCTGATTGTGGTCAAACAAACAAGCCAAAAAAAAAAAAAAAAACCCGAACCCAAACCAAAACCAAAACAAAAATAAGGCAACCGAATAAATAACATAAAACCCCACCCAGCCTTTAAGTTGCAGGCCCAAAACACTGAGCTCAGGCCTGCTGGATTCCAGTCAGTGCAGTTCCAATCATGTCTGTTATGCAACAGTCTCTGAAGTCATCCTTCTGCGTTCCTGGTTAGTTTATACCTTATAAGGCCAGTTGGAATAGCTCACCAATGCGCAAACCCACAATCCTTGTAACTTTGTCATTTGTATTTTATATGCTCCCCCCACCCCGGTACTTAGAGAAGAATATCGCAGATGTCAGGAAGCAACAGGCATGTTCTGTAGCCAGAAATCAGCACCCACGTGAACATCAGTTGCCTAAATGTTTTCTTTCATATATCTTGATATTTCTCAGAAGCACACCATCTGTTCTTAGAGTAGACAACCAGAAAATGTCTGGTAGTTTTTCTTATCTCTTGTAATAAATTATCTTTGTTCTTATGCATATGTAATCAGATTTTAAATAGGAGTACAAACGCTTGACACCTTGTTCCTGTTATGGAAGAAGATTAAATATGAGGACAGGACATAGAAGTCAAGAGCTTCTGAGCAGGTGCCAAAAGATGATCACTACATGTTCTTTAAGATAGGAACTAGAAAAACTGAATTAGAAGTAGAATATTGAATAGAAGAGATTGGAATGGTATGTGCATGTAGAATAAAAGGGGTAGTTGATTAGTGTGTACACATCAGATGCATGTATGGAGAGACACACCGAACCTCATAAATGTGTACAGTTAACAGGGGTTAAATATTTTTTAAAAGTGCTCATGCTTTGGTTGTGGCAGGTAGTCACTTAAGACAGGGCCCACTACACAGTAATAAGTTAGTGTTTTTGCAATTATCTATTTTCTAGTTGTGGTGATTCTGTCCCTTACCATCGGTAGACAAACTGCCTTCCCATTCTGCCTTACATGGCACGTAAAACCTGAGAGTCAAAGTAGTCCCTTCATTTGCTTATCTAAAGATTTATTTATTTGTTTATTTATTTATTTATTTATTAAGTGTTAAATACTCTTTATTTGATGTGATACATAAACCACAGAAAATGCCTTTCATTGGTAAAAGGCAGCATCATTGATGTAGGGAATTCTAATTAAAACAGCAGTGTCACTAGTTGCTTCCTGGTGTTTAGCACGGCCTGTGAGAGGCCAGTGAGCACAAACTGAGACAGAGGTGAGTATTCTTGTTTCTGAGACAGTGATAGAATCTTCCCAGTGTTTAAACACATTCACACACCCAGTTATATAAATCTAAGTATAAAACCATCCGATAGGTTTGAGGTGACACTCCCATATTTATGGAAAGTGAATCATGACTAATTAAGTCCACTCTTAATCAGAGAAAGGGGGAGCAGTGTTAGGAAGTATACAGCTGGAAGTGTTGCTTTAAAAAATGTTACCACAGTCAGTTTTACTTAAATCAGGACTGTCCAACAAAAACATTGTGAGCCATTCAGGATCTAAATTTGGTGTATGAATTAAATTATGGTACACATTAAAAGCCATGAGACATTTGTTTTGTAATAAATAAGGCAGTGAAATTACTCATTAGTGGCCTTTTTAAGATAAGCTATTAGGTCTGACATTTCTCCCTTCTTTTTTTTTAATTGAACAACTTTAGCTTAAAAAACAAAGATAAATGTACAGATTTTAAAAGCATTTTTTCATAACAGTATATGAATACATTTTTGTCAGTACTAGATTTTTTTAAAGGTTTGATAGTATGCATTAAAATCTTACTAGTTATAATGAGCATAACTACATAAGTACATGTAAAACAAGATGTAACCTGGAATTAGTCAAAGTTTTCTTGGTGTGTAAAGATTAAGCATGATTTTTTTTCTTTTCTTTTCTTTTTTTTCTTTTTTTTTTTTGGCCTTCGTTTTTCTTGAACTTCACACAGTCTGTGAGTTGTTTCTGGGGTGTTCAGAGCTTTCTGGGGTTAAGTATCCAATTATCAGTGACTGCATATTATGTCTGTTCTTTTGTGACTGGGTTATGTCACTCAGGATGATATTCTCTAGATGCATCCATTTTCTTAAGAATTTCATAAAGTCATTGTTTCTGATAGCTGAGTAGTACTCCATTGTATAAATATACCACAACTTTTGTATCCATTCATCTGGATTCATTGAAGGACATCTGGGTTTTTTTCCAGCTTCTGGCTATTATAAATAGAGCTGCTATGAACATTGTGGTGCATGTGTCTTTGTTGTATGTTGGAGTGTTTCTGGGGTATATGCCCAGAAGTGGAATAACTAGGTCTTCAGGTAGTACTATGTCCAGTTTTCTGAGGAATCGCCGAACTGATTTCCAGAGTGGTTGTACCAGTTTACAACCCCACCAACAGTGGAGAAGTGTTCTTCTTTCTCCACATCCTTGCCAGCATCAACTGTCATCTGAATTTTTGATCTTGTTGTCTGTGATTGTACGTGGTCTTTTTGTCAGTGATTGATTCCTGTCTCTCCTGTGTACCTGGCCTGTGTCCCTGGATCTCTGCTGTTCCAGGTAGCAGATAGCCTGTTCTGCAAGCATGGGCCCTCCGGGTGGAAACTGAGTTTCTAAGGCAGAGTTTCTGCTCCCATGAACCAATCAGGGGGGTCGCGGTTTCCATGTGCTCGGCCCAGACTTCTCTGCGCCTCGGCTACTCGCAGCGCAGTCTCACCAAGTCTGCGTTCCTGGATCTCCACTGTTACCGGTCTCTCCCTTATTAATTCCCGTGAAGAAGATCATTTTTGTTCCAGAGATGTACTTTTTGGGATTCTTCAAAGACTCTATCAGTTCTTGTTGTCATCTGTGTAAAAGAATCCGACAGCCTGACCTGTCTTCTGCCCAAACATACCATGGAGATCTGGTCTAGTCTTATGCTTGCCTCCCTTTTCCACACTGTCACTGGACACACTTCTGAACAAAAATCTTCTTGCCTTGTTCAACATTACCCATTTTAAATTCGCTCTGGTCTGGCCCTCATCACAACCATTCAGACTCTTAGACAGATGTCCCGTTCTCTCTTATCTAAAGATTTTTATTGTTCCTTGTAAAGACACTGGTGAGCAAAAAGACGAAATGACTGTGCTCAAGACCATAGTCTCCTTTAAGAAACAGGCTGAACCAAACACCATGCATTACATTTAGTTTTCATGATTAGAGGGATGAAAACAGGTAAGAGGTTTATGTTGGGAGTGAGTAATTTATCCCTGTAAGTGACACTTGTGTTTTGAAATCTGAAAGAAGAATGGCATCTCACTGAGGACAGAGAAGGGTAAAATGTTCTAGAGGAGATATGTTCATTTTGTCTGTCTCACCCTTTCTTTTTCCTCAGCTCTAAGCTCATGACAGTGCCAGAGATAATATCCAACATGCCTGCATAGCACGGTTCTATAGATATTAAAAGCACTGAAAAATTTTTACACTGGTTGGTAACAGTTTCTACTTCATATAATATATATGAAGTATGCATGTATATATGTATATGTATGTGTATGTGTATATGTATGTGTATGTGTATGTGTATGTATATGTATAATATAATTTTATCTTTTCAGAGAATTCAATATCCAGTCTTTGTTAACAAATACAAATAGCCATTGCTTTTAATACTGTTTTGAAAATTGTGAGCTAACTCTTACGGTTGAGCTGGCAAGGAGATAACTTAAAAACTTTAATTTGTGTGTACCTATAGATGATAAGTCATAAGTATCACAGTGGGATATTTCATGAAAAGAAAGGACTGTATCTACTATACTGCCTTCATAGCCGTTCACTGTATAGCTTCTATTTTTTTGCTGTTCAATGAGATATTGATGCCTTTAGAAAATGGGGGTAGGGCCTGTAGTATCTTTCCTGAAATACTGCAAGGAATTCGTACTTGGTTTTCAGCTTCTGCATGTTAGGTCAGCAACCATTTGATTTCCCACTGTTAAGAGGCTGAGTTTTTGGAAGCAGTGATCTCTCCCTTCTATATATTACATATGCATATTATCTAATTAAGGCAGGTTTTAAAAATAAGCCCTGTCAATAATTCTTCCAAAGTTTCCATCTGAGCTAACAAACTTCATTTGTAGCTTGAAGCTTATCATTGTAATGATGAATAGACAATACCTGGAGGACAAATGACTGCTGCACAGGTTGTTTTTTGTCACTCAGAAAAAGGGATTATAGAACATAATTTATAGTCCAAAGTTGTTATGATCAAGAGAAGCAGGGGGAGGCTTTCATTCGTCTTCTTCACATGGTGTGGGATTTTAATGCAGTCATTAGCACAGTGCTTAATGCTAATGAATTAACTTTTAGCCAGCAAATACTTATAAGTTATATTTTGGCAACAAATATATAGAACATTACAATAGGAGTTCAAAGATCCCAGGAAGTTCTACTCAAATATGCTAAATATACCCCTGTGGCAAAAAGTAGCTAATGAGACATGAAGAAACATGTGGAATCTTGATAGGAAAGGAAATTAGTGACAACATCTCAGACCATCATTAGAAGAAAGCAGTCAGAGCTGAGCTCTTAGTTAGAAAGCAAGGCGCTATCATGAGCAGGTTGCCTGAAAACAGATGAGAGGTAGGTTATAAGTGCATTCAGAATATGACAAGGTCAGCATGTAAATCTCCTCCACTGACCCTTGCAGTATCTTAGCTTCAGAAAATGATGGAGCACAGAGGAATTAATTCATTTGCTTTATATTTATTGAGCATTTTCTATTATAGCTGGCATGCCCAGGCACTGAAGATAAAGCAGTTAACGAAGCACCATAATCTCTAACCTTAAGGTTATTATCAAATAAATTATTAATGTGGTTTTGGAAAATGGCAAGTACTATGAAGATAAAAGAATATGAGAGCTTGGGCACGTGAATGAAAGGTTGAGTTATTTTAGGGAAGGTAGTCAAAATTGCTATTTTGTGGAAGAGATATTTATTGAAACATGACTGATAAGAACATGTCATCTATAGAAATGCCTCTGGGAGGAGCATTCCAGGCAAGAAAGAAGATCTGAGGTAGGTGAGCACAGACACCCTAGGTAAGATGGTCCAAGAATGGGGAAAGGAAAGCTAAGAAATTTTTGGTGCTCCTAAAGATCGTCTAAGAAATTGGTACAGATTTGAATGCCATTATTAGACACAATTTTCTACTTTATCTTAAATCATCATCTGATCATCATCACTAGGTTACCCTGCAGGGAATTCATCACCAAAGGTCCAGTAGAAACATGGTATTTTCAATCTGTGATCTGGAGCCTGTCTGAATTAAAACTTTGGGTTTGCCACTCATTGTATGTGTGACACTATTAAATTTTAAATATTTATTTGTTTTTATTTATGTGTATGTGTGTGTACCGAATTATCTTTATGTGCACCACATGCATATAGTCCCTCTGGAGGCCAGAACAAAGCCTCAGATCCTCTGCGACTGGAGTTATGAGTGATTGGGAGCCATCACATAGGTGCTGGGAACAGAACTCTGGTTTTCTGCAAGAGCAGCCAGTTCTCTTAAACACTGAATTGTGTTATAGGTCCTAAATTTGTAAATTCATACAGCTCCATGTGCCTCAGTTTCTTCATCTGGAAAATGAGATTTAGACATTGCTTACCCCATGTAGCCCCAGTGTTAAATTCTCCACAAGTTCATGTGTGATTCTTGGGTCCTTTAAAAGGTTATTGTTGCAATTATCACAGTTTTCTGCCCCAAACCATTCTTATGTTTTAGACTGTTATTATCAACAATTGTAGTAGTTTGTGTAGAGCTTGACAGCTCCATTTTATGTCTCAATATCAGTTATGCTATTTAATTTCAACATTTCAACCCCCTTTTAATTTTTAAAAGAATGAATGTAGAATCTAGGTCACGAGAAGGTTAAGCGAGTTGACTGAAGTTCCAGCATTAATTAGTAGCTGACCGGAATGTATGCTTTTGCCAATTTTCTTCATGTTTATATCCCAGAGGTATTTTAATGTAAACTTTTCAAGTATTCTACATGCTATCAAATTTTATATATCTATCAATAGGATACTGTTTAAGGACTTGTAAAAATTTTGTTGTACATTTATTTCTTTATTTGCGTGTGTGTGTATGATAATGTGATTATAAATGTCAGAGATCAATTTTTTAGCAATCTGTTCTCTCCTTTTATCATGTAAGGCCTCAGCTTTGGTAACAAGTACCTTTTGCTTATAAGAAATCTCACTGACAATATTTCTGTAATACTGTCATTAGTCATGAGCAGTAATTATCATATATAATTAATCATATAAGCCAATTTTGAGCCATATGACTTCATAGATATATATTTATTGTATATCAGTTTTGTTTTGTTTTATAAGTGATAACATTCAGAAGTTCAACATGTTAGAGAAATTCAGTAAAGAAGCTGACAATATTAGCTCATGAAGACTTGAACTGTACAGGAAACCATAAAAATTGTATACATATTACAGTACAGGAAAGAAATTGAACCAGAGTGAATTCACAACAGAGGGTCTTGTCCTCACTAGTTGTGTTCTTTGCAAGAAGTCCCTCACTGTTCTTGTACCTGAGTGCTTCACATGTGAAACGAGGAGGGCCCTATGATCTTGGAATCTGTGTTTCAGAGACTCACTAACTAAGGCGTTAATCTGCTTCCTATCCGTCTTAATCACACTCTCTGTGTCTGACTCAAAGCAGTCACCTGTAGAACCATTTAAAGGATATTGACCATAGATAGCCTAGAAGATGATGGAAAGAATTAAAAATAGAATAATATAAATGGATTTTTCCCTGAGCAAAATGCATTCATTAGTCTCACAGAATCTGGGGACTGGTGAGCAGTGAGGTGATTTTAAAGCTCTTCCTGAGAAATTCTGTGACTGCCAGACTCAACATTAGTCTAACCTTGCTGTCTTTTGGTGTCCTTTCCTGACCTTCTGTGCTATTTGTAGTCACTGACTGTGAAGTCTGGCATTCCTTTCCAAACCAGTCTGTGGTACACTAGCTCTCAGACTCCTCAGAATAAGCCTTGCTCATGAGGAAAGACCTCACTGCATTGTTCCTGAAGCCTCTGTATGGTTCTGTCCTGTCAGGCTATCCTAGTTGCACTGTGATTATGTTACTACTATCCTCTTCCTCCTCTTCTTCCTCTTCCCCCTCATCTTCCTCCTCCTCTTCCTCTTTTCCATTCTCTTCATCTTCTTCTTACTCTTCTTCCTCCTTTTCCCACTCTTTTTTCTCATTTCTTCTCCTCCTTCTTCACCTTCATTCCTCTCCTTCTTTTCCTCTTCTTCCTCTTCTTGATGGAAGTCAGCTTGCTTTCCCAGGCTGCCCAAAAGAAGGTCCTATCCTTCCATGAATGCAGTCCTTCCATCTAGAACTTCTGTCTCCACCCAGGCCCAACAACTGTCATCTTCTCACAATTCTCAGATAATAGTAAGCTGGAGTGTTCACCAGCACTTGGAAGACCACCCTGGGAAAGATTCCCACCCACCATGAAATCTCTACTGAAATGCTTGGTCTACAGGTTTCTACTAGTAGCGCTACATAGGGAATATGTGGCGCTGTCCTTCAACATCTGAGTCATCCACTCAGCTCCAACCACTCTCATGGTAGCAGTCAACTACTGTGGATGTCTAAAATAAGCCCAGATGGGAGGCTTATCGTCCTATCAGGACTAGAATCAGACCCTGATATACACTGTATTTTCTTTTGTTTCATTTTTTTAGGATACCCCAAAGAATTGAAAGGCTGTACTCTTAGATTAACTGAAGCAACATGTAAATAAAGAGGTGACTAACCTCTAGATAAGCAGAATTGTCCTTTAATCAGAAAATTGAAAGGCAGCAGCCTCTCCTTGGTGTGGAGATGGTGCACCATGACATAGGGACTTGGGATTTTTGAAGGCAGAAAAGGTAATTTGGAGGATGGAAGATTCCATTTTCAGGTCAGTTCCTCCTCAGTCTCAAGGTGGCAGGTACCACTGGAGGTTGGCACGTTGATCTCAGTATCAGAAGCGTCTTGGATCCTAACAGCATCTTACAAGTGTTATCAGTCAAGTCAACCTTCCTGACTAGAGTTTCTAATCCGACCTGAGGCTTTTAGGTCACTAATCCTTGATATGCAATCATTATAGTGAACATATTAATTTCTGTTCATTTCTTTTATCTTTGGAGATTATACTATAACTACACTATCCTCTCCTTTCTCCCATCAAACATTTTCATATATTTCTTCTTGCTCCCTTTCAAATTCACAGTCTCTTTTTGCATTAATTTTTATTATATACACATGTAATGTATGTAATGACATGTGTACCTAAATAAAATGAAAACAACCTGCTCAGTCTGTATAATGTTACTTTTAATTATACCTTCAGGGCTGACAATTTGGTTTTGGCTAATCAGTTGGTATGCTTTTCCCTGGGGAAGACTATTTCTTCTCCTCTCAGCTTAGATGCATGTAATTCTTTGTGTATGGTCAAAGCCTTGTGGACTTTCTGCCATCCAGTTTAGCATGTGTATTGCTCTTGTCTGTGTTCAGCTCATGTTTAAGCTCTCTTGTTGGCAAGACTTTATGGGTGTATCTTCTGACATTACTAGGAGGTAGAAGTTTCACAGCAAACTTTGGATTGTCTCACTCTTACAGTGTTTCTGCCCTCCCACCTGCAATGATCCCCAAGCCTTAGGTGTGGTAGTTGTGTGGGTAGATGTATCAGTTAAGACTGGGCTCTGTAGCTCTGCATTGTGTTTGGTTTTGGTTTTCTATAATGGTCTCCATCTGTTGCAAAGAAAAGTTTCCTTAATGAAGGGTGAACACTATTCTGAAGTGGAAGGACAAATATTTAGAGTATAGTCAGAGGTGGTGCTGGTTTAGTGAAGTGGCTATTGTAGGTTCTTTTCTGATTCGTGACTTCACTAGCTCTGGGTAATTAGCCAGATTTCCAGGACTAGGTATGATTTTTCTCTTCTATGAGTGTGGGTGGACGTATTACATATCACAAACTATGCTGCAGACAGACATTTAGGATGAGGTTAAGATAGCCACAAGGATACGTTCCTCATGGCTGTTATTAGTTCTTGTGATCACTTCCAAGTTCTACAGGACTTGGAAACACATCCAGATTTTCTTTGGATGTCTTTCATATAGAGCATTTGCAAAATGAGTATCAGGACTTTGAGATGTTAGAGTGATTGATATGCAATGATGATTAGTTATTTTTCTTTGGATATATGAAACTATTTTGAAAGAAAAAATACCCTGCTGTGCAGATTACACTTATATCTATACAATATAAACTTAATTATGTAAGCAAAGCAAAAAATGACAGTAAAGTGGTTCTGGCTAAGTCTGAAACCACCTGGGTCAATCCAAAACTGAGGAACAGCAACTCCCTTCTGTTGTTGGACCAAAAGGCAAGAACGAGTTCCACAAACTCTAGGTGCTTCAGACTTGAGGGGTAAGTTCCATGCTCAAGTCTGAGGAGCTAGACAGAAAACTTCGCACTCACCAGTCTTAGTGTAAAATGGACCATGATGCTGGCTCTTAGCAAGGGATCCAGATAGGATTGGGGAGAGATGCCAACAGAAAAAGTATTCTCATATTTAAGCTTTTGACAATAAGTAAAGGTTAGGTGACAAACTGAAACATAGTTAATACTTGCTTTAACAGAACATTGGCTTGTGGCTATTAGACACTCAAAATATTCCTATCCCTCCGGCCTTCGAACACTTTGACTGGCCCTTGGGGTGTAACGTAAATAAGATAGGCTCCTTCACTATGAGTTCAGACCCCAGCATTGCCATTTAGGAGCTTGAGGAAGATATCCACCTATTTTATCTTCTTTTCTAAAGTGAAGATATTAATGCCATATAATTTATAACTGTACTGCACAGTTTTATGTCAACTTGATGAAGGCTAATTGAGATACCAGTTGAGTTGTTGGCCAAAGAGTCTCCATGGAAACTCAAACAGCTTGACACATGCTAAAGTCATTTGGGAGGAGGCAGGCCTATATGGCATTTTCTTAATTAGTGTTTATGGAGGCAGGCCAGTCCATTGTGGGTGGTGCCATCCCTGGGCTGGTGGTCTTGGGTTCTATACGAAGCAGGCTTAGCAAACCATGATAAGCAAGTCAGTAAGCAGCAGCCCTCTATGGCCTCCACAACAGCTCCTGCCTCTAGGTTCATAGCCTGTTTGAGTTTCTGCCCTGACTTCTCTTGGTGGTGGATTGCTACCTGGAAGTATAAGCTGAAATAGACCCTTTCCTCCCCAAGTTTCTTTGGTCCTGTTTTTTTTTTTTTTCCCCACAACAATAGAAATGCTAACTAGGACAGAAGTCACCAGGCTTCCCTATCCTCCGAGCCATCTGAACAGTCTTTCAAAACAATAAAAACAAGACTGTCATTATAAAGGGCTGGTTACACATTTTGGGTAAGATGTGATTACTTTGTAATATGATCTTAATAAAAAGAAAAAACAGGAAATAGTGCTTTACTGGAAAGCTGCTTGGACTGATGATGTCTATTCTGGGGAAGTCTGAGTCTTTTTTGTATAGCCTTATAAAAATGAATTAATTAACTTCTAACCTACCCCTGAGCAGTGGCTAACTAGTTCCCCCAAACACTGTCTCACTTTTATTATTATGAATGCACATTTCTACTGCGTTCATTTATTTGTGTGCAACTAATACATTGCTTTTATTATCATTAAAAACTTTCTTAGAAGTCTTTATGGTTTTAACTTTAAACAAAAATGTATTACACAAAAGTTGCCACACCATTGCATACTTCTCTAGTCTGTTCGCTGTTACTCTTACTGTCCCTAGGAAGACTACGTCTGAACTCACCTGGTGATCACAGGCACCAAAATCCTGACCGTAACAGAGTAAACAGTAGTAAAGATGCCTCAGAGATGTAAGCGGGACATAGGACACTGGTCCATGCCTCCAGCACCCAGTATCAGCAATCTACAAATGTTATTCTAGAAGACAAAGTAGGTATAGACAGTGACAATAGCTATATATTGTCTACTGGACTTATAACTGATAGAGTGACATGCTGGACTTTTCTTCAGATGAACTTTTTTCAAGTTATTAGTGACTCCCATTGAGCCCATTCTTTGTGCCTTCTCTTCTTTAGGAACTTCTGTGGTTATAATTTCCATTATAGTGAACACAGCAGCATCTAGTAAAGCAGCTTTTACTACCTTTGTTAGATCAAGATTTCCTTTCCCACTGTGCTCACAAAATAACCAAGCAAAACAACATATCCATCTTCATAGGAGATTTGCAGAATTTTCTTAGCTATCACAAATCCTTCAACAACTATAGCCTTAGTCTCCGTCCCTGTGGATGTGGACTGTAAGACCCTCATCCTAGCTGCCTGGAAGTCAGTCTTCCACCAGCAGTGTTCAAATGAAGATGTAGAACTCTCAGCTCTGCCTGCATCATGCCTGCCTGGATGCTACTCTGTTTTCACCTTGATGATGATGGACTGAACCTCTGAACCTGTAAGCCATCCCAATTAAATGTTGTCCCTTATAAGACTTGCCTTGGTCATGGTGTCTGTTCACAACAGCAAAACTGTTGTGGTAAATATAAAAAACAACTGGAAGCTACTGGTTCCTGTGCGTTCTGCAGATCCGTGGGAGCTGAACACTCCGGCTGCTTCTCTGCCATGCCGCTTTAAAATACTGTCCCCTTGGCGGGTAGTTACCACACCTGACACACACATCACATTCTATGGGCCAATTCAGTGAGGCACCTCAGCACACTATCCTCAGGCATTCTATAGCCACCCTCTCCTGGCTGTCTCTTTGCCCATTGGGAACTCTGCCCACCTTCCCTGGAGCCCGATAAAAAACAAAGTTTCAGAAACTTATAATTTATCAATCAGATTTCTATTTTCCACACGATAAATCCACTGCCAATCAATAAAGATACAAATTGCCCACCTAGACAAGATAAAATTGACCTAGTACACCTGGATCTGGATCATTCTGCTCAGCCGTCTCCATCTTGATTCTCCTGCTTCTCCTTCCTAGACTTTCTCCTGCCTACATTTCTTACTCATCCAATGATAGGCTTTGCCTTCTCCTGGTCCTGCCTTCCTGCATAACGACACCATCCTACATAAAATCCTAACTAAGACAAGTGCTCTTTTAATAATTTTCAATTTTTTCCTGGCCTAATTAACAGGGTTAAATGAATCCAAGGATGGGCTGCACCAAAATTGACCTAGAAGACCAGTTTTTAACCTATTCAAAACCAGTGTACTTAGAGTTTCTCCATCTGCACCTTTCCCCCCCCCATCAATTTATTTATCCATTTTACATCTCTCTATCCACTCCCTCCTGATTCCTTTCTCTCACAGATCCTCCCCTCAGTACCCCATCCCCTTCACCTCTGGGAAGGGGGAGGCCTCCCCTGGGTATCACCCCATCCTGGCAGATTAAGTCTCTACAAGACTAGGCACATCCTCTTCTGCTGAGGCCAGACAAATGGGCCCAGTTAGGGGAACAGGATCAACAGGCAGGCAACAGAGTCAGGGTAAGCCACTGCTTCGTTATTGGGAACCCACATGAAGAACAACTTGCACACCTGCTGCGTATGTGTGTTAGGAATAGATTTAGTCCACGCTCACTCTTTTGTTGGAGATTCAATCTCTAGGAGCCCCAAAAGGTCCAGACTCTTGATCTTCCTGTGGAATCCCTATCTTCTTTGGGTCCCTCAGTTCTTCCTGAAGACTTCCCAACATCTGACTAATGTTTAGCTGTGGGTCTCTGCATCTGTTTCAGTCGGCTGCTGGTTGAATTTCTCAGAGGACAGTTATGCTAGGATCTGTCTATAAGCATAATGGACTATTATTAATAATATCAAAGATTGGTTCTTGTCCATGGGATGGTTCTCAATTTGGGCCAGCCACTGGTTGGCCATTCCCTCCATCTCTACTCCATCTTTGTCTCTGCACATATTGTAGGCAGGACACATTTTGAGTTGAAGGCTCTGTGGGTAGGTTGCTCCCCTTATCCCTCCACTCGAGTCTTGCCTGGCTACAGGAGGTGGACTCTTTGGGCTCAATATCCTCCTCTGAGTACCTGGGGCCTCCCCTCTGTCCCAGGTTTCTGGCACATCCTAAAGATGTCTTGCTTTCTTTTTCCAATTCCCTATCTCTCTCCCATGTTCTTCTTGCACCTGATTCCCCTTTATTCAATGCACTTGCCTCATTCCTTCCACATGCCCTCTCCCACAGAGTTCCCTCCATTCATATCTGATATATATTTTATGTCCACTCATGAGAAAGATTCAAGCATCGTTTCTTGGGCCCTCCTTGTTAATTGGTTTTTTTCATCTGTGGATTATAGCATGGTTATCCTGTACTTATGGCTAATGTCCACTCACAAGTGAATATGGGTTCTTTCCAGCTTCTGGCTATTATAAATAGAGCTGCTATGAACATTGTGGTGCATATATCTTTGTTGTGTATTAAAGTGTCTCTGGGGTATATGCCCAGAAGTGGAATAGCTGGGTCTTCAGGTAGTACTATATCCAATTTTCTGAGGTATCCCCAGACTGATTTCCAGAGTGGTTGTATTAGTTTGCAACCCCACCAACAGTGGAGAAGGGTTCCTGTTCTCCACAACCTCGCCAGCATCTGTTGTCATCTGAGTTTTGGATCTTGGCCAATCTGACTGGTGTGAGGTGGAATCTCAGGGTTGTTTTGATTTGCATTTCTCTGATGGCTAAGGATGTCGAGCACTTCCTCAGATGTTTCTCAGCCATTCAATATTTCTCAGCTGAGAATGTTTTGTTTAGCTCTGTACCCCATTTTTAATAGGGTTGTTTGATTCTCTGGTGTCTAGCTTTTTGAGTTCTTTGTATACCTTGGATATTAGGCCTCTATCTGATGTGGAGTTGGTAAAGATCTTTTCCCATTCTGTTGGCTGCCGTTTTGTTTCCTTGACAATGTCCTTAGCCTTACAGAGACTGTGCAATCTCATAAAGTCCCATTTGTTAATCTTTGACCTTAGAGCTCGGGCCATTGGTGTTTTGTTCAGAAAATTTTCTCCTGTGCCTATGTATTCTAAGGTTTTCCCTACTTTCTCATCTAATAGTTCCAGTGTATCTGGTTTAATGTGGAGATCTTTGATCCACTTACACTTGAGCTTTGTACAAGGAGATAAGAAAGGGTCTATTTTCATTCTTTTGCATGCTGAGTGCCAGTTGGACCAGCACCATTTGTTGAATAGGCTGTCCTTTTTCCATTGAATGTTTATGGCTCCTTTGTCAAAAATCAGGTGACCATATACCTGAGGGCTCATTTCTGGATCTTCTATTCTATTCCATTGATCCACATGCCTATTTCTGTACCAGTACCATGCAGTTTTCAGCACAATTGCCTTGTAATATAGCTTGAGGTCAGGGATAGTGATTCCCGCAGATGTTTTCTTGTTGTTGAGGATGGATTTCGCTATTCTAGGTCTTTTGTTATTCCATATGAAATTGCACATTGATCTTTTCAATTCAATGAAGTACTGGGTTGGAATTTTGATGGGGATTGCATTGAATCTGTAGATTGCTTTTGGTAGGATGGCCATTTTTAAAATGTTGATCCTTCCAATCCATGAGCATGGGAGATCTTTCCATTTTCTGAGATCCTCCTCAATTTCCTTCTTTAGAGGTTTGAAGTTCTTGTCATACAGGTCCTTCACTTGCTTAGTTAGAGTCACACCAAGGTATTTCATAGTTTTTGTGACGATTGTGAAGGGTACCTTTCCCCTAATTTCTTTCTCCACATGTTTGTCCTTTGAGTATAGGAAGGCTATTGATTTGTTTGAGTTAATTTTGTATCCAGCTACTTTGCTGAACTTGTTTATCAGCTGTAGGAGTTTTCTGGTGGAATTTTTGGGGTCAATTAAGTACCTATTTATAATAGCCAGAAGCTGGAAAGAACCCAGATGTCCTTCAGAAGATGAATGGATACAAAAATTGTGGTACATTTACACAATGGAATACTACTCAGCCACCAGAAACAATGACTTAACCAAATTCTTAAGAAATGGCTGCATCTAGAAAATATCATCCTGAGGGAGATAACCCAGTCACAAAAGAACAGACATAATATGCAGTCACTGATAGTGGGAAGCTAACCCCAGAGGCTTGCACTGCCCCAGAAACAACTCACAGACTGTATGAAGTCCAAGAAAAAAAGAAAACAAAACAAAAAAAATAGTCATGCTCAGTCCTTACCCACAAAGAACACATTGACAAATTCCGGGTTGTACTCTGTATTACATGTACTGTCTGCTCATTGTTAAAAAAAAATCTTTACACACCAAAAAAACTTTGACTATTTCCAGGTTGCATCTTGTTTTACATGTAGTTTTTGCTCATTGTAACTGGTGGGATCTTGATCACACTATCAAACCTTTAAAAAAAAAAACCAAGTACTGACAAAAATGTATTATATACTTTTATGCAAAAAATGCTTAAAATCTGTACATTTATCTTTGTTCTTTAAAATAAAGTTGTAAAAAAAATAAATAAATCAGAAGATATGAATAAAAAAAATAAGTGAATATGTACCAGATCCTTTTGAGTCTGGGTTACCTCACTCAGGGTATTTTCTAGGTCTACCCATTTGCCTGCAAAATTCATGATGTCCTTGTTTTATGCTCCCATTTTTATTGTTTTTTTTTTTGTTTATTTGCATTTTAAATGCTATCCCTCTTCCCAGTTTACTCTTTGCAAATCCCCTCTCCCCTCCTCCTCCACCTGCTTCTATGAGGGTGCTCCTGCACATGCCCAAGGATTCCTACATCACTGCCCTAGCATTCCCCTACACTGGGTCATTGATCCTCCACATGACCCAGGGACTCCCCTCCCATTGATGTCAGATAAGGCCATCCTCTGCTACATGAAATCAATCCTCAGATTCAATGCAATCCCCACTAAAATCCCAGATCAATTCTTCTTAGAGATGGAAAGAGAAATTCTCAAATTTATCTGGAATAACAAAAAAATACAGGATAGCAAAAACCATTTGCAACAATAAAAGAACTTCTGGGGAATCATCATCTTTGACCTCAAGCCATATTACAGAGTAATAGTGATAAAAACCACATATTATTGGTACAGATATAGGCAGGAAGATTAATGAAATAGAATTGAAGACCCAGAAATGAACCTACATACCTATGGTCACTTGATCTTTGACAAAGGAGCTAAAACCATCCAGTGGAAATAAAGACAACATTTTCAACAAATGGTGCTTATTCAACTGGTGGCTGGACATTCTTGTTTTTAGTAACTGAATAGTGTTCCATTGTGTGAATGAACCAAATTTTCTTTATGCATTCTTCATTTGAGGGACATCTAGGTTGTCCAAGAGCATCCGATAAGCACCGGCAATTTCTAGGAGGTACAATGGACAGGATACTATAGATTTTCTCTGTACTTAACTGAAGACAGACTTCTTGCCATTCACATTTTGACCTTTCAATGTATTGATCTCTGATAAAACTTCATGCCTTTAATAATTTCTAATTTACCAGTCAGTGTTTTTCCACTTTTCACTGTGACATGCTTCCTTCCAACACCTTTCATTGCACCAGAAATAGTGTTTCCATATTTTGTTTTTGTCTTCATGTGCAGAAATTTTAGCAACCTGAGCAATTCTTTAAGGGTTGTCACAAGTTTGGGCTGATTTTTCAGTTTAGCAATTAGAGCAACAACAGCAACATCATACCTCACCTGGCTTCCAGTGTATTAGCATCTTTGCTGATCCTCTAAAAGCTCCTCTTGCATTTAGAGCCAGGACAGTAGGAGAGGTGATGCTACTCCCAGCCTCTTCATTTGTGTTATTGGTAATGGGCAGAACCACTTAGTTCTAATAGTTTTATATTCATCTTTTAAATCAATTTACTTTGCAAAGGTCACACCATATTTTCTTGCTTGGGGATTTGTTCAGCTCTGTTTATTATCATTATTTTTCCTCTAGCCCCATTGTAACTGATGCAGTTTTGGCTAAAAGGACTACACCTTGAGCAATAATGCACCACAATTTATATTTTTGGCATAAGCTCCAGACACTTGTTTTATCTGGGGAATGATTATGAGTAGTTGAAATGTTTCTTCAGGGAACTGGTGGGAGCTCGTGAATTGAGTCAGACTATTGCAGTGAGTGCTGGAGAAGTCTTTATTTTTAATTTTTATTTGGTTGAATAGTCTTGGCTGCTTGGAGTGGCAGCAGAGACATTAAGTTGACTTTGCAGATCTCCTTATTTAAATGTGTTCATAGAAGCTTGTCAGCCTGTACTGGTCAGACGTGTCAGTCTGGAGCACATATAAAGTGGCATGGTATGCTGGCTAGGGATTTGTTGTTGTGGTTTGTTTGTTTTATTTCTTTTTCAACATAAGGTTGGGTCAGCTGGGAAGAGGGAACCTCAATTGAGAAAACACCTATTTGATGTGGGCTATTTCCTTTATTACTAATGGATATGGGAGGGCCTAGCCTATTGTGGGAGGTGCCACCCCTGGATAGGTATTAAGGCATGACATAAAAATGCAGGCTGAGCAAGCATGGAGAACAAGCAGTGTTCTTATATTTCTCTGCTTTAGTTCCTGCTTCCAGGTTTCTGCTCTGCTAGAATTTCTAGCAGAAATTCCTGTCTCGGCTTCCCTATACAATGAACTCTAAGTCCAATAACACCTTTACTTCCCATAGTGTTTTTGGTCATGATGTTTTATCATTGCAAGAGAAACCAAACTAGGATGCATAGTAGGGAAACACTGTCTGATAGTCTCATGAGGCTAACAGTCTCACATCCACTGGAAGTTGATTTCTGCAGCTGAATGGAATCATTTTAGCCAAGTTTCTTGAGATTGTTGGGTAACCCAGAGCTTCTTCTTAACAACTTACAAGACCACGGACGCTGCTCTGATAAACAGATGAAGATGGTGGCTGATCTTACCTATTGATAGAAATGTATGAAAAACCAAATGAAAAGCCAAATCCATTAAAAAATGCATGTATTACTTTCTTTAAAAAATTGTTTTTAATTGAAATAGAATTATATCACTTCCCCCTCCATTTTCTTTCTTCAGCCCCTTCTGTCTACCCTCCTCAAACCCTCCAATGGCTTCTACTATTTACTCTCCAATCAAATATTCTTTAATTATGTTTGTTATATACATATATATATATATATGTTTTTATATGAATACTCATAAATATAATTGCAGCCTGTTTAGTTTCTTCTGGTTGTTTGTGTGTATTTGGTTTCTTGCTTTTCCTTTTTCTTTTGCTAAAAAATTGAACAAATTTATTTAAAAACCAAGGATAAATGTACAGATTTTAAGCAATTTTGCATAAAAGTATACAAATACATTTGTCAGTACTTGATTTTTTTAAAGGTTTGATAGTGTGCATTAAAATCTGACTAGTTACAATGAGCATAAAGTACATGTAAAACAAGATGTAACCTGGAATTAGTCAAAGTTTTCTTGGTGTGTAAAGATTAAGCATAATGGTTTTTCATTTTCTTTTTTCTTTTTTGGCCTTTGTTTTTTCTTGAACTTCATGTAATCTGTGAGTTGTTTCTGGGGTGTTCAGAGCTTTCTGGAGTTAGTATCCAATTATCGATGACTGCATATTATGTCTGTTCTTTTGTGACTGGGTTATCTCACTAAGGATGATATTCTCTAGATGCATCCATTTTCTTAAAAATTTCATGAAGTCATTGTTTCTGATAGCTGAGTAGTACTCCGTTGTGTAAATATACCACAATTTTTGTATCTATTCATCTACTGAAGGACAACTGGGTTCTTTCCAGCTTCTGGCTATTATAAATAGGGCTGCTATGAACATTGTGGTGCATGTGTCTTTGTTGTATGTTAGAGCTTCTCTGGGGTATATGCCCAGAAGTGGAATAACTGGGTCTTCAGGTAGTACTATGTCCAATATTCTGAGGAATCGCCAGACTGATTTCCAGAGTGGCTGTACCAGTTTACAACCCCACCAACAGTGGAGAAGTGTTCCTATTTTCCCGAATCCTTGCCAGCATCTTCTGTCATCTGAGTGTTTGATCTTAGCCATTCTGGTTGGTGTGAGGTGGAACCTCAGGGTTGTTTTGATTTGCATTTTTCTGATGGCTAATGATGTCAAACACTTCCTTAGATGCTTCTCAGCCATTTGATATTCCTCAATTGAGAACTTTTTGTTTAGTACTGTACCCCTATTTTTAATAGGGTTTGATTCTCTGGTGTCCAGCTTCTTGAGTTCTTTGTAAACCTTGGATATTAGGCCTCTATCAGATGTGGGGTTGGTAAAGAACTTTTGCCAATCTGTTGGCTGCCGTTTTGTTTTCTTGACAGTGTCCTTAGCCTTACAGAAGCTTTGCAATCTTATTAAGTCCCATTTGTTGATATTTGACCTTAGAGTAGGAGCCATTGGTGTTCTGTTCAGGAAATTTTCTCCTGTGCCTATGTGTTCTAAGGTTTTCCCCACTTTCTCTTCTAATAATTTCAGTGTACCTGGTTTAATGTGGAGATTTTTGATCCACTTGCACTTGAGCTTTGTACAAGGAGATAAGAAAGGGTCTATTTTCATTCTTCTGCATGCTGAGTGCCAGTTGGACTAAAATATTTGTTGAAGAGGCCGTCCTTTTTCCATTGAATGTTTATAGCTCCTTTGTCAAAAATTAAGTGACCCTATGTGTGAAGGCTCATTTCTGGATCTTCTATTCTATTCCATTGATTCATGTGCCTATCTCTGTACCAGTACCATGCAGTTTTTAAAACAATTTCTGTGTAATATAGCTTGAGGTCAGGAAAGATGATTCCCGCTGATGTTTTCTTGTTGTTGAGGATGGATTTCCCTATTCTAGTCTTTTGTTTTTCAAGATGAAATTGCACATTGCTCTTTACAACTCTATGAAGAATTGGGTTAGAATTTTGATGGAGATTGCATTGATTTGTAGATTGCTTTTGGTAAGCTGGCCAGTTTTACAACGTTGATCTTACCAATCCATGAGCATGGGAGATCTTTCCATTTTCTGAGATCTTCCAATCTTCAGAGATTTGAAGTTCTTGTCATACAGGTCCTTTACTTGCTCAGTTAGAGTCACACCAAGGCATTTCATATTATTTGTGACTATTGTGAAGGGTATCTTTTCCCTACTTTCTTTCTCTGCATGTTTGTCCTTTGAGTAGAGGAGGGCTACTGATTTGTTTGAGTTAATTTTATATCCAGCCACTTTGCTGAACTTGTTTATCAGCTGTACAAGTTTTGTGGTGAAAGTTTTGAGGTCACTTAAGTACACTATCATGTCATCTGCAAACAGTGATGTTTTTACTTCTTCCTATCCAATTTGTATCCCCTTGATTTCCTTTTGCTGTCTAATTGCTCCAGCCAGGACTTCTAGTACTATGTTGAATAGGTAGGGCGAGAGTGGGCAGCCTTGTCGAATCCCTGATTTTAGTAGGATTGCTTCGAGTTTCCCACCGTTAAGCTTGATGTTGGCTGTTGGTTTGCTGTATATTGCTTTTATTATGTTTAGATATGGGCCTTGGATTCCTGTTCTTTCCAGGAATTTTAACATGAAGGAGTGTTGAATTTTGTCAAATGCTTTCTCAGCATCTAGTGAGATGACCATGTGGGAATTTGCTTTGAGTTTGTTTATATGGTGGATGGATTTTCCCATATTAAACCTTCCCTGCATCCCAGGGATGAAGCCTACTTTTTCATAGTGAATGATTGTTTTGAAGTGTTCTCAGATTCGGTTTACAAGGATTTTGTTGAGCATTTTTGCATCAATGTTCATAAGTGAGATTGTTCTGAAGTTCTTTTTCCTTCTAGGGCATTTGTGTGGTTTAGGAAGGAGGGTTATTGTTACCTTGAAAAATGAGTTACGTAGTATTCCATCTGTCTCTATTTTGTGGAATAGTCTGGAGAGTATTGGTATTAAGTCGTCAATAGATACATGATAACATTTTGCATTGAACCCAACTGGACCTGTGCTTTTTTTGGTTGGGAGGCTTTTGATGACTTCTTCTATTTCTTTAGGTGTTATGGGATTATTTACATGGTTTACCTAGTCCTGGTTTAACTTTAGTATCTAGTATCTGTCTAGGAATTCATCCATTTCCTCCAGATTTTTCAGCTTTGTTGAGTATAGGCTTTTGTAGTAGAATCTGATGACTTCTTGAATTTCCTTAGTTTCAGTTGTTATGTCTCCACTTACCTTTCTGATTTTGTTAATTTGGATACTCTCTCTTTGTCCTCTAGTTAATCTGGCTAAGGGTTTGTCAATCTTGTTAATTTTATCAAAGAACCAGCTCTTGGTTTTGTTGATTCATTGAATGGTTCTTTATATTTCTGTTTGGTTAATTTCTGCTCTGAGTTTGATTATTTTTTCAGTCTACTCCTCTTGGGCTTATCTGCTTCTTTTTGTTCTAGAGCTTTCAACTGTGCTGTCCAGTTGCTAGTGTATGCTCTCTCCAGTTTCTTTTTGGAAGCACTCAGAGCTATGAGTTTTCCTCTCAGTGCTGCTTTCATTGCATCCCATAGGTTTGGGTATGTTGTGTTTTCATTTTCATTAAATTCTAGAAAATCCTTAATTTCCTTCTTTATTTCTTCTTTGACCATGCTATCATTTAATAGAGCATTGTTTAGTTTCCATGTGTATATGGGCTTTTTGTTTTCTTTGTTGTTATTGAAGACCAGCCTTAGACCATGGTGATCTGATAGGATGCATGGGAGTTTTACAATGTTTTTATATCTATTGAGGCTTGTTTTGTGACCAACTGTATGATCAATTTTTGAGAAGGTGCTGTGAGGTGCTGAGAAGAATATGTATTCTTTTGATTTAGGATGAAATGTTCTGTAGATGTCTATTAATTCCAACTGGTTCATCACCTCTGCTAGTTTCACTGTGTCCTTGTTCAGTTTCTGTTTCCATGATCTGTCCACTGATGAGAGTGGGCTGTTGAGGTCTCCCAATATTGTTGTGTGGGGTGCAATGTATTTTTGATCTTTAGTAGTGTATCTTTTATGAATATGGGTGCTCTTGTATTTGGGGCATATATGTTAAGGATTGAGAGTTCCTCCTGACAATTTTTTTTTCTGTAATGAGCAAAATTGTCCTTTCTTATCGTTTTTGAAAACTTTTGGTTGAAAATATATTTTATTTGATATTAGAATGGTCACTCCAGCTTGTTTCTTGGGCCCATTTGCTTGGAAGGTTTTTTCCCAACCTTTTACTTGAGGTAGTGTCTATCCTTGCCTCTGAGATGAGTTTCCTGTATGCAGCAAAATGCTGAGTTTTGTTCATGTATCCAATCTGATAGCCTATATTTTTTTATTGGGGCATTGAGTCCATTTAAGTTAACAGATATTAAGGAATAGTGGTTGCTGTTTCCCACTATTTTTGCTTTTAGAGGTAGAATTGTGCCTGTGTGTCTTTCTTGCTTTTTTTTTTTTTTTTTTTTTTTTTTTTTTTTTTTTTTTTTTTTTACTAGGATGTCGTTTTTCTCCTTGTATTGGGTTTTCCACTTATCATTCGTTGTAGTGCTGGGTTTGTGGTCAGATATTGTGTAAATTTAGATTTGTCTTGGAATATCTTGGTCTTTCTATCTCTGGTGATTGAGAGTTTTGCTGGGTATAGCAGCTTGGGCTGACACTTGTGTTCTCTTAGGATCTGCATAATGTTTGTCCAGGATCTTCTAACTTTCATAGTGTCTGTTGCGAAATCAGGAGTGATTCTGATTGGTCTGCCTTTACATGTTACATGACCTTTTTCCCTTACTGCTTTTAGTATTCTTTCTTTGATTTGGGCACTTGGTGTTTTGACTATTATGTGTTGGGAGGAATTTCTTTTCTGGTCCACTCTATTTGGAGTTCTGTAGGCTTCTTTTATGCTCATGGTCATCTCATTCTTAAGGGTAGGGAAGTTTTCTTCTACGATTTTGTTGAAGATATTTTCTGTGCCTCTTAGTTGATATACCTTGCCCTCTTCTATTCCTATTATCCTTAGGTTTGGTCTTCTCATTGTGTCCTGAATCTCCTGGACATTTTGGGTTAGGAGCTTTGTTCGTTTTTGCATCTTCTCTGACTGTTTTGTCTATGTTTTCAACATTGTCTTCGGCCCCTGAGATTCTCTCTTCCATCTCTTGTAGTCTGTTGGAGATGCTTGAATCTGTGAGTCCTGATTTCTTTTTTAGGTTTTCTACCTCTAGGCTTGTCATTTTTAGTGTTTTCTTTATTGTTTTCATTTCCATTTTAAATTCCTTCTTCCATTCCTTCATCTCTTTGGTTTTGTATTCCTCTAGTTCTTTGAGTTCTTTGAGTGTTTTTCTTGTTTCCTCTTTAAAAGCTTCTGTTTCTTTATGCTTTTCCTCCCATTCTTGTTTAAGGATCTCTATTATCATCTTGAGGTATGATTTCGGGTTTACTGTTTTTTCTGGAGTGTTTGGCATACTGCTGTTTGCCGTGATGGGAGAGAGCTGGGTTCTGGTGTTTCCAGGTTGTCTTAATTTCCATTGGGTAAGTTTTTTCTCTTTCCTGTTGCCACCTTGTTGTCTGTGATTATATGTGGTCTTATTGTCAGTGATTGGTTCTTGTCTCACTTGTGTACCTTTCCTGTGTCCCTGGATCTCTGCTGTTCCCGGTAGCAGATGGCCTGAGGGTTTGGTCCGCACACCCATATTTTCTTGTTCGTAATGGTAGGTCTAACAGCTGTATAGGACTGTTTAATTACTTCCCTCTCTAAGCAGTGTGCATAGTATTTTCTGACACTATGGAAGCCAAAACACAGGAATGAAGTTTTCAAATCAGATCCAGCTCACGTTTTTTAAGTTGTGAATCATAAGTGTGTCGTTTGTTCAGAAAAAAAGACCCATCTTCAACCTCTGAGCAGCAACCAAGGTATACATCATTTATCACTGATTCACCTGAAGAGTTATTTGGACTTCTTTGACCAACCTTTGAAAGATTTGTCATGTCTGGAAGTAGGGGTTTTGTTAGTTTATGATTTTTTTTCTGAGAAGCACCTGAGTGGCTTAAATTTATTTAAGATATGTATGCATTTATACATGTCAGTGTGTGGATGCATGTACATATATATGCATACACACATATGTGTATGTATACACATACATCAATGTATATTGTGAATAATTTTAGGTAAATATAAAATAATATTCTTTGAGACTTTATGAATCAGCCTTAATGTTACTGGGCTTCCTATTCTTTTTGTATAAGTCTTTAGAAACACAGAGAGGTTTTTAAAAGATTAAAACACTATTAAAATATATATGAGCCAACCTAAATTGAAACCCAGAGAAATGGGATTTGCAAAGGCAAGATTTGATTTGAGAGAGGCAGAACATGGTAGTCTGTTCCATGGCAAGTCTGTAGACTCAAGGAAGGAAGATGGGCTTCTAGAAGCAAAATTAGGAGAGTTATATAATATAGCTTGAGGTCAGAGATAGTGATTCCTGCAGATGTTTTTTTGTTGTTGAGGATGGATTTCGCTATTCTAGGTCTTTTGTTATTCCATATGAAATTGCACAATGATCTTTCCAATTCCATGAAGAACTGGGTTGGAATTTTGATGGGGATTGCATTGAATCTGTAGATTGCTTTTGGTAGGATGGCCATTTTTAAGATGTTGATCTTTCCAATCCATGAGCATGGGAGATCTTTCCATTTTCTGAGATCCTCCTCAATTTCTTTCTTTAGAGGTTTGAAGTTCTTGTCATACAGGTCCTTCACTTGCTTAGTTAGAGTCACACCAAGGTATTTCATAGTTTTTGTGACGATTGTGAAGGGTACCTTTTCCCTAATTTCTTTCTCCACATGTTTGTCCTTTGAGTATAGGAAGGCTACTGATTTGTTTGAGTTAATTTTGTATCCAGCCACTTTGCTGAACTTGTTTATCAGCTGTAGGAGTTCTCTAGTGGAGTTTTTGGGGTCACTCAAGTACACTATCATGTCATCTGCAAATAGTGATGTTTTTATCTCTTCCTTTCTGATTTGTATCCCCTTGATCTCCTTTTGCTGTCTAATTGCTCCAGCCAGGACTTCCAGTACTATGTTGAATAGGTAGGGGGAGAGTGGGCAGCCTTGTCGAGTCCCTGATTTTAGTGGGATTGCTTCAAGTTTCTCGCCATTAAGTTTGATGTTGGCTGTTGGTGTGCTGTATATTGCTTTTATTATGTTTAGGTATGGGCCTTGGATTTCTGTTCTTTACAAGGCAATCGTGCTGAAAACTGCTTGGTACTGGTACAGAAATAGGCACGTGGATCAATGGAATAGAATAGAAGATCCAGAAATGAGCCCTCATGTATATAGTCATTTGATTTTTGACAAAGGAGCAGTAAACATTCAATGGAAAAAGGACAGCCTATTCAACAAATGGTGCTGGTCCAACTGGCACTCAGCATGCAAAAGAATGAAAATAGACCCTTTCTTATCTCCTTGTACAAAGCTCAAGTGTAAGTGGATCAAAGATCTCCACATTAAACCAGAAACACTGAAACTATTAGATGAGAAAGTAGAGAAAATCTTAGAACACATAGGCACAGGAGAAAATTTCCTGAACAAAACACCAATGGCTCAAGCTCAAAGGTCATAGATTAACAAATGGGACTTAATGAGATTGCAAAGTTTCTGTAAGGCTAAGGACATCGTCAAGAAAAAACGGCAACCAACAGAATGGGAAAAGATCTTTACCAACACCACATCAGATAGAGGCCTAATATCCAAGGTATACAAAGAACTCAAAAAGCTAGACACCAGAGAATCAAATAACCCTATTAAAAATGGGGTACAGAGCTAAACAAAACGTTATCAGTTGAGGAACACCGAATGGCTGAGAAACATCTGAGGAAGTGCTCGACATCCTTAGCCATCAGGGAAATGCAAATCAAAACAACCCTGAGATTCCACCTCACACCAGTCAGATTGGCCAAGATCCAAAACTCAGATGACAGCAGATGCTGGCGAGGCTGCGGAGAAAGAGGAACACTTCTCCACTGTTGGTGGGGTTGCAAGCTAATACAACCACTCTGGAAATCTGTCTGGCGATACCTCAGAAAATTGGATATAGTACTACCTGAAGACCCAGCTATTCCACTTCTGGGCATATACCCCAGAGACACTTTAATACACAACAAAGATATATGCACCACAATGTTCATAGCGGCTCTATTTATAATAGCCAGAAGCTGGAAGGAACCCAGATGTCCTTCAGAAGATGAATGGATACAAAAATTGTGGTACATATACACAATAGAATACTACTCTGCCACCAGACACAATGACTTAACCAAAATCTTAAGAAAATGGCTTCATCTAGAGAATATCATCCTGAGTGAGATAACCCAGTCACAAAAGAACAGACATAATATGCAGTCACTGATAGTGGGATGCTAACCCCAGAGGTTTGCACTCTCCCAGAAACAACTCACAGACTGCATGAAGTCCAAGAAATAAAGAAAACAAAACAAAACAAAAAATATTTACAAAACAAGAAAACTTTAACTATTTCCATGTTACATTTTGTTTTACATGTACTTTAGCTCATTGTCACTATTAAGTTTTCAAGGCATACAATCAAACCTTGAAAAAAATCAAGTACTGACTAAAAAATATATTCATATAGTTTTATGTAAAAATTATGTTAAAATCTGAAAAAAAGTACTGACAAAAATGTATAATTTTAAGCAAAAAATGTTTAAAATCTGTACATTTATCTTTGTTTTGTAAAATAAAGTTGTTTTATAAAAAAGAAAAAAAATAGACTTGTTAAAAACTGAGAGCTTTTCTAACTTGAGTGTTAATATTTGTAATTATGACATGATTTTGTCTTTGTTTAGAGCTTTCTTTTAATTTTGCCCATAAGCAATTTTTACATTTATTGTAGAGATTTAAGTAACTTTCTTAATACGTTTATCATGTTTTGAAGTTCTAAACAAATATTATTTGTTTATGTTCAGTATTCATTGTAAAGAAATTAAAAAATACCCAATATTACCTAAATCCTATGGCCTTGCTAAATAAATTAATTACTCATCAAAAAAAAAAAAAGGAGTTATATAAGCTGCTGTGAGGCAAAGAAAGCTCTGGTTACAGTCTGTTGGAGGCAATGCCAGTTCATTAGTGAAGACTGTGCGGTGTAAATGCCTATAAATGCCTATACAGTCTGCTGCCCCTGTGACCCTGGGTAACCTGAGGCTTGCCGAGTCTTTTGCCCAAGTTTCTGTTATAGGCAACTCTGAAGAAGGACCTTCCTTAGCCTGCCTTGTTTCATCAAGATTTAACTATAGCAACTCCATTTTGATTTTGACATCTTTCAACTGTATATCACATTTGAACAAAAGTGAAGCTTATAAAATTTGCAGCCCTGATGGGATATGATGGTTTATTTTTTTATTTTTGCTTGGTTTGGGGCACCTTGTAGCTTGACTATTTGGTGCTAATTTCAGTTGTGAATAATGTCCTAGGTTTATGAGAGCGATTGCCCATCTACATGTGATTCTTCCACATCTCTCTATATTACGTCTAGAGAGAAATCTTTGTTCTTTATGTGAAGCAGTGAATTGAAAAGTCCTGCCTCTTTCACTCTGCCCAGCCATTGTACCATTGATAACTTTATTTCCCAATCAGAGTCAACTGGGGCAGGCTTCCTTTACTGTCTGAATACACAGATTTCTATGTGATTATGGGAGCCAAATTAAGACCTTAGAACTAATTCCCCAGAAGTATGGAGTAAAACCACTTGGTTTTTTCTTAGCAAGAATGTGCATTGAAATATTGGGACCATCTCAAGTAGAAGTTTGATTTCAGTGAAGAATCTCATTTACAATTAAAGGGCACTTTCTGGAGGCAGAATTGTCTCACACTCCAATACATCCATGAATTTGGAGTATATGTGTTTGGACAACCACCTGTATGTGAGACTCTTCTGTCAGATTACCCACTCATGAGGCCCTATATCTTATCTAATGTATATAATTTCTATATAGAAGGAGGGGCTGGAGTTTTTAGTAAAAAATAGGGCAAGGACATTTACCACTGCCACTAATTTATTCATAAATTTTTGAAATGAAGTTCCATCCTATCATCCATATTTTGCCTGGGTTCATGTTTGGTCACTGTGCTTTCTCTTTCAATAAAGACTTTTTTTTTGTTAAATTTCATTAGATTAGAACATTGTCAAGCTTTCATCCAAACCTTCCATCTCCTAATTGCTCAAAAAAAGGGTGTTAGACTTGTAACTTTATGGATGTTAAAAAAATTAAGAAATGACTCAGGAATTAAGTAATGGTGTAGTTTTTAATATCATTTTTCTACTGACATTGCCAACACATCAATTATTATTTGAAGAAGTATTAGCAGACACATCTTTTTAGAGGAGCCTATATTGCATAAAAGGCCTTCTTTGGTAGTCTCTGCCTTCCCCCTTCTCTTTCTTCTCATTCTCACCTTCTTTATCAAAAATGTGTCCCAAGTAATTACAGTTATTGCTTTGATAAACATGTGGACATGTGGGTTTCTTCTCTTAAATGTAAGAAAAGAAGTGGAAGTTATAATCTTAAGGGGTAGCAACTGGCACGTTACAGAATTAACTCCCCTGTTAATCATTTGGAAATCAATAATTATTTAGAATAAGAAATTTCAAGATGATCAGAGAAGCAAAATCTTTAAGTATAACTGGTATTTTTAAAATGTTGTTTGGAAATGTTGACTGTTGCATTTTTGAATTGTAGAGTCCTTTCAATTCAAATTTTGATACCCTCCCCCATATCCATTATGATAGTCTTACAAAGTGTGGCCTGGAGCCCTTCCCATCTTCTAGGGACTCAGCCTCTTGATGCAGACCCAGGGTCCCCCTAGTTTTTCCTGGTGACTCCCTTATAGTTTTTTTTTTCTATTCATGTCCTAGTTCTTTGTGACCCAGCTAACTCATAGAACCTCTCTCTCCCAGGACCCAGTGCTGACACACTAAGTTGAAACACAGATAATCATACAACCCTCAGAAGAGAAGCTACTTGCAGTAGATGGTAATTAACAAAGAGATCTACTACTGGACAATGTGCATAGAGTTAGAGAGTTTGGAGCACTCAGCCTAAAATGGGGTGTCTTTATCAATACCCCTAAGACTAGGGATCTGTGCAGAAAAGAAGGTTGAAAGATTACAAGAGCCATAGGGTTGGACGACTCCAAGGAAACAGCATCTTCCAGATACAACGGGACTGATGAACATATTAACCCCCAAAGACTGTGCCAACATGCCCATGACTGTGCAACAAGACCGGCAGAAATTCAAACCAGACAAAATCCTAGCACTGAGTGAAAAGTGGACATAAAACCCTACCTCTAACCAAGAAGCTATTTGCAACTGATGCCTGCTAGCGAAGGGAATATCCAGTTTTATCCAATGGAGGGACACTGAGTATATATGACCCGCAATCCAAGGATGTCTCCATGCTCAGGAGTAGTTGGTCAACACAAAATAGATTTCAAGAATTTTTTTTTTGTGTGTATGCCTTTTGTTTTGGTTTTATTTATCTTATTTATTTTATTATTTTATTTGTTTTATTTTTGGTAGCTTTTCTTTTTTTGAGATAGATAGATAGATAGATAGATAGATAGATAGATAGATAGATAGATAGATGGAGATATGGTAGGTGGGTATAGAGGTAGAAAGAATCTTGGAGGAGCTGTGGGGAGAAAAGATTGTGATCAGATTATATTGTAGATTTAAAAAAAAATTTAAAAAGGAAAAGGAATAAAGGCTGAGGCCTCATGTGAAAGAACTTTACCTTGGCAGTTGGGAGTAGTATTTTTGTTATAAATGAGTTATAAGGGGGATTATAAAATTAAAGGGAGGCACCTCCTGCACATGAGCAGGCATCAAGAATATTTCCAAAATATACTGACTCTGATAATGAATTGGTCTTTCACCCCCTAGAGGTGTGAGGAATAAAGGTCTGCTATTTATAAATCACAAGGCATTGCATTAACACAGCTTCAAAAAGGAGATATGCATAACTGTTTTGCAACAGTTTACCTTTCACAAGTGGATACAGAAAACATAGTTCTTCGTAAGTGTATTCCACAAATATTACTTGAATTTTTGGACTGTGAACTAGATACTGGAAATACAAGTATTATTTCTTCCTCTGAAACAGCGGTTCTCAACCTGTAGGTTGCAACCCCTTTGGTGGTTGACTGACCCTTTTACAGGGGTCACCTAAGTTCATCAGAAAACACAGATAATCAATAATAGTAGCAAAGTTACAGTCATGAAATAGCAATGAAAATAATTTTATGGTTGGAGTCACCAGAGCATAAGGAACTACATTAAAGAGTCACAGTATTAGGAAGGTTGGGAACCACTGCTCTCAAACATATTTCCATGAATTATTATCTAGAAAAACGTTAACCCTGCTATTCAAGGGATATTCCTGTACAGTGATAGCTAGTTGGTGAAGCATCTGTACTTTGTATTTTTACCTGTGTGTATTATTAAACTACCATTAACTACTCAAATACCAAAATCTTCACAGAAAACTCAACTTTTAATATCTTCTTGTGTTTTTAATAGAAAATAGTTTTCTTTTTTAATGGTTTTCATACAACACATTCTGATCACAGTTTCCCGTCTCTCATCTCTTCAGATCCTCCCTGCCTTCCCAACCACCTAACTCCATGCTTTCCTTCTCTCTTTACAAAACAAGAAAATAAAAACCAAACAAATCCAGGTGCATTCCTTTAATTTCAGCATCTGGGAGGCAGAAGCAAGTAGATCTCTGTGAGTTTTAGGACAGAGAAAACCTGTCTTGAAAAACCAAAAACCAAACACCAAACCAAACCAAACCAAACCAAATCAAACCACAACCAAACAGACCTGAATAGAGCAACAACAATGAGAAAAGAAAAGAGAATAGAAAGAATCAAAACAAAATCCAAAGTAAAATCAGGAGAAACACATATGCATGTAGAGACACATAGAAAAACCACCAAACCACAAAAATCAGAAACAATAATATGAAAGCATAAGATCACTAAGGTAGAGAAGGCCCAGACAAAGCATTATGAGATTAAAAAAATATCCAAAATACCCTTGAGTTTGTTTTGAGTTGGCTATCTACTGCTAGGTATGGTTCTTGCTCTTAAGTGAGGATTCTATATCAGGTGCAACTTCACTGGAAATAAAGCTAACTTTTTCTTAGCAAGTGGTTGTCAATTGAAGGTAGCTGCTGGGTAGGGGTGGGAACTTATGTCCACTTCTTTCTCTCTGTGCTGGGCTCACCCTTCCTCTGGCTTAGATCTTTTCAGGGTCTGTACATGCTACCACAGCCTCTATGAGTTCATATGTGTGCTCATCCTGTTGTATCTGGAAGACTTTGTTTCCTTTGTGTTTGCCATGCCAGCTTGCTCTTAGAATCTTTCTGTCTTCTCTTCTGCAAAGTTCTCTGAGTCTTGATGGGGATGTTCCATTTAGGACTGGGTGTTCCAAGGTCTCTTGGTCTTTGCAGGTTGTTGTGGGTCTCTGTAATTGTTACTATCTATTTCAGGTAGAACCTTCTCTAAGCAAGACAACAGTTGAGTTGCTGGCCAAAGAGTATCCAGGGAACTCAAGCTACTCAGGCCACTGACAAGGTGATTGGTTGCTCTTCACAAACTGATGGTAAGACCTTATTACCTACATTACCTGCAAATCTCATTGAACATAGAGAAGCCTAGCTAGAATCTTCACCTCAGTTGACTAGTTAGTGTTCATGGTACTTTGCATACTATCAGAGTAGAAAAGTAAATATCACGCCAACTCCAAATCCTTCCAGCCACAATGGTTTTATAAGCAGCTACAAATGCTACATGATTTTCTCATGCAGTAGTGGCCCAAACAAGGTAATGAATAAGAAATGATTTACCATTTTGGTGATAATAGCTTATAAAACACACTAATTCTTACTCTTCAGTTACATAATTAATTTGTCATATAATCCCAATTTGCATAACAATACAAATTATATTGCCACAAAGCCATGAAATTAAAATAATATAATAACCAAATGGCAAGTACTTGGAGTGGTAAAAATTGAATAAATACAACTCTACAAATAAGGAAAAAATCCAACAAATCTTGTTTATACCTACTTTTGTAAAGTTCGGGAGACAATTATTACTATCACAGTTGCCGGAATGTAGAATGGTTTAAACAATTGGAACACTGGGAGACAGTTTCGTAGTTAAATATATATGTTAAACTATCAGCAATTCTACTCCTAGGTTTTTGCCTAAGAGAACAAAGATATTCACTCATCAAAAAATTTGTATATATGTGCTTGTAGCAACTTTATTTGTAATAACCACAAAATGGAAATTTTCTAAAATGCTTATGAAGGTATAAATATGTATTGTGCATATGTATGTATGTAAATATGTATATATATTTATACATAAAAAGGAATAAACATTGATATATGTAAAATATAATTTAATTGTAAGTTATTATGCTGGGTAATAGAATTGAGGCCCAAACAGCATCATGTGCATATGATTTTTATTTTTACAAAACACTAGAATAGATGTATTTAATCTAGAATAAGGGACAACAAATCAATGGTCTTCCATGTTTGGGTAGAAGAAGAAATAGGGTACTAAAAGTCTTGAAACATTAGGGGATAATGATAATAGCTAAGTATTCTGAGTGAGATAATGCCTTTATGGGTATATACACATTTTCAAACTGACCAATTTCAGCTATACTTCAATTATGCTGGAAGGTCAATTTGAAGGAGATGGCCAAGAGGTAGCGAGGAACCAGACACAAGGTCTAAATCTGGCTCTATTTATTTTAGGGAATTGCTTATAAGCATATTTATGCTTAGAAATCCCCAGGCCTTTGAAATTTATGAGCTAAGAAAGTTTGAATCTCTATTCATTCATCTGCATATCTTGCAGTAATCTAAAACCTGGGATGACCTGGAGGTTATCTGCTAGACCTGTCTGATTCAATGATACATGGACTTCCTAAATAAATTCATTCTGGGACCATGCCACTTGTGTGAGAACACATGTCAGCTTTAGAAACTTCACTTTAAACTAAGATTTTCACTTCTTGCTTTCACTTTTTTCTTATATTCAAAAGGATACTTTTTTTCACTCATGTCACTTACCACATAGTAGGTGTCTAGTAATATATGATGATTACATGACTGGATCATTGAAATCAAATTTATGAGTATAACAAACTTATTTAAAACAAATGTGTGGGGAAAAGAAAGTCCCTGCAGTGGCTATTCATTTCTTTGTTCTAACAGAGCAGGCCTGGGACATTGGAACAAGCTGGTGCTTGTAGCTCATGAGCCAGAAACTTCTACAACAACAAAAGACTGAGCAGTTAACAGACTTATCTGTTTGTTTAGTAGGTAGTTTGGATTTTGGAAAATTCAACCTTGCTCTCTTACCAGTCCCAGAGAATTGTGTATACACTTGTTCAGTCTGTGTAGTCAACAGCTGTCTTTTCTAGATGATCTAGAATAGCAGGCTTTAGGAAGAAATGTTTTTTGTGCTTTTCTAATGACTTTTTGGAGATAAATTGAAAATAAATTAGAATTAGAGGATGTTGGGTAATTATGGCATAAAAAGTTTGAGTGACTTACCAGATGTGCACTCCTAAGTCAGTTGTATTGATTGTCTTGAAGAGGTTGGGTATTCTCCCATCTTTTTCTTTTCTTGTTAGGCTTTAACTACACAGTGGCCAAGAATTCATATCTCCAGGTGTTCTAAATCAAGTCTATCTTGAGATACACCTATCTAGGGGCTTAATATTTTTTAAAAATTGGATATTTTCTCTATTTACATTTCAAATATTATCTCCTTTTCCGGTTTCCCCTCTGGAATTCATCTATTCCATCTGCCACCCCCTTCCTCTATGAGAGTGCTCCACCACTTACTAACCCACCTACTCCCTTCTACCTCCATGCCCTTGTATCCCCCTACACTGGGTCTGAGCCTTCACAGGACCAAGGACCTCTCTTCCCATTGATGCCTGATAAGGCCATCATCCTCTGCTACAGATGTAGCTAAAGGCATTTTAAAAATACTTCTACATTAGCGGATTCTGGTAACTAAATGCACCCATTTAATGTCACCAATTTGGTCACCCAAACAAGACCTGAAAAATGATACCACCAGTTGAAATGCCAGTGTGGATGAGGAAGTTTTACAATGCTCCACATCTAGATAAGGAACTACAGACAATCAGTGGCTGCTTTTCAATAGAAAAGCCAGGTGTTTTTCCTGAAAAAGTATCCATTCCCAAGTGGTTAATTTCTGGACAAATGCATATATGAGCTTTACTCCATGGATGTGTGTGTGGTGTGTGGTGTTTAAAGCAGTAGTAATTAAAGAATATTATATTACAAATTTGAAAGGAAGTAGGTGGGCAATGGGAGGGCCTGAAGCAGGAATGAATATATAAATGATGTAAATACAGGTCTTATATATAACATTATAAAATTAAATAAAAAGGCCAGAATTTTAAAATTTACTTTAATGATATTAAAGACAAGATTTCACTGATAGAAGCTACACCAGGTAGTTCACATCTAACCAGAGTGTATATTCTAAGTATTAAAAAATAGATGTTCAATTTAAAGGGACTGAGAAGTGAGGTTTCAGCACACAAAGTTCCCCTCCCAGCAGAGGTACAGAGATGTAGGAACTAAGGCTCAGCGAGATGGCTAACAGTACATTTATTCTCACTTTGTCCAGTGGTCATCACATCAAGTTCTAAAAAGGAAAAGTAGGAAACATTACTTAAAGTTATAAAATAAAAAACCAAAGTGACTTTAGGCAATCTGACAAGTAACATGGGTGAATTGAGGGAGGGTCACTGCCACCCAGAGTAAACAAAGGACATGTGAAGATAGAGGTTGAGTATAGCCAAAATATGTGTTTTATAAAATAAAAATCAGGAACTCTGAATGATATATACAATACTAAACTCAACTGGAAATTGTGGAGGAATTTTAATCTAGCCACATGGCTTCTCTGTCAAGGAATCACATACAAAGATCTAGGTCTGTGTGATTTGGCTGGAATTCAGACATGCTACACACCTTTAATCCCTCTGCTAAGACTATAGACACAATCTTAGTACACAGCTTTCATTAAAAGCAATGAAAGTTTGTAGAAGGAAGCAGCCATGTTTAAAAGTGACATCTAATTGAGGGGCAGACAAAGTGATGTATCAGAGAAAGATTTGACAGACTGAGTCAGAGATAAGATATGCCCTGCTTTCATGAGAACAGCACAGGAAAAAGAGGCTACTTAAGAGACCAGCATAGGAAAGAAAAGACTTATTAAGTGATTAGTGCAGAGAGGAGAGGGAGGAGAGAGAGGAGAAAGAAGAGATAGATAGATAGATAGAGAGAGGGTGGGGGGGAAGAGGCAGTTTTGTTAGGACAATTGTAGGCGAAGACAGAATGAGCCAGAGAATGAGAATGAGAAGGATCCAGGAGATTAGAACAGATTGCCAGTCAGTTGGGAGTCAGTGTAGTGATTGCATTACATTGGAGTTGAGTTCCTCTGTGAGTTTGATGCAGTTTGGTTAAATGCAGTTGAGTTTAGTTAAGTTTGTGAAGTTCCATTTCATTATGGCAGTTTGGTGCAGTTAAGTGCAGGTTATGGAATTTAGAGTCAGTTCCCAAGCAGAACAAGTCAGTGAGTAGTCAAGAGAAGTCAGTTTGAATCAGCCAGTTTGGAGCAGAGCATTGAGTCAGAACAGCTGAGTTGAACCAGCTAGCTAGAATTCATTAAGAGCTAGAAAATGTGAGGTTATTTAATAATAATAAGCCTCCATGGTAACAATTACATCAGGCAAATAAAATTTACTTTTAAAGGAAATAAAAATATTGTGTGTCAAGAAATACATGTGTTGGGAGGACTGTTCTGTGGGGCTACCTCTGATTTCTGATCTGGATCTGTGGTGCTGTCTTTAGTAGGTCCTAGATGTCGCTGAAGTTCCTCAGTGTCTTCTGTAGGAACTGAGGTTAGCCAAGTAGGTAGGCTTCTTGTCCTTCCATCATTGCATCAATTGAGTCTCCATATGATGTGTGCTTGGAGAAGGCTCAGCTGAGGATATCTATTTTATTGCTACCACCTTAAAAGGGGGAAAGCGGAATAAAAATCTTTCTATTGTCCTTGAGGCAAAAATTAATTTGTAGGTTCAATGAGAAAAGATAAAATCATAAAATAAATGAGGAGGTAACTGTTTCAAGAGAAGGTATCCTGATAGGTCTTGATTAAGCCTTCCCAATAATACAACAAATGAGTCAGATCATCTTTTCAGTGCTTATTTTTAAATATTACATGTACAATATATCTATACTCAAACACATATTTTATAGGTGTTAGAATTGCCTATAGGAGCATAGGTGAGTATAGTCACTTCCCTACTTTTAAAATGAAAATCAGAAAGCAAAAATTATATATGATATTTTAATTTAAAAATGCTAATCCTATGTGTGTTAGAGAGGGAAAAGAATTTTAACAGTAACATTTTTATCGTTTGAAAATTTCATATGCTTTTATTATATTCACATCACTTTCAATTCCTTCCAGATCTCCACCTCCTTGACCACCCAACTTAGTGCTTCTTTTAAAAAAATCAAATACAATTTGTGCTTACCAATTATTCTTGGGTGCCCTAGAGTGTGGTGTACCTTCTAGGTACTTACATCTGTACAGGTAACTGATACCCAGCAGCTATCAAATGGCAAAAGCTCCTCAGCTGGGAGTAGGACTTTGTGTCCTCACACCTTTCCCCATTCCATGCTGGGCTTTTGTCTGGATTGAATTTGCATAGATATTATACATGATGCCACAGTTGTCTGAGTATATATGTAAACATGCCTCATTCTGTCTGGAAAACACTGTTTCTTTGAAGTCATCCAACACTTCCAGCCCTTTTAATCATTAGCTCCTAATTTTGCAATGATCTCTGAGCCTTAGCAAGAAGGGTGTGATAAAATACCCCTTATTTGGATAAACACTCTTCAGCCTCTGATTCTCTGCATTTTGACCTTGTGTTGGTCTCACTAGTCACTGCTTATTGCAAAAAAAGTTGCTCTGATGAGAATTGAGAGATGCGCTTATGTATGAGCATAGCAGTAAATTTTTAGATGTTATTTACTAATATATTTCTATTTAGCATAATAATATAAATGGTCTCTTCTAGGATTTATGAATTTTCTAGCCACAGAGTTTTGACACTGACAATAGTTCCAGATATGGGTTCCTTTGGACTAGGCCTTAAATCTAATCAGAATGTGTCAGTTACACCAATAACAGTTGTGCCACAATTGCACTAATGGGCACATTTTGCCAGAGCAGTCATGATTGTAATTTGCAGGGTCCACAGCTAGGTGAAAATAATAGTTACTTTTCTCCTCTGGTAGTATCATATCATCTTCAACACTGTGAGAGTCAGTCAGTAGGGATGAAGCTTCCAGGTAAGTAACTACTTCATTCCTCATGTCTATGACTCACGTATGTGATGTATTCAGTAGTAGGATCTTACTTTTAAGTTCTCAGGACAACCAAAAAGGATGGCAATAGCCTGTGATGAATGTATGGGAGGATGTATGTGTCCCCATTGGCCAACAACTATAAAGCAGGTAACACATTCCTGCTGCTGGAATTTATTTTCTAGAACGTGATGTGTAGTTGTGGTGTTGTCTCTCATTATATGGCAATTCTTTATAAACTCCTTTTGTACATATGTGTATTTTGGTACCTTTTACAGTAGAGGGTTTTCATATGAATTTTTAAAAATGCCTTTAGTCATCCTTCCCCACATTTCTGTTGCTACCCTGCCCTGCTATCTTCAATTCTATATAATCTTTTCTATTCCATTATTACTCATTTCTCCCTATGCAACACTATATTCTCCCCTCTTCCATTGAAAAATTTCTACCTCCTCCATGGATTTTTACTACTTTACTAACTCTGAGTATTCCAAATGAAAACACAAACACACATCACTGAGGATTGAAAGTTCACATCCATATATGAAAGTAAACACATGACATTTTTATGGTTGGGTCTTGGTTATCTCATTGAGAATGATTATTTGCATTTTCATCCTTTCACCTATGGATTTCATAATTTCTTTTATCTTATTTATATTTTTAATTAATTATTTTATTCATTTACATTTCAAATGATGTCCCCCTTCCTGCTTTCCACTCCACAATTTCCCGTTCCATTCTCCCTTCCTCCACCCTCGTTTGCATCTGTGAGGGTGCTCCTATACCTACTTATTCATTCCTGCCTTACTCCTCTAGCATCCCCCTGTGCTGGGGCATCAAGCATCCACAAGACCAAGGATCTCCCCTCCCATTGATGCCAGATAAGGCCAACCTCTGCTACATATGCTGCTGGAGCCATCATTCCCTCCATGTGTACTCTTTGGTTGGTGGCTTAGTCTCTGGGAGCTCTGGGTGTTCCAGTTAATTTATATTGTTCTTTGTATGGGGTTGCTATTCCCTTCAGCTCTTTCAGTCTTTCCTGTATCTCTTCCATTGGGTACTTGGCCTCAGTATGATGGCTGGCTGTGAATATCTGTATCTGTATTAGTCAGGTGCTGGTAGAACCTCTCAGGGAACATTTATACCAGGTTCCTGTCAGGAAGTACTTCTTGGCATCAACAATAGTATCAGGGTTTGATGTCTGCAGAGGGGATAGATTCCTAGGTAGGATGGTCTCTGGATGGCCTTTCTTTCAGTCTCTGGTCAATTTTTTGTCCCTTTCTTTCCTTTGGACAGGAATATTTCTAGGGTAAAAATTTTGAGATGGGTGAGTGGCCCTATCCCTCAACTGGCAGCTATGCCTATCTATTATAAGTCATCTCTGCAGGTTCTATATTCCCGTTGTTGGGCATTTCTGCTAAAGTCATCCCCATTGGGTCCTGGGAGTCTCTCACTTCCCTAGCATCTGGGACTTTCTAGTGGCTACCCCCAGTTTCCCATCTCTCAAAGATATTTCTATTCAATTTCCTGATTGTCTGTATTTCTTTCCTGTCCCTTCCAATACCTGACCCCACCCTCCCTTTTCACCTCCACACTCTATCTCCCTCCCAGATCCCTTCCTCCTTTTAACTCCTGTGATTATTTGGTTTCCTCTTCTACGTCAGAATGAAGAGAATCTAGACTTCAGTCTTCCTTCTTCTTAAGCTCCATATGGTCTGGAAGTTGTATCAGGGTATTCTGAGCTTTTGGGCTAATATCCGCTTATCTGTGAGTACATATCATGTGTGATCTTTAGTCTGGGTTATTTCACTAAAGTTAATATTTTCTAGTTCCATTCATTTGTCTGTGATTTTCATGAAGTTAATTGTTTTTAATAGCTGAGTAATAATAGTTCCATTGTGTAAATGCACCACATTTTCTGTATCCCTTCTTCTGTTGAGGAACATCTGGGTTATTTCCAACTTCTGGCTATTATAAATAAGGCTGCTATAAACAGAGTGGAACATATGTGTTTGTTATGTGTTGAAGCATTTTTTGAGTATATGCCCAGTAGTGGTGTAGCTGAATCTTTAGGTAGGAATATTTCCAGTTTTCTAAGGAGCTGCCACACCAATTTCCAAAGTAGTTTTACCAGCTTGCAATCCCACCAGCAATGGAGGAATGTTCCTCTTTCTCCACATCCTACACCTGCCAGAAAACCAGATAGGCAGTCTAGTTTCTACCTCACCACTGACGTCTCTCTCTCTCTCTCTCTCTCTCTCTCTCTCTCTCTCTCTCTCTCTCTCTCTCTCTCTCTCCCTATACTAAAGTTTCTCAGGGAGAAGCAAGGGCTTGAAAGACACACACTGATTTTGCTCTTTTTCTGTTCCCCAAGACCCAATCCTTTACTCTACACAGACAGACAGACAGACAGACAGACAGACAGACACACACACACACACACACACACACACACACACACACACACACACATTGAAGGAAATGAACAAATCCCTCAAAGAAGGCGTGAAAACACAAACAATTAGAAAAAAATGTATAAATCCATTAAAGAAAGCCATAACAAAACAAACAAAACAAAACAAATAAGCCAAAAAATGGAAGGAAATGAATAAAACTGTTTAAGACCTGAAAATAGAAATTGAGGCAATAAAGAAAACACAAAGTAAAGGAGTTCTGAAAACAAATAATTTAGGAATTTCAACAGGAATTACAGAGGCAGTCTTTACCAACAGAAGCCAAGAGATAAAAGAGAGAATTCCAGACATTGAAGCTATGATAGAAGACATGAATACATTGGACAATGAACATCTAAAGAAAATTGTCAGACACAAAACATCCAAGAAATCTGGGACACTATGAAAAGAACAAACAAAAATAAACGGTATACTGGAAGGATACAAACCCAGCTAAAATACCCAGAACATACTTTCAACAAAATTATATAAGAAAAATTTCCTAACTTAAAGCAAGACATGCCTATAAAAGTCTAATATGCAAACTAAACACCAAATAGATTGAGCCAGAAAAGAAAATTCTATCACTATATAATAATTAAAACACTAAATATACAAAGCAAAAAGATTATGAAAAGCTAAAAGAGAAATGGACCAAGAAACATATAAAGGCAGGCCTATAAGGATTATGCTTGACTTCTTAACAGAGACTAAAAGACAGAAGAGTGTGGATATATATTGTGAAAACCCTAAGAGTCCACAAATGACTACCATTCCTAGAAAAACTTTTGATGACCATAGATAGAGAAAATAAAACATTCCATCATAAACTCAAATCATACAATATCTACTTACAAATCTAGCCCTACATAAGGTAATAGAAGGAAAACTCCAACTTAAGGATGTTTCAGTTCATGAAAACACAGGAAATAAATAATCTCACATCAGCAAAACCAAAGTAGGAAACACACACCCACACCCACCCACCCACCCACCCACCCACACACTACTACCACCATTACCACCACCACAAAAACCAACAACAAATTAACAGTAAGCAATAATCATTGGTCATTAATTTCTCTCAGTATCTTTGGTCTCAATTCCATAGTAGAAAGACACAGATTAATAGAATAGATACAAAAACTGATTCTGTCCTTTTGTTGTTCCCAAGAACATACTTCATCATTAAGGATACTTCAGAGTAAAGTGCTGGAAAAGGTATTTCAAGCAAATGGACCTAAGAAGACCTTGTATGGCCACTTCAATACCTAACAAAATAGATTTTAGACCAAAAATAACCAAAAGAGATAAGGAAGGACACTACATGCATGTCAAAGGAAAAAATCTACCAAGATGACATTGCATCCTTGACATCTATCTTCCCAAAATAAGGTCACCTAAGTTTGTAAAAAGAAACATTACTACAGCTTAAGACACCTATTGATCCAGGCACACTGATAGTAGGAAACTTATATACCTCACTGTCACCAATGGACAGGTAATCCAGACAAAATCTAAGCAGAAAATACTAGACTTAGCGTATTATTAGCCAAGTGGACCTAACAGAAACTCATACAGCATTTTACCCAAACACAAAACAATATAACTTCCTATTGAATAACTAATCTATTATATAACTTCTTATTATATAACTTTCTTATGAAACTTTCTCTGAAACTGATCACATTTTTGGCCACAAAGCAAGTCTTAACAGATACAAGAAAATTTAAACAACTCCCTGTATTCTATAAGACACCACAGATTAAAGGTAGATACCACCCCAAACAGAAACAACAGAAAGCTTACTAACTCGGGAAAACTGAATATCTTTCTACCAAATGAAAAATTAGTTAAGACAGAAAAAGAAAGAAAGAAAAATATTTATAGAATTCAATGTAAATGAATACACAGCATACTGAAACTTATGGGACACAATGAAAGCAATGCTAAGAGGAAAGTTCATAGCACTAAGTGTCTACATAAATAATTGGAGAAATCTTATAGTAGCATAGATGACAAGAAATAATCAAGCAGAAGGCCAAAATAAATAAAATAAAACAGTATAAAGTATCAATATCAAAGAGTTGGTCCTTTGAGGAAAACAAGATAGACATGAGAGGCCAACCTACTCCATCTTGGAACTGGCCCTGATTTTAAGAGAAAAAGGGCCTGATAACGTGACCTGCAGCTTAAATCCAAACAACAGCTTGTCTCTGGCTTATACCCTAGAGTTACTTCCCAGCTATTCCCTAGCAACAACTAATGAAGACTAGTCTGATACTTCCAGATGTACTTTCAGACTGTGATTATTCATAGATTTGCTTCAGAGCACACACCTGTTGGCTTACAATAATAATTCAATTAGATGCTTGCTAGGCTGGAAACCCTCTCTTTTGCTCACCATTTCCTATAAAACCTTGTCCTGCTACATCAGGGTCAGTGATTAGCCCAAGCTTGAGTTTGAATAAAGACCCTAGTGTGTTTGTATTAGAATTGGCTCCTTGGTGGTCTTTTGGGTTTCACAAAAATGCTTTTTGAATGGGCACAACAGACAAAACCTTATCCACTTACGTAAAAGGTAGAGAAAGAATATCCAAATTAATAAAATCAGAAAAGGCGCATAATATATACCTAGGAAATTTAGAGAATAATAAAGACATCTTTTAAAACATTGTATTCTGCCAAAGTGGAAAATCAAAAAGCAATGAATAATTTTCTCAATAGGTACCAGCTACTAAAGTAAAACCAAGATCACCTAGACCATATAAATAGAGCTATGGACTCTAGTAAAATAGAAGCCGCCATTAAATTTTTTTTCAATCATAAAAGGCCCAGGACCAGATGATTTTTCGTTAAATTCTATCAAACTTTTAATGAAGAGTTAAGGTCCATACTCCTCAAATTATTTCACAAAATAGAAACAGAAGGAACACTGAAAAACTCATTCTATGAAGCCATAGTTACCCTGATACCCAACCTGAGTAAAGACCAATAAAGAAAGAGAATTACAGATTAATAACCCTTATAAACATAGATGTAAATATACCCAATAACATAATTTCAAATCAAAACCCAAGAATACATTAAAGAGATCACCCACCATGATCAACTAGACTTTATTCCAAAAATGAATGGATGGTTCAATAATATAAAAGTTAGTAAATGTAATCTACTGTGTAAAAAAACTGAAAAAAAAAAAAAACAAGTTACATGATCATCTCATTAGATGCAGAAAATGCCATTGGAAAAAATATAACCCCTTCATGATAAAAGTCCTGGAGACATGTAGTCCCAGTTAGAATATAAATGAATAAAACAGTAAAAAAAAGGTTCTGGAGAGATTAGGGACACAGGGAACTTACATCAATGTAGTAAAGGCAGTTTATATCAAGTCTATAATCAATATCAAATTAAATGGAGAGAAAAATCAAAGCAATTCTACTAAAATCAGGAAGAAAACATATTTTTCTCCATATCTTTTCAATATACTACTTGAATTTTTTTGCTATAGCAATAATAAAATTGATGGAAATCAAGGAGATACAAATTAGAAAGGAAGACATCAAATTATCATTATTTGCAGATATGATGGCATACATAAATTGCCCTAAAAACTCCACATGTGACCCTACAGCTGAAATACATGCTCAGAAAATCATCTGGATAAAATGTTAACTAAAACAAACCAAAAATCAGTAACCCTTCTATATCCAAAGACAAAGAAATCATAAAAAAAGCACCCTTCACAGTAGCCTCAAATAATAAAATGTATCTTGTGGTAACTAACCAAACAAGTGAATGACTTGTATGATGAAGACTTCAAGTTATTAAAGAAAAAAATTGAAGAAGGCATTTAAAAAATTGGAAATAATTCGATGTTCATGGATTAGTAGGATTAATATAGTAAAAATGGTTATCCTACCAAAAGCATTATGTAGATACAATATAATCCCCATCAAAATTCTAACACAATTCAATTCTTCACTGACCTTGAGAGGTTAATTCTCAGCTTCATATGAAGAACATACTCTGGATAGTTACAAGAATCCTGAGCAATAAAGAACCCCAGTTTGTGTCACCATACCCTATACAAATTATTATACAGAGCTATAGTATAAAACCCACATAATATTGGCATCAAAACAGACAATATTGATCAATGGAATTGAATTGAAGACCCAGACATAAATTCACACACTTATGGACACCTTATTTTTTATTAAGATATCAGAAATACATTCTGGGAAAAGAAAGTTTCATCACAAATGGTGCTGGTCTCACTGGATGTCTTCAGGTAGAAGAATGGAAACAGATTTTTTTATTTACTACCTTGCACAGGACTTATGGTCAAGTGAATCAACAACCTCAGCATGAAACCAGATTCATTGAACCTGTTAGTAGAAAAATTGCAAGATAGCCTTGAACACATTGGCACATTAGACAACTTCCTGAACAGATCACCAATTGCACAGGCAGTAAACCAATGTTAATAAATGAGATCCCACAAAACTGAAAATCTGTAAGGCAAAGGATACTTTCAGCTGGACAAAGTAGCAACCTACAGGATGGGAAAAGATTTCTTCTAAATAACTCAGTCTAATACAGTGTAAAATTCAAAATATATAAAGAATTTAAGAAACTACATATCAAAAATTTAAATAATTCAACTAAAATGGTATATATATCTAAACAGAAAATTCTAAATAGAGGAATCTCAAATCATTAAAGAAGTGCTCAGCATCCTTAGGCATGAGGGAAATTAAAATCAAAACTGCTTTGAGATTCATCTTACACCTGTCAAAAAGGCCAAGATCAATAACAAAAATGATAGGTCATGCTGGTAAGGATGTGGAACAAGCAGAAGACTCGTCCATCAATGGTGGGAGTACAAACTGTAGCTACTATGAAAATCAATATGGTGATTTCCCAGAAATTTAAGATTGGATCTACTTCAAGAACCAGCTATACCATTCTTGGGTATATACTCAAAAAGTCTCTCCATCCTACTACAAGGATACTTGCTCAACGATATTCTGTTTGGTTTTATTCATAATAGCCAGAAACTATAATTCTTTTCTGTTAAGATATCTCTGAACAAAAATGCAAAAAGAAAAATAAAAAAGAAAGATAAACAAAATGTGATACATTAATCAATGAAGTATCCCAGCAGTTAAAAAAATAAACATCCATTTTCTGAGGTCTTCTTTGATTTCTTTCTTCAGGGATTTGAAGTTCTTGTCATATGGATCATTCAGTTGCTGGGAAAAAGTTACACCATTATATTTTATACTATTTATGGCTATTCAAAAGGTGTTGTTTCCCTAATTTCTTTCTCAGCCCGCTTATCATTTGTATAAAGGAAGGCTACTGATTTGTTTGAGTTAATTTTATATCCAGCCACTTTGCTGAAAGTTGTTTATCAGCTATAAGAGTTCTCTGATAGAATTTTGGGGGTTGCTCATGTAGACTATTCTATCATCTGCAAAGAGTAATACTTTGACTCCAGATAGCTCTCATAGGAGTGAATTGTTGAATCCATGCCCGGTCTGTACATGGCTGTTTGCCTTTCTGTTCTACAATTCCATGCTTGCAGCCGAGGAATTCCTTATCAGGCATGGAATAGATGGACTTTATTGATCTGAGATTTTCAGCCTTCAAATTCTGAGCTAAATAAATCCCTTACACAGAGAAATCCTGTCTCCAAAACAAACCAAACAAACCAAACAAACGGGGGTGGGGAGGGGACTGTCCTTTTATAGCCCCAGGTAAATGGACTGTTAATGCATATCTTGTCCTGTTTTTGAGAACTAGGATAGTGAAATAGAAGAAACTTTCCTTAGCATATTAATGTGAATGATAAAAACGGACTCATCTCTCTGAATGGAAATGACTTCATGTGCCATGAAAAGAAACAGGGAACAGGGGCACAGCTACTTCCAAAAAGCATTGTGGGGTAACCTCAAAGTCCAAGACTTCTTTGAGAAATCTCCCTTATGTTTCCTTATTATCATAGTCTGCATAATTTAAAGTTTGAGCATCACCAGTGATAATTTAATTGCTGGCTTGCTGCTGATTTTCCACTAAGGATCTTAATTTTCATGGAGTACAGTTCTAGGTTAATAGAAAAGCTATGGTTAATTTTTAGTTTTATAAATGTACAATAAAAGAAAAATGTATATTGGTTATGTGTGACTTAAAATGTAGATTTGACTGTGTAACATAGGCAAGGAGGAACCCTTACTACTCAATAAATCTCATTCCATAAGTAAGTAAAACTAATAAGATATAAATACTAGACATAACTTTTCTCTAAGGATGTATTTTTTAAAATTAAATGAGGAGTGCCCATGTAGATGCCCTAAGAATTGTGTGTGTATGTGTGTGTGTGTGTGTGTGTGTGTGTGTGTGTGTGTGTGAATCTTGTTACTTACATTTTATAGTTTCCAGGAATGGACTTTACTCAGTAGAATGCTTTTGAACTACTTGACCAACCTGATTAATTCCAGTTGAGTATTTTCTTTCCCTAATTAGATCTTGACTGTACGTGAATGTCATCGTATCAGCCTTTCTCATCCTGGTGCTGACGTGAAGGAGCAGCAGTCTTGGAGCCAACATGGAGGTGTTATGTCCTTCATATTTTTAAACCACTTCTTCATCAAACCTATTAAACATAGAACTTGCCTTGTTCTGACATTCACTTCTCTCAGGAAACCCCTTAGTCTTGATATCTGACCCACGAACAGGCCTGGGTCAGAGGCTTTCTCATAGGAGGTATAGAGGAAGGAGAGGTAGCCATGGTCTTCTTCCTGTCCCTCATGTTTAGCCTCCACATTCTCTGTTTTACATGCGCACAGCCTCTGATCCTGTGTGGGGACCCCTAAGAAGGAGAACTTGGGCTCCAGTTACTGATAGCTACAGCAGACTCTGTAACACTGGGCTGTGTGGCTTTCTGGGTCACCAGCCACCACAGATTAGGTTTTGGAGAGGAGGAAATTCCAGAAATCTACAGTTGTAGAGAAGAGCTGGACTTTGGCTTGGGGAGACGATGGGACTCAGCTGTCCAGATGTTTGATTTTCTAACTGATGGTCCCTAGACAATTGAAAGAGCTTGTGCCCTAATTACTGACTGAAGTCCATTTTCTACAATTAAGTGTGTGTTAAGATGCAGATTTTGTGATAATTTTTAGATAATGAATATGTAGCTAATGCAGCATTTTAGAAGTGTATTCTGTCACTCACTGCCTTAAGTGAGAGTCTATAAAGACAGCTGGCTTGCTTTCTTTTCAAAATCTTCCCACCCTCCAGATATTTTCTTCCCTAGGAGTGCAGTCTCCAGTGTTTCCCACAGGTTTAAGCCACTTGGACATTCCTCTTCTACAAAGTGAGCTTTGCCATTTACTAAAGTAACACTCGAAAGTTACTAAGTGTGTAGAAGTCTGGTGCTAGCCCCAATCTCCTCTGTGGATTGAATAGGAACCGTTGCCCACAGGCCTGGCTCCAGGTGCTGTCTTGGGAGGTTGCAGAACCTTACAGGGGACTCTATCTTTCATACTGAGACACAATGACTTTGTTGCACAGTTGGTCTTTGAGAACTGTACAATAGACATATAAGAACTTTGTAGGGCTAATGGCATGGCTGGGCAGGTAAAGGTGCTGGCCATCATGCCAAATGACCTGTGCTTCATCTTTGAGATACACCGGGGAGAAAGGAAAGAAATGATTTCTGCAAGTTGTCCTCCTTCCTCTATGTTCACACTGTGACACAAGTTATACCCTCCCAACTAAGACAGATTTAAAATGTAAAATAAAAAAGTATCAAAAAGGCCACAGTGTTTTAAACAAGCTTATGATTTGGCATTTGGCTATACTCATAGCTCTTGTTTGCAACCTGGTTCCAAAGGTGGACAGATATGTGGAACCTTCTTGGAGGACATGGGGTCCTCCAAGATAATAACTGTGGGTGGGCCTTGAGACTTAGAGCTTAGCCGTGCTATTGGCCCTCACTCTGCCTTCTCACTGGCACCCGGTAATAAGGAGTCTCGTTTGCAGGCTTCTGCCTTCCTACCAGGATGGACTGTAGCCCTTTAAAATGTAAGCCAAGATAAATCTTTCCTCTGTCAAGTTGCTTCTTGTCAGGTATGTATGTAGTCACAGTGATGAGAAGTGACAACTACAGTCCCCTGTAGATGTAGACAGGGTGTGCCCTGTGGCCATGCTGTGCCCGGTAGCCTTCCTGTGCCCTTTAGCCATGGTGGGCCCCATTCCAAAACTTATTGCTTATCATGCAATTTTTGCCTATTTTTTTCATCAAATACCTTCAGTTAAAATCCACACTTCACATACTTTATCTACGAAGACTGCAGATGGCTCTGCAGCTTTTCAGAGAAACAAGATGTTTACCCAATGCTTCTTTGTCCTTACCTATTTTCTGATAGTCATGTGTAAACCCAACTTCATAGATTCCGTCAGAATCTGGTTTTCATGAGGGGAGCTGTCATACTGTGAGCAGCCTGTGCAAAAGCCCAGCTGTCAAGGAACAGAGGACAACCTCAGCCTGGCAGACAGCCAGACATCATGGTCTCAGGTTGGGAATCTGAAAGATACTGGTTTCTTTCAGTCACCAGATGAACTTGAAACTGGACTGTCTAGTCTCCCGAGCTCGGGTTAGCCCCACCCACAGCTGCTGCAGTGCTTGGTACTCTCATCCCTGGCACTGGTATCTTCAAAATGGAGTTTTCCTGAAACTGGGCTAAGGCTCTCTTTAGGGACTCTGATTCTGACATGTGGTACCAACTGCTACCTTGTCTTCATGACTACTTCAATCCTGGGATATCTTCTGCAACTTTAAGATGCAAAATAAGGATGCTATAAGGATGCTAAATGTAGTGACAGGTCTCCATCTCTTTGCATTCCCCTCTCTCTCTCTCTCTCTCTCTCTCCCTCCCTCCCACCCTCCCTCCCTCCCTCTCTCTCTCTCTCTCTCTCTCCCCCCCTCTCCCTCTCCCTCTCTCTCTCTCTCTCTCTCTCTCTCTCTCTCTCTCTCTCTCTTCTTGTTACAAAAATCTCTCTGTTCAGGGTCATGGATATTTACAATTCTTGCTGAAACACATTTGTTTTATTTTTTGTTTTTCCTTTCAAGATCCATAAGAACATCATGGAGTGAAATGGGTCAAAAGAAATCTAGAAAATTCTAAGCCAAGAAATTAGCTTAAAACTTGTAACAGAAAGATTAATAGTTAAATAAAACCCAAACAAACCTGTATATAGGTGATTTTAATTTGCTAATGAGCTTCAAATTTTGTCTTTTGATTTTGGAAGCAACAGTAGCTCTCCATGGTTGTTGCCTGTGCCCTACTTACCCTACCTGTCCTGGGGTTGGAGGTGAGGTGGCTTGGAGTCAGTGACACAGACTCAGGGAGCAGGTGAGGAACACTGCAGCCAGCTCACCTAAACACCTTTGCAAGCGCCTTTAATACCCTCTACCTGTGCCCCATTGGTCCCAAGAAAGCATCTCTTCTGAATAGCAGTTCCTGATTGGCTGGCATTGTCTGCACCAGCTATCTCTCAGGCTGTCCTCAATTAGGTCCTCCTGTAGGAGATGCTTTTGTGCTTGGGACAGGGTGGGTGGCAGCATTTACATAGCGGTGGTCCTGCAGTTCCTGTTACACATGGTGTTTTGAATTAGGATGAATTTGTATATAATGATTTTTATTCTAAAACTTTTAGATAAGAGAATATATTTAATAAGTATATGTATTTGATAAGTAAGATGGTCTACTCAGGTTAACAATAACTGACTTTAAGATATATATCTAAGTTCCTTAGGCTTTAGTTATTTGAATACACCGAGTCTAATAAGAAACTGTGATATTCTGTAATAGTGCACTGTGAAAGCATCAAGCAAATAAGGATTGTGATTTCTCCATGGAGAGTTTTGAATTCATTCCAGTCTCTCTGCGGGCTGCATTTATGACTTAAATCTTTGTTTTAATATCAAGAGAGCTTCAACAATTGAAATTACATATATATATATATTTAATGAATGAAGTTTTTTGCTTTCAAGTATGAGGACTTTATTTTTTGTATATATTTTTATTGGATATTTTTATTTACATTTCAAATGTTATCCCCTTTCTTTTTTCTTCTCCAGAAACCCCCATCCTATCCCTCCTCCCCCTGTATGAAGGGGCTCCCCCACCCACCCACACTCACTTGCTTCCCTGCCCTGACATTCCCCTACACAGGGGCATCAAGCCTTGGCAGGACCAAGGGCTTCTCCTCTTACTGATGACCAACAAAGCCACCCTCTGCTAAATATGCAGCTGGAGCCATGGATCCATCCACGTGTGCTCTTTGGATAGAAAATATTATCCTGAGTGAGATAACCCAATCACAAAAAAAAAAAAAAAAAAAAAAAAAAAAAAAAAAAAAAAAAACCACACACGGTAAGGACTCACTGATAACTGGATATTACCCAAAAGCTTGGATTACCCAAGACATAATTCACAGATCACATGAAGCTCAAGAAGAAGGAAGACAAAGACATGCATGTTTCAGTCCTTCTTAGAAGGGGGGACAAAAATATCCACAGAAAGAAATATGGAGACAAAGTGTGGAGCAGAGACTGAAGGAAAGGTTATCCAGAGACTGCGCCACCTGGGGATCCATCCCATATTCAGCAACCAAATCCAGACACTATTGCAGATGCCAAGAAGTGCATGATGACAGAAGCGTGACATAGCTGTCTCCTGAGAGGCTTTTCCAGAGCATAACAAATACAGAAGTAGATGCTCGCAGCCAACCATAGAACTGAGAGCAGGGTCCACAGTGGAGTAGTTAGAGAAAGGACTGAAGGAGCTAAAGCGATTTGCAACCTCATAAGAACAATGATATCAACCAACCAGACCTCCCAGTGACTAAACCACCATCCAAAAATTATATTATAATTTTAAATTTAACAGTTAAAACTATAAAATCCTAATCTTGTAGAAGCTACTGACTTGTTAGAAACCGTTAAATGTTCAGTCACCCACTGAATGATTAACTTTTTTTAGTATGATCTGTACAATGCTTGTGGTCATGCTAGGTACAAGTGCTATTCATTTTCAGGGACAAGCTTTATTTAGCCTCCTGAGTATATTTTCAAGATTACTCCTGGAGCATGTAACTAGAAACAAGGAAAAGTTCACTTAAAGTAGAATATACTTAATAAATACAATGTTGGTTCTCAAACTCCTCAGATATCTTCTAAATATGGCATTTGAAATGTTTAATAAAAATATTTCCCATGATAGACAAGACTGCAAGAACCCATAGGCAGCCCCAAGGTCTCCTGCAAAGAAGACTATGGAGCAAAAATGATACCACCCAAATCTCAGTAATGCTAATCACTGGCAAAGAATCACTCCATGTCCCATCTACCAACAGGACCCTGCCCAAACTGTGGACAAGCAGGACACTGGAGAATTGACTGCCTGGCTTTGTCTTCCGAGGCAGGCTAGTCTCTTAAATTCTTCATCCACAAAAACGTCTCCGAGATCCTTCAGTCTGGCGGCTAAAGTTTAGTGCTGCTCTGTGTGAGAATCAAGACTTACTGCTGTCCTGGATGACCGTCAAAGATGGATGACTTTTGCTCCCAAGACAACCCTGGAGGAGCCTAGGGCATCTAGAGAAGTCCTCATCATTTTAATTGATACAGAGGCAGGCCATTTGAATTACTCTATGCTCCAATGTATTTTTCTCACGTCTCTGATGATGTTGATGGGTAACTGTAGAGTTATCATTGTAACAACAGCAAGCAACCAGTTCCTTCCACCGAGGCTGCAGCAGCCCAGAGATCCATTTCACATGTGAAAATCAGGCCTTTCCTTGTCAGGGCTCTTGGGTCTCTTGCTGCAACAGCCTTGCTGACAGGCTTTATGTGGAAAGAAAAACCCACAAAATAAGTTTCAATGTAGCTTATAGTATCCCTTTATTGAAAAAAATGCTTTGCAATGATCTTAGTAATTAGCCACATATGTTTTATGGTAAATCATTAAAAACAATAGTTTATAAAGGCTATGAATGTCTACGGAAATGGTTTGGGGTGAAAGTTATAAAGGACTAAGGATATAAAAGCTTAAATAAGCTATAAGAGTTTAAGAAAGTAATTTAAGACATATAAAAGCCTGAGGATATGAAAGCTTAAGTAAGCTGTGAGGGTCAGAGAAAATGATTTAAGGTACATAAATGTAAGTTATAAAGGTCTAAAAATAGTGCAAAGTATATATAAAACAATTACAAATGTTTCAGATTTCTTTTCCTATCACTATGCTACTTTAAGAAAAGTTGAGAGTTTTGACATAAATAAATGTATTAAGATTTTTCTCTTAAGCTTCTGTGGTGGTTTGAATAGGTACAGCCCCCATAGATTCATGTGTTTGAATGGTTGGCCCATGGGGAGTGGTACAATTAGGAAGTGTGACCTTGAAAGAAGTGTGTCACTATGGGCGTGGCTTTGAGGTCTCACATGCTCAAACTCTCCCAGTGCAGAATACAATCCCCTACTCCTGCCTTCAGATCAAGATGTAAAACTTTCAGCTCCTTCTTCAGCATGTCTGCCTGCATGCTGCCTTCTTGCTGTGATGATAATGGGTAAATTTCTGAAACTGTAAGTCAGCTCCACTTAAATGTTTTCTTTTATGGGAGTCACCATAGTCATGATTTTTCTGCACAGCAATGAAATCCTAATTAAGATAGCCCCTTAACTTTATCTTCTGCTTCTAGTCTGTATTTGTCCCAGTAGATTTCCAGCCAACTAGAGACTACAAATTGCTCTAAACATACCGGCCTCAGGTGGCCCTTCTAAACTAGCAAGCCTTAGACTTTCTAAAAGCTAATGTAAACCAGATGTTTCTGATAAAATTTCCTACCAGCTTGAGCTGCAGCTTTGGACCATGATGCCAGAAAGTGACTTGTACTTTGCTAGCCCCGGTGGTCCAACAAAAGCTTATTTTCCAGGGACTAGAGTCAGACACAAATGGCTAATGGTGATGAAATAAAGATGAATGTCCGATATAAAATGGAGTTTCATTAGCGATCACAGTCCCTGAAGGCTCTAGGTCATATGAATCAAACTATTGATTCATATTTATGTAGGGCTACAGTTTGATATATTAATATTTGATAATTAAGCCATTCAATCAGCTCCCATCCCCTATCTTGAGTAACATTTTTGTACCTTTCTGAGTTTAACAGGTATTTGTAATACTGAAGGAGCTAGTAGGCTAGCGTGAGCTTTTGCATACTAATAGGTACTAAAGAGAGTCACTACTTTCTTATTTGCTATATCTATAGTCATTTACTGAAAGCAAGTAAAGTTTGCTTAAAGTCAGATATGTTGTTCTTTAAACACATCTATCTCCTCAGAGCTATGCTGAATATGGCACCTTCAATAGTTTCCCCTAGCCTTTCAGTGTACCAAGTCTCAGCATGTTCTCCATGTTCATACATTACCAAGTTAGGCTGACAGCACAAGGTACTGGCCCTTTATGAACCACAGCTGTGAATGTGGACCCTAAAGAAACATATCCCGGAATATTCCACCACAATGATGCTGGTCTTTCCTTTATCACAGCTGATTCATTTGCTCCCGATGACAAGTATTGACTGTTCCAGCAAAGCAAAGATTTGACTTTAGTGGGTCGTGTCTGTTAATCAGTCCCCAGGCTTCCACTCCAGATGACCGGAACCCAAGTTCTTAATTCAAATGTTCACATAAATGGTCCTGATAGAGTCTTTGTTTCCCTCAGGAACTTCACAAGCCAGGCCTGCATCATCTTCACTGCTCTTAGCATTATCTTCTAAGCCACCACAACAGCCCATTAAGATCTGAAAATTCAATATTCATAGTTCCAAACTCCTTCTCCAGTCCTCCCCAATGCGAAATCAGCAATGTTTCGGGAGTCTGGTACCAATTTCTGTCTTAGTTAAGGTTTCTGTTGGTATAATAAAACATCATAGCCAAACGAAACTTTAAGCCTAAAGGGTTCACTTCAGTTTATACTTTTGGATTATAGTCCATCACTGAGTAAATCAGGGCAGGAATCTTGAGGCAGGAATTGAAGTAGAGGCCATGAAGGAGTGCTGGTTTTTGGCTAACTCCTCTTGGCTTGCTCAGCCTGCTTTCTTACAGCATTAAGGACTGTTGCTCTGGGTGGTACCTCTCACAGTGAACTGTACATTCCCACATCAATCATAAATCAAGAAAACACCCCTCAGGCTTATCCACAGGTCAGTCTGTCGGAGACATTTTCTCAGTTGAGGTTCCTTCTTCCCAAATGACTGTACCTTATGACAAATTGTCTTAAAACTAGCCAGTACCCTTGCTATGATAATCTTTGATATGCTGTGTCTTTGAGCCTAAATAAACTTTTCCTTTAGTTGCTTTTATGAGATATTTTGTTATATCACCATGAAAAGCAACTAATTTTGGCAAACCTAACCCCCCAGATATCACCAAGAGATAGATAGACTATTCACTTAAGATTATGGCATGTAACTTCACAATAAAATGTATGTCATAACCTGTAAACCATTGAAGATTTAGGTAGAAAGTGGACTTTTTTCATAAAAATTATGATAAATTTAAAATATAATCATTTTCAAGGATAATTAGTCTTTTTTGAGTTTATTAACAGCTTTGCCTGTGAACTCTGAGACATTTTGGTTTTGATATCAAAGGAGTAATGTAACTCAATTTCATACATAATGTATTTTGTTTTTGAACTGTGCATTCATAAGCACATTTTAATGCATAATTAAACTAAATTTCATTTGGCTTATTTTTTTCACTTTTGGCCGTCATCTATTCAGAGTGACTTGCATTTATGAATGCTTCAATAAGTCAATAATGAGGCAAGGAGTCATTTTCATAAATTAAAACAAAACACAACCAAAAAGTAAATGCTTTCCTTGCTGGGGAAAAGGATAAAGTGTTCTTGACTTTCAGAAATGTTTGGTTTTCTGTCTGCCTGAGAGGTAGTTTGAATGTCCCCCTTCTGATCTTTTAGCTACATTGCATGATTTTGTTCTGAGATAGTAGGACAGTAAGTAGACGGTGTCAGACTTTTTTTTTTTCTTTTAGTGTCAGACTTCTTAAAAGCTTATGGATGGGGATAAAGTTGAGGAGTCATACGTGAGTTCAGAAAAAAGAAAAAAGAAATATTCCCAAGTATAACAAATGGAGCAGTTAAAAGCTTTATATACTTCTAGTGAAAGGCAGGTTCTTCTCATTTAGCTGTAGACTTTAACGCACACTTGTTTTATTAACAGAAATTGTGTGTGTGTGCACACACGTGTGTGTGCTTATTATTTTAAACAAAATCAGAAGCAACTTATTGTCTATAGAGCTTTAGAGTCACGGGTGGTTTAGAGACTGCACCCTACATCTCATGTAACCATGCCCTTTGCCGTCTTGGAGTCTGGATTATAGACTTTACAAGACCGAGGCGTTCACACCTCATAGCACACAATCCAGGAAACAGGGCTGGCGCTCAGGTCCAGTCTGACTTAAGGCTCCAGTGCAAGTGACAGGACTCAGTTTTTTTTTTTTTTTTCTACCAACTCTGTATTCCACTTATTTTTTGGTGTAACGGGGGAAGAGAATCTGGTACTAACTGTAGGAACTGTGTCTCTGGTGTAAGGAAAGTTACAGTTCCTGGAAGGAGTGAGAAGGGTTGAGGATGGGGAGGCAGAATTAGGGACAGTCTGGGAATGTATCTTTACTCTAGAAGGAAAGTTTAAGTGAATGACCTAGAGAATGGTTTGAAATCAAAAGACATTTTGTTGAGGGTAAAGCAGGAGGAGCAACAATTGGCTTTAGAACAGAGTGCAGCCCATTAGTTAGCACAACCACAGTGGGTGTGCCTCAGAGAGGCACAGACTATGTGTCCTGAGCACTTCATTCTGTTGTGGAGTTCTGCTCTGCTTGTTGCCTTCACAGTCCTCTTTTTTTTTTTTAAACAACTTTATTTTACAAAACAAAGATAAATGTACAGATTTTAAACATTTTTGTATAAAATTATACAATACATTTTTGTCAGTACTTTTTTTTTCAGAATTTAAGATAATTTTTACATGAAACTATATGAATATATATTTTTAGTCAGTACTTGATTTTTTTAAAGGTTTTATAGTATGCATTGAAAGCTTAATAGTTACAATGAGCATAAAGTACATGTAAAACAAAATGTAACAGTCCTCTTAATCTAGGAATTGTATGAAAACTCCAGTGGGCTTCCAGCCCCTCGCTGAACAGTATCGCTGGCACCCACAGGAATAATGCTTGATTTCTTTCAGGCATTGCTGCTGGAGCAGATTAGGAGATTTAATCACCACCTTAAGAAAGAACTTAGAGATGTAGATTGTCAGCGCTGACCACTGCCATTAGAAAACATTTGGAAAAATAAATTGTTATGGAAGTTAGGTTAAGATGTTTTTACTAGTGGCTTTGATGTAGAAAACCTTAGGGAGTGATTTCAAGTTCAGAAAAACACACTCTTAACAGTTAAGCTAGAGATTTTCTAAGGTCAGGGAACAAAAACAGTGACAGCACTGGATGATGTAATTTGTTTGCTGAAGCTGGGCTGGTGATCAAGGTAATGAATTCTTATACCAATGTTTGCCCTCAGCTTCCCGATGCGATTTAATAAAAACTGCTGATGAGCAGATGCGTATTCTGAGGATTTAAAGTAGAAGTGACCGATTGTTTTTTATATAAAAGTTTAAACTTGTGATTCTTTTTAGATTCTTATAAGATTAGTTTTACAGATATAAAAACGAAACAAAACAAAAACAATCGATCCTTTCTTCATAACCACAAATTGCTGCCTGCCAGTAAGAAAAACGGGTTGAGCAAACTACCTCGCTTGCTCACACTTTGTTAATCTATAACAAGTTGCTTAGGTACAAATGTAAGTGGGTTTTTGGGGAATAATTTGTCTTCTTGTACTATATAATGTTGTTTTATGTGAAGGTATTGGGGAACACACTGCTTTTTTTTTCACAGTCATTCATTAGAAGAAAAATAGAATGTAGTCACATTATGCTTGAAAAATTTAGCTAGGATATGTAAGTTGTGAGAGCAAATAAATGGTGCAGGAGCCTACTCATGGAGTTTGCTCCATCCACCCATAGGTATGTGTGTAGATATGTATTATGTAAGATGGTTAGAACTTCTTGTTGGAGCCTGCTCTATTCATCCAATATGTCTGTCTGTCTGTCTGTCTGCCTGTGTATGTGGGAAGTTGTTGACGCTTTTCTTGTTTTATCAACTCAATGCCTCATGTCTCTCTTTCTGTATGTATGTAAGTGCATGATTCCCCAGCTTCTTTTCTTCTCACCAGACCCCAAAGAATTTAAGGACAGATTCTCACCTGCCACAAGGAGCACCAGTCCTAGTAAAACAAGCTGCATTCACTCAGAGAAAAATAAGCTGAGTAATTGTAGTTACTGGCTGCCATCAGCAGCAGCCCCTGCCCCACCCCTGTCCCTTGCTATCGGAACCAGCCCCCTATTAGCTCCAGAAGTCGCCTCCATTGGTTGCTATTAGCACCAATCCCAATCACCAACTCCACACAACCCTCCTCTGTTAAACTTGTGGTGTCTAAAATGGCTATTATTTATTAAATATATTCTTTTAACTATATTATTCTTAACATATTGTAATATATTATTCTATATTATATGATATATTATTATACATGTTATGAAATATAAATGCTATTAGATACAATATTATTAAACATATACTTGAGCAAAAAGTAATTAAGTTTAAGTTTAACACTGACCAGCTGGCTTATTTTCTCCATCTTTACAGTCAGCCTTTGGTTTCCAGACCAGGGAATTTTAGATGTAGAAAGGTGGGACACAAAAAGAATAGACTTTGAAAACTGGTATAGTTAGATGGAGGTAAAGACATAGCTCCTGCTATGTTTTCTACTTGGAGCATGCTTAGCGAGGCACTAGGAAGTAATAAGGAGCCTATGAACTCTCTGGATTCTTCTGGTTCCCACCTTTGTGTGAGACATCTCCCTTGTCACTTTACTTAGAATCTAAGAACAATATCTATTCCTTGACAGAGGATTTGGAGGAGGGAAGCTCAGGAGTTGAAAACGTTGAGTTCAGAGGCAGAGTCTGACTTCCACCAACCAGGGGCCACCTACCTCAAAGGTTTCACAGCTTCCCTAAACAGCGTCACTAGCTGAGGGCAGAGGGGGGGCATATTCAAAATGTGAGCAGATATAGGACATTTTAGATTCAAACCATAATAATTGTCTAGTTCAGCCACAATTGTGGAATGCTCTTCAAAATAGCAAACTTAAGCTTGTCAATTTATTTTTCGAATAACTTGTTGTTATGTGAAACTGGGTGTCCCTGGGTTCCCAGGGTGGCTTTGGATTGCTGATCCTATTGCCTCCCAAGTGTTGGGATTATAGGCAGGAGTCAGGAGTCCCCATTTCCAGATAGAGATAAACCCTTAAATACCAGATTTATCTTTAAGTCTTACTTTTGTGAATAAGCAAACCGTTGTGTTTTATGCCATGCTCTGGTCATCCACAGAAACTTTAGAACACCAAGAACAAACTGTAAAGTTGTTTGGTCATCTCTAACCATGGAGAAAAATGTTCATGGTAGCTCTTGAGAAAGATTTTAATACAGTTCTTATAGGAGTTTAAAGAAATTTAGAGAATAGCTAAACTGTCTTATTTTCATTTCTTTTAAATTTTTAAAATTAAAACATAATTATGTTCCTTTCCCCCTTTCTTCCCTCTAAGTCCTCCTACGTTTTCAACCCCCTGTACTCTCTCAAGTTGTAGCTCCTTAACTGAGAGCGCCATCATGCATTTATTTATCCAACCCTTAACATGAAGTTATAATGTGGTCGTTACTGACCTCAGTGTCTCCCAGTCGCCTATGCAAATGAGGAAAAGCTCCTGACCTCCCCAGCTGTCATCCTGTAAACCAATTTTGCTTTGTGTTACTCCTCAATCCTGATTTTCCACTTCTTTAATATTTTCCTTGTTGTTAAGGTTATATCCTTGATACACTAACTTGGTAGTATAAATCCTTTAGAAGTACTCTTACAACTTTTGGATTGGGGTTCAAATGAATTGGCGTGATACAAGGAGTCTAAGGTATCTTATGTAATACTTAACACATTTTCTACCTTGATGGTACCTTCATCCTTTGTCTTAGACAAATAAAATGTATTCAGATATTTTCATCTTTAATGAATATCATCAAAAAGGGGGAAAAACTTGAATCAGTTCTCATATTGAAGAATCTCTTAATCTTTTTCCAAAATGTGACCTTTTTCTCAGTGGTATTTACAGCCACTGAGCTTGTTGTCCTTTATCTACTTCCTCAGTATTTAGGCACAGCTTTCCTAATGATATCACATACCACAATTGTTTTATTGTTATCCTCTGCCTAGAAACTCAAAGGAAGCACATAAAAATGTTTGTTGGGTGAACCAGAGTAGGTGTCCCTTTGGTTGTTCAAACAATAGTCTAAAGGTTGGTATAAAGGTACTCTGTAGACACAAGTATCTAAACCAAAGTAAAAATGAATTTGGTGTTATACAATTGTATAAAGGTCATAAAATCAGAAATGGAGATTGCTGGAAAAGGAAACTGCTTTAAGATCATGACATAGAAATCCTTCTTTAGTTTCACCATGCTTACTAGTTTTGAATATTGTGTAAATCTCTACATCATAGTCATTTTTTGGACTTCAAAGTTTTATTTTTCAAATATACACAGATATCCATATGCATGTCTATGTAATATCCTTTTCACTATTTCTCTGAAGAACCCTTATAAAGATTATGTTAATAACTCAAGGAAGTTCTGACCAGGTGATATTTGATTCATTTGGGAATTGTGCCATAAATATTAGTATTTGTCACATTAAGAAATGAAAAGAAGAGTTGGAGAGATGGCTCAATGGTTTCAAGTGAGTGGTTTTTCCCCCCAGAGAACACAAGTTTGATTCCCAGAACACATTTATATGGCTTATAACTGCCTTTAACTCCAGCTCCATGCAGGTTTAATGCCTCTGGCCTCCATGTGCACCTGCACCAGAACTCATGTTCCCCAGCACTCATATGCACCAGATCTCATGTGCACATAGTACCTAAACAAACATGTACACACACAAAGGAAGAGGCTATGAACTTGAGAGAGAGCAAGGGGTGGGGTACATAGGAGAAGTTGGAGGGAAGAAAGGGGAAGAGGAAAATGATGTAATTTTACTTTAATTTCAAAAATTTAAAAGAAGCAGAAATAATATAGTTTTGGTCTGTTCTAAATTTATTTAAACTCAAAAGAAAAGTATTAAGCTTCTAGTCTGCAACTCAACCTGGGGAAGATTGGGAGCTCCAGTCTCCATCCCACACCCAGAGACAGACAGACTCCCAAGAGGTCTGTCATAAACACGCTCACAGAAGGCCTTCTCTAACCAAGCATACAGAACTGCACCTGACTACAAGGAGAGACAGGCTTCAGTCAGAGACAGCAAGGCCAGTAAACACCAGAGATAACCAGATAAACAGAGGCAAGCACAAAAACATTAGGAACAGAAATCAATCCCACTTGACACCTTCAGGACCCAGTTCTCTAATACAGCAAGGCCTGGATACCCTAACACACATGAAAAGCAATATTCTGACCTAGAATCCCATCTCAAAGGTGATAGAAGACCTTAAGGAGGATATAAATAACTCCTTTAAAGAAATACAGGAATGGAAAAATGAGGTTCTGGTGACCCTAACCACGTTTCCTCCTTAGTCCATCTGCCTACCCACCCACATGCCCGACAGACCCACCCTGTCCTGTGTCAGGAAAGTGCTGCCAATGTTACCAGCACCATGTCCTACCCATACCCAACACTGACCCTGGAGCAGAAGAAGGAGCTTTCTGTCATTGCTCACCAAATTTTGGCTCCAGGCAAGGGCATCCTGGCTGCAGACGTGTCTACTGGAAGCATTGCCAAGCACCTGCAGTCCATTGGCACAGAGAACACTGAGGAGAACAGGCGCTTCTACTGCCAGCAGCTGCTGACTGCAATGGATGTTCCTTCCCCTAAGTTATCAAGTCCAAAGGTGGCATTGTGGGCATATGGTAGATAAGAGTGTGGTGCCCCTGGGAGGAACCAGTGGGGGAGACCACACTGCTCAAGGACTGGATGGGCTGTCTGAACACTGTCCCCAATATAAGAAGGATGGAACCGACTTTGTGAAGGGACAGGGGAGCACACTTCCATGCCCCTTGGCATCATGGAAAAAGCCATTGTTCAGTTCTGTTATGCCAGCATCTGCCAGCAGAATGGCATTGTACCTATTATGGAACCAGAAATCCTTCCTGATGGGGACCATGACTTAAAGTGTTGCCAGTATGTCACTGAGAAGGTACTGGCAGTTGTCTATAAGATTCTGAGTGACCATCATGTCTATCTGGAAAACACATTTCTGGAGCCCAACATGGTCACCCCTGGCCATGCTTGTACCCAGAAATTTTCCAATGAGAAGGTTGCCATGGCAACTCTTACAGAACATAGTCACACAGTGCCCCCTGCTGTCCCTGGGATCACTTTCCTATCTGCAGGACAGAGTGAGGAAGAGGCATCCATCAACCTCAACATCATCAATAAGTGTCCCCTCCTGAAGCCATGGGCCTTGACTTCCTCCTATAGCTGAGACCTGCAGGCCTCTGCTCTAAAGGCCTGGGTGGGAAGGAGGAAAACAGGAGGAGTACATCAAGCGAGCCCTGGACAACAGCCTTGCTTGTCAAGGAAAGTATACCCCAAGTTGCAAGTCTGGAGCTGCAGCCAGTGAATTTCTCTTTATCTCTAACCATGCCTACCAACCAGAGTGGATCTAAGGCTGCTTCATCAACATTCCCGGTCCTTGCCTATCCACTTGCTATAGAAGAGGGGCCTTAAGGTTCCTCTTTCCCATTAGTCTTGCTGCCCTCATGTGTGTGTGTGTGTGTGTGTGTGTGTGTGTGTGTGTGTGTGTGTGTGTGGTGTTGTTTGTGAATGTTAACTCTTCCAGTCCACTGCCAATACAAAACTATGGGGGGGGGGGAGAAATACAGTAGGGGAGAGAAAGCATGGGTAAACAGGTAGAATTCCTTAAAGAAGAAACACATAAATCCCTTAAATAAATATAGAAAAACACATTAAGAATTTAAGCAAAATCAACTAGGACCTAAAACTGGAACTAGAAACAATAAAGAAATCACAAATGGAGGCAACCCTTGAGATAAAAAACAGAGGACAGATATAAGCAATTACAGATGCAAGCATCACAAAAAGAATACAATTGAGAAGAATCTCAGGCATAAAAGATACCATAGAAGACACTGACATAACAGTCAAAGAACACACAAACTACAAAAGCTTCTAACCCAAAACACCTAGAAAATTTAGGACACAATCAAAAGACCAAACCTAAGAACAACAGGAATAAAAGATAGTAAAGATTTCCAATTCAAAAGGCCAGAAAACATCTTCAACAAAATCATAGAAGAAAACGTCTCTAACATAAAGAAAGAGATGGCCATAAGCATACAAGGAGCCTAGAGAACATGAAATAGATTGGAACAGAAAAAAAAATCTCCTGTCACATAATAACTGTAACAGTAAATACAAAGAACAAAGAAAGAATATTAAAAGTGGTAAGGGAAAAAAGCCAAGTAACATATAAAGCCAGATCTATAAGAATTACAGCAGACTTCTCAACAGGGGCTCTATTAGCCAGAAGATCCTGGACATCCTAAGAGAGTACAAATGCCAGCCCAGAATACTATACCCAGAAAAACTCTTAATAAAACAAAATTTAAATAATGTCTTTTCACTAATCCAGTCATACAGAGTATAGTAGAAAGAAAACGTCAACACAAGGAGCGAAACTACACCCAAGAAAAGCCAAGAAACTAATCTTTTCACAGCAATCCCAAAAGAAGAGAACCACACAAACATAATGCCACCTCTAACAACAAAACTAGCAGGAACCAGCAATCATTGGTAATTAATATCTCTAAACATCAATGGACTCAATTCCCCAGTAAAAAGACATAGGCTAACAGACTGAATATGAAAATAGGATCTAGCATTTTGCTGCACAAAGGAAACACATCTCAATGACAAAAACAGAAACTACCTCAGAGTAAAAGGCTAGAGAAAAATTTCCAAGTAAATGATCCCAGGAAACAGGGTGGAGTAGCCATTCTAATATCCAATAAAATAAACTTTCAACCAAAAGTTGTCAAAAGATATGGGGAAGGATACTTCATACTCATTAAACGAAAAATCCATCAAAATAAACTCTCAATTATGAACATCTATGCCCCAAATGCAAGGGCATCCAAATTTGTAAAAAAAAAAGTTGCTAAAGCTCAAAACACACATTGAACCTCACACAATAATAGTGGGAGACTTCAACACCCCACTCTCACCAATGGATAGGTCATGGAAATTAACAGGTGTTATGGACCAAATAGATTTAACAGATATCTACAGAAAATTTCATCTTAAAACAAAAGAATATACCTTCTTCTCAGCACCTCATGGTACCTTGTCCAAAACTGACACAAAAAAAACACCTCAACTCACACAAGAAGATTGAAGTAATCCATGCATTCTGTCAGATCACCATGGACAAAGGCTGGTCTTCAGTAACAACAAAAACAACAGAAAGTCTAAATACTCATGAAAACTGAACAACTCTCTACTCAATGATAACTTGGTCAAGGAAGAAATATAGAAAGAAATTAAAGACTTTCTAGAATTTAATGAAAACAAGGGCACTGCATATCCAAACTTATAGGACACAATGGAAGCAGTGGTAAAAAAATAATCAATAGTAGTGCCTTCATAATATAACTGGAGAGATCCTACACTAGCAATTTAACAGTAGGTCTGAAAGCCCTAGAACAAAAAGAAACAAACACACCCAAGAGTAGTAGATGTCAGGAAATAATCAAACTCAAGGCTGAAATCAACCAATTAGAACAGAAAATGATACAAAGAATCAACAAAACTAAGAACTTTTACTTTGAGAAAATCAACAGGATAGATAAACTGTTAGCTAAAGTAACAGGCAGGATTCAAATGTTAAAAAGTAAAAAATGTATAGGGAGATAAAACAACAGAAACTGAGGAAATATAAAAAAGTCATGAGATCCTACTACAAATGCACATATGCAATAAAACTAGAAAATCTAAGTGTAAAGGATGATTTACCACATAGAAACGGTAAATAAGAATAAGGTAATCTAAACAGTACTATAATTCCTAAAGAAATAGAAGCAGTCATTAAAAGACCCCCAACCAAAAAATAAATAAATAGCCAGGGCCACATGGTTTTAGTGCAGAATTCTATCAGACCTTCAAGGAAAACCTAATTCTACAAAATAGAAACAGAAGTAACACTACCTAGTTTGTTCTTGGAAGACACAGTTATGCCTATATCTAAAACCACACAAAGACCCAACAAAGAAAGAGAACTTCAGAAAAACTTCCTTTATGAATATCAATATAAAAATACTCAATAAAATTTTCTTTAGACTGGAAAAATTCTGGGTCAACAATTTTGAAGATAGGTTAGTGGTTTCCTCCCTCAGCTAGGGGCCATGTCTATCTACCAGAGTTGAGCATTTTGACTAATGTCATCACCATTGAGCTTTGGTAGTCTCTTCCATCCAAGGCCACCGAGATTAGAGGTTTCACCCTGTCCCCTGCCCCCACTCCACACTGATGCCTATTTTGGTTCAATCTCCTGACCTTCTGGGCTTCACTCCTGTCCTCCCCCACATACCTGATTCTCCTCCCCCCTTTACCCTCCTTCCCTCTCTAATCCAGGTCCCTTCCTCCTTTTGCCTCCCATTATAATTTTATTCCCTCTTCCAAGTGGGATTGAAGAATCCATACATTGGCTTTCTTTCTTGTTTAGCTTTATATGGTCTGTGAGTTGTATCATGGGTATTCTGAGTTTTAGGGCTAATATCCACTTATCAGTGTGTATATACCATGTATGTCCTTTTGGGTCTGGATTACCTCACTGGGGAGGATATTTCCTAGTTACATCCATTTGCTGAAGAATTTCATGAAGTCATTGTTTTTAGTAGACTAGTAGTACTCCATTGTGTAAATGAACCCCATTTTCTCTATCAATTCTTCAGTTAAGAGATATCTGGGTTGTTTCAAGCTTCCAGCTATAAATAAGGCCTCTCAATACTATTATTTTACTGAATAAAGAATTTTACTGAACTCATGCCTGTATGTTTTCTGTGTATGAGAATTATGTCAAATAAGAAATTGCTAATGTTGCTTCCAGAATCATGTATTTGGCTGCATTTTTCTGTATTTACTTTAGTGACTAAAATGAAGTAAAGATTTAAAGACCTCATGATTCCAGGAGGCATAACTTCCATAAATTAAAAAAAATTAATTGTGTGTGTGTGTGTGTGTGTGTGTGTGTGTGTGTGTGTGTGCGTGCGTGTGGAGGAGGGTGGGAACATAATAGTACATGTACCCAAAGAGGCCTGAAGAAGTTGTTGGATACCATAGAACTGAAGTTGCCTGACATGAATGCTAGAAACTGAACTTATGTCTTCTGCAAAAATAGCATTCATTCTTATCCCTTGGGCTTTTTCTACAGCCCCTTACATAAAGATTCAAGAAGAAAGGATCATTACAGTTAGAGCAACACCTGTTCTTGTGAACATTTTAATCTGAAAGTCCTTCTGTGATCCACTGCACCTTTGGAGACCCCTGTAGCCTCAGGGTAATAGCATGTGGGACGAGTCTTATATCTACATGCTGTCTACCATAATGTTTGTATAGGATTCTTGCCATTCTTGCCTAGGAGTTCTGTTTCAGAGGGAAGACAACCGAAGACCTGTTTGCTCCTCCTGTCCTTCCCATGCTCTTTTTTTCCCACACAGTCACAGATTCTGCCACTTAGAGCTGAATACACAGAGTTCTTTCTTCCCTCTTGGCATCTTCCCAGTGAATCATTTTGGTCATCCTGCCAGAATAATATAATATTAGATTACCTGAACAAATATAAAAACATCATAAATTCATCTGTTGAACAGTGTTTATCATCCTATATATTAACAACTTTCTTGTAAACATATTTGCCATTTGAAGTTTTATTAGCATATACTATTTATCAACATAATGGGTTTCATTGTGATATTTCATAGTATACACAACACATTTGGATCATACTCACTCTCTTTTGTTGCCCTTCTACTCCTCCTCATCTCAGTCTTCTTCCTTCTTTCATGTATCCTTTTCACGACCCTATGATTCTAATTAGTGCCATGTACAGAAACACAGACAAGGTATTATTTACAAGAGCATTGGCAATTACCAGTGCCTGCATCACCGATCAAAGTGTCTCTCTGTCTCTCCCCCATTACATTTTGAAAAAATATGTGCATTTTGCCTAAGCAATCATCATTATTATTTGTCTTATTTATATTCTTAGAGGCCTAAGTATTACATGGAGTTTACATATGGCAAAAATATAGTGTCATAGGTCATCTGCTTTACTCTGAGTGGACTATCGCAACCCTGTGAGCCCCTTTAAATTCTGGAAGGCCGTTGGAGATAATCTGTAATTCCAGTCTCAAAAAGAGAAGATAGGAGATTGGATGAGCAAGTCATTCAAAGGTATAGTAGTTTGAGGTTTGGCTGAGATACCCTGTCTCAAGGAATAATGTGGATGAGCTATTGAGACAAATTCATGATCTCATTCTAAGTCTTCAATACAGATGTGCATATACATGCACACATATGCACATACATGTGCCCACACATATGCAAAAAGTATATATGTACATACACACTACACTTAAAATGCAGATATTAAGAAATAGTGAGAGATTTGGAGTCAAACTGTCAATGGATATTTGCAGAAATCATAGCACTTTATGGAGCATTTGGGGTAAGAAAGAGTCATCCTAACTCTCTTTACGCCTCAAAGTCTGTGTCACCTCCATGACAGCTGTGCTACAAAGGTCTGGCTGGCATTATCATGACATTGTTGCAATAACAGAAAGTCAAGTGAATATAAATTCAGTAAAATATAGAAAACTACTAAATCCCACAGCCTATGATACTTCACTTCATACTACTACTGGAGAAAGTAACCATCTGGAGGTCAAGCACTGTCTAACAGCCTTAGACTCTTCATATACTCTGCTGACTAATCTTGCTTGTCAGCTTGGCTACATCTAGAATCAACTAACACACACATTGTTGGATATGCTTTTAAGTAATATTTTTGGTGGGATTATTTGAGGTGTGAAAACCTACTCTAAAACCAATTCTAAATCTGGTTTACACCTTCTGGTGGAAGTCCACATAAACAGACATGGAAGAAGGAAGCTTCTGCCTTTTGCCTGCTTTCCTGCTCTCAATGGAAAATGCATCTATCTTGTTGCTGAAATATTCTTTCTCTTGTATTAGAACCCACTTCTTTGGAATTCCAACATAGTTTAAAGACCTGCAGTTTTCTTGGACTCTCTAGGGCTCCACATTACGACTGTTGAGACATCCAGCCTCATGAACTGAAGAAGGCTGGATTCCTGGCCTTTCTGTTGTGAAGTAGCTATTGTTGAATTACCCAGACCATAATCTGTAAATTTTTCTAAAAAAGCCACCTTTTTTTCATTGTGTTAGTTCTGACTCATTAGAAAACACCAAGTAATAAAGATACAAAGCCCACGTTGGACTAAGCTTTTGCACTGCATGATGATATATCAGGATAAACAGAGTAAAATCTAGTGCCACATGATTAAACTTAACTTAAAAATTAGTTTCCTGAAAATCAGTACATTTATATCAACCAATCAGGTAACATGGCAAGTCATTTGTATTATTTTATTTTCATGAGAAATATAATTACTCTGTAACTGCTGGTCCTGGTCCACTCCTTGTTTCCTGTGTTTGCATTTTCTAGTCCTTTCTGTCTGGGGCTCACCACTTCTGCTCAGGTCATAGAGACCTTCGCATGTTTACAGTGAGCTATGGCCCGACTCATAGGTTGCTAATAATGGGTTTTTAAGTTTAGTGCATGTGAGTTTCATTTATACAATGTTATACATTGTATACATGATTATACAATTTATAAATTATATAATTTATAAAGATGGTATGCTGCTGCTCTAATTTGACAGATAAGAAATTGAGGCATGAATACATTGTGTAATGTTTAGAACCACTAAAGAGGAGGCAAACAGTTGAGCCCAGGAAATCTGTTGGGAAATGATGTGCTTTTAGCATTACCTGTCCTGAACCATGGTGCTCTTCAGTGTAGTCAGAAGACTGAGACACCAAAGAGCTAGAATTGATACATGATGTAAAGTAAAAAGAACAGGAGGACAGCAAGGAAAGGGAGCCCGTCTTAGACAAACAGTGTTGCTGCTGCCCCACACTGTGATACTTCATGCTTTAAGTGAGAGTCATGTTTGACTCTGTGCCTACATGAGAAAGTATTGAAAACAAGGGAATACATGACTAAAACTTAAACTAGAGAAAGCTCTAGAACTACAAGATCATGTATTAAACTTAAATCACTAGTTAACAGTCAAATGAAACTGAATGATGCCTAAACAACTAATTGGGAAAAGATCTTTACCAACCCCACATCAGATAGAGGCCTGATATCCACGGTATACAAAGAACTCAGGAAGCTAGACACCAGAGAGTCAAACAACCCTATTAAAAAATGGGGTACAGAGCTAAACAAAATGTTCTCAATTGAGGAATATAGAATGGATGAGAAACATCTAAGGAAGTGCTCGACATCATTAGCCATCAGGAAATTCAAATCAAAACAACCCTGAGATTCCACCTCACACCAGTCAGATTGGCCAAGATCCAAAACTCAGATGACAGCAGATGCTGGCAAGGATTCGGAGAAAGAGGAACACTTCTCCACGGTTGGTGGGGTTGTAAACTGGTACAACCACTCTGAAAATCAGTCTGGTGATTCCTCAGAAAATTGGACATAGTACTACCTGAAGACCCAGTTATTCCACTTCTGGGTATATACCCCAGAGAAGCTCCAACATACAACAAAGATACATGCGCCACAATGTTCATAGCAGCCTTATTTATAATAGCCAGAAGCTGGAGAGAACCCAGATGTCCTTCAGTAGATGAATGGATACAAAAATTGTGGTATATTTATGCAATGTAGTACTACTCAGATATAAAAAACAATGACTTTATGAAATTCTTAAGGAAATAGATGCATATAGAGAATATCATCCTGAGTGAGGTAACCTAGTCAGAAAAGAACAGACATAATATGCAGTCACTGACAATTGGATACTAATCCCAGAAAGCTCAGAACTCCTCCAGAAACAACTCACAGACTATATGAAGTTCAAGAAAAAACAAAAACCAAAAAAAAAGAAAGAAAATGAAAAACCATTATGCTTAATCTTTACACACCAAGAAAACTTTGACTAATTCTAGGTTACATCTTGTTTTACATGTACTTTATACACATTGTAACCAGTAAGATCTTAATGCACACTATCAAACCTTTAAAAAAAGAACAAGTACTGACAAAAATGTATTTGTATACTTTTATGCAAAAAAGCTTAAAATTTGTACATTTATCTTTGTTTTTTTTAAATAAAGTTTTTCAATTAAAAAAACTAACTGGATTGAAACCAGAAGCTCTGAATAATTCAAACTTTGAGGAGACACTTCTGCATACATTGTGCATGTTGACTTATGTAACTGGAGTATGAGGGTAGGAAAAAGATAGGTTTCCCTAGGGATATTGGACGGTTAGATTAGGAAGATCAGTCAGCGAGTTTCAGATTCACTAAGAAGCCTTATCTTAAAAATTAAAGTAAAGAATGTGTAAAGTAGACACCTTAAGTAGACCTTTGACTTCTACATGCATCTATATACATGGGAACATGCACTTGCATGAGCATGTGCAAAAACATGTTCATATAAATACACCACACATACAAAAACTCTCTCCTTCAATTTATTATTTTAAATCGTACACCTACACACTAAGCGTATTGTATTGAGCCTTGGCTTTTACCTACAGGAAACTTAACAGCAGTGCAGAAATCACTCAGTTTGATGTCCATGCAATAATCAAGATACTGAATATATGAGCAGACCTGAGTAAGCAAGTGAGAGTCATCTCCACTGGGCTGAAACCATTGCAACAGCGCCCTAAAGACATTTCTGAAGAACAAAAGTCTAAGCAGGAGATGTACTGTGCAACAGAGTATATGTACCAGCACAATACTTCCTATCACTGCAGGACTTTTGAGAGAGGAAATGACTATAGGTGTCAGCAAGCTAAAAAAGAGAAAAGGGGGGGGATTAAGAAAAAAAATCCCGATCTGCCACCCGGAACAGCGGCTTGTAGAAGCTGAGCAACTGGTGGGTGGGAGACCTGGGCTGCCCGGGAGCAGAGAGATCTCTGCGGAGTGCACTCGAAAAGTGCACCCCCTGCCTTGCCCTGCACTGCCTTGCCTGATCCAGCGAACGGAAACAGAAATTTAGAACTTCTGTTTCAACCCGGCGGTGACTTCAGGACGCAGAGCGGAGCCCGGCCCATCTGCCACCAGGAACGGCGGCTCGTAGAGGCTGAGCAACTGGTGGGTGGGAAACCTGGGCTGCCAGGGAGCAAAGAGAACTCTGCAGAGTGCACATGGAAAGTGCACCCCTTGCCTTGCCCTGCCCTGCCTTGTCTGATCCAGCGACCCGGAACAGAAATTTAGAACTTCTGTTTCCACCCGGCTGTGACTTCAGGACGCAGAGCGGAGCCTGGCCCATCTGCCACCCGGAACGGCAGCTCGTAGAGGCTGAGCAACTGGTGCATGGGAAACCTTGGCTGCCGGGGAGCAGAGAGAACTCTGTGGAGTGCACACGGAGAGTGCACCCCCTGCCTTGCCCTGCCCTGCCCTGCCTGAGGCAGCGACCAGGAACAGAACGTTGGAACTTCTGTTCCCACCTGGAAACTCTGAGGCATAGAACAGGTCTCGGCCCATCTGACACCTGGAACAGGAAAGATCCAGGGACACAGACCAGATACAAGGGAAAGGCAAGAACATATCACTGACAACAAAATGGCAAGAGGAAAGCGAAAGAGTATATTCCAAGGAAACCAAGACAATCTAGCAACATCAGAACCCAGCTCTCCCATAACAGCAAACAACGGAATTCCAAACACTCCAGAAAAAGAAGACACAGACCTGAAATCATACCTCAAGATGCTGATAGACATACTTAAACAAGAAAGGGAGGAAAAGCAAAAAGATTCAGAAGCTTTTAAAGAAGAAACAAGGAAAACACTCAAAGAACTCAAAGAACTAGAGGAAAACAGAACCAAAGAAATAAAGGAATAGAAGAGGGAAATTAAAACAGAAATTGACACAATAAAGAAAACGCTAAAAGAGATAACCCAGAAGGCAGAACACCAAAAAAGAAATCAGGAGTCACAGAAGCAAGCATTTCCAACAGATTACAAGAGATCAAGGAGAGAATCTCGGGGGCAGAAGACAACATTGCAAACATAGACAAAACAGCCAGAGAAGATGCAAAAAACAAAAAGCTCCTAACCAAAAATGTCCAGGAAATCCAAGACACAATGAGAAGACCGAACCTAAGGATAATAGGAATAGAAGAGGGAGAAGAGTACCAACTAAGAGGCACAGTAAATATCTTCAACAAATCGTAGAAAAAAACTTCCCTACCCTCAAGAATGAGATGACCACGAGCATAAAAGAAGCCTTCAGAACTCCAAACAGGTTGGACCAGAAAAGAAATACCTCCCGACACATAATAGTAAAAACATCAAGTGCCTAAAGCAAAGAAAGAATACTAAAAGCAGTAAGGGAAAAAGGTCAGGTAACATATAAAGGCAGGCCAATCAGAATCACACCCGATTACTCAACAGAGACTATGAAAGCTAGAAGAGCCTGGACAGACATCATGAAGTCCCTACGAGAGCACAGTGCCAGCCCAAGCTGCTATACCCAGCAAAACTATCAATCACCACCGATGAAGAGATGAAGATATTACAAGACTAATCAAAATTTACACAATATCTGACCACAAACCCAGCACTACAACGAATTATAGGTGGAAAACCCAATACAATGAGGGAAAATACAGCCTAGTAAAAACAAGAAAACACCTAAACAAGAAAACTAAAAGAAGAAAAAAACACAGACACAACTCAACCCAAAAAAGCAATAATGGCAGGAAACAGAAACAACTATTTCTTGATATCTATTAACATAAATGGAATCAACTCCCCAATAAAGAGGCATAGACTATCAGACTGGATACATAAACAAAATCCAGCCTTTTGCTGCATAGAGGATACTCATCTCAGAGACAGAGACAGACACTATCTCAGAGTAAAAGGGTGGGAAAAAAACTTCCAAGCAAACAGCCCCAAGAAGCAAGCTGGAGTGGCTATTCTAATATCGAATAAAGTAAATTTCCAACCAAAAGTTATCAAAAAAGATAAGGAAGGACACTTTTTACTCATTACCAGGGAAATCTGTCAGGAGGAACTCTCAATCCTTAACATATATGCTCCAAATAAAAAAGCACCCACATTCATTAAAGAAACTCTACTAAAGCTCAAAAAATACATTTCACCCCACACAATAATAGTGGGAGACTTTAATACCCCACTCTCACCAGTGGACAGATCATGGAAACAGAAACGGAACAAGGACACTGCAAAACTAGCAGAGACTTTGAACCAACTAGAATTAATAGATATATACAGAACACATTATCCTAAAGTAAAAGAATACACCTTCTTCTCACCAGCCCATAGCACCTTCTCGAAAATTGACCACATATTTGGACACAGAACGAGCCTCAATCGATATAAGAAGATTGAAATACTCCCATGCATCCTCTCAGATCACCATGGTCTACGGCTGGTCTTTAACAACAAGAAAGACAACAAAAAGCCCACATACACATGGAAACTAAAAAACGCTCTGTTAAACGATAGCAGAGTCAAAGAAGAAATAAAGAAAGAAATTAAGGATTTTCTAGAATTCAACGAAAACGAAAACACAACATACCCAAACTTATGGGATGCAATGAAAGCAGTATTGAGAGGAAAACTCATAGCCCTAAGTGCTTCAAAAAAAAAAAAAAAAAAAAAAAAAAAACGGGAGAGAGCTTACATCATCAACCTGACTGCACAGCTAAAAGCCCTATAACAAAAGGAAGCAGATATACCCAAAAAGAGTAGATGGCAAGAAATAATCAAAATTAGGGCAGAAATAGACCAAATAGAAACAAAAAGAACCATTGAAAAAAATCAACAAAACCAAGAGTTGGTTCTTTAAGAAAAAAAAACAAGATTGATAAACCCCTAGCCAGACAAACTAGAGGGCAAAGAGAGAGTATCCAAGTAACAAAATCAGAAAGGAAAGTGGTGACATAACAACTGAAACTGAGGATATTCAAGAAATCATCAGATCCTACTACAAAAACTTATACTCCACAAAATTGGAAAATCTGGAGGAAATGGACGAATTCCTAGACAGAGACAAGATCCCAAAGTTAAACCAGGACCAAGTAAACCATCTAAATAACCCTATAACACCTAAAGAAATAGAAGAAGTCATCAAAAGCCTCCCACCCAAAAAAAGCCCAGGTCCAGACGGGTTCAGACATTTATTGGGGATATAACACCCATACTCTCTAAACTATTCCAAAAAATAGGATCAGATGGAATATTACCCAACTGATTTTTTGAGGCTACAATAACCCTCATACCTAAACCACACAAAGACCCTACAAGGAAAGAGAACTTCAGACCAATCTCACTTATGAACATTGATGCAAAAATACTCAACAAAATCCTCGCAAACCGAATCCAAGAACACATCAAAATGATCATTCATCATGACCAAGTAGGCTTCATCCCTGGGATGCAGGTATGGTTTAACATAAGGAAATCCATCAATGTAATCCACCATATAAACAAACTCAAAGATCAAAATGACATGGTTATCTCACTAGACGCTGAGAAAGCATTTGACAAAATCCAACACCCCTTCATGTTAAAAGTCCTGAAAAGAACAGGCATCCAAGGTCCATACTTAAACATAATAAAAGAAGTATACAGCAAACCAACAGCCAACATCAAACTTAATGGCAAGAAACTTGAAGCAATCCCACTAAAATCAGGGACTCGACAAGGCTGCCCACTCTCCCCCTACCTATTCAACATAGTACTGGAAGTCCTGGCTGGAACAATTAGACAGCAAAAGGAGATCAAGGGGATACAAATTGGAAAAGAAGAGATAAAAACATCACTCTTTGCCGATGACATGATAGTGTACTTGAGTGACCCCAAAAATTCCACCAAAGAACTCCTACAGCTGATAAACAAGTTCAGCAAAGTGGCTGGATACAAAATTAACTCAAACAAATCAGTAGCCTTCCTATACTCAAAGGACAAACATGTGGAGAAAGAAATTAGGGAAAACGTACCCTTCACAATCGTCACAAAAACTATGAAATACCTTGGTGTGACTCTAACTAAGCAAGTGAAGGACCTGTATGACAAGAACTTCAAACCTCTAAAGAAAGAAATTGAGGAGGATCTCAGAAAATGGAAAGATCTCCCATGCTCATGGATTGGAAAGATCAACATTTTAAAAATGGCCATTCTACCAAAAGCAATCTACAGATTCAACGCAATCCCCATCAAAATTCCAACACAGTTCTTCATGGAATTGGAAAGATCAATGTGCAATTTCATATGGAACAACAAAAGACCTAGAATAGCAAATCCATCCTCAACAACATGAAAACATCTGCTGGAATCACTATCCTTGACTTCAAGCTATATTACAAGGCAATTGTGCTGAAAACTGCATGGTACTGGTACAGAAATAGGCATGTGGATCAATGGAATAGAATAGAAGATCCAGAAATGAGCCCTCATGTATATGGTCACCTGATTTTTGACAAAGGAGTAGTAAACATTCAATGGAAAAAGGACAGCCTATTCAACAAATGGTGCTGGTCCAACTGGCACTCAGCATGCAAAAGAATGAAAATAGACCCTTTCTTATCTTCTTGTACAAAGCTCAAGTGTAAGTGGATCAAAGATCTCCACATTAAACCAGATACACTGAAACTATTAGATGAGAAAGTAGGGAAAACCTTAGAACACATAAGTACAGGAGAAAATTTTCTGAACAAAACACCAATGGCTCAAGCTCTAAGGTCAAAGATTAACAAATGGGACTTAATGAGATTGCAAAGTTTCTGTAAGGCTAAGGACATCATCAAGAAAACAAAACGGCAACCAACAGAATGGGAAAAGATCTTTACCAACACCACATCAGATAGAGGCCTAATATCCAAGGTGTACAATTAACTCAAAAAGCTAGACACCAGAGAATCAAATAACCCTATTAAAAAATGGGGTACTGAACTAAACAAAATGTTTTCAGTTGAGGAACACCGAATGGCTGACAAACATCTGAGGAAGTGCTCAACATCCTTAGCCATCAGGGAAATGCAAATCAAAACACTCCTGAGATTCCAGCTCACACCATTCAGATTGGCCAAGATCCAAAACTCAGATGACAGCAGATGCTGGCGAGGCTGCGGAGAAAGAGGAACACTTCTCCACTCTTGGTGGGGTTGCAAGCTAGTCCAACCACTCTGGAAATCTGTCTGGCGATACCTCAGAAAATTGGATATAGTACTACCTGAAGACCCAGCTATTCCACTTCTGGGCATATACCCCAGAGACACTTTAATACACAACAAAGATATATGCACCACAATGTTCATAGCAGCTCTATTTATAATAGCCAGAAGCTGGAAGGAACCTAGATGTCCTTCAGAAGATCAATGGATACAAAAATTGTGGTACATATACACAATGGAGTACTACTCAGCCACCAGAAGCAATGACTTAACCAAATTCTTAAGAAAATGGCTGCATCTAGGGAATATCATCCTGAGTGAGATAACCCAGTCACAGGAGAACGGACATAATATGCAGTCACTGATGGTGGGATGCTAACCCCAGAGGCTTGCACTCCTTTAGAAACAACTCAGAGACTATATGAAGTCCAAGAATTAAAGAAAACAAAACAAAACAAAAAAATATTTACAAAACAAGAAAACTTTAACTATTTCCATGTTACATTTTGTTTTACATGTACTTTATGCTCATTGTAACTTTTAAGTTTTCAAGGCATACTATCAAACCTTGAAAAAAATCAAGTACTGCCTAAAAAATATATTCATATAGTTATGTAAAAATTATGTTAAAATCTGAAAAAAAAGTACTGACAAAAATGTATAATTTTAAGCAAAAAATGTTTAAAATCTGTACATTTATCTTTGTTTTGTAAAATAAAGTTGTTTAAAAAATAAATAAATAAACCATAATTTTTGTAAAAAAAAAAAAAAAGAAAAAAATCCCATTTGTGAAAAAAGAAAATTCTTGGATGACATTGTATTATTCTAAAATTATAACTATGCCAGGTGTATGGGAAATGTGTTTGAAGAGGACAGATGTATGACTTGGAGAAGCCAGTCCTTTTCTTCTTTTCAGGTTTTGATTCAGCCCAGTATATGCCTGGGAAGGCTCACAGAACTGTCAACTGATGCTGAAACTTGGGAGACTTCATTCAATTTTGCATAAGAGTTTATCGGTCTTAGAGATTTATCTGGCTGCTTTTTGAGCATTTTGAGTCCAATAGATCACGATTTAAAAAGCAGATGTCTGGATTTTATTTTTTATTTTATTTTTTAAGTTTATTTATTCAGTAATTCTCCTTTCGAGTTCTCTGAAAAGAGAACAATAAAGATGTGAAAACAAGACATGGGCTTTGCCCTTCAGAAGGCTTAACAGCTTCTTAGAGAGATGAATTCTATCTTATTAAAAGATAAAAATGACAGGTCTAGATAAATAGTTTATATGGAGGTGTAGATGTAGGTTTAAAGATCACTAAAGCCCCACTAAAGATTTAATGATCCTTAATACAGATTAAAGATTTTCTATTGGGTTAGGATGATACACCACTAATCTGGGACACCTCTGCTAGAAGCCTATACAAGGATATAGAAGAATGATGCTTTTTTCTGTTGGCCTACTCTTTCCTGCCTCAGTAGCAAGTCCATTTCTTCACTGGCATTAAATATTACTTCTTTGGAATTCCAGTGTCTAGTGAAGACCAGATGAGACTACCAGCCTCATGCCTGAGCAACTTTTTGAACTTTCTGTTCATAGACAGACATTGTTGTATTAGTTGGACTATAGCTTGTAAATCATTGTAATAAACTCCCCCCTATATATAGAGAGATTCATTCTATAAGTTCTGCTACTCTAGAGAACCCTGACTGATACAACTGCAAAAGAGATAAAACATATTGGCCTATCACAAATCAAGGACTATTTATGCATAGTGTGTTAGAGCACCAGACAGTCTGTATAAACTATCTTTGTACACATCTAATAGAAAATGCATGTAATGTATTTTAAAGTTTTAGAAATTCATTGAGGAATAGGAAATAATGAGTTGAGTTCAGGGTTTCTGGGAATTCTGTTATTTGTTAAGTTAGTATCTCTAGCAACTTTAATAAGGTCTTATTTTTCGTGTTCTGTGGAGGATATAGACATCTCTGCTTTTAATGTAGAAACTGTGACCATCTCTATTCATTTCTTTTTACTTAATAAGAGCCAGCTCTGTTTCAGACTCTTGCTATCTTTTCTCTGAACTCTGGAAATAACCTCCTAATTACTATCACTATGTTCTGTACTTTGGCTCTGGAATGATTAACTTTTTTCCTTCTCCCAAGAAACGAATTTTGCTAAAACAAAACATGGGCTGTGTCATCATCAGAAACAAATTTTATGATAGTTCTCAGTCACAGTTTGATCTAAGCTTGGACACTTTGCCTTGGTTTTCAAAACTTCAAAATTCATTTTCTTCATATAGCTTAATTGTTGAGTCAGAATGCACATCTTCCTTGTGTACATTCTTCACCTCCGTGGCACCTTCTGTTATTTTTAGCTATAATAAAAACCACATCATTCTGTAAAGTCTTATCTTTTTATTAGATGTTTTCTTTATTGACATTTTAAATGTTATCTCCTTTTCTGGTTTTCCCTCTGAAAAACCCCTATCCCATTCCTTCCTCCCCGGCTTCTATGAGTGTGCTCCCCCACCCACCCACTCATTCTCACCTGCCTCCCCACCCTGGCATTCCCCTAAACTGGGACATCGAGACTTCACAGGACCAAGGGCCTCTCCTCCCACTGATGCCCAACAGGGACATCCTCTGCTACATATGTGGCCGGAGCTATGGGTCCCTCCATGTGTATTCTTTGGCTGGTAGTTTAGTCCCTGGGAGCTATGGGGGTCTAATTGGTTGATATTGTTATTCTTCATATGGAGTTGCACAGCCCTTTAGCTCCTTCAGTTCTTTCTCTAGCTCCTCCATTGAGAACCTCATTCTCAGTCCGATGGTTGGCTGTGAGCCTCTGCCACTGTATTTGTCAGGCTCTGGCAGAGTCTCTCAGGAGGCAACTATATCAGGCTCCTGTCAGCGTTCACTCCTTGGTATCCGCAATACTATCTGGCCTTGGTGTCTATATATGTGATGAATTCCCAGGTGGGGCAGCCTCTGGATGACCTTCCCTTCTATCTCTGCTTCTGCTTCAAACTTTGTCTTCGTATTTTCTCCTGTGAGTATTTTGCTCCCCTTTCTAAAAAGGACAGAAGCACCCACACTTTGGCCTTCTTTCTACTTGAGCTTCATGTGGTCTGTAAATTATATCTTGGGTATTCTAAGCTTTTTGGGCTAATATTCACTTATCAGTGAGTGCATACCACATGTGTTCTTTTGTGACTGGGCTAACTCACTCAGGATATTTTCTAGTTCCTTCCACTTGCCTAGAAATTTCATGTAGTTATTGTTTTTAGTAGCTGAGTAGTACTCTATTGTTTAAATGTACCATATTTTCTGTATCCATTCCTCTGTTGATGGACATCTGGGTTCTTTTCAGCTTCTGGCTGTTATAAATAAGGCTTCTATGTACATAGTGGAACATATGTTCTTGTTAGATGTTGGAGCATCTTTTAGGTATATGCTCAGGAGAGGTATAGCTGGGTTCTTAGTGTTATGTCCAGTTTTCTGAGGAACCACAAGACTGATTTCCAGAGTGGTTGTACTAGCTTGCAATCCTGCCAACAATGGAGTAGTGTTCATCTTTCTCCACATCCTTGACAGCATCTGCTGTCATTTGAGTTTTTGTCTTAGCCATTCTGACTGGTATGAGGTGGGATCTTAGGGTTGTTATGATTTGCATTTCCCTGGTGACTAAGGATGTTGAACATTTTTTTAGATGCTTTGTGGCTATTTGAGTTTCCTCAGTTTAGCTTTGTCCCTCATTTTTAATAGGGTTGTTTGATTCTCTGGAGTCTAACTTTTGAGTATATATATGATATTAGCATTCTGTTGGATGTAGGATTGAAAAAGATCTTTTCCTAATTTGTTGGTTTCCATTTTGTCTTATTGACAGTGTTCTTTGACTTACAGAAGTTTAGCAATTCTATGAGGTCCCATTTGTCAAAGTCAGATCTTGAAATGGGCTTTCATCTCAACTCTACTGTGCTGCAGTTCTTTCCCAATTTACAAGAAGTGTCATTCTTACTATCAGTGTCTAAACTCCCTCTCTGAACCTCTGTGGAAGTTTTATCTTCTGACTTCTATAACAAATACTATATACTTGTTTAAACTACTCATAAATCTCAAAGTTTCTACTGAGCAAGGCCATACCTTACCATCTTTCTATCTTCATAGAATCTTGCTAATGATTAGCACATCTAATTCTGCTGCTTGGAAGGTGTATTTAATTCAACCCCTACTTGGCCAAAGGCCTGTGGTTGCCGTACATCTTATTGGGAGAAGTTGAAGGATTCAAATACTTTCTTTGAGTTCCTTGCACCTAAGCATTTGTATTTTTTAGGGAATATTTCAGTGTAAAATTCTCTACCTCAGGTTGATAAAACTGGACAGTGAATGGGAAGAGTGACAGAAAAGGAAATGTACAAACTGTGCTTGTGAATATGCTGCACTCAGGAGAGGGAAGCATCTGCTCCAGAAATATCTACCAGTCGAGACCCAAGAAGTCAAATATACCTAATCCTGTAGATCACACTCTTCCAACAGGAGGTGCTTAAAGGAAAGGAGCAGCCTGCCATCTGCTCACCATCTGCTTCAGAAGACCTACTCCTTAGTTAGTGCCACTGGGGTTTCTGCTGCTTTAAAAAATGATCAGCATCCTCAAGGACCCCAAATAAAAACATATAACACCATCTCATAGCTGTTTCAGATGGTGGTAGCTTCTGGGTTTTACCAAGATATTTCCTCATTAAATTATGTCCTTCAAAATATGTGCAATGTGGGGGAAAAGACATAATCCGTGAGTCAGTAGCTTTCATTCCGAACTCTACTTTTAATTTATGTGGGCAATTGCCTATATCTCCCACCTTAAAATTCAACCCATATAAAATAGGAATATATTTGCTTCCCGGAATGTGAACCAAAGTGTAAGCTTTGTGTAGGCAGGATCCTCCATTGCTTTCTGTTCACTGCTGCATTTTAAGTGTATAATCAGGCATGTGGGAAAATGTGATAAAACACTTATTGACCTTGGCAGTGCTGAAAGGAGATTGAATGCCTCTGTCTGTCTGTCTGTCTGCCTGCCTGTTTATCTGCCTATCTGTATGTCTGTCTGATCTGTTTGATCTTTCTATTAATCTAATCTATCTGTTTGCCCGCCTGTCTGCCTGCTGGTCTGCCTATCTATCTGTCTGATCTATCTAATCTGTCTATCATCTATCTATCTATCTATCTATCTATCTATCTATCTATCTATCTATCTATCTATCTATCTATCTATCTATTAATCTAATCCATCTGTCTTCCTATGGCCTGTCTGTTCAATTTATCTAATCTATTTATCTAATCTAATCTATCTATCTATCCATCCATCCATCTATCTATCTACATACATGTTTAAGTGTTTTCTACTGTGTTCTTGAATGTTAGGTAGAATTAAATCATTAAATTTAAATAATTTTAGTTTTTTCTTAAGCTTTTGAAGTACCCTTATGTAAGCAATATATTTTAATAATTATTAAAATGCAATTGTATATTTAGCTGTGATTTAAAACATTTTTGTATGTTCAGTTTTATCATACTAATTAATAGTAAACTAAGCATCACCAATGCCATTTTAGTGTCCCATTAATGATTTTAAATCAACAAAGCAACTTTGGTGTCATTTGACCAAGAGAATTCTCTATTTCTTGCCTTCCCTCCTTTTGCCTATCTTGAATGAGTCTGAATCTGTGCCTGCATCTGTGTATGTCCTGTGTGTGTCCCCAACAAAAGGCTTTGTTCTCTTTTGTGTTGAGTAACACAGAAAGTATTACATGGAAAAGGAGTGAGGGATACTTTACAGATATAGGTATTAATTTCTCAAGGGATTAAAGTACTGACTTCAACCAACTCCAAGTGAATCAGATAACAGTATCTTCATGTTACAGTCAACATTCAGAATAGATATTCATTTTATAAGTGCTTTCAACCTGTTTTTAGCAAATGATTATCAAAACACACATGCATTCTTCTTGGGTCAGGGGCATGAAAGGATACATATGTGTATAGCTATGCATTTGTTTAGGTTATAAAAGATGATATGTGGGAAATTAAACACATATAAGGTTGGTTGTGATATTATTCTTGGAAAGGTAGGTTAAACAGCCTGAATACACAGTAGAATAGGAGTCTTAGGTCGTAAATAACTTCGGGGGGTTATTATTCATTCTGACTGTGAGATCCAGAAAAAGTTCCAGTTTCTTAGACTGTGAGATAGTTCCATCATAATGCATTACCATAGTTGTTTCATTTTCTTGGAGAAATGGTGTCTGGAAACTTTTGTGTAGAATTACCACTTTATGGTCATTCTTCGTAAAATAAAGAAGCAAAAAAATGTTTTCAATAGTCAACTCAAGCTTTGTTCTAGATGAATCTAGATAACTGAGATTATTAAAGAATCAGGAAATCAACTTGCATCTTCTTGTTGTCTTTGGGGAGATGGAGAGAAAGATCATCATGTCGTCATAGGGGACACAGCGGAGGTAAAGTCAGATGATAGTGCTATTGTGGCATGCACACTCCATACCTTGAACTTGTATTGCAATACTAGATATGCATATTTATAACAGAGCTAAGCCCTTGAGCCTTCATTCCAGTCACTGTTGTAGAATGCAATAGCATCACTAACAAGTCAGCATATATCTTGATAAAATTTGTCTCATTCTTTTATTCTTCTTCCTCTATCCTTCTTTCTTAAGAAAATTTAAGTTTAGATCAGAGCAGGATGGGGGTGGGGTGGTTGCTACTTTCCTGGCTCAAGCTTGCACTGCCCTTGACATTGTTCTGAGGCAGCTTTTATCCTTTCTACCTTTGCAGCTCTCTCCGTTCTTCTTTGTGCTGTCTAGGAGTCTGCCAGGCTCCCATGTGTACAGCTGCTTGTAAACGGAACTTATTCTGTCAGATGAAGTGATGAGATAAGAGATGTCCAAATACACAGCTTGGGCTGAGCCCAGAGCATTTATTTCTCTGCTTTAACTACCTCTAGGCCTAGGACTAAAAGCTTCTAGCCTTCATACAATCTGGTCCTCCAAGCTGACTGATTTAAGCTGGCCTCTCTCAGCTTCTGCTTGGCCTCAAACTAACTTTGGCAACCTGTTCTTATCTTCTGGATCCTTTTCATCCTCTGGCTTGTTCTGTTTCACCTGTGTTTAACCTATTTTCACTGCAACCTGTCTCTGTAACATACTCCTGGTAAAACTGCCTCCTCTTCTCCCCCCTCCTTTTCCTCCTCAACTCCCCCTCTCTGCACTATTTCTTAAGTTGCCCCTCTTTCCCATCTCTTCTCATGAGAGATCCTATCCCTACTTCAGTCTGTCAAATCTTTCTCTGATTCATCACTTTGTCTGCCCTTCAATTAGATAACACACGGCTGCTTCCTTCTACAGGTATGTACTAGAAGGACTAAAAGAGTGTGGCATTTCTGCATTCCAGCCAGATGGCAAAGACCTAGAAGATTTTTAAATTTGATCCCTTTCCAGGTCTGTCATGTTGCTGGATTATAATTACAGCTGCTATGACATTAACCAACAGTGATCTCTTAGCAAAGCCACACAGTCCAGCCTGGTTGATGGGCTCTTTCCAGACTTCTGGCATCTTTGTGGCAGACATCATCTGTGGAGAGTCTTCAGGGTTTTTCTGGGTGTTTACCTTGACTTTGATTGGTCAGTGGTTTCTCTCTCTCCCTCCCTCCCTCCCTCCCTCCCTCCCTCCCTCCCTCCCTCTCTCTCTCTCTCTCTCTCTCTCTCTCTCTCTCTCTCTCTCTCTCTCTCTTCTTTTTGGAAAGTCGGAGATCTTTGCTTTGTGATTCCCCAGGCTTATTTGAAATTTCTGTTTTATTCTCAGCCACATGACCTGAGCCTTATGCCTGTACTCAGAGTTGCTCACAATCATTCTTTACAGAATCCTTCCCTTTTAAGGACATTAAGACATCTTTTTACATTATTAGCAGCCCAGGTTTTGATTATTATTTATTACCTTGAAAAGGTTTTTATTTAAGGCTTACTGAATTTGATATACTCTTGGTGGAAGTGAACAACTGAACCCTGAACATTTCTAATCCTAAAACATTATTTTTGGTCACATGTGTCTACATGAATGGAGGAATGCTCACATGCTGGCCACAGAAGGCAGGCAGGCCTTTTAGCTGGCACATAAAACCATCCAAACATTGTATATAAACTTACAGTGCACTGCATGTGAACATCCACCTTGTGTCTATGCCCCTTAAACTTATTTTCTTATGTTAGTTTTATAGGCAAAATCTTTATAATCTTAATCTTTTGTAGGTTTTACTTTTTAACTCATTTAATGAATTTACTTGCTCTTTTTGTTGTATCTTCAGATAAAAATCATAGTTACAATAATTTTTAGTTTTAATACAAAAGTCTTCCTATAAATGCATCTATTTTTTCATAAATTCATTAGGGTGGTATTATTCACAAACATAAAATATTAGGCTTATAGAAGCTTATCTAAAATAAGAAACTATTATAAAACTATACCTATATATAATTATTCTTTGCAACATCAATGACAGAACATTTTACTTCATTATTTATAAATTATTTATCTAAGTGAGACATGTATAGTTTAAAAATTTCATTTTTAAAAGTATGAGGTAAAAAGTTCTCTGATCCACCCTATCTTGCCTTTACTGAGGAAGGTATGCAGAAGAGTTTTAACTGGCATTTATCCCCATCCTCCTAAAAGAAAACACACTGGCACTCATGTATCTTGCTCTAGTGATGTTAGGTAATGTCCATTGATTTTCTGCTGAGCAGTTGGGGTTTTTCATCATGGCAGCTGTGGAATTCACCATTTTGATATACTAGTTGGTATTTGCAATGTGCTACCCAGGTCAAGGGCATATACCGCTGAAATGAGTCACATGATAATATAAGTTTACTTTCACATAAGGCTTCTACAGTGTATTAGTCAAGTTTCTCTAGAGTCACAGAACTTATGGGTAGTCTCTATATCATAAGTGAATTTGTTGATAACTTACAGTCTGTCATCCAACTCCCGAACAATGGTCAGCAGCACCTGTGAATGGAAGCCCAAGGATGTAGCAATTTCTCAGTCCCACAAGGCAAGCAGGCAAAGAAGAGTCTTCATTTTTCCAATGTCCTTATGTAGGTCTCCAGCAGAAGTTGTATCCCAGATTAAAGGTTTGTACCACCCATCTGGATCTGGGACTTGCTTTGTCCCACATGACCTTGAACTCAGAGATCTCCTTGCCTTAGTGTCCTGGGATTCACAGCCACTATGCCTCAAGATCTCCATGCCAAGATCCAGGTCAGAAACTTGTATGTTCCAGCCTCAAGATCAGAATCACAGGTGAGCCTTCCAATTCTGGATTGTGGTTCATTCCAGATATAGTCAAGTTGGCAACCAGGAATAGCTAATACATGCCTTCTTAGAGTTGATGATTGTCATGATGCTTTTAGCATTAATGTGAGTGTCCACAATCTAAGAAGCTTTGGATATGGAGAGTTTGTTAGAAACCGAGTTTCAAGTTATTTGGTTGGTTGTTTAAAGGTGTCAATTACAATGTTTTGTCTATAATATATTTGATATCCTTCATTATTTTTAAAGTCAAACATTTCTATATTTTATACTTTCAATACGCAACTTGTTAAATTGTCTTAGGCATTAAAACTTTATAATTTTAATGGATTTATTACTTAACTCTTCATATGTCCAAGAGGGGAGATTCGTAGCCACAATTTACAAAATATGTTAAATTATTTAGCATTTTTTAAGGCAATAAATTAAACTTATAGGAAAATATTACCTAAACATTTGGCTGTTTACAGAATTGTAAAACCTACAGCCTAAACTTTAAACGCAAAAGACTTAACATCAGATTCTTTTTAGTGATATCAAAAGATTTAAATAACAAGCAACCAGATTATGTAAAAGTGAGTTTAAAAATATCAGTGTGTCACTTTTTATGTCTTTGTAATTAGTTCTGAAAGCTTCCCGTAGTTCTAAAGTTGAAACTGGCTATTTTTTATATATTTCCGTAGAGGTCAAACACTCATGGTTAGACATAGGAATTTTAGGATTGTAACTTCCTGGATTCTATCTAAATCATTGATGTGCACCTCACAGTCACACGTGTATGCATACTCACACTATCCCTAAGATCTAAAGTTTATACTTCATGAGATTGAATTGACCATGTTGTAGTGAGTATACAGGCAACAAATGTGTGCATGTGTGTTGTGTGTGTGTGTGTGTGTGTGTCTGTGTGTGTCTGTGTGTTTTTATGTGTGTGTGTACAATCTTTTTGTGTAAGAAGTCGAAAGAATGGACTTGGGAGGAATGGTGAGTGAGTATGATTGGGATGCATTATGTGAAATATCAAAATAATATAAATATGTTGGAAAAAGAAAAAAATCTTTACACTGTTCTTTTTGTTGAATTGGATATTTTATTTATTTACATTTCAAATGTTATCCCCTTCCTGGTTTCTCCTCTGAAGACACCCTCTCCCATCCCCTTTCCCCTGCTTCTATGAGGGTACTCCCCTCCCACACTGTTCTTTAGCTCCTTCTTCAGGTCTCACCTTTGGATTTGGGAAGATGGAAAGATGACCTCACTTCTGCTGCATGCAGCTGGGTAGAGTCTAACTTTCTTTGTTCTTTGATTGAACTCAAGTTATATTTTTACCCTAATTAGGGTTTGCATAACTTTTTTCTTTTCTGTGTTTTTAAAGCTGTGTTATAGTTTAATTTTAGTTGTCCCTTGGCTACAACTTTAGAGTCATTTTATGGCAATTATTTTCAAGGTGACTTTTAGTAATTTTAGTGTGCAACTGATCTTTGAAGTCTATTAATACCTTTTCAAATGATCAGATACAAGTGCTGCCCAGTCTGCCCTTTATCCTTTTTAACCCGCAGTCTCCTCTGGAGACCTTTACACTTTTACTTTTTCTGTTTCCAATTCTTCCTTTTTCCCTTTTGAACCTTATTTTATAGAAAGTTCTCTCTCTCTCTCTCTCTCTCTCTCTCTCTCTCTCTCTCTCTCTCTCTTCCTCCTTTTCTCTGTCTCTGTCTCTCTGTCTGTCTCTGTCTCTGTTTCTCTCAGCATATTCCTTTCTAATGCAGCCTTAAAACTTATTTTTGCCTTTTATTTAATTATTTTATTGGATTTACTTACATTTCAAATGTTATTCCCTTTCCCAGTTTTTCCACTGGACTCCCCCATCCCACCCCCTACCCACTCACTTTTTCCCATCACCCCACCCTGGCATTCCCCTAAACTGGGGTATTGAGCCTTCACAGGGTTAAGGAACTCTCCTCTATTGATGCCTGGTAAGGCCATCCTCTGCTACATATGTGGCTGGAACCATGGGTCCTTCTTTGGTTGATGGTTTAGTATCTGGGAGCTTTTGGGTGTGGGGGGGTCTGGTTGATTGATGTTATTGTTCTTCCTGTGGGGTTGCAAACTCCTTCAGCTCCTTCAGTCCTTTTTCTAACTCCTCTATTGGGGACCCTGTTCTCAGTACAATGGTTGGTTGAGAGCATCTGACTCTGTATTTGTCAGGTTCTGGCAGAACCTCTCAGGAGACAGCTATATCAGACATGCACTTCTTGGCATCCACAATATTGTCTGGGTTTGGTGACAGTATATGTGATGGATTCCCGCAGTCTCTGGATGGCCCTTCCTTCAGTCTCTGCTCCAAACTTTGTCTCTGTATTTCCTCCGGTGGATATTTTGCTCCCCCTTTAAGAAGGACTAAAGCATCCCCTCTTTGGTCTTTCAACTTCTTAAGATTCATGTGGTCTGTGGATTGTATATTGTGTATTCCGAGCTTTTGGGCTAATATCCACTTATCAGTGAGTGCATACCACGTGTGTTCTTTTGTGATTTTGTGTGACACCAGTGCCCAAGGTCTGCTCAGTGCTCAGGTTCAGACCAGAAGGGACCCAGGTCACTGGCTAGGCAGGGCTTTCTGTTTCCCTGGATCCCAGGGGACCCAGTTACTTCAGGTATTGAGACATACGTTGTGTCCACCTCACCTGTGGTCCTGAGTGTGCTAGAACACCTGAGTGACAGGATTTTCCCTCTTATTAAACAGATCTTTCTCACATAATAAATCTGAATAATTTCCCATCCGATACTGCTCCCAGTTTCTCCCCACCTCCTCTTTCATTCAGATGATCTCCATTTCTGTTTCTCATTAGGGAATAACAAACACAAACAGGTACTTCTCAGCCATTCGGTATTCCTCAGTTGAGAATTCTTTGTTTAGCTCTGTACCCCATTTTTAAATAGGATTATTTGATTCTATAGAGTCTCACTTCTTGAGTTCTTTGTATATATTGGACACTAGCCCACTATCAGATGTAGGATTCTTAAAGATCTTTTCCCAATCTATTGGCTGCCATTTTGTCCTTTTGAGAGTGTTCTTTGCCTTACAGAAAGAAGCTTTGCAATTTCATGAGGTCCTATTTGTCAATTCTTGATCTTAGAGCATAAGCCATTGGTGTTCTGTTCATGAAAATTTCCCCTGTGCCTATGTGTTCTAAGCTCTTCCCCAGTTTTTCTTCTGTTAGTTTCAGCATACCTGGTTTTATGTGGAGGTATTAGATCTACTTGTACTTCAGCTTTGTACAAGGAAATAAGAATGGATCAATTTGCATTCTTCAGCATGCTGACTGCCAGTTGAACCAGCACCATTTGTTGAAGAGGCTGTCCTTTTTCCCTTGAATAATTTTAGCTCCTTTGGATGCTTCAGCCTTTCTTAGAAGGGAGAACAAAATGCTCGGGGGGGGGGCAATAAAGGGACAAATAGAGGAGCAGGGATTGGAGAAAAGATTACCCAGAGACTGCCTCACCTGGGTATCCACACCAAAAGCAGTCAGTAAACCCAAGCACTATTGCTGATGCCAAGTAGTGCTTACTGGCAGGAATCTGATATGGATGCCTTCTCAGAGGGTCTGCCAGAACCATACTGATACAGAGGAGGATGCTTGCAGCTAACCATCAGACTGAAGACAAAGACTCCAATGAAGGAGGTACAGAAAGGACTGAAGGAGCTGAAAGGGTCTGCAGCCCCACGAGAAGAACTAAATGATGAACTAACCAAACACACCACAGCTCCCAGAGATTAAAACACTAACTAATGAGTTCACTCGGATAAACCCGTGGCCCCAGGTTCATATGCAGCAAAGAATAGCATTCTCTGGCATCAAAGGGAGGAGAGGCTTTTAGTCTATCTAAGGCTTGTTTTCCCAGTGTAGGAGAATGCTAAGGTGCTGAGGTGGTAGAGGGTGGTTGGGATAGGGAGCACCTTTATGGAGGCGGTGGGAGGGGAAGGAGGGATTGGGGGAAGGGGATAACATCTGAAATGTAAATGCAGAGAATATCCAATAAAATTAAGAAAAACATAACAAAGTAAAATATGATAAAATAAAGTGAAAACTATCATGGCAACGTCGAACAAGTCAACGGAAAAATAAAAGGCTTCCAAGAGAAAGCATAAGAATCAGAGACCCATTTGTTTGTGAATTAAGGAATCCCATAAAAGTGCTAAACTTAAACGTTATATATGCAGAGTACTTGGTGCTGACCCTTGAAGGCCTTGCCCATGCTTCTGTGGTCATAAGAGCCATGGCCAGTTGATTTAAAGGGTTTTGTTCTCCTGCTGTCTTCTATCCCCTTCCGCATTTACACTCTGTATCCTCTTCTGTGGGGTTCCTGAGCTCTGAGCAGAGAAATTTGATGTAGACATCTCATTTAGAATAAGAGTTTCAAAGTTTCTTTCTCTGAATTTTTGGCTGTGGGTCTCTGCATCCGTTCCTATCTCCTGCAGGAGGAAGCTTCTCTGACGTTAGCTGGATAAGGCACTGATCTATGAATATAGCAGGAAATACAAAAAGAGTCATTTTATTGTTACTTTTTTATATCAGTGGTATTTGATTTTACCCTAGGTCTCTTGACAATGGTTCTTGGTCACCAGAGCAGTATCTGGTATGAATTCCATTTTATGGAGTGATCTTAATCTTACAAGTTTTGTACCTCATATTTTGTACTAGCATATTTTGCAGGCAGAACAGATTGTAGATCCAAGTTTATTTGTGGTTGGGTTGGTATTTACTTTTCTCTTTTGGTAACCGTGGAGTACCTTTCCATGTCATAGACACCAGAACATGGAGGTGAAGATTCTGTGTGAACACCTGCCCATGTTTAATGAGTTCTGTAGGTTCTGTCTTCAACAATGGGGCCTCTGCTTTCCATTTGTGGAAAGCAACCCATTGTCTTGTTACCGTTACCCCATTCTTGGGAGTGCACTTACCACCGCCACCACCACCACCACCACCGCAGCCACTGCCATCTTCATTACCATCACCATCATCACACTAATAGAGGTCTCTTCTTTGGGTACATTTATTCTTAGGTGCTATTCTATTTTGTTTTCTATTTCCTTCACAGTTCTATAATCAAGGGTATCATTTGAAGCAAAGGCCTTGTTTAATCTTACAGTATGCAGTCTATCATGAGGGAAAGTTGGGGCAGGAACTGAAGAAGAAGTCATGGAGGAATGCTGTTTACTGGATTGCTTTTCATGACTTGCTCAGCCTAATTTTATTTTATTTTCTACAAACCAGTACAATCTGCCCACGTGGCATGACCCACAGTGGGCTGGGTCCTCCCAGTGAATGATTAATTAAAAAAATGCCTTTTCGACTTGCCCATAGGCCAGTCTAGTGGACACATTTTCTCAATCAGGGTTTCCTCTTTCCTGATGATTGTAGTTTGTGTGAAGTTGAAAAAAAGTCTAAACAGCACAGGCATTTCACTTGTTTCTATTTTTAGTGTACTCAGCCTTTCTATGTAGTTTGATTTAAAAAAAAGATTCAGGCTGCATTGCAACCATTGTTTTTAAAAGGAATTAACTAAAATTAAGGACCGGACTGCACATAGTGGTGTGCCCCCCAATACTAGTATTTAGGAGGCTGAGGTAGAAATACCTCTTGAGCCTGTAGATGAGGCTTTGCAACAGAGTAAGACTTGTTTGTTTTCTTTAGAGTGAATTTTCAAGATAAGGTTTTTCTGTGTAGCCCTGGCTGTCCTGGGACTCACTTGAACTCTGCAAACTGCATGTCTCCCATAAGTTGGAATTAAAGGCATGCACACCACCATCTGGCTGCAAGATTCCCTCTTAAAGGAATAAAAGAGAGTGTCTTTTTTGCTAAGATATTTTTTGCTAAGAATAGATATTTTACAAAAGAAATATGTTATCAATAAACGTGCAGAAAGAGCAACATCGATATCAACAACGTGGCTAAATTTTCAGTCTTTTCAGTAGCAAATTTTATTTTGGTGGCAAATTTTGATTAATAATAATGGACTGATTTCAAGTTATAGTCTAGTAGTAGTCACAGCTCACAGCTATAATTAATATCATTAGTTTTTGTAGAACTAGGAATTAAACCCAGGGACCTATCCATGCAAAATAAGTACTTACTGACTGCAGGTCCTCAGCTCTAATACTATCAAACTATTAACTCTTGTGATTTCCAGTACAGCTGCCTTGCTCCATCACTTCAATTTTACAGCAATTCCGGGGCTAAGCTACGTAGGGCATTTACTATAGGGCCATAATATCACGAGTATCTACTGCCATTATCTGTGAGACTGTGAGGTCTACTTAATTAAAAATTTTGTAATATTGAGTATTGCTACTTTTATTATACCTAAGATGTATTCTAAATTAAAAACTAAATTACTTACAATCATAGTGAACCATGAAAGATCTATATGTAATTTTTCCATACTGTGTATGACTTAGTCCCAAGCTCCAGTGGTTCTTCTGTCTCTACCGGTTATGATTTACTGGGGTGTTGTTCATTAGAAATACAGAACGAAAACCCTTAAGGGCTAATTATTACTGCCACTATAGTTTTCCTTGCACATTAACAGTCATAGCAAAGATCTATTGCCCATCTTTGTCTTTTCTGGTGGCACCAACTGCTCATCTATTTTTTAAGCCAGCTCTTTGCTTGACATATAATGCTTCTGTAAATACAAAAATCACTTGCACAGTACAATTGTGCTTGAGATTGAGGCTCACTCTTCAGAAAATGCCTCCTCTAATGAGACTCATTTCCAACAAACACGGCCTCGCCTTCAGCCTTGAGGATCCACTAGGGAGATTAAATTCTCTTAGAGACTAGGGCAATGGCATATCTGGTGAAGTGCTTGCCTTGCAAGCATAAAACGTCCGATCCCTAGAGCCTCTGTTAAGACAGAAATGAAGTATGAGTAGTTACTACAAAGTAGACATGATCCCAAAGATCTGTGAATTTGGCTGGCATTTGACAAGGTCACTGAAACTTTAAGCATGATAGCTTTTAGTTTCCTCATGACCTGTACTCACCACAGAGGAGTTAGCTGATAAATTCTTATTCTTGTCCCTTTCTTAAATATGCCCGTCTTCTGGAAACATTGAGAACATAATTTCCCAAAATTGTCTTTATTAAATAACAATTTTAATACAACAAAGGGAGAAGTATAGAGATTATAGGAAAATAATATTAATTCCAACAGATAAAAACACGAATATAAACATGGTTTTGTCTATTGTAACTTCTGATTGAATTCCCAGGAGCCATTAATCATGAAGGTATTGAAGAAGTACAGAATTAAAACAAAGGAAGGGAAAATAGGTGTTTAAAATGCTATAATTATCTCAGATCTGAATTAGGACTAGAAATAAATACTGTTGACAGGAGGAAGATATTTGGTAGGCAGTCTGGTGTTCTCTAGGATGCTTATGCCTGCCCAGCTTTACGGCGACAGTGCTTACCCGTGAAGCTCCGTGATGCCAGAAGTGTTTTCATCTTGAGAGGGAATGGAACTCATCCTCTCAAATCACAGCAACCTTAGTGGGTTTGGGAAGAAGTTTATCTCAGTAGAGACACTGTGTCTAGACTTTCAAGTGCTACATTTGATTGAGGATTCTCTATAGTTACAAAATGAGGATTTTAAAATCCTGTTAAAAATTAACTTCTACACTTATTAATTCATTAATGTTGAAGTGATCAACTGGGCTGTACCCGAGGCCATCCTGGCACCAGAAGTTCAGGTAGGCCACCCACCTGTGGCCCTCTCCTACTTTCTCAGTGCTCATCCCATCTTCAATGTGTCCGCTCCTTGTAGCTACATCCTAACTCTTGGAGACTCCCCATGTGAGAAGCAGTCATACCAGTCTTCTCATTACCTCAAAGAACTTTCTCCAAAATTGACCATAGCAAGTCTGAACAGATAAAAGACAACTGAAATAACTCCTGCATCCTATCAGACGGTCATGTATTTCCACTACAGCAGAAGCCTACATATTTATGAAAACTGAATGACCCTCAGCTGAATGAAAACTGGGTCAAGACAGAAGCAAGAAAAAAAAAAAAAGGTAAGGACTTTCTAGAATCCAATGAAAATGAGTCTACAACATACTCAAAGTTATGGGACAAAATGAAAGTGGTGCCAAGAAGAAAGTTCATAGCGCTAAGTGTGCACCTGAAAGTTGTAGAGGAACAAAGAAAACAGACACAGGAGGAATGAACAGCAAGAAATAATCAAACTGAGGGCCGAATCAATAAAATAGAAACAAAGAGAACAATACAAGAAATCATGAAACAAGGGATAGTTTTGTTTTGTTTTGAGAAAATCAATAAGATAGAAAAACTTTTACCCAAAGATTGAGAGAGAATATCCAATTTAACAATCAGAAATAAAAAGAGGGTCACAACAACAGACACTGAGGAAATCCAAAGAATCATTAGGCCATACCCCAAAACCCATACTTCGAATATTTGGAAAATCTAAAATAAATGAATAAGTTTTTTTATGGATTAACTTAACAAAGTTAATTCCAGATCAGATAAATGATTTAAATGGACCCCTGACCACAAGAAAACAGAGGCAGTCATTAAGAGTATTTCAGCTCCTTAAATTTTTCCACAGAATAGAAACAAAAGAAACACTGGCCAATTCAGTTTATCAGACCCTGATAATCAAAACCACACAAAGATTCAACAAAGAAAGAATTACAGGCCAAATTTCCTTATGAGCATAGATAAATAAATACTCAATATAATACTAGAAAATTGAGAAGAATAAATGAAAAGGAAAGGAAAAAGACACAGTCAATGAGTTGGACACAAGACACAGGAAACTGGGTTAGAGGATTAAGAATTAGGGCTCCTTCATATACTGACTGAAACATCATTTGAGGTCATCACTGCTGCTGGAGAGGCAGCGGTGACAGGGTGTTCGCATTAGGCTACTTGCTGAAATTGTGCAACATCTAACCCATGAGGTCTCGCTCTTTCTTCTACTTCTCTACCTTCTTCTGTTATATATAATTCAGTTACAATGTTATCAATAGAAGCAGTTGAAGCCATAAAGATTAATAGCATAATCTTTTGTGAGAACAGATTCAGGAGTCAGGGAAGACTATCCCTTTAAAGTCACATTTCACCTCACCTTAGGTTAACCTTGAGGAGGGGCAGAAAGTGAAGCGAGGAAGTCAGGGTGTGGGTATCAAGAGTGTTGTGTGTGGCACCCCTAGAATTTCAGCATTCAGGTCTGAAGAAATCAGCCAAGTGCTTCAAACAATCAAAGATCAGAATGGGAAATGGGAGGTTTATATTCTGGTTACGCTCTCCTCATGGTTTGTGTTGCAGCCCACTGGGAGAGGAATGTCAGACTTTGTTAAATAAATGTTTCCTTGTTGTAAAACATTGGGAGGTACAAACTGATTATTATTAATATCATATCTGCCTTGTGTCAGTAGAACAGAATGACAGAGGCTTTTCTTATTGACAAGGTTGCCCGGTTGTTTTTCACCCCACTCTTCCCACCCTATCTAGAGCTGCATTCCAGTGAGTCCCATGAGGAATCTGACACCTGGAAGGTTCTCAGCAACTGTCATTCACATACAGTAACTTTCCCACAGGAACTTGCTTCTTTTTCTTCTTCTTCTTCTTCTTCTTCTTCTTCTTCTTCTTCTTCTTCTTCTTCTTCTTCTTTTTTTTTTTTTTTTTTTTTTTTTTTTTTTTTTTTTTTTTTTTAATGAGAACTTTGCATTCAATTTCCTCCGTGGTTTCCAGTGGTTTAAAACAAGGTCAGACACAAATGTTTTCCTGAATGGACAGAATTCATACAATTACACCATTCATTCTTTGGCTTAAAAAACATGTAAACAATTTAGGAATAGGATTTATCTAGGTTACCAATAAAACTATTTATTATACTTGTCAACTTCAGGTAAACCCCTCACTTAAAGATTTTGTTAACCTTTGAGTACAACAGCAAATACAATATTTTGCCAAAAATTATATTTGGCATCACCTCCTAAGAATTTATTTGATAAAGAAAACAGGAGATCAGTCATTGGCAAGGATCAATATTTCTTTAAAATAATGAGAACTGTATGATATATATATCCAATTCATTTTGACAAGGAATAGAAAACTCCCCTTAAATTATGATTCTGTTTTGATTTCCTTAGTAATTTCTCTTGCATTTATCAAAACCATCACCCTACAACTGACCTTTCTTTGCTATATTTTATTTCACAAGCACAAACATTCCTCTTTAAGGTTCAGAGCAAGCTTCTTCACATTTGGGTCATTCTGGAAGTAGCCATCTTTTGTTTTGTTTTTTATTTATTTTTTGTTCCCAACTTCTTTTCAGAAGAGCAATGATTTCTTAGTATTTTATCAATTAATTATTATGTCAGTATTAGTTACTGACATAATCTAAAGTTGCACCATAACTTTTTTTTCCCGCTTGTTTTGAGACAGAGTTTCTCTATGCAGCCCTGGCTGCCCTAGAACTCAATCCGTAGACTAATCTGACCTCAGATTCAGAGATCCACCTGCTTCTAAGTCCTTGGATTAAAGGCATGCACCACTATTTCATGGCTCATCATGACTTCTTTATCCCTTCAGATATCTTAGGATCCTTCAATATATTCCCCTCACCATTAAACATGCTAAAGATTTTTAATTTTCTAATGTTGTACATGTCTTTTCTTCTATCTGTTCCTTCCTGAATACAGGAAACAGTGGCTATTTGGTGTTCATGTAAGTACATAAGATATTGTTCAGAAAGTTGGCGAGTTCTTGTTTCAAGACAGAGGAACTGATCCCCCTTACATGATGAATGCTAAGAAGTGGAAAATAGTGGCAGCAAGATATTATTTATTGTGTATGTGAACGGATACAACATCCAAGGCCACCCAAAATTTATTTTTGCTTGACACTACAGGTTCAGCTTCTGATCGGTTCCACCCGTCTCCTTTCTTTTCTGGTGACTTGGGATGGACACTTCTACAGTGTGGTCACACACATCTACAATTTCAGCCCTTGGGAGGATCACCAGGCCAGCAGCAGCAGGGATCACATAGCAGGTCTGAGGCAGCCTGGGCTACAGAGTCATATCATACAGCAAAGCATCCAACACAAAATGGACTGATAGAATTTCTATACCATCCAAATTATTGGTTGCTTCTTTCTTTAAAAATAGTACTATTTAAAACCATTGCTTATTATAGACATATTTAAGTTGTTTGGAACTTAATTTCAATAGATCATATATATTGTGCACTCTGAATTTTTTATACAGATTTTCATAGTTTTTTCCTGTTATTCCTCTGGATCCATTAGATACTTTTAATTGAATTTATCTACATCTCCTTTTGGTTATATTGGTTAAGAATTAACCATTTCTGTAAAGTTTTTATATGACCAAATTAATGTTTGAGTCTTCTTTATTATTCTTGAGGTTTCCATGTCTTTCACTTTTTTTATATATGATTCCAAATGTTTTTGTTATCCTATGAAAATTTTATTAAGTTTATCCTTTTATTTTTGAGCTCTGAAATAACAACTATTTTATGCTTGCATGTTTTTTCCCATTTTTATTGGATATTTTAAAAATTTACATTTCAAATGTTATCCCCTTTCCCAGTTTCTCCTCTGGAATACCCATATCCCACCCCCCACTCCCTGCCTCTATGAGAGTGCACCTCCACCCACTTACCCGTTCACCTTACATTGTGTTGCTGAGCTTTGCTTGAGGTGTTATCATAGAAGCTCACCAAAGAACTTCTTTTGAAATTTCTGAGGCTTCTTGCCTCAGTGGACTTGGGCCTATTGGCGAGCCTCATGGTTTCTTCTGTATTGAACTGCCTTTGTTGATTCATGGGTAGTGTCTGCAGAGTGGACTGGACTGCAGCTGCTGATTCATGTTTGGTGTTTGCTAGTGGATTGGACTAAAAACATTGAGGATTGGAATCACCCTAAAAGAACTATTTCTAAACAGGTCCACTCCTTCTCCTCCCTCTTCATATCCTAATAACTTTTCTTTTCCACTACCTCTAGTTGGCGGTGGGCTAGAGGGGAGGTTGAACCCTTACTAAAGTAGGTTGTGATAAATATATGCCTACAACACCTTCTTGCTTTTCTTTGTGTAAAATCTCTTTAAATATCTTCTACAGTGATGGATTATTGTGCCTGAATTGCTTGAACTTGTGGTTTTCTTAAGCTGTTCTCATTTTTTTGGCATCAATTTAAAAAGGTGATTTGCTCAGTATAGTAATTTTAGTTGAACACTATTTATTGTATGTGTTTGAAATGAACTCAGAAATCTATGATTTCAGCTGAGAAGTCAGACATCATTGCCTATGTTTGCTTTCGTGAGCCAGCATTTGACTTCTGAAGCTTTGAATAGCATTCCTTTTCTTCTTCTTATTGTGTTGTTGTTTGCAGTCTTAGCATTTGAACTTTCTATCTTGAAGATGTTCTTTGTATCTTTGATTCAGTCTATTGATTGTGCATCTATATTTGGAATTTGTTTAGGTTTCTTTCCCTTAAACTTTATTTTAAAAAATCAGAGATACATGTACAGATTATTAAATGCACTTTAGCATAAAAGTGTATAAATATATTTTTGTCAATACTTGATTGTTTTAAAGGTTTGGTAGTATGCATTGAAATCTTACTATTGTTTAGGTTTTTAAATTTAGTTATGATTTTCATTTTATGGATATGAGTGTTTTGATGGCATGTATGACTGTGCAGCCTGTGTATACCTAGTGTTTGCAGAGGCCAGAAGAGGGCTTTGGAGTTCTTTGAATTTTAGTTACAGGCAGTTATGAGACATCATGTGGCTGCTGTGAAACAAACATGGGTTCTCTAGAAGAGCCATCCGTGCTTTGTAATTGCTGAGCCATTTCTTCAGTCCCCTCCTTGAGATTTTCATTCCTTTGTCTTTTTTCCAAATATCAGTTTCCTCGATGAACTTGTCATCCATGTTTTCTGGCTTCTCATAGGTGTTTCTGAATTTTCTATTGACGTCCTGGTTTAATTTGCACATTGAAGTCTTCGATCATTTTGAATTCTTTTGTCCAATATTTTACTAACTTCAGTATCTTTGGATTTGTAGCTGAGGAGTTATGCTCTTTTGCAAATGTCATGTTCCTTTCCACTTCGAGTTTCTTGTCTGTCTTTGTTGTTACTTACGCATCTATTCATATGTGTGTGTGTGTTCTGGGAGCATCTACTGACTACACTGAGTTTTGAAGTCTGTACAGTAGACGAGTTCTCCAAATCAGACGCTGTGGTTTTTAAATCGCAAAGTAGCCAATGTCCAAACCAGAGTGGGTCTTCTGTGTGCACTGGGAGTAGAAAGCAGAGGAGGTAGACTGAACTTGACCCATTGCAGAGACCTGAAACACTCTGTGGGAGGGCAGTTGCGAGAGGCACTGGACGTGGGCGTCAGACTTTTCAGTCTTGCCAGAACTAATTGACACTGGAGGTTAGTGGTTGTGAAGAGTGGCTCATTTGTGGGTTCTCTGCCATTACTCTCAGTATCTGTTCCTGGCCATGGAAGACGGGGCTCCTGACCACTGTGCTCTCCACTGGCAGAACTTCCGGTACCTGAGCTTCTCACTGTATTTAGACCTGGAACCTCCATCTTTATTACTGGACCGTGATCTCTCCAAACGGGCTGTAGTTGTCTCCTGCCTCTTACTTGTGGTTCCTCTTGTTCTTTGTAGCTCCCCTCCACCCCCCAGAGAATATGTTCCTCTCCACCAGGGTGCTAGCCACAGCCCCTGAGGATGTAGGCAGTGGCTGAGTGGAGCTCATCTCTTTGGTTCAGCTCACTTCTCATTCAGAGGAGTGCCTGTCTCAGAGGGGTCACATCAGTGGAGGCTAGGCACTGTGGGCGTGCCCTGTAGGCAGGACTGCAGTCTCCTCCCAGAATCGCCTGGCTTTCCTCTGGAGCAAGGCCTATTTGTACTCACTGCTCCAGGGAGCCAGGTCGCCTCGCACTTCTTGCTCCTTGTTGTACCATCCTCCTTGTCCTTCAGGTATTGGCTGCGCTATCACCTGTGTAACTTCTGAAGCTTGACTTTGGAGAAACACACCAGCTTTTCTCAAAGTTCGCGCTGTTCATTTTTATACTCCCTTCTCCTGTGCTATTATCTGCTCATTTCTTTACAAGTACTTTTAGTTAGTTTTTGTGTGTACATGTGAGTGCCAGAGGGCCACAGCACGGGTGTGGAGATGACACATGTCAGAGGACAACTTGTAGATATTGATTCTCTCCTTCTACCACGTGTGATTTCTAGAAATCAAACTTAGGTCATCAATCTTAGTGGCAAACACCTTTACCATCTGAGCCATCTCGTTGTCCCCATGTTATTACCTTTACTAAAAAATACATCTAATCCCAGCAAAAATGTGCTAATGCTATTGCAGACATTTCATAGCTTTTGTGAATTAATCTAACAAATGTAGATTTATCTATCTTCAAATGTATTTAGTATCCTTAAAATTTTAGGCTGACAGGCAATAGTAATTTTCAGATATGTAACTTGATTATTTATGGATAATTAATTCCAGTTTTGCACATTCTGATGGTAGGGTAGCTTTGGAAGTTAAGTCATGAATCTGTAAACTACTAAAGGAACATTAACTCCTAAACTGAATCAGCATTACAAATGAGCCTACTTCTTCTTTTTTGTCCTTCTCATTATCTGCCTCTTCTAAGGTCTTGGAGTTCTGTGTGTTTATCTGGTAAAATATGCTTGCTTAATAAAAGGAACTGACAAGCAGACCTGGACCAGTGCAAAACATCTAGTAGTCTAGGGTCACTCTTTTTCAGGTACCATAGTGAAGTCACTGCTGAATGGGAACACAAATTAGAAAAAGACACAAAATGGCTGGTACCTATGAGATGCTGTCTTCCATCAAAGCTGAGAAGGGTGAGCTCCTGATGTCTGACTGGATTTGGTTAATTTTCAATTTTGGTTTAATTTAATTGGGTTCATGTAAAATAGGAGGCTTGGTGAATTTAAATTGTTTTTATTTTTCAATACAGTAAAAAAAAAAATGTTTCCTCTTTGGGGTCTCTGCCACTGTTAAATTCTGTTTTTGTTGTCCTCCAATTGTTTTAAACATTAGTAGGATACTTTCCCAAGATAACTAAGGTTAAAGAAAGCCCTCAGGAATATTCCTTGGGTTCAGCTGAAATAGATATAAACACTATTTAACCAGTATCTGAAAAGAAACAAGGGTGGGAGCAATGTCTACTCTCGACTTCATTCCATGCTAAACAACAGAATGTTGGCTCCCAAAACATGCAGCTTGACATTCTTTCTTCTTGTCATAATTACCCTCTTCTAATTATAGTTCTTCACCTCTTCTCTGTATGGATCCTGGCAAGAAATAGAGAGCACATGCAAATTATATCATTTGAATAGAGATTAGATGGCCCTGATTTATAGCAATGTAGAGGCAGGATGCAGAGAAAACACAGGGATAATGTGGTCATCTACTGTAGTAACTTAGGTCTTCCTATAAGAGCTTCAGTCTTTAGTTAACAGTCACTGGCTTGGTTCCAGAAACCTGCAGGGAAAATCAGAGGAGAATATCCTCCATTTTCTTTCTTTTTCCCTTGCTGATGTTTTTCCTCTTATCAGCCCAGATAGAACCAAGAGGATGAACTAGAAGCAACTTGCAGAAGTCTACAGAGGATCAAAGAAATCCTTTCCAATGCCGCAGAGCTGGAGAGTATGATTAGGGACAGCAAAAGAAGGCTGTTAGCAAAGCACTCTTTGACTTTCAATCTTTGAGCCCTTCATGGGCTCATGTTTCTGCACTGTCACCAGTACACACTGATGCCTTTTAGCTCTTCTGCTATGTTTACTTGGGGTTCTCATTCTTCCCTTTCTTATTTTCCACAAATACCAAGTTCTGCCCATTGTAACTAAAGTGCCATCTCTGTCTGGCTCAGTTTGTGCTTAGATGTTCTTGTAAACACAAAGCCCATAGACTCATCCTCAGAACCACTGTTGCTAACTGTTTATTACATGAACTTTGAGTTGTGATGCTCCTAATCTGCATCCCACTCCATGAAAAAGCTAAGTAACTAAGGAAATAACTAGTAACTAAGGAAATAAAGCACCTCACCTATTCTTAGTACAACTGAAGAGTATCGTATCATATATATTCTCCAGGACAGTGCCACTAACACAGTTTGCTTAACAAGTCAATATGCCTCCCATCATTACCTGTCTTGTGCATCAGCATGGGAATTGTTAAGGCCCAACATGTTAATAATGTCCCCTTCTTTATTTGCTAGTTAGAAAACTCATTTTTTCCCCACTAATGATCTGCTGGTGCCAGACCTGATGTCCTGTATATAATTGGTTTCATTGTCTCAGTTAAATGTATCTCTATCTCTATGCTCCTACTGTCTCAAAACTCAGGAATTTTCCAGCATTTCTTCTAGGTTTGCAAGATTCTCTTCAACACCTTCTTGCCCCCTCCAGAATCTATATCTCCAGGTAACATGACTTCAGCAGACTGCTTGTTCTCCCATTCCTTCCCTGTTTCTTGATGACCAACCCCTTCCTTTTTGCTGAACAAAAGCTCCTTTCTAGTTTCACTTGTAGAACTGAAACGTGTCAAATTCCACGGTGATAGTCCTACCTCCAGGTCTTCTGCCTCTTCAAGTTCCTTCAAGATCTGCACACACCTCCCAAGATCCTCTCCAACTTAGTGTTAACCACTTACCAGCCATCATTGGCTGGTCTTTCAGACAGCTATCCCTCTTAGGATATCCTCTGTCTTCTGGTCATAGGAGTCCACTTACAGAGAGAAGATGCTTTTTTCTAAGAAGAAAATGGAGATCCTGGCCCCAGGAAGTTGAGTTCTAAATGGAAGCCTGGAAGAGTATGATTGACCTCTATGTATAAATGGAGAGAAAGATTCTCATCTTGCCCACTATATCATTGTTGCCCCTGCCAAGTCCCTGAGATAGAAACAGGAATGGTATGCATCCCATGGGGCTAATCTTGAATATAACTGTATTCTTCCAACATTTTATGTCTCCTGAGTGTTTGGTAGAATATGAGTAGTATGGACTTTAGATTATGATACAATCATATAATTAATAAGTAGTTCACTTGTAAACACCATGTTTTCTTTACTACTTAAGTTCTCCAGGGCTACATCTGTAAGCATTTTATACAAGCATTTTTTTTATTGTGTGTAGGTTGTGTGGAAATGTGTGGGTATATTTGAGTGGGCACACATTTCATGACATGCATCGGGAGCCAGAGGAGAACTTGTGGAAATAATGTTTCCTATTCCATGGGTGAGATCTAGTCATAACCCCAGTCAAACACAGGCCATCAGACATGCAGCAAGCACTTTTACCTGTGGAGCCATCTTGCTGGTCATTTTCTGCACTTTTTTGACTCCTGCATCACAAAGTAAGGATTGATTAATAATTTCATGTTCTCTCAGCTTTCTGACTCCATAAAACGTCTTCGGGAAGCTACAAACACTCTCTTCTTCAGCATAAAATAAATGTTCATTATTAAGGTCATTAGAGGTTTTCTTAGCAAAGTGCTTACTCTGAATATCAAAAGCCAGCTTGAGAAAGTGCTCAACATCCTTAGCCATCAGGGAAATGCAAATCAAAACAACCCTAAGATTCCACCTCACACCAGTCAGATTGGCCAAGATCCAAAACTCAGATGACAGCAGATGCTGGCGAGGCTGCAGAGAAAGAGGAACACTTCTCCACTGTTGGTGGGGTTGCAAGCTAATACAACTACTCTGGAAATCTGTCTGGCGATACCTCAGAAAATTGGATATAGTACTACCTGAAGACCCAGCTATTCCACTTCTGGGCATATACCCCAGAGACACTTTAATACACAACAAAGATATATGCACCACAATGTTCATAGTGGCTCTATTTATAATAGCCAGAAGCTGGAAGGAACCCAGATGTCCTTCAGAAGATGAATGGATACAAAAATTGTGGTACATATACACAATGGAATACTACTCAGCCACCAGAAACAATGACTTAACCAAATTCTTAAGAAAATGGCTGAATCTAGAGAAGATCATCCTGAGTGAGATAACCCAGTCACAAAAGAACAGACATAATATGCAGTCACTGATAGTGGGATGCTAAACCCCAGAGGCTTGCACTCCCCCAGAAACAACTCACAGACTGTATGAAGTCCAAGAAATAAAGAAAACAAAAACTATACATATATTCACAAAACAAGAAGACTTTGACTATTTCCATGTTGCGTTTTGTTTTGCATGTACTTTACGCTTATTGCAACTAGTACATTTTCAATGCATACTGTCAAGCCCTTGAAAAAAATCAAGTACTGACTAAAAAAACATATTCACATGGTTTTATGTAAAATTTATTTTAATGTCTGAAAAAACAGTACTGACAAAAATGTATAATTTTAAGCAAAAAATGTTTAAAATCTTTACATTTATCTTTGTTTTGCAAAATAAAGTCGTTTAAAAAATAAAAAAAAAATAAAAAAAAAACAAAAAAGAGAACACTTCAGCCTGGCTGCAGATTACAAAGCTCATAACTATAGTTCCTTGTAGGGGTGTTTTTTTTGACCCTAAGATCATGTTTCCCAGTTGGTTCTTGATCTGTCAGTAAAGACCGCCATGGGCCAATTGCTGGGCAAAAGATAAAGGCAGAAGGGCTGAAAAACTGGGACCAGGAACAGAACTTTGGAACTTCTGTTTCCACCCGGCAGCAACTTCAGAGTGCAGAACAGAGCCCGGCCCATCTGCCACGCGGACCACCAGCCCCTAGGGGTTGAGAAACTGGTGAGTGGGAGATCTGGGCAGCCAGGGAGCAGAGAGATCTCTGCAGAGTGATCACGGGGGGCACACCCTCCGACTTGACTGATTCAGGGACCACGAACAGAACTTTGGAACCTCTGTTCCCACCCGGCGACTCTGAGGCATAGAACAGGGCTCGACCCATCTGCCACCTGGACCAGTGGAGATCCAGGGACACAGACCAGATACAAGGGAAAGGCAAGAACATATCACTGACAACAAAATGGCAAGAGGAAAGCGAAAGAGTATATCCCAAGGAAACCAAGACCACCTGGCAACACCAGAACCCAGCTCTCCCATAACAGCAAACATCGGAATTCCAACACTCCAGAAAAAGAAGACACAGACCTAAAATCATACTTCAAGATGCTGATAGAGATACTTAAACAAGAACGGGAGGAAAAGCAAGAAGATTCAGACGCGTTTAAAGAGGAAACAAGAAAAACACTCAAAGAACTCAAAGAACTAGAGGAAAATAGAACCAAAGAAATGAAGGAATGGAAGAGGGAAATTAAAATGGAAATTGGCACAATAAAGAAAACACTAAAAGAGATAACCCTAGAGGCAGAACACCAAAAAAAAAAAAAAAAAAAAAAAGAAATCAGGAGTCACAGAAGCAAGCATTTCCAATAGATTACAAGAGATCGAAGAGAGAATCTCGGGGGCAGAATACAACATTGTAAACATAGACAAAACGGCCAGAGAAGATGCATAAAACAAAAAGTACCCAACCCAAAATGTCCAGGAAATCCAAGACACAATGAGAAGACCGAACCTAAGGATAATAGGAATAGAAGAGGGAGAAGAGTATCACCTAAGAGGCACAGTAAATATCTTCAACAAAATCATAGAAGAAAACTTCCCTACCCTCAAGAATGAGATGACCACGAGCATAAAAGAAGCCTTCAGAACTACAAATAGGTTGGACTAGAAAAGAAATACCTCCCGACACATAATAGTAAAAACATCAAGTGCCCAAAGTAAAGAAAGAATACTAAAAGCAGTAAGGGAAAAAGGTCAGGTAACATATAGAGGCAGACCAATCAGACTCACACCTGATTTCTCAACAGAGACTATGAAAGCTAGAAGAGCCTGGAGAGACATCATGCACACCTTAAGAGAGCACAAGTGCCAGCCCAGGCTGCTCTACCCAGCAAAACTATCAATCACCATAGATGGAGAGATGAAGATATTTCAAGACAAATCAAAATTCACACAATATCTGACCACAAACCCAGCACTACAACGAATTATAGGTGGAAAACCCAATACAATGAGGGAAAATAAAGCCTAGTAAAAACAAGAAAACTCCTAAACAAGAAAACTAAAAGAAGAAAAAGACACAGACATAACTCAACCCACAAAAGCAATAATGGCAGGAAACAGAAACAACTATTCCTTGATATCTATTAACATAAATGGACTCAACTCCCCAATAAAGAGACATAGGCTATCAGAATGGATACATAAACAAAATCTAGCATTTTGCTGCATACAGGAAACTCATCTCAGAGACAAAGACAGACACTATCTCAGAGTAAAAGGGTGGGAAAAATACTTCCAAGAAAACAGCCCCAAGAAGCAAGCTGGAATGGCTATTCTAATATCGAATAAAGTAAATTTCCAACCAAAAGTTATCAAAAAAGATAAGGAAGAACACTTTTTACTCATTACCGGGGAAGTCTGTCAGGAGGAACTCTCAATTCTTAACATATATGCTCCAAATAAAAAAGCACCCACATTCATAAAAGAAACCCTACTAAAGCTCAAAAAATACATTTCACCCCACACAATAATAGTGGGAGACTTTAATACTCCACTCTCACCAATAGACAGATCATGGAAACAGAAACTGAACAAGGACACTCCAAAACTAGCAGAGACTTTGGACCAACTAGAATTAAGAGATATATACAGAACATATTATCCTAAAGTAAAAGAATATACCTTCTTCTCAGCACCCCATGGCACTTTCTCAAAAATTGACCACATAATTGGACACAGAATGAGCCGCAATCGATATAAGAAGATTGAAATACTCCCATGCATCCTCTCAGATCACCATGGTCTACGGCTGTTCTTTAACAACAACAAAGACAACAAAAAGCCCACATACACATGGAAACTAAACAACACTCTGTAAACAATAACAGGGTGAAAGAAGAAATAAAGACAGAAATTAAGGACTTTCTAGAATTCAATGAAAACGAAAACACAACATACCCAAACCTATGGGATGCAATGAAAGCAGTACTGAGAGGAAAACTCATAGCCCTAAGTGCTCCCAAAAAGAAACTAGAGAGAGTTTACATCAGCAACCTGACAGCACAGCTAAAAGCCCTAGAACAAAAGGAAGCAGATATGCCCAAGAAGAGTAGACGGCAAGAAATAATCAAAATTAGGGCAGAAATAGACCAAATAGAAACAAAAAGAACCATTGAAAAAATCAACAAAACCAAGAGTTGGTTCTTTGAGAAAATCAACAAGATTGATAAACCCCTAGCCAGACTAACTAGAGGGCAAAGAGAGAATATACAAATTAACAAAATCAGAAAGGAAAGTGGAGACATAACAACTGAAACTGAGGAAATTCAAGAAATCATCAGATCCTACTACAAAAACTTATACTCCACAAAATTGGAAAATCTGGAGGAAATGGACGAATTCCTAGACAGATAGAAGATCCCAAAATTAAACCAGGACCAAGTAAACCATCTAAATAACCCTATAACACCTAAAGAAATAGAAGAAGTCATCAAAAGCCTCCCACCCAAAAAAAGCCCAGGTCCAGACAGGTTCAGTGCAGAATTTTATCAGACATTTATTGCAGATATAACACCAATACTCTCTAAACTATTCCAAGAGATAGAATCAGAAGGAATACTACCCAACTCATTTTTTTGAGGCTACAATAACCCTCGTACCTAAACTACCCAAAGACCCTACAAGGAAAAAGAACTTCAGACCAATCTCACAATGAACATTGACGCAAAAATACTCAACAAAATCCTTGCAAACCGAATCCAAGAACACATCGAAATGATCATTCATCATGACCAAGTAGGCTCTATCCCTGGGATGCAGGGATGGTTTAATATAAAGAAATCCATCAATGTAATCCACCATATAAACAAACTCAAAGAACAAAATCACATGGTCATCTCACTAGATGCTGAGAAAGCATTTGACAAAATTCAACACCCCTTCATGTTAAAAGTCCTGGAAAGAACAGGAATCCAAGGTCCATACTTAAATATAATAAAAGCAATATACAGCAAACCAACAGCCAACATCAAACTTAACGGTGGAAAACTTGAAGCAATCCCACTAAAATCAGGGACTCGACAAGGCTGCCCACTATCTCCTTACCTATTCAACATAGTACTGGAAGTCCTGGCTGGAGCAATTAGACAGCAAAAGGAGATCAAGGGGATACAAATCGGAAAGGAAGAAATAAAAACATCACTCTTTGCTGATGACATGATAGTGTACTTAAGTGACCCCAAAAACTCCAACAGAGAACTCCTACAGCTGATAAACAAGTTCAGCAAAGTGGCTGGATAAAAAATCAACTGAAACAAATCAGTAGCCTTACTATACTCAAAGGACAAACATGTGGAGAAAGAAATTAGGGAAAAGGTACCCTTCACAATAGTCACAAAAACTATGAAATACCTTGGGGTGACTCTAACTAAGCACGTGAAGGACCTGTACGGCAAGAACTTCAAACCTCTAAAGAAGGAAATTGAGGAGGATCTCAGAAAATGGAAAGATCTCCCATGCTCATGGATTGGAAAGATCAACATCTTAAAAATGGCCATTCTACCAAAAGCAATCTACAGAGTCAACGCAATCCCCATCAAAATTCCAACCCAGTTCTTCATGGAATTGGAAAGATCAATGTCCAATTTCATATGGAACAGCAAAAGACCTAGAATAGCGAAGTCCATCCTCAACAACAAGAAAACATCTGTGGGAATCACTATCCCTGACCTCAAGCTATATTACAAGGCAATTGTGCTGAAAACTGTATGGTACTGGTACAGAAATAGGCATGTGGATCAATGGAATAGAATAGAAGATCCAGAAATGAGCCCTCATGTATATGGTCACCTGATTTTTGACAAAGGAGCAGTAAACATTCAATGGAAAAAGGACAGCCTATTCAACAAATGGTGCTGGTCCAACTGGCACTCAACATGCAAAAGAATGAAAATAGACCCTTTTTTATCTCCTTGTACAAAGCTCAAGTTTAAGTGTATCAAAAATCTCCACATTAAACCAGATACACTGAAACTATTAGATGAGAAAGTAGGGAAAACTTTAGAACATATAGGCACAGGAGAAATTCTTCTGTACAAAACACCAATGGCTCAAGCTCTAAGGTCAAAGATTAACAAATGGGACTTAATGAGATTGCAAAGTTTCTGTAAGGCTAAGGACATTGTCAAGAAAACAAAATGGCAGCCAACAGAATGGGAAAACATTTTTACCAACTCCACATCAGATAGAGACCTAATATCTAAGATATACAAAGAACTCAAAAAGCTAGACACCAGAGAATCAAATAACCCTATTAAAAATGGGGTACAGAGCTAAACAAAACGTTCTCAGTTGTGGAACACCGAATGGCTGAGAAATATCTTAGGAAGTGCTCGACATCCTTAGCCATCAGGGAAATGCAAATCAAAATCACCCTGAGATTCCACCTCACACCAGTCAGATTGGCCAAGATCCAAAACTCAGATGACAACAGATGCTGGCAAGGTTGCGGAGAAAGTGGAACCCTTCTCCACTGTTGGTGGGGTTGCAAACTAATACAACCACTTTGGAAATCAGTCTGGCGATACCTCAGAAAATTGGACATAATACTACCTGAAGACCCAGCTATTCCACTTCTGGGCATATACCCCAGAGACACCTTAGTACACAACAAAGATATATGCCCCACAATGTTCATAGCGGGTCTATTTATAATAGCCAGAAGCTGGAAAAAACCCAGATGTCCTTCATAAGATGAATGGATACAAAAATTGTGGTACATTTACACAATGGAATACTACTCAGCCACCAGAAACAATGACTTGACCAAATTCTTAAGGAAATGGCTGCATCTAGAGAATATCATTCTTAATGAGATAACCCAGTCACAAAAGAACAGACATAATATGCAGTCACTGATAATGGGATGCTAACCCCAGAGCCTCGCACTGCCCCAGAAACAACTCACAGACTGTATGAAGTCCAAGAAATAAAGAACACAAAACAAAACAAAACAAAAAAATCTTTATACAACAAGAAAACTTTGACTATTTCCATGTTACTTTTTGTTTTACATGTACTTTATGCTCATTGTAACTATTAAGTTTTCAATGCATACTATCAAACCTTTAAAAAAATTAAGTACTGACTAACAAATATATTCATACAGTTTTATGTAAAAATTATTTTAAAATGTGAAAAAAAAGTACTGACAAAAATGTATTGTACAATTTTATGCAAAAAATGCTTAAAATCTGTACATTTATCTTTGTTTTGTAAAATAAAGTTGTTAAAAAAAGAAAAAAATATATAAATGCAGAAATTCTGGGTCCCTGGAGGAAGAGGAGTATGCTTTGAATGAAGAAGAACTAAGCAGCCATGTCAGGTCTTGGAAGGAGCTAGGGCCTGTGGCCACTACTATAGGTGGTTGTCAGGGATGTTTGACAGGAGCTAGATGGGACTAGCCACTGAAATATAGGGCAGGTGGGAGAAACAGAGCTAAGAGTATTAATAAGGGCATGCTTTTTCAGGTGGGAGATAGTACTGCCCAACAATTGTACCAAGAAGGCAAGAAGAAAATGAACAACTCTCTCTCTCTCTCTCTCTCTCTCTCTCTCTCTCTCTCTCTCTCTCTCTCTCTCTCTCTCTGTCTGTCTCTCTCTCTCTCTCTCTCTGTGTGTGTGTGTGTGTCTTTTGTCTGGGAATTCAAGGGAAACCAGATGGGGGCTGGTATCATGATCCCTGTTTCCAGAACAAAGGCAGGTAGAGCAAAACTACACGAAACTGTGTCTTTGATTAAAGGTGTCATGCTTGGGACTGTGTTGGAGAGTGCTCAGCATTAGATGGGAAATGTTTTCTGGAAAGTTTAGGCCACAATAGTAAGGATACCAGTAGCAAGAACTGAACGCATGTGTTGTCAGCAATGTCTTCTGCATAAAGAGGACTCACCCAACATGAAGCTTAGACATTGGGGTATGCCTAGTGCATGCAGCAACACTGAATCGCTATTGACACGGCTTTAGTATTCCACTCATAAAACAGCACATCTTATGATTTCATTCATTTGATTATATAAGGAAATGTGTGTGGGGGCTGTGACTTACCTAGATATCCAAATGACTGCTAAGAACCAATAAGAGTTTTCAGTGCCCTACCACATTTGTGGATTATGTGAACATAATGGTACCAGCTACTTTAATTATTGAGAACAAAGAACATCTGATTGAAAATATAAATGGTATATTCATACCAGCAATGACCACATAGCACTGTAGAGCAATTGGTAAGTAAAGAGGCTAAAGAAATTCAAATGGAAGGGTGACACAAAACCGGAATGGCTGCAAAGGTATGATTAATGAGATCAATATGACACACAGCAAGCCAGGATTGGTTTCATGAAAACTTTGTCTTAATTTATACTAATTTAAATTTTATTAAATTTTCTATTTTATTTACATTAACAGTAAATCTGTTCATTTTAGGCATTATAAGAACTGCCAATACAAGGAGTTTATATATAATTCTCTGCTCATTTTAATAAAAAACGACCAGTTCTTAATGTTCATCTATGAATATAAATTCTTTTTCCTTAAAATAAGCCACCCGAAGCACAGGAAATCTGCAGCTTCCCAGGAGGTGGTAGTTGTCCAGATGAGCATCTATAAAGAAGTTCACTGGACTAAGCACTTACTGTTTCTGTGCTTTACTGTATCCATTTGATACCTCCATGAAAAATTAAACAGAATAAAGCCAATACAACAAATAAACAAAAGTTACCCTTGCACTTATTGAGTTGAAAGACATTAGCATACCAGTTTTGAAACTGTCAGATTTGTCCCTAGGAAGGATCCTGCAGCAACCTGCCTTCCCTGGGCAGCTTAGTATTTCCCATCTGTAATATGAAACTAATACTCTTGAAAGAATGTGTGAAGGTTACAGGTAAATGCCTGAAACAGAACTGGTTTATAATGATACTCACCAATGACAGTGATAAAAGAAGAATGAAGAGAAGGAGGGACGGACATATGAAAGGGAGACAGAAAAGAGAAGGGAGTAGAGCATGCAGGGAGAAATTGGGGAGGGAGTAAGGAAGAAGGGAGGGCCAGTTTTGGCTTGATGTGACACACACATGTATACATGTGCACATATAACCTACACTAATGATTTGACATGTTTCCAATGAATAAAAAGATGAGGGCCAGCTTTGTGAAGAATGTTAAAGTAAAAAGCATTGTATAGGAAACCTAGTACAAATTCATCATATCGTTTAATTACCCAACTATATAATCATCAAATATAATCAATGTGTCCTACAATCTGTTTTGTATCTTGGATTTTTCTCTAGGCTACATGTAGTAAGTAGTAATAAGCATTGTGATCCTGCCTTCCTATGAACATGTAAACTAAGTAGATGAATGCATTAACCAATCAGCCAGAGAAAATACTTCATGAATGATTGGAACTTCAAATCTTAAAAACCCAAGCTGACCAGTGAAGTACTATTTTAGATACTTTGGTCCAAAGAGGTGATGCCCCAGTAAGGGAAGATGATGTGTGCTTAGAAAAGAATATTCTAGGCACATGGAGAGGAGCATAGCCTGGTATATTAAAAAGAAGAGAGAATGGAAGAATGAGCTCAAGGAAAGGAACAGAAAAAATGGATCAGAGAAATTATGCAAGGTCAGGTCAGGTGTCCAAGAACCATGATGAAGAAGCAGACTACATCGAGAGACAATTTTGAGCAGCAGAGTGAACAAAAGTAATTTACTTTGTCAAAGGCTTGCCTGGTTTTATAAGAAAAATCCCTTTTATGAAAGAACTTTGAAGTGGGAAGACAGGGCACTTGGGTTCACAGAAGTAAGGAGTTTACTGGCTGTCTTAAAAAACAGCAGGTTTTTACATGGCCAGTTCTGAAGACTGAGAGAATCTTTAAGAACAGGAGATAGATGGCTCATATCCAGGAGCAATGCCATAACACTCGGAAGTTCATCTTGATGTGACCCATAAGACCACACTTTAAAAAGAATGCTTGAAAGACCCTCATATCTGGTTCTGGCGTTGGGGTACTTGGGAACCAGAAAATGGAGGCCCACCTTTCCCAGATAGTTATTGGGGTATCTGGCCTGCCATAGTGAGAGAAAAAGAGATGGAAAGACTCCCTACCCTTCCCATATCAAGATGCCAGTAAGTTTCTTTGAGGCTATAGGAGTCATTGAGGGGTGATCTGGCTCAAGTTACTCCATATATAACATTTTCCGGCCAAGAATATAGAAATTCAGGAGGAAGAAAAAGAGAGGTTGGGATTCTACAGCCAGGGGAGGAGCTGGGCTGTGGAGTTGGCCTGCCAACAGGAACTTCCCAGTCCCTTGTTTACTGGGGGGATTTTATCAGAGTTTTCCGAGATCCAGATTATAGTAAGATTTCTCAGCATTTCCCATAGATCCTCCCCGCTGTCATTATTATTCCCAGAAGAAGCAAGGGACAAGTAAGAACTCAGTAAAATATTAATAAGGCCTTTAATAAAAAAACATGTTCTGCGATAGTTTTTTTTTTACTCCCCCCCTGATTTTCTTGGATATATTTTATTTACGTTTCAAATGTTATCCCCTCCATATCCCCTATTCCATCACCCCTCCCACATGCTTCTATGAGGGTGTTTACTCACTCACCCATACCCTCCTGCATCCCTGCCCTGACACTCCCCTACACTGCTGCACCCAGCCTTGGCAGGACCAAAAGCTTCGCCTCTCATTGTTGACCAACAAAGTCATCCTCTGCTATATGCGGCTGGAGTCATGGGTTGCTCCACGTGTACTCTTTGAATAGTGGTTTAATCTCTGGAAGCTCTGGTTGGTTGGTATTGTTGTTCTTATGGGGTTACAAACCCTCTAACTCCTTCAATTTTTCCTCTAATTCCTTCATTAAGGGCCCCATTCTCAGTTCTATGGTTGGCTGTGAGCATCTGCCTCTGTATTTGTTATGTTTTGGCAGAGCTTCTCATGAACAGCTATGTCAGCCTCCTGTCAGCATGCACTTCTGGGCATCAGCAATATTGTTTGGGTTTGGTGACTGAATATGGGCTGGATCCCTGGTGGGGCAACCTCTGGATGGCCTTTCCTTTAGTTTCTGCCTCAGGCTTTGTCTCAATATTTCCTCCTGAGAATATTTTTTCCCCTTTCTAAGGACTGAAGCATTCACACTTTGGTCGTCCTTCTTAAGCTTCATGTGATCTGTGAACTGTATCTTGGGTATTTCGAGCTTTGGGGCTAATATCCACTTATCAGTGAGTGCATAACATGGGCGTTGTTTTGTGATTGGGTTACCTCACTCAATATTTTATAGGTAATATTTTATTTAATAGGATGATATTTTATAGATCCACCCATTTGCCTAAGAATATCACGAACTCATTATTCTTAACAGCTGAGTAGTACTCCATTGTGTAAATGTACCACATTTTCTGTATTCGTTTCTTTGTTGAAGAACATCTGGGTTCTTTACAGCGTTTGGCTATTATAAATAAGGCTGCTATGAACATGGTGGAACATGTGTCCTCATTGAATTTTGGAGCATCTTTTGGGTATATGCCCAGAAGTGGTATAGCTGGATCCTCAGGCAATACTATGTCCAATTTTCTGAGGAACCGCCAGACTGATTTCCAAAGCGGTTGTATCAGATTGCAATTCCACCAACAATGGAGTAGTGCTCCTCTTTCTCCACATCCTTTCTATCATCTGCTGTCACCTATGTTTTTGATCTTTCTACTATACTTCTACTCAGTAAACTCTGACCTTCTGTAACCCAGAGCATTGCAAATCATTGGACCAATTTTTCATTGCAACCTAGCTTGAACCAGAATGGTTCCAGATGTTTTCAGTTTTTACAGAATAGTTCTAATCTTATTCCAGGTGAAATGAGAAGATGGAAGGTTTAAAACACCAATGTCTTGTGTTTTAAAATGCAACCTTAGCTGTAGGCTTTTTATACTAGATAGACAGCATTGGTGCCTCTTAGGATAGACATTGACACAGAGATAAGAAAACCAAGCTTTTTTCTTTTGATCTCAACATCTCTGGGGGATGATGGGCTCCCCCAGTTACAACTCCTATGGCATCACTGTATTTATGATGCCAAGATTCCAAAATCCCCCATTTCTGAGACCATTACTGCTCTGTATCCAGTGCCTAATTTCCCTATCAGGCAGCATAAATTCATATGTAGTTATTCATAATCCTTTTGAAACATAATGCTGCTGTGATTTTCATCACATTCCAACCACTCAGCTGACTTCAAATACTGAAAAATTCAAAGTACAGGTTCTGGACCAGGCTACTGAGGCCATTGGGCATCCTTATGTGGCTGCCAACATTTCCCCTGCATTCAACATTTTATCTCAGGAATTCTTTTTAACTTCAGCCACCCTAGAAAGGTCAGGAATTCTTACCAATAATACCAGCAACTTCAGGAGGAATAATTATCGGGAGATTCTGATAAGGGAGTAGTTAGAGTTCAGATGGATCGATGGTAAGACAATCTTGCTGAAAAAAAAAAGAAAACACTGAAAGGACATAGATATTTTTCTGAACACTTGGATGTTGTTTGTTCCCTAAAATTGAAACAGTGTAGGAAACTTCTAGTAAAAGCTCTATCTGATCAATGATAAAATCCTGCTTGGTGATGTGGTAGTATGAAGGGCTTGGGATTCAAGAGTTGATGTGATATCTGAAGTTGTAAGGTAGTGGAAGTGAGTGAGAGGTGCAAGCCCACTTTATCCTGAGCAGAGGCACATCTTAATGAGGATTTGTGGTGTGCAGGACCTCTGCATGGAGTGGAGGGCTTAAATCTACTGATTCTCCTCCTCCTCATAATAATCACACCTCTGTGTTACCGATGGAAAAATCTGATGTCCAGGATGTCACACAGAAAGTTAGTGGTGGAACCAGACTTTCTCTCTCTCTCTCTCTCTCTCTCTCTCTCTCTCTCTCTCTCTCTCTCTCTCTCTCTTTCTCTCTGTCTGTCTCTCCTCTGTCTTTGTCTCTGAAGGAATATTTCTGAGATGCATTTAGAAAGAAAACATTAATATCGGGCTGAGGATACATCCATTATGGCTGGCACTGGAACACCTGTATCAGGTCCCAAGGTGATGACTAAAAGTTTTAAATTACATAAGACAGGATAAACAGGAAAGATGTTTCTTGGTAATGTCTGAAGCAAGCAATAAAAGGAATAAAGGGCTGGTGTGGTGTCTGTTGTACAAGCTTCTGGTGCACACAGAGGGCTTTCTTTGTGGAATTTCTACACAGATATTATGTTAGGCTTTCAACTCTGCAACAGCTGAAAAAAAAGCAAGTGGAAGAAAATGGTTTTTGTTTTCTTTTTATTACTTGTGTTGGGGTTTCAGTACAAAGTCAGTCTTTGATGCACTCTTCCCATGATGCTGTAAGGCTCGGAGAAAACTTTCAAAGCATGAGCTTTTAGGGGAACATTTTGATTTTAAACCATGAGAGATGTTGTGTTTAGTGTCACCTCAGGACCCAGTATTGGTGTTTTAGCAATGGCCTTCATGTGTGTATTTCAGGCATCAGGAAGGTGGAGGGCAAAAGAGTCAACAACAAGAACAACAACAACAACAACAACAAAAACCCAAAAGATACTTCTATACCCTTTGGTTAGATTAAGTCAGAGAACTACATCTAGCTATCATGACAATAAGAAGGGCAAACTTTATAAAGATTTGTTTACAGCTAATATTTCAAGTTTTTTTTTAGCAAACAAAGAGAAGACTGATATATTTGGGGTAGCATTGACTTTGATTAACATTTTTGAGTATATATTTAAGATAAGCAGAAAAACAAGGTGACAGTTTGTAGGTGGGAAAATTCTGACATCAATAGGCAATAGGGAAAGAGCTGAGTTAGCTCTTGGATTAATTACTAAGCTGGAGGAAGATAGTGCTAGTGGGAACACGCCCCAAGCAGGACATGACTTGAAGCTGCACAATTATAACTTTCTGAAAATTTTAATTTCCTTGTTGAAGATCCTACTCACAGCCTGACATGAAAATTCTGCCTCAGCCTTCAATATGCTTGTATGCATGTTTATGTGCCATATATGTGCCATGCCCAAGGAAGCCTGAAGAAGGCATTAGATACCTGGAACTGTAGTTGAGGGTGGCTGTGACCTGCCCTGTGGATGCTCAAACCAAACATGTCCTCTAAAAGAATGGGTGCTCTTCACTACTGAGCTGCCTCTCCTGCCTCACATTTCTGTTAATTCTCTGATTTATAAGACCGAGTTCTTCCCTTACATCCTTAAGTCTCCCTCATGCCCTTTGAGTTTGTAGTTCCAAACTTGTTATTGTTTTTAGAACACTAAACTTACTAAACCTTGTGTATGCATACTTCTTTGCTTAGTGAATCACAGACAGCCTTTTAAAGGAAGCTTAGATATATCTACCTTTTAAAAAATGACATATTGAAAATAAATACATTGCAGTCTTTTTAGCGCTGCTGTACATGCGTAGGTGTGAGACAATTTATTAAAGTGTGGGTATTCTCTCAGGGCCTATATCCTCGAAGATAATGGCTTTCCCTTCCCAGAAACCATCAATTACCAATACCTCCTCAGCTAGACATGGGACTTTGAGATCTTATCTGTGCTGGATTTTATCTGGCTGATCACTGCCATTGTGACTTCCTGTGTGCAACATCCTTGTCATGTCTGGAGAACACTTTTATTGTAGTCATCCATTGTGTGTAGATCCGACAATCTTCATACCCCCTCTTCCAAGATGACTCCTGAGCCTAGGTGGGGAGAGTGTGGTAGTGGTGTCCCATTTAGAGTCAGAAATTCCAGTCTTTCGTTTTATCTGTATTAATCATTATCCACTAGGAAAAGCTTATATGGTAAGGGTTGAGTACTGTATTAGTGTACAGATGTAAAGATAAGTACCAGGGGCAGTTTAATACAGGTCCACTTAGCAGAATAATTGTAGTAGGTTCTCCCACTAGGCCTGTCGTTTACCCAGGCAAAGATTATGCTCAATTTATCATTTTGGACATATGTTCTACCTTGTGGAGATGACAAAGAAATTAGAGAGAAGGGAATGGAGGGTGGATTTGATCAAAACACACTATATGAATTATGAAGTTTAAAAACAAGCAAAGGAAATCCAAAGGTAGATTGTTTCTCTTGTCATAAAGTAAATAAATATGTATTTATTTATATAATATGTTTTCGCTGAACTTTGAGTTTCCAAAAGAAAATAATTTTAAACACATTGCTTAACACGTAGTGAACGTTCAACATGTTTGTTGACTGGTTGAGAGTAGACGCAGATGGTCTACATTAATTTGAGTCTTTGGGGTCAATTGAAATGTGTATGCTACAGCAATACAATATTAACAATAATGGAAAAATACTAATTCCATTAGTCATTTTAAGGCTATTGTTAGGTATCTGGAAGGAATTTTGGGCTACTGAGGCTAGTGATAGGCAATGCCGTCACTTCTTTTCTTCTTTTTATAAAAAAGGTAATAAAATATTTTGTTAGAATTGCTTGATTGAAGGGCTTCATATTTTCATAGAAATTCACATTATTAAACCTCATAATGTTACATTGAAACTATTTTAAACAGAAATAGAAACACACAATTTTCCTTTTCTTTCTTCCCTCTAGCTTCCTTCAGCTACCGTTTCTCAAGCCCCTTCCATAACCCAGACTCTCAAGATGGTAATATCCTTTTCTGTGATTATTATTGCTATATATAAACATATGTGTGTGTTTCTTGTTACATATGTATGTATCTATGTGAATGCATAGATATATTTAAACACAACCTGCTGAGTCTGCTTTTGTTGGTGGTATGTATATGGTTTCAAGACTGAGTAACTGCGTTAGACATGGTATTGGAAAACTAAAGAGTTTCTCAGCACTATTGAGCTCTTAGACCTTAGGAACAAATATACTACTATAACTTTGCTAGACTAAGATAGTTCCTTACTACATTCTAAATCTTATCATAATACTATCAGATAAAACCACTCCTGGACTCAATGCAGAGATCAACAGACTGTGGGAATCCTAGACCCAGTGGATACATCTACATCACAACTCCTGCATCTACTGCTCAAGGAACATTGTAGAAATGGGATGGAACAATTTTAACAGGATGGTCACATAAAGGGAGGAAAAATCTTAAAGGTCTTACCCCCAGACAAAGGATTACAGGGTACTAATGCCTTCTGGGAGAAGAATTATCCTATCCCAGGGGTAAGCCCTCATATTGGTTATCCTAGTATTTATAATGGGTGCAAAAACACATTAGAGAAACCACAGACTCAAGTTTGGGGCCCTGCATAAACACAAGAGGAGAATATCATACAGTTTGTAGGATATTAGGAAATGAACACTGAAGGTGTATTTCTGTGGGTCTCTTCTACCTTTACCTACTTTCATGAAGGATCAATAACAGGTGTTGACTTCTCAAAGATTAGAGTTTTACAGAAGAGAAGTAAACTTATGTGAAAATTTTATCTAATTTTTCTTGGAACCTACTGAATGAGGACAATGGCCATGTGTTCTAGAAGACTTTTAGTGCTTCTTTTCATGTGCTGTCTATGGTGGCTTTATGAGAGCCGCACTATCTACTTAAGTATTGCAAGACATAGAACTCTATGGTGGGCTTTCCATGACTTCAGCTGTCTGTGTAGAGACTTTCTGATTTTTTTTTTCACATTTGTCCATCCTCTGAATTTTTATATACTCAAATTTATAGATTTTACTTAAATGAAATTAACCACTCTAAAGTAAAAGAAAAGCCACAGCTCTTTATTGTTCCCAGAAAGTATTTTTAATATATATTATCATGAATGCATAGTCATGATAAAATGCTGTCCTCTTATCATCTTGCATGAAACTACTATATAAACTTAGCTTTGCATGCTATAATTGTTGTGGAAAACAATGACATTTGGGATAATTCAAAATATCAATGCTATTTTTATCTATTACACTCTGTCTTGGTACACAATGAGAATTGATTAATAGAATTATATCTACCAGGAGGGCCATAATCTTGTCTTGATATGCCTGCCATTTTTATGAGTGACCTAAAGACATAGGAGGTGAAGGTGCTTGATGCGACTTCACCTCATCTGCCAGCAACTGGATGATGGAACTGATTCAGATTAATTTTTGACAGGCTTGTGTTGCATGAAGAAAACAGGAACATGATAAAAATTAATGTAGAGGATACACAATTAAGTAAACAGGTGTTCAAATATAGAAGGGATGATCTGAAACAACAGAGAGTCCATTGACCGAAAACTCATTAGGAGCAAAAACACAGCACATTTGCTAGGCAAGACATGCAAAATTGAGTTCCGGTGATACCCTCAACACAGCAGTTTAAAGTCATGTGCAATTAAGAAAGTTAACTAGTCTGCAGTTAATTAGGCTTATCAGTCTGCATCAGAAGAGTAGTATTCAACTCTAAGATATCATCAGCTTTGTTCCTGTTATGTGAAAGACAACTAGATAAAGTAGGGGTGTGGAATCTAAGGAACATAATTACAAGGCAGGTTTATGGCTGGTTTTGCATAGTAATCTAACTGGACTAGGGATGCGAATCTGATGTATAGGTATAAAGGCATTTTCAGCCTTAGAATCACTGAACTGAGTAAAGGTCTCCTTTAACTTCCCTCCTCTCTGCACCCCCACGTGTGTGTGTGTGTGTGTGTGTGTGTGTGTGTGTGTGTGCTTTCAATCTGCTGAGGCTGTGACTAGAACAAACTGATATGACATGGATTTTGCCTTCAGCTTGACAGGGGCCATCCATCCTCTGCCCTTAACACTGGTGCTTCCAGGTCTCAGGCTTTCAAGCACAGAAGGAATGGACATTTCTAGTTCTATAGCTTTTAGAAAACAAGTTGCACCCCAAACACATAGACACACATACACATACATACACACACATACACACATGTACATGCATGTACATACAAGCATTTGCACATGTGTGTACATGTGTACACACACAATAGATATGTATAATATATAAGGTATATTTACTTCACCCCCAGGAAATATATGTGTATATTTTGTGATGCTGTTTCTCTGGAGAACACTAATGTTTTATTGCTTGCTCTTTGGAAACTTCAAACATATGTATACACACGTGCACACACACACACACGCACACACAGTATACATTGTAGATAATGTATTCTAACTACTCTTATCATTATCCTGTCTGATCTCCCTTTCACTCATATTCCTACAGGTTTGTTTTCCATATTCATGTCTTTTTGTTTGGTTTTGTGCCCCATGGATTTTAACCAGGGTCATCTTTGTGACCATAGGTTTGGAACTGTCACTGAACTTAGGTTCACTTTACTGGGTATATAACCAAAGGCAGTGGCTGTTTTCTGCATAATCCGCCAGTAGCCAATAGCCCAGCAGGGATGGTTGAAGCTCCATGAGCCCTCTCTGATCTGATGGGCCAAGTTGTGTATGGACCCATGGCAGGCAATCACACCGTCGGTGGGATCATGTTTTCTGTGACTATATCAAGTTCAGAAAAAGGCATTTCTTGGCCCTCCCTACTTTGCAGTTGTTAATTTTTTCTGCCCTTATTTTTTAGTGTGACCTAAGCCTTGGAAGGGGTAGTTAAATGTTCTATGTAGGGATGATTGTTCAACGTGCACATATTCTCACTGTCTTAAGCAACCAAGTCTTTGTACTCATTGCGATTTACTATAGAGATAAACTTTTCTGATCAAGACTGGAAGTAGCATTTGTGTATGAATAAAAACACAAATATTTGGAAGACAGCTTGGTACCATGACAATTTAGCTGAACAAGAGAAGTAACTTCTTTTTTAAGGCCTATGAACTCTCCAAACATCAATTTTTTTTTTAAATAAGGTATATAGCACTAGGCTTTTATTTCCTCTTATAAAGTGGGACTCAGATGCAAGTTGACAGCAGTCAGTTATTTCCTGATATTTGTGACATTATTGCACATACTTGATTGGCATTTCAGGTTACAAACCTAACATGTAAGACCACTGGTACATTTTACCCACAGCAGCCTGCAGAAAGCTCATCAGCAGGGTGGACATTTCCAGCTCAGTTGCATCGCTATATTTTATAATGCAGGTTTGTGAAATCTTCACTAATAGGATCTTGTCATCCAGTCCTGTAAAACAACCAGTAGGAATGGCAAACAGCTTCTATTTTTTTGAATTGGTTTCCAGTGTAGTAGATTTCTATATGGTCTTTTCAAACATCCTTCGTTTTGGAGAAACCTAATTGAAATACACTCAGAAAAAACACTGTATCTGAAAACCTATCAATGTAGAAGATATTTTTCTTTATTATCTTAAGAAGGAGACTTATAAGAGGTAAAAGTTTTGGAAAGACGAGCCTGCCAGGACTGTTGTATGATGGTGCTTCATATGTGTGCAGTTGGTAATCAAGGAATGCTTTAACCTTATAGTTTTTATACTGATCACATGTCATTAGACAAGATAGCTTGTCTGTTGAAAAGCAAACTTTTAGACTGCATGGAGAGAGACAGTTGCTTCTGACAAGACACATGTTTTCAACACATTCTATGGGTTTTGGGTTTTTTTTTTTTTTTTTTTTTTGGTATTTTTTTGAGTCTGAAATTTTTCTTTCAGATTATTGAGATAATCCAGAAAATCGGCCTTATTATTCCTTATTTTCTGGGACATGGTCCTACTATATAGCCTAGGCTGGCTTCTAGCTTCTGGATCAGATTCTTCTGCATTAGTCTTCCTGGCATCTGGACCACAAATGCATAGATCTCTGCCTGCTCTGTCTTAACATGTAATTTAGAAGTTTTACAATATGAAAAAAGTAAGATGGAATAAAACTCTTAAGACTTTTATTTTTGGGTCATTATCTGATACCCTAATATGTAGTTTATAGTATAATCTCCACAGGTGAGTCAAAATTTTATTGCTTGTTGTAATGGCCAATCATTGAGCAATAAAATTGTGGACTACATGGCCTATTTGGTTTAATTGCAAATGGATGAAATGATCAGATCATCCATTTCATAGCTTTGTTAATTGAGTTTTCATGATAATTAGATTAGACAGTTGTTTAATGATCTAATTATCTGCTCCACAAATTGACCCTCAAATCACTTTGGAGTTTTTACCTAAGTAAACATACTTGAAGCTTTAGGGTAGTTTAGAACAATGATGTCATCTGTGGAAGAAATATTTGGTAAGCTGGTTTCTTCATGCAGAATGAAGCCATGCTATGAGGCTTTGCTGTACTACACTTTTCTATAAACCTAGAATGAATACTAGGGGTATTGTATTCTTTGTGTTTATCACAACAACATTTATAGGCTATGTGGACAGATATTTTTCTGAGGAGCAGCCATCCCTACCAACCTTCTATTGTACCTAATACTAGATCTTGTTTGAGGTGACAACATATTTTCTTCTCTATGAAAAAGCTCAGATAACTCATCAGGAATAATTTTTAGCTCTGATCAGATCCATTTCCCCTGGGCATGGTTGCACATGCATTCAATCTCAAGACCTTAGGAGGCAGGGGCAGGTAGAGGCCAGCATGAGTCAGAGACCAGCCTTGTCTACGTAGTGACTTCTAGATCATCTAGGGCTATAGAGTAAAACCCTGTCTCAAAAGAAATAAAAGTATCCCATTTCAACCTCATTATACTATTGAGGGGATTTTATATTTCTTTAATCAATGCTTATGTTCCCTTTATTATATTTGTTCTCCTTTGGTCACTTCGGAGATCCAGACAACAAGTCCATAGAAGATAAAATCAGACTGTTTTTTTTTTTCCCTATGTAGGCCTATGCTCAAGTCCTTGTAAACTAGGTGGAGTCCTTGCTGCTGTGCTTTCCATATTCATTTTTAACCACCATCCACATACCTACATTTCCAAATAACAAAGGCATCTGTTCTGACCACCTAATGGCCATCTGGTACCTGATCTTTTTATAGTAACTTGCATCAGAGGCAAACAATTGAAACTCCTCTTTATTATCCTTGGACAAATAGTTTCTACTTTCTAATAATTAGTGCTGATACCCTTTGAAGCTTACTTGAAAACAAAATACTTAAATAAAAGCCCTGGTAGCATAATACTGATAGAAGGTTTGAGTGCATCAGGATCTTCCCAGGCCCAGTTGTACAGTGACCTAGAGAAGTAGGGTGCCAGACACTCACAAGCACCACAGACGGACCGGAAACAACGACAGCAACTTTCTTGTCTCATGTAGGTGAAGATTAAAGGTGTGGATAGTCATGGGATTGTGTGAAGTGGAAACAAGATTTGTTAAGGAAAAGTGAGGGTAACTTGTAGGCAGGAGAAGGCTCTCTGATAGAGGGGAAAGGTGTGGAACTTCCTTGTCTGGGCTTTTATAGGCCAATGGCAGAAATGGGACAAAGACTGGGGTGATTGTGGTGTGACTGATTACCTTATCCAGCATGTCCTGAGTTCTGAAATCCTGGCTAGGGGCAGGGGGGAAACTGAAAAAAGACGGGTACACAGAAACACACAGTAAAGCTGGGGTTCTGCTAATGTTTCCACCACAGCTCTGAACCCCAGGAGGTCTCTGTAGGCCAGCTGTATTAGGCTGTAAGCATCTGGGAGGTGGAAGGCATGTTTGCAAGACTTTGTACACACCGAGTAATTCTTCATAAACACGCACATTTGGACTTCCAAGGAAGTCCATATCATTTCCTCAGCCTGGTTCTTACAGGAAACAACTTTGGAAACTGATCCCACAGGGTAGTGGCCTTGTAGCCATCAGCAGACCATGCCCACATCAAAACAGACATTTACTTAGAACATCACTCATCCATGTCTTCTACTTGCTACAACTTGTCATCTCTTCGGACTATCATGGGATGTCAGTAGATAGCCTAAACACTTGATGCATCGCTCCCTGGCCCAATCATAAGTAATTCATGCAATGCACACCTAGTTAGGGATGATTGAAGTCCCCATATTCATCTCTGACTCTTGGTACCAACTTGTCAGCAGTGGTTAGTCCCTTTCTCGTATTGTGCTGTGAATTATCCTAAGCTCTCTTTGTTCTTACTCACTTACCTCATATTTAACTCTCTGTTCACAGCAATGCCTGGGGGCCTCTTTACTGAAATTGGTGGAGACTGACTTTCTTAGAAGATATTATGACTTAGTTTTCTATAATTAGCTTCACTGGGAGCAAGAATATATCAAAAGGCAATAGTGCTCAGTTGATGTTCCCATCTGTGACCCTAAGGTGGGTCAGCAAGCTAGGTAGGCAGGCAACCCCGGTCTTCCTTCTCAGTACTTGCCTTTTACTGTGTTTTCTTTGCTGGCTTATAAAAAAAATTGAACTTCTTTGTGCTCATTTCAAGTGTTTTTGCCCTCACTGTTTTAAATGTAACTGTGCTGGTGGTTAGGTTTCTTGTTTGTTTTTTGTTTGCTTTTGTTTCTGTTTGTTTTTGCCAACTTGAGATGGGCTAGAGTCATCTGGAAGAGTACTGAGAAAAAAATAACCCAGAGAGAACAATATCTCTACCAGATTATCCTAAAGGCAAGACTGGTATATTTGCTTGATTAATGATTGATTTTCGAGAACTCAAATCTCTGTGGATGGTTTCATTCAAGTAGCCCTGGGTTTTATAAGAAAGCAGTTGAACAAGCCAGTAAGTCATGTTCGTCAACGATCTCTGCTTTAGTTCTAACATCTGGGTTGCTGCCTAGAGTTCCTATCCTGACCTCCTTTCCATGGTAGGCTGTAATAAAGACATGTAAGCCAAGTCAAGCCTTTACTCCTCATGCTGAATTTAGTCAGTTGTTTATCACAGCAACAGAAAGCAACATTATTCTTAGACATAATGGCCCTTCTCACTGTGGCATTTATGAGCACCTTGTTTTTGCAACGGGTCTTTTCTCTTACTATTTACAGAAATCTAGCTCTGGCCTCAATAAGACAAATAATTATAGCACATAGATAGTATAGAGCTTTAAGCCACTTTAATCCCTGTATTTCATTCTTTGTGAAAGCAACAGTCTGTTTGGGAGGATTCATTTCAGACCAGCTCATTTAGCTTGGAAGTTTTGACTATGGAACTGGACCTAGAATCTGAGTCTAACTTCAGAACCACAAAATAAAGACAAACCACTTATTACTTGTAAATACAATGTCATAGTAGACTAGTATCTGATAAACTTATGACCACACAAAACGGTGGTATTATTCATTGAAAAAAATGAACTCAGTGTAGCTGTCAAGAGACGGATACATCCAATTATCAGAAAGCCTGGCTTCCATCTTTTGCATGTATAGACTGTGGGGTGCTAATTATCTGTGCTTGTTGAACACAACTTTAATATACATCTATGCAAAACTACATGTAAATGTTTTAACATGCATGTACATGTTCATAACTATACATGTACAGATGCTATACATGTATGCATTTACCAAAGGTTATGTAGACAATTCCAAGACTTAATTACTCCTTAGCACCAATCATTCATTTCCAATAAAATGGAAAATTAATTTTAATGAGTTTTAGAAGGATCAGTGAAAGAGAACCCAGATAATCACTTAATCATTTAACCCATGTTTTCCCAGAATACATCTTCATTTTGGGATTTTATACTAAAGAGTTCATGCTGCTACCTAGATACTGTGCCATCAGATCTAATAGTGGCTGCTGGTACTGTTGTTCTAGGAAGACAGGCTTAAATTCAAGAGAATTCGTTAATATTTCTGAGTTCGGATGCTCATCTTCTGCCTCCATGACTTTGCTATTGTCTCTCTCTGTTTTCTATGATGCAGATTCTATTGAGCAATTGAAACATAAGATCATAGTTTGGGACAAGAACATATAGACAAGAGCCTCAAGTACAATGTATTTTCTTATCATTAGTCCCTTGGTTTTCCATAAACCCACAAAAGTCTGCAACTAAAGCTCTTTTCAGCAGCATCTTCCTTCTTTGAACATATCTTCATTTGTGTCTGCCTTGTTTATTTCAGTAGTTAGGTGGTACCTTAGCAACAGGCAGCTCCTTGATTCTTTCTCTTCTTCACACTACTTACAGTATACTTAAAAAGTTGTTTATGCTTTGTATTCTTGAACATTCGAAATTCTGTTATTTCCCTCTGATATATGCTAATAGTGAACCATAAACCATGTTCCTTTCTTCTAAAAAATAGTCACATTAGGTAGAATCAGGCCACCGAGGCAATGCTAGTCTTCCTCCATGAATTTTTAGTTTACATCTCAATATACATTTTCTTTGTAATCTAGAAAATGCATGCACATTACCAAAGACGGGTTATAGTAATTCGCACTAATTTCCGTAACGAAAACAGAGAAAATTTGCTTGGAGTTGCCCACTTTAACAGCACTTATTTAGTTAGTTTTTGAAAGTTATTATTTATTTATTTTGGAAAGACAGTTTTACTAATTTACTGTGTAGCCGAGTGTGGACTTGAAATCATGTTGAGCCATGCATGCTATCCTGTAAATTCTTTTAGTGATAAGGTTGTGGGAAGGCAGAGGAGAAGAGAATATGATGGTGAGTGTAATGGCCCAGCACTAAACCCATTTACTATATATATATATATATATATATATATATATATATATATATATATATATATATATATATATACATACACACATATATGTGTGTGTGTGTGTGTGTGTGTAATTGTTACTGAAATACCAATTATTTGTATGCTGATAAATGATACAATATCATATGGAATCCAGATGCATTGCGGCAGCATATTTTCCATTTTTAACACAAAAATCATTTTCTTTTTGACCTTTTTAACTCTCTCCTTCCTTTAGAGTCTTCATTATTACGAATTAAGTGTTTGTTTATCTTTTATTGTTATACATTTTATGCATTACCAGTTTGGAAGTTGAGGCTCACCAGTCTTACTGCAGCTCTGGGAAAATGTTCCTTCTGCCTTTCTGTGCAGGCTCCTTCTGCCAGTAGTCACATATTTATGGTAAGTGTCTCTGTCCCTTTGGCTCTGTCTAGTAGGCTTCCCTTGCCAATTTTGGGGTTGGGAGCCATTGTTTGCCTTTCTATGAGAGCTGAAACTCATGCGTTGAGACCTGGCTGGGAGCCACAGCTCTGGGAAGTTGTTTGCTTTCAGGGTCATGTACTGAGACTTGTGTTCCCCATTTGCTACTCACCATCATCTGCTTGATCTTTCTAGTATAATTTCCAACCCTTCTCCGGAACCACTAGCACTTGGTTGAAGGTACAGTTACTGTGCCCTGAGGCTCCAATAGAAGAGCCAGCTTCTTTTATTCTGCAGGGTTCTTTAAATAAAAGGAGCCACCTCCCACACTGCCTCTGTGTGGTTTTCTGTTCCTGGCCTATGAAACAACATTCTACCCAGTAGTTCTCAGGCTCTAAGCCTGGATTCTAAAAGCCCCACATTAGGCACCATTAGTAATCACAGGCTTTTCCACCTGTGCCCCAGGTCCCAAATAATGGCTTAGAGACTTATTTATTTATAAATAAGTGCTTAGGCCATAAGCTTTGGCTCATTCTCTGACTAGCTCATAAGTTATGTAACATGTATAAAGTATTCTATGTCTGCCACAAGGCTAGCTACTTCTCAGTTTCATGCATCTACCTGACTTCCTCAGAGTTTGTGGTGAATTTCCTGTGCTTGACTATTTCCCAGAGTTCCAATATTTCTACAGGAACTTTCAGTTTCTACTTCCTGTCTGTTGATAAAAGAATATTCACCTCTTTATTGATAGGTGATCCTTCTACACAGTCTACAAGAAATAATTCCTACATATGTGTACTCTCAAATGGTTCTGAAGGTAATGTCAGGGTTGGTTCCTTCTGAGGACACTAAGGGGAAGGTTATGGTTTGTGCCTTTCTCTGTGCTCCAGAGTCTTGCTGACAGCCATTGCTATTCCACCTACCTTGGTCTTTGCTATACCACTTTTTGGCCTTTATCTTTATGTGAACTTTTTGGTTGCTAGTTTTCTCTTTATCAAAATATGGTCCAATAGGCAAAAGATTTGTGGAACTTAATATGACCATATGGAAAAAACATTGAACAACGGATTTTTAAAAATGGTGATTCTAGTTTAGATAAAATAGAAATAATTTATTATGATCCAGCCTATCAGAATGCAACAATATTGTCGGAATCCAACAATGGCATAGAACAAGTTTACACCATATGTAGGTAGCAGAGAAAGGAGCACCTTGGCTTTCTTCTTTTGTCCATTTCATCTCCTTTTTATTTTTATTCCTGATATACTACTGATCACTCTCAGGCATGTTCTTCCCACAGTTAAGACCCTGGAAATGCCTTTAATGAAGTTAGCTCCAGTCTCTTATGTGATCCTAAATCCAGTCAAGTTGATGATGAACATCACCCATCACAAGGTTCTGAAAATGATCAACTGTGACCATGGGGCAGTAGCTCACTCTAACTACTATTGTTTAGCACTTGTTCCAGAGCATCACTGGCCGTAATCTTCTGCTCCAAATTCCAGGTGGTTCATCCTGATTCTGAAACTCAACTTACCTTTTTACAGTTGGCCAAGAGTTATGCATTTATTTAAAAACTAATTAAAAAGTTGCCTTTATGTCTAGAAATGTCACCTGAATAGAATACTTGCCAATCATAGAATGCCCCTATGTTCCTCTGTCAAACTTAGTCTCCGCATCTTCTGAAAATGCAAACTTTCAAAGCAAGAGATGGGTTTCCTGGTATGTTTATGAATAGCTTGGTAAGTTTATTTTTTCTTACTCTCATTTTAGACTTGACTTTTCTTTTGATAACTCAGCATTACGATGTGTGGTGGTTTGAATGAAAATGGTACCCAGATGATGAATTATTTTGGAGGATTAAGAAGTACATCTTTGTTGGAGAAGGTGTGCTCTTATTGGGGGATGTGTGTCCCTATGGTTTCAAATTTTCATTCAAGGCCCAGTGTCTTGCTCTTTGCCTACTGCCTGTATGTGGATCAGGATGTAAATCTCTCTATCTACTGTTCTTTTCTATTTGCTTCTCACTATGATAATGAACTAACTATCTGAAAATATGAGCAAGACTTCCCCCTCTTCCCATCAAATTATAAGAGTTGCCTTGGCCATGTTGTCTCTTCACAACAGACTAGGAAGCAATGGACATATTAGATGAAAACAAAACGTAAGTAATTATGTGTAAAGCTAATGTGGAAAAAATTGGAAGACATCAGTTTTTATGGTTTATAATTTATGGTTTATAATCCTGTCATCATTTATAAGTACATTTTAAATATTATTTTGGTGATGGCAGAGTGTCTTCAAGTATGGAGCACCTAGCTTTGCTTTCTGGATTCAACTATAAGGTGTAGGGCAAATTTCTTAATAATGTAATCACTTATAGAGCACTAACTCTGAAGGTGCTCTGATAAGTTTCCTCTGATGGATGATTTCATCCATCACAAGAGGCTGGGATTGTTATCAAACTAATTTAAATCCATTAGGAACAGCAAGTAATGCATCCATTATACACCCAACAATTTTTACATTAGTAAACCAAGTGTTGTTAATAGCATATAGAACAAAATGTTTGAAATGACTACATGGGACAGAGAATATAAAATATAAATGTTTATTATCATTAATTTGTTAGTGTTACAAGGTAAAGGTAATGGCCTACAAGCAACTTCATCTGACCTTAAAGAAGAAAACAAATTGTGATATTGCAAAGCATGAAAGGCCCAGTTCTGTTTCAAATGCAATTTGAAATTGATGTTAGATCTACAAGACAAAGGATTGTAGAGTCTATTTGATAAAGAACTGGAGCCCTCTTCACTTGAAGACTTGTTGACTGTTCAGGAGAAAAGGCCATGGATCGATCAGTTCTATTGGGAGACAGCTGTGAAACAGGAAATCACTACAAAAATTAGGATGAAACACAGGTTAAGAGAAGTCTCTGTGCTCCAAAACTGTTCCACCTGAAGGGTCAACATTTAAAAACTAAGATGTGGCATGCCTTATATGCCACCCTACTTTTGCTGTAACATCTGAAATCCTAGCAAGTTACGTATGAATGTTCTGGAGAATCAGGGGGAAAATAGTGGACTCTGTACATAGATAATCAGAATACGGGTTATGTAAGTTGTCTTCCCAGTGAAGTAATGTGGAAAGACTTGAAACACTGCTGGGAACTGAACACTTCAGTAGAAGTAGGAGAAATGCTGGAGGCATTGTCAGGAGCTTAGGAGGCTTCTGCAGAGAAAGCAATTGAGCCAGGGATACAGGAGAGGGAGGAATGAATATTAAATAAAAAACCCTCCAATTTGTGCTTACCTCATTTTCTTAAACTCCAGCTCCAATTTTAGAAATGTTCAGAAAAGAACAACGATCCAGTTTACCTAATCTCTATTGATTAGTTAATAAAAGCACTCTAAGTGCAACCATTTTGAAACTGAGGAGGATTTCAAAGCAAGTGGGAAAGTACTGGAACACTGGGAGCCAGTGGAGGAAGTGCCCGAGGTTCCTGTGGACCACACACTCTGCAGTCGTTCTCTATTCGATCTCTAGCTGCAATTATGTCTGCAGCCGAGGGAAGTGAATCTTTTTCTTTGGTCTCTAGAGAATCAAGAAGCTCATGTATGCTCACATGTCACACTTAGCATAAAAAATACCAATGAAACTGGAATGAGTCACATAAACCTGAAGAGATCTCCAGCTGGCAAAGTGTCTTGTCTTTGTAGCACAAGAAAGAACATAAGGACATTAAGACATAAAGAAGCATTAGATGCTTCACAGTCAGGGGTTTCCAGCCACAGTCAACGTGTGGCCATTCATGGATGCACTGTTCAAACTGTTTTCTGAGGAAGCAAAAACATTCTTTTCTCTGCACCCTAATGTCCTTAGTGGCACGGGGAAACCACTCCTCATGTTCCTGAGCAGATTTGAAGAGAGTACTACTCTTAGACTTTTTTTGTTTTGTTACATATTTCTTTTTGAACTATAGAATACAACAAACTAAACTTGCCTTTGAGAAGTATTTAATTATTTTTTAAAGATGCTCATTTACACTGGCAACTTACTATGTAAGAAGTTTTGTGTATGTGAAGCCTTAGCTGTGGGCAGCAGACATGGGTTTCTTGAGGCATGGGGTCTTAAATCAGTGTGACACTGCTGCATCTTGTCACTCAAAGTGATAAGGCATACCAGGATTGCAGAAGCAATGTCAAGGACAGAATAAAAAAAATTAAAGGAAGAAAGAAAGAATGGCCAGGAAATTCACAGCTTGAAGCAAATAAAATGTTCCCGAATTCCCAGGAAGAGATGGTGAGTGCTGAGGTTTCTGAGTAACAGAAAGTCCTCTGTGAGAAGCTGCTTGTACATAGAAGGTTTTCCTGTAACTTTTCAAAAACCCTTTGGGGGTTCCCTCTTCTACCTTGCCCCCAGATACCTACCCTAAGTTAACCTCTTCCTATTTCATCACATGATTATGTTTGATCTCCCCATCCCTGAAACCTCATCCCTATGACCCACCTTTAATTCCCTGACCTGTGTGAGAATTTTCAGTGAAATGCACATACCTGAAGATTTAAAGCTAATATATGCAAATGAGAGAAAACATACATATGTCTTTCTGAGTCTGAGTCAGCTTACTCTGAAAGATTATTTCCAACTTTACCTATTTGAGAATTTGATAAATGTCTTTTTTTTTTTGACAGTTGAATAATGTTCTATTGTGTAAATTTATCACATTTTTATTATTCATTCATTGGTTGATGGTCACCTAGACCGTTTCTATTTCCTGGTTATTGTGATTAGAGCAACATAGATGAACAAATATCTTTGTGGTAGAATAGTAGAGTCTTGGGTATTCCCATGGAAGGATTAGATGGATTATGATTTAAATTTATTTCTGTCTGTTTTAGGACCATCCACATTGATTTTTGTTGTGGTTGCACCAGTTGGCACTCCCACCAGCTTATAGGGCTAGGATGAAATATCCAAAGTCATTTTAATTTGAATTTCCTTAATAGCTAAGGATGTTGTTGTACAGTGTTATTTGGCCATTTTTATTTCATCTGATGAGAACAGTTTTTTAGTTCCATGCCCATTTTAATAGTGCTGTTTTATTCATTTTTAGTTTTTTTTGAGTTCTTTGAATAATCTAGATACTACTTCTCTGCTAGGTGTACATCTGATAAAGACCTTTTCTAATTTTGAAGGCTGTCTCTTCCCTTAAGTGATGGTGTACTTTGCTCTACAGAGACCTTTAGTTTCACAAATTACCATTTATTATTTGCTGATCTAGATGCCTACACTAACGGGATCCTATTCAAAAAGTTTAAACATATTATCTACCTTGTTCTTTTTCACTTTCTCCTTTCTTCTTCTCCTTCCTTCACCTTCTCTTTCCTTTTCTACTTCATTCACCTTCTCCTTCTTCTTTTCCTTCTTCTTTAATGATATTCAGGTTTTCAGGTCTTATGTTGAAATAAAAGCTATTTTATTTTTTGAGTTGAGTTTTGCTCAAAATTTGTCAAAGGCAGAGGTGGTTAATAACAGGGCAGTTGTACATGTGAACTCACAATGGTTGTGACAGTATGCATAAGATGGTGGCAAACTCAAGCAAGACAAAATTCTAGTATAGAAAGGGAACGTGGGCATGAAGTTCCATCCCTACCTGAGGTGCTATTGGCCATTGATGGTTGCTGGAAGAAGGAGAGTTAGATTCCTTTAAGGGTATAATCTCTGGTAGGTTAACCACACTCCAGTGGAAGGTCTTTGGAATAGAGAGAGAGAGAGAGAGAGAGAGAGAGAGAGAGAGAGAGAGAGAGAGAGAGAGAGAGAGAGAGAACATGAAGATGTGGAATTCAATGGAACACACAGCAGTGAGTTTCCTAAGACTGTTTTGAGATTTTTTTTTCTCTTCCAGAGCTAGTAATACCGACAGCAAAGTCTAATGTGAAGTAAGATGTTTCCTGTGTTTATGATCTGTTTGCATTTATCCATTAATTATCTTTATGTTAATAATCATAATCCAAGGGCCTTTATATTCCATTTGTTTATTTACAGACAAAGGGAAGAAAACTAGTCTTTCCCTAAAGGAGTTAAGGACTTGTGAAAATACAATCCCATGTGTTGAGTTTGACATTAAAATTGACTAAGGGATAATGCAATGCTCTACGATAGGCCATTAGAGCCAAATTTATTCGTTTTATTCTGAATCTATTTTTGCCCTACAAGATATTTCAATCCTAAAATTCATACAGCCCAAGGGAAGGATGTCCTGGGAGCAGATCATCTGTTCCGTTCTGCAGTTTGACTGAAGAAACCCCAAGGGCTGGAACATAAGCTTGCTTAAGCTCTGTGTAACTTCTCACCAGGAGCCCTTGTGGATTGTTGTGACCCTTCCTCAACACTTTGTCCTTAGGGAAACACTCCAAGTTTCTGTTAGTGGTGAGTGTATGCAAATTCAAAGTAGATGATTTCTGTTATTAGAGCAAGAATTCAATTTTCTAGCTTTGTCTGAGCATGACAGACTGGTAGGGGTGGCACAGAACAGCTTTGTTCTTCCAGGTAAAAAGGGAAGGCTCGTCAAAGTAAGTACAGTGCTTCAAGCTTCCGCTGTAACTGCCTCTCCAATGTACCCATTAATTCATTTTAAACTTTGTTCTGTAAAGCTATGAAACCACATCCACATCAGAACATGGAATGTGGAGTAACCTAAATCTGTATTCCTGGGCCATAGTCACTCAGCATGGTTCTCGTGTAAACGTATAGTCCCTTTAAGATAAGCTCTGGCTTTTGCCTTACCAATGCTAAAGTTGTTTCTACAGGGCAAGAAAATCTTCTGGGGAAACAAACTGTTTCTTCAAACACCAGAGGTTAACATGTGTGGAGGAAAGGTAGTTAGTTCTTCAGCTTCAGCTACTCCCAAGGAGTGAGGCTGCTGTGGACTGGATGTGTCTACCAAAGTCCACATAGGGGAATCTGATTCCCAGAGCAACAGCTTCAAGAGCTGAGATATACCATAAGAGGGGATTGGGTCAAGGGACAGCACTCTGATGACTAAACTGATGAGGCATTATCGTGGTAATGGATCAGTTGTAAAACTAATAAAAAAACTTGGCTTCTTTCTCTCACCGACTTGCATTCATTGCTCTCTCTGCTTGATGCCATCTTTTGACTTGGCAAGAAGACCCTATGTTGCAGCTATGAACTTTTTTATGGATAACGTATTCAGTCTGCAGTGTTTTACTAACTGGGGTAGAAAATGGACTGAGTGAGGGAAGTGATAGGAAACAGCTTTGTGCTAAACTTATAGAAGATCAGGTGGGTATCTGGGAGAGGGATATTCCAGATAAAGAACAGCTATAAGAAATGTCTTCGATGTGAAGGTGTTGTTCATGTGTTTGAGTAAGAGAGTGTGTGTGTGTAGTTGTGAGCAAGTGTCAGGTAGCATGAGTGAAGATTCAGTCTGTGGATATTGTCAGAACAGAACAGGATAGCTTGTACTCTAAAGGGTTTGTGTGTGTGTGTTTGTGTGTGTGTGTGTGTGTGTGTGTGTGTGTGTGTGTGTGTGTGTGTGTGTGTGAAGGAATGAGAGAGTGCACCTGACAGATTAAAGGGTTTATTTGGAGTACTGTTTTAAAAGAAAATACTAAGCAATAAGAAACACGGGCCAGTGTAGCCATCTTGAGAGGTGAGAGAAACTAAGCCTTCTTGGTAATGAGAAGAAAACACTAAAATGAATAATTAGATTCTCATACTATTATTTATGTAGACCCAATGTAATTTTCTAAAGCATTGGATTGGGGTGTGAAATCTAGGAAAGGGGTGTTAAAACTTGATGTAAAGTTTTAGAATTTAGCAATCTGCAAAAATGTGATTGTCATCCATTGAAACTTGACTTGAGTCATGTCACATTTTCTGTACCCTTTAGGCCCCAGAGTGAAGAATGCCCAGTGGAGGTAGAATTTTGCCCTTTGTGTCACAGTAGCATTTTGATTGTAAAGATGACAAATTAGCTGCAAATACATTTCAGTGAGTTGCAGCCCTACAACTAAGGTATAACCCAAGGGATTTCTTCTCACCCTTTCTATTTCTTCTCTGTTTACATTTTCCTAGAACATGAAGCCACTCTGAAGAGTGACACCCATGCACGGTGGAGCAATGAAGGGGCTTTGATCTCCAACAGCCTTGTATAGAAACCCATGGTGCAGATGGGAGAGGGGAATAGATGTCTTTTTTGTCTAAACTACTGTTAACTGACATCTGCATTGTGGCTGTGTTCTTTCTCCAAACTAACACTGTGAACTATCCTCAGTCTTTGTTCTCACAAAACTTTTGATTTATCTTCTTTTCTTTTTTTCCCTTCCTCCCTTTTTTCTCCCTTCTGCCCCCCATCTCGATCTCTCTTTCTGTTTTGCTTTCTCTTCCACACCTACCTTTTTACGCTGAAAAGTTTCATGACTGGTGTCTTTGCTCTGTTTCTTTTTGTACTTCTCAAATATCTCACCAGTCTCCTGTAAGGCTAGTCTTTGGCTGTTTGTGAGTCCCTTTTATCTGAATTGTTTTCCTCCTCAGTATCTTAGTACTTCAGATGACAATTTTTAACATTCATTTCCAAAATCTGTGGCTGTCCTAAGGCCTTGAGTACCTGCTTTCCAACATCCTGAACAGATCTCTATTTGGCTATCTCACTGTCTCATATTTAGCAGGTTTAAATTTGAATCCATATTTCATTCAAATGAGACTGCCTTCTGGTGCTCTCTATTGATGACATCATTATCTTCCCAAGTCACATTTATAGTTTAGCATTATCTTTTTCTCCAATAATTTATTTTTATTTGCTTTATATTTCAATCAGAGACCCCTCTTTTCCTCATACTCCCATCCTTAAAAGTCCCTCTCCCCATTGCCCCCTTCCTTTCTCCTCAGGAAGGGTAACCTCCTTGGGTACCACCCCACCTTGGGACATCTAGTCTAGGAGGACTAGGCACATTCTCTCCTGATGAGCCCCAACAGGCAGTCCAGGTAAGGAGAGATGATCCAATGGCAGGGAACAGAGATCAAGACAACCCCCACTCTACTTGTTAGGGGACTAACATGAAGACCAATATTCCCATTTGCTAAAAATGTGAGGATGGGCTAGGTCCAGCCTCTACATGCTCCCTGGTTGGTGGCCTAGTCTTTATGAGCCTAAATGGGTCCAGGTTGGTTGGTCCTGGAAGTCTACTTGTGGTATTCTTGGCACTTTCAACTTGCTCACTTCTACCCCCAACTCTACCACAAGACTTCTTGAGCCCTGCCTGATGTTTGGTTGTGGGGCTCTGCATCTGCTTCCATCCACTGTTGGATGAAGCCTCTCAGGATATAGTTATATAAGGGTCCTGTCTGCAAGCATAGCAGTGTATCATTAATAGTGTCAGGGTTGGCTCTTTCACATAGGATGGGTCTCAAATTGAAACAGTCATTGATTTGCTGTTCTCTCAGTCTCTACTCCATCTCTATCCCTGCACATCTTGTAGGTAAGGCAAATTTTGGGTTGAATGATTTGTGGGTGGATTGATGTACCCTTCCCTCCTCTAGAAGTCCTGCTTAGCTACAGGAAGTGGCCATTTTAGTCTCTATATCCATCTTGGATAGGAATCTCACCTACGTTCACTCCCATATCCTCCATATAGTCTCCTCTGTCCTATGTCTCCAGCTAGTCATCAGAGATGTCCTTACATTGATTTTCATTCTCACTCCCAGCCCTCTCACCCTTTCTTCCCATACCTGATAAACATCCCCATCTCTCTCCCCCACTCAGTTCCCTCACTCCATCCACCTCCAATGACTATTTGTTTCCTGTTCTGAGTGATATTTGAGCCCCTGGGACCTCCTATTTATCTAATGTGCTTGGATCTAAGGATTGTAGCATAGTTACCTGCACTTTGTGGCTAATGTCCACTTATAAGGGAGTACATACCATATGTATATACATGTGTGTATACACATACATACGTGTGCCTTTCTGGGTTACTACACTCAGAGTGGTATTCTCAAGTTCTATTCATTTTTCCTGCAAAATTCATGATGTCTTTGCTTTTAATAGCTGACTGCTATTTCATTGTGTAGATGTATTACATTTTCTTTATTCATTCTTCTGTTGAGGAACATCTAGGTTGTGTATAGTTTCTGGTAGGATGGAGCATCTTTTGGGAGTGATATAGGTGGATCTTGGATTAGAACTATACCCAGTTTTCTGAGAAACTGACAAATTGATTTTCAAAGTGTGTACCTGTTTACACTTTCACCAGAAATGGTGGAGTGTTCCCCTTGCTCCATATCCTCACCAGGATGTGCTATCTCTTGAGTTTTTTTTATCTTAGTCATTGTGACAGGTATAAGATGGAATCTCATGATCATTTTCATTTGTATTTACCTGATGACTAACGACATTGGACATTTTTAAAGTGATTCTTAGCCATCAGAGATTCCTTTGTTGAAAATTCTCTATTTAGCTTTATGCCCCAATTTTTAATTGGGTTATTTGGTTTGTGGGTGTCTACATTTTTTAGCTTTTTATGTATTATCTTTCTGTTGTATACAGGGCTACTGAATCTTTTCGCAATCTGTAGGATCTCACTTTGTCCTATTGACAGTGTATTTGTCTTACAGAAGCTTCTCAGTTTCTTGATGTCCCATTTTTCAATTGTTAATCTTAGAACCAGAACTTGCTCTGTTTAGGAAGTTGTCTCCTGAAACAATTTGTTCAAAGCTGTTCCCCACTTTTTCTTCTAATAATTAAATTTGGTGTTTTCAGTTTTATATTCAGGTCTTTGAGTTTTGTGCAGGGTGATTAATATGAAAATCTATTTGCATTCTTCTACATGCAGACATCCAGTTAGATCTACACCATTTGTAGATGTTTTCTTTTTTTTACTGTATAGTTTTGACTTCTTTGTCAAAATTCATGTGTCAAGTATTCAAGTATATTTATGGTTTTTAATTCTATTCTGTTGATTAATCTATACCAATACCATTTGATTCTTATTTCTATTGCTCTGAAGAACAGATTGAAATCAAGAATGATGATACCTCTCAAAATTCTTTATTGTACAGGATTGTCTTAGCTATTCTGCTTTTTTGTCTCACCACATGAAGTCGAGACTTGCTTTTCAAAGTCTGTAAATAATTGTGTTGGAGTTTTGATGGGAATTGCATTGAATCTGTAAAATGCTTTTGGTAGGATGAACATTTTCTCTCTGTTTTTTCTACTGATCCATGTGCATGAGTGATCTTTTTATCTTCTGATGTTTTCCTCACTTTCTCTCTTCAGAGTCTTGAAGTTTGTGTTGTATAGGTCTTTCACTTGCTTAGTTAGAATTACACCAAGGTATTTAATATTATTTGTCACTATTATAAAGGGCATTATTTCCCTAATTTCTCAGCACATTTATTGTTTGTATAAATGAGGGATACTGATTATTTCTAGTTAATCTTATTTCCAGCTACTTTGCTGAAGGAGTTCTCTGGTAGAATTTTTGTGTGTGTGTGTGTGTGTGTGTGTTACTTATGTGTGCTATTCTGATATCTGCAAGTATAAACACTTTGAATTCTTACTGTCCAAATTCTTCCTTTATTAAGTTGTCTAATTGCTCTAGCTAGAACTTTAAGCACTTAATGTTTAATAGGGAGAAAGTGGGCAACCTTATTTTGTTCCTGATTTTAGATGAATTACTTTAAGCTTCTTTTCATTTAATTTGATGTTGGCTATTGGCTTGCTGTATATTGCTTTTATTATGTTTAGGCATATGCCTTGTATCCCTGATATCTCCAAGACTTGTAACATTAAGGAGTGTTGGATTTTGTCAAAGGTTTTTTTTCAGCATCTAGAGAGATGATCATATGATTTATTTTTTGGAATTGTTTATATGGTAGATCTTACTATGGTATGCTCATCCCTGAGATGAAGCCTACTTGATCATGGTGGATGATGTTTTGAATGTGTTCTTGGATTATTTTTGTGAATATTTTATTGAGTACTTTTCCATCAATGTTCATAAAGGCAATTGGTCTTAAGTTCTCTTTGTTGAACCCTGTGTGTCTTATGTTTCAGGGCGACTGTGGCCTTATAGAATAAATTTGGCAATGTTCTTCTGTTTCTATGGAATAGTCTGAGGAGTATTGGTATTCACTCTTCTTTGAAAGTTTGGTGGGTATTTTTGAAACCATACCACTGGCCTCCTCCCATGCCAGCACATTCCCCCAGCAGTTGCTGCTCAAGCTACCGCCTTTCACCGCAGCCCATTGGAGTTTGTCCCCCTCCTTCCCAATCAATTGTGGGCACCAAGCCCCCCAAGTGTTGGTCACCCTGGACCCTGGTGCAGAGCCCTAGCATCACGACTCAGAGGCTGAGACATTGTCCTAGAGTCACCCAGGAGAGATGGAGCCACCTCAGTGTGTGGAGGAGCTAGAAGATGATGTGCTCAATTCAGAGGATGAGGAGCCAGGGACACAGCCTGGGAGCTTGCTCTCTGCTGACCTGTTGATTCTCTGTAATCCAGAGTCAGCTGGATTGTCCCCTCAGTCAGCTTTGGCTCTTCATTTTCACCTGTGTTTCTGAGCTCCAGACCACATAAGCCAGGAAGATAAGGCCACCCAGACCCTCAGCCCAGCTTCCCCAAGCTAGGGTGTTATGCTACCTTGTAGGGTGACAGAGGAACCCCAGGGACTTTTAGGCAATGCTGGCTACAGGCTTCCTCTCCCTGCCAATTTCCCTGCAGGCTCGCCCTTTGGGGGAACAGTCCCCTGAAGGACAGTTTCTTCAGCATGGAGCAAGGTCAGATCACCAGTAAGCTTCGGTGCATTGCAGACCAGTTCTATGAGCTTCATATGCAACAAAACCAGCAGAACCCAGACCGAGCATGGTGGCAGGTCTTCCTCTTCCTTCAAAACATGGCCTTGAACAGACAAGAAAACAGGGAAGGGGTGGGTCCCTGGTGAGGTTGGGCTGACCATGTCAGATGGATCACTGGGAATGCCGTCTGGAACTGACATTCTGGGAGGGGGACAAAAAAGAAAGAAAGTTTGGTAGAATTTTGCACTAAAACCATCTGGCTGTTGGAAGACTTTTAATGACTACTTTATTTTCTTAGGGGTCATAGGACTTATTTAAACAGCTTACCTAATCTTGATTTAAGTTTGATAATTGGTATCTATCTAGAAAATCACCCATTTCATTTAGACTTTTCAATTTTGTGGAGTATAGACTCTTGAAGTTAGACCTAATGTTTCTTTAAATTTTCTCAGTGTCTGTTGTTATGTCCCCCTTTTTATTTCTGATTATATTCATTGGGATGCTGTGGTTCTGTTTTTTAGTTACTTTGACTAAGGGTTTGTCTATCTTGTTGGTTTTCCTAAAGAACCAGCTCTTAGTTTCATTGATTCTTTGTATTGTTCTTTTTGTTTCTAATTTATTGATTTCAGGCAAGAGCTTGAATATTTCCTGCTGTCTATGCCTCTGGGTATTTTTTCCCTAGAGATTTTAGGTGCATTTTCAAACTGGTAATGAGTACTCTCTAATTTCTTTATGAAGGCACTTCGTGCTATGATCTTTCCCCTTAGTACTGCTTGCATTGTGTCCCTAAAGTTTGGATATGTTGTGCCTTCATTTTAAATAAATTCTTCATTTTAAATAATTTCTTTATTTCTTCCCTGACCCAGTGATCATTGAGTAAGGAGTTATTCAGTTTCCATGGGTTTGTAGAGTTGCTGCAGTTTCTGTTGAAGTCCAGCTTTAATCCACAGTGGTCTGATAGAATACAAGGACTTACTACACTTTTATTGAGGATGTCTTTGTGACTATAGGGTTAATTTTGGAGAAGGTTCAGTGAGGTTCAGAGAAGAAAGTCTATTTTCTTGTGTTTGGGTAAAATTAGGTCCATTCAATTCATAAAGTCAATTAGTTTCATTATTTCTCTTTTGTTCCTGTCCTGATGACCTGTCCTTTTGGTGAAAGTGGGGTGTTGAAGTCTCAGTATTACTTTGTATAGATCAATGTGTGGTTTAAGTTTTAGTAATGTTTCTTTCAAGAGTGTGAGTTCCCTTGTGTTTCAGAACATATATGTTCAGAACTGAGATATCATTTTAATGGATTTTTCCTTTGATAAGTATAAAGTATCTCCTTCTCCATCTCCTATGATTAATTTTGGTTTAAAGTCTATTTTATTAGATATTAGGATGGCTATTCCAACTTGTTTGTTGGGTTGATTCTCTTTGAAAACCTTTTTTTCTAGCCCTTTACTCTGAGGTAATGCTTTATTGCAATATTGCTTTATCTCTTTATGGCTTTATTTTATTGTGCTCAACAGAATGATGGATCTTATTTTTTTACTTCGTTCTGTTAGCCTGTGTCTCTTTATTGGGAATTCAGTCCACTGATGCTGAGAGATATTAATGAGCAGTGATTGATAATCTCTGTTATTTTAATGTTGTGTGTGTATATACATGTGTGTTTGTGTATGTATGTGTGTATGCATGTGTGTTTGTATAGGTGTGTGTGTGTGTGTGTGTGTGTGTGTGTGTGCTTTCCTTATTTTATTTTCACTGATGTGGAGTTATTTATTCCTGTCCTGTGTTTTCTTGCACATAGTGAACCTCCTTGGTTTGGAGTTTTCCTTAAAGCATTTTCTGTAGGGCTGGATACTATGTAAATGTGGTTTTTGTCTTAGAATATTTTTTCTCCATTTATGCTGATTGAGAATTTTTCTTGGTACAGGAGTCTAGTTTGGCATCTGTGATTTCTTAAAGGCTGTGAGACATCTGTTTAGGTCCTTCTAACTTTTAGAGTCTCTACTGAGAAGGCCAGTGTAATTCTGATAGGTCTGCCTTTGTATGTTACTCAGCCTTTTTCCCTTGCAGCTTTTAATATTTTTCTTTGTTCTTTAAATTTTTTGTTTTAATTCATACGTGCTAGAGGATTTTCTTTTATGATTCAATCTAATTATTGTGCTGTAAGTTTCTTGTGTATTTATACACACCTCTTTCTTTAGGTTGGGAAAATTTTCTTCTATTATTTTGTTGAAAATATTTTTTGGTCCTTGGAGCCAGGGCGAGAGTCTTATTTCTTTATCTAATTCTTTTTCTATTATTCTTAGTTTAGGTTTTTTTTTTTTTATAGTATCCCAGATTTTCTGGATTTTTTTTCTGGGGGAGTCAGAAACTTTTTATATTTAACATTTTCTTTGACTGATAAAACAATTTCTTCTATTGTGTCTTCTACTTCTGAGATTATCTTCCATCTCTTGTATTTTGTTAGTGATGACTGCATCTGTTGTTCCTGTTCACTTTCCTAGGTGTTCCAACTCCAGAATTACCTTAGATTGTGTTTTCTTATTGCTTCTATTTCTATTCTCAGATCTTGAACAGTTTTATTCATTTCTTTCACCTGTTTATTTGTATTGTTTTTATATATTTAAGAGATTTGTTTGCTTGTCCTTTAAAGTTCTCTACCTGATAGTATTTTCCTAAATTTCTTTCGCTTTTAAAGGCTTCTATCATGTTTATAAGGTTGGTTTTAAGTTCCTCTTGTTGTTGTTAAGTTGTATTATCACATATAGGGCTTTCTGTATTGGGATAGTTTTCTTTTAAAGTTGCCATGTTGCCCTGGCTCTTGCTGTTTGTGTGTGTGTGTGTGTGTGTGTGTGTGTGTGTGTGTGTGTGTGTGTTTAATGAGGGCCTTTTAGCTATCTAGTCACTGGACATTCCTAGTGTAGCAGGTGTCAGGGAGGCAGATAACATCTGGATGTTCCTCATGTAACAGGCCTCCTATGGTCAGCTTTGGGCTGGTTGTTTTTAGTGTAGCAGACCTATTTGTTCCTTGTTCGGCTGGCCTTGTTATTCCTTGTTTGGTGAGCCTGGATAGTTTTTGTTTAGCAGGCCTGATGGAGACCTATAGAAGCAGACCATAGAGCTCTGGAAAGAGCTCACGGCTGGCTGAGGGTAGCTGGGCATAGCTTTTAGCCCTCTGGTTGTCCCTGGGCATTCTTGGTCTAGCAGGTATCAGGAAGGCAGACCTAATCTGGATGTTCCCCATGTACAGTCTTTTTTCTTTCTCTTTCTTGCCTGTTGTTGAAATTTTAACTGCCTACATAATTGTCTATTGAAGATGAAGATTCTAGTTTTCAAAACACCTAAAATTCTCTCTTCTAAAAACTACCACTTAGTGGCTGGTTTCAGGTCACCTCTGGGAAACTCATCAGATAATGTAGGAAGTTTATTGGCAATACTATCACATTCCTTTGCATGGACTATGGGTTCCCAGTCATGCTGCCTTTGTTCTAGTATCACTGCTGACTAATACTTGTATGTCCTTTCTGCTCATGTAGGTTCTAGCATGACTTTCATATACCCTTAATTATTTGCTCATTTCTTTTTTGATGATGACTGATTATTAGCTTTTTTAATTTTTCCATGTACTGCCACTTTTTTCTCAGATATTACCTCCCTGATCACCTCTCAGATCTTACCACCCTGATCACCAAGAGCAAGTGATTGGATGCCCATATTCTGAACAATTTAAGAGTGAGGTACTATTTTCCTGTGGTGTAATTTGAATTTGGAGAACATTTATCATAGGTCCACTAACTCTGGTTCAACTCTTGGGCCAGGACTTGAAGTCCAATTGTGAGTAGGTTGTCAATGTCAACCAGAAAATGCTGGAGACTAAAGAGTTGGAGATTTAATATATATTTTTATACTTTGGAGTATCTGTATACAAACTGTGAGATATTTTGGGCATTGATTCTGTCTAAACTTGAAATTCACTTGAGTTTCAAACAGTATGTAAACATAATTTTATTTAATATTTATAAAACACCTATATTTCAGCTGTGGCCAAGGTCAGATGAAGAGTTTTCTACTTGTGAACATTATGATGGAAAATAAAGTGCTTAAAATTTGAAACAATTCTGAATTGGGATTTTAAAGTTAGTGGTACTTTATGAATGCCAGCTTTTCTGTCCCTCATTTCTGTCCTGACACTGGTAAATTCATTCATCTCTGTCTCGTGCTTCATTCCATGTTAACCCTGAGTTCCAGCAGATCTTAGACAAAACAATTTTTATCTATACCTCTTTTGAAATGCCCCTATGATTGCAGCATTGGTTAAAAACTCAGGTCACACACTACCAACTGTGAGCAGGCTTCGATTATCCTGTAAGCCTGCTTCATTCCTGAGCTGCGCACCCTCACCAAACACGCCTAGGCCAATGAGTTCTCAGTTAGTCATAACCTGGCTCCAGTGTGTAAGTCCACTATGCCTTTCTTGTGCACAAATGTTTGACAGAATATTTTATGTATTATATGTGTCTGTAGTAAACATTACAACATTATATGAAGTGTAAGATCTGCATATGAATGATGGAACCAACCACTCAAGTGTCATGCCAATGAAAACACCAAATAACCTTGAACAGAAAAAAAACAAATGAACAAACAAACAAACAAACAAACAAACAAAGCCCTCTGGTCACCATGAGTACATGCTTTACAGAGTGGTGCTTACACCCTTTCAATATTTTTCTACACATTAATCTTGGAGGACTATTGCTTTCATTTTGGGAGCAAAGAAAAAGTCTCTGTTAATGCTACTGGCAAAAACTAAACATGCACTCTTACTATACTTCCTTGTAGCTAGCTGACTTAAACCTATAGTACTGATGGTTGCAAAGTTGGGCAGCATTTGAGCCTCCCAATAACTTCAGGACACATAAAACCCCTGCCACATGGATTATAACAGAAACATTTCAGGAACTTCAGTGTTGTGGATTTGGTTTATTGCTTGTATTGTGTTAATTGGGTTCCCAAAATTATACAGGAATTCACATGCCTTCCTGTAAGATGCTGAGGCTCCCTGCCCCTAGTTGGCTTTGACTGGTAAATAAAGTGTTAATCTTTAAGATTAAAAACATGGAGCCATTATGACTAGAAACCCTGGGTCGTGAAACAAATCTAAGTTGATAGCACCAAGCTGTACAATTCTTCTCAGGAAAGATTGAACTATTCCTCTCTCTTATTGGCCTGTCTCTTTTCCTTATTTCCTGTCTAGTGTCTATAGCATTAAGCCCTGAAGTGGAGTCACTAACATCTTAAATAGGCCCCCTCTCCCTATTCATTGGCCATTGGGCAAAGCCTTCCTTTATCTCCGACACTTGTCTACTAGACATTGGTTCTGTCCAGGCATGAGCTTCTGGACCTATGTCTGCTAACAGTGCTACCTTTCTCTCGTAAACTTCAAATAGTTCCTGTTTTCTTATACATTAACACATAATCCAGATTTAAGTTTTTCTTTTTCACTTATTGACTGCTCTCCCTTCCTTGGTGTGTCGTCATTTCTAATGTTATTTCATCTCTAAAATACTTAGGATTGTCTGAGTCCTTTGCCAGTCAAAACCTATTTTTTGAGGCATCCAACTCCCTTTAAACTTCCTTGCCTGTTGAGACTCAGCAGCAGTTACCCAGCACGGGATTTTAGTGCATAAATTCTTTTCCAGTCAGGACAATCTTCACTCAGTCATCAATTTTCTTTCGCTAAGCCGTATTTTTGACCCCAGAACCTCTCATAAATGCTCGATAAGCATTCCTTTATGAATCCAAATCTTCATCCCAGTTCCTTTCTTCTTAGAGCATATCCTCTTTCTTCTTAAAAACTCTACATACAGATGCAGATGTACATAGCCAAACATCAGACTGAACACAGGGACCATAATGGAGGAGTTAAGGCAAGGACAGCAGATGCTGAAGGGGTTGCAGAGAAAGAACAGCAACATCAATCAACCAGAACCCCCAAAGTTCCTAGGGACGAAGAAACTACCAACCAAATAGTACACATCGGGGGACCCATGGCTCCAGCTGGATATGTAGCAGAGGATTGTTTTATAGGGCATCACTGGGAAGGGAGCCCCTTGGTCCCTTGGAGGCTTAGTGACCTAGGGTAGGGGAATGCTAGAGCACTGAGGGAGAAGTGAGTGGATAGATAGGGAAGCACTCTCGCAGAGGCATGGGGAGTATAGGGGGTTTGTGGAAGGGAAACTGGGAAGGGGGATAACATTTAAACTGTAAATAAAATAAAATAACCAATAAAAAATGAAAAAAGACCTTTATAGACAGATGCTTCAGATATGCCTCTGTGGTTTAGAGTTCTTGTGGCTTTTCCAGAGAATCCAAAGAGAGTTTAGTTTCTAGTACCCACATAAATGGTCCAGTTCCAGTGTATTCAGTGCCTTCATCTGGCCTCCATGGGTACCTCCCACACACAGCATACACTCATACATATACATTAACACAGACACATAAATAAAAATGAAATGTAATTATTTAAAAAAAATAGCAGTAACTGTGAACTCCTGGGCATGGTGGAATAGGTTTCATCAAGGTAAGTTTTTTTCTTTTTTGTGTAATCTGACTTTTTCCTCTTCAAATTTGTTATTTTAAATGTTATTGACTTAGATATATAGTATTTAGTTAGTTTATGCCATATATATGTAGAATAAGTTCTGTTTTGATTTTCTTTTGTGTTGCTTTTTTCACTTTTAAGAATAAGAAAGCTTGCCAGGTATACTGGCTGGTTTTGTGTCAACTGGACACAAGCTGGAATTATTACAGAGAAAGGAGCCTCCCTTAAGGAAATGCTTCCAGAAGATCCAGCTGTAAGGCATTTTCTCAACTAGTGATCAAGGTGGGAGGGCCCAGCCCATTGTGGGTGGTACCATCCCTGGGCTGGTAGACCTGGGTTCTATAAGAAAGCAAGCTGAGCAAAGCTAGGGGAAGCAAGCCAGTAAGTGACATCCCTCCATAGCCTCTGTATCAGCTCCTGCTTCCTGACCTGCTTGAGTTCCAGTCCTGACTTCCTCTGGTGATGAACAACGATATGGAAGTGTAAGCTAAATAAACTTCTTCCTCCCCAACTTGCTTCTTGGTCATGATGTTTGTGCAGGAATAGAAACCCTGACTAAGACCCAGGTAAGACTGGCTCTGCAAGCATTTGGACCTTAGTTCAGATCTTTAATATTCAAATAAAAAGGGAATAGATGGGAATAACCCAAAGGTTGCTGCCCAGCAACAGCCAGGTCCAGGTTTGATGAGATACCCAGTATCAAGGGAATAAGGTAGAGGGTGATAGAGGATACCCACATCTTCCTCTGCTCTTTGAACATGTAGTTATGAACAAGCCTATTCACAAACACACCTGTAAGACACATGTAACAACATGTGAGTGAATGGTCCTATGTATAAAGTAGATATGACGTGGAAAGTCTCCATTCCTCATATCAGTCCAGGACTAGGACTTTGTATCTAGAGTATAAATTTATCCACTGATGAATTTGCTGTTGAGTGTGCTGCTGGGATGTGAAGCCTAGTTGGAGGAAGTAGTTCACTGTGGGCATGGGTTTGGAGGCTATATCTTGTCCTAGACTCCGTCCCTTCTTCCACTTCCTGGTTACCATGAATCAGCAGCTTTGTTCTGTCTTGGTGGGACATGTCACCTCAGACCTAATATATTAGTCACTTTTCTATTATAAGTATAAAGCAACATGAGCAAGGCAAGATATAGAAGAAAGGGCCTATTTGTGGTTCCCTTTCCTCCCATGTCCCCTATTCCATTTGTGTTTCTACCTGCCCTTGAATTTAGCACGTTTTCTTTTACTGGGATTAGGGATTATCTAACTGGCTCAGAAATGTTTTATAGACATCCAGGAATTGCCACTTTTCCTCAAACATGCTTTTCAGTTACCATGGTGGGTGTCATTCTTCCAATGCTGGTTCTGCCCTCTTTTTTCTATTTCCCTTTTTTAGAATTGCTAGTAACTACAAGTTGATTTCCTGGTTTGCTAACTTTTCTTTGAAAGGGGACCTTTTTAAAACTATAATCTCAATGCTGATTTTTGTTTAGTTTTGCTTTTATTTATTTATTTTTTTTGAGCTGGGTAATTTCCAATCTGTTGTTCATGATCTTTGTTCATAATGATGAATTCCCTTCTCTGCTTTGTAATTTGTAATATGATTTTTCCCTTCACATTTAGATGGACAAAAAGAATCTTCCCATCACTTTTCAGTACAAAGCTGATTGAGTATCCTTTTCCTTCTAACTTACCCTGAAGGTTTATCAGAATGTAGTTCAAGGTTCACACTGAACATAGGCCACAGAGAGCTTATTGTTTTCTTTTAATGGGTCCTGTAGACTTTTTAATCACAAATCAAAACTAGCACGACGGTTTGTATATAGCAGGGGCATATAACTTATTACTAATACTACAAATTTTTAAATGAGATGAATGCTCAGAGCACTGAAAGGTCTCACTTGACTCCAAGTTCTTGATGTTGTAACTTTGCTCAATGTTCCTTGCTTGTGATAGGGCAACCCACAACCATAAAATTATTTTGACTTTGTTCTTGGAACAGTTATAACTTTGGTTGGATTCTTCAATGGTGACAAAGTCACAGTCAAGAGCCTCTGCTTCGGCCTTTGAAAATACTACATTACTTATAGAAATACAAACAAAATATTGAGAGTCACTCTCTTGTGTCACATGCCTACTCTTCAAAACTTATTATGGTGACAGAAATGGATGGTGCCACTGGCTAGCCTGAGTCACATGGGTTGAAATAACAAATAAGCATCCATAGTGCTGTCTGCTCCTTAAAGTGCATATCTAGGGCTGCCAGGACAGAAGTCATTTAGTCAACATATAACAAAGGATCTGTATACCCAAGAGAGCCACATGGGAAATTTCAAATAAAGTTCTTAAATTCCGAAAGCTTGTTGTCATTATTCTAAAGTCAGGTTGTACTCTTGATGGGATTTCTCACCTACATTTTCATAGCTGAGAAGGAGCACTGTTAATCATACCAGTTTTGTGAATTCCTGGAGCTTTCCTTGGTCCAGATTTAACATTGACACTAATCAGGGAATTTCAGCACAAGCTCTTCAAAACCAGCTTGTCAACAAGCAAGTTGAAGAATAGATTCTCTATGTTAGATCAGTGGTTCTCAGTGTTCCTAACGCTTCAACCCTTTAATACATGTAGTTGCTCATAGTTTGGTGAACCGCAACTGTAAAATTATTTTGTTGCTAGTTCATAATTGTACTGTTGATACTGTTATGAGTAGTTATATAAATATTGGATATGTGAGATATCTGATATTTGATCCCAAAGTGTTCACTACCCATAGGTTGAGAAGTGCTGTTCTAGATTCTCTTCCTTTTTCTCCCCTTCTCTATATAAACTTAAATCATCTGGAAGCACTACAGCCATATGCTCTTACCTAACAGTGTGGAGAAATGGCTTCACAGAATGGGAAGTGAGAGCTGTTCTAAGTAGATCACTTGGCTGTCCAAATCCTATATTCACTTACCCAGCATTCCTCCCTTACAGGCACATGCCACAAGATCTTCTCTAACATTCGTGCCAGTGACAATTTATTTTTGAAAAATGACAATGACAATTTGTTTTGAACCAACTAGTACAGTTTCTTTCACTTAAAGTAAAATCAATGAAGAACACTTCTAATGCTGTCACAGAGTTCAGTGTTTTTCTTTTCCTTAGGTTAGCAGGCAGAAGCAGGTATCTAGACACTCCCCTCCAGTCAAGTGCCAGGGCAGCACCAGGAACTCTCCTAGGCTGTAACAATGTAGATTGTAAATTAGCAAGTTTCATCAAAGACCTTGGTAAAAATACAAATAGACTCTTACTTACATAAATGACAAAGTGTGTAGTCTTTTCAAGGAAAGCAGTTCATACTTGAGGTTACTTCAGGAGCTTTCCTACAGAGCCTGAAGTCCCAGCAGCCTTTCCTCCATGCTGTGCTTCTGAACTATTCAGTCAGCAAAGCTCAGATGTGTTAATGGCCTTTATCAGGGAACTGGATTGCAACTTCACAAAGCTGGCAGCCACACAAGTCAATGGGAGGCGCTGCTGCTGGTAAAACCCCTTGTTTCTTAGGATCCTTCTGTGTTTAGCCTTCAGATGTCCAGAAAAGCTAAATAAAGCAGTGTGCCTTTATGCTTTTTAAATTCACATGCTTAGTATTTTCTTCTGGCAAGTTGTTTTTCTATCCTACAAAGAACAAAGCAGACCCAGGTTCCTTTCTTCACTATAAGATTCTATAGAGTAGAATCTTTTTTCCAGTGGGAAAATGTAAAAATGCATACTTTTTACAAACATCTGGAGCAGGTGTGGGTAGCTGCAGAAGCCACACAAGTCACAGTTTCTCACAATACCATCATGGTAATAGGAGTTACTGTTTATAATAATTTGATTTCCAGGTTGTAAGAAGTTTAATCATTTTAAAAATATAATTCCCTATTATGTTATTTCCTTTCTTTTAATTCTCCACCCCTCCCAAGAGAACAAGATAAATTGACCTCAAGCAACCTGACTATAGAGAATTAATTTTTAATTATATTATATTGAGCACTCTGAATTGCAGCAGCAAGCTGCCACAAAGTACAGCATTGCTCACTGCATGTCACTGGGTTTCCTGTGAGCCCCTTACATAAGCTGCATAGCTCCCTTTAAAATTAAACACAGTGGATTAACCCATTTCACCTTTCCCAGTAACTTGTGAAAGAAAAAAAAAAAAACAGCCGAAGAAATGAGGCTACAAAACAGCAACTTGCTTAGTTTGGTGAGACAACTACAGTTTTACCCCTTATCTTATCCATCTTGAAAACTTCAGTTTATAAAAGTTTAAATTCCCCAAAAATGACCTTTCTATTTTTAGGTTGCAAATATTTAAAAAGATCCCTTTATCTTATTGTATTTTTATTTTATCAGGTATGCTTGTTATCTCTTAGAAGCCTATTCTTCCCTAACGAGAGAAAAAAAGGGAGTGGATCTGGAGAGGAAGTAGGGAAGAATGGGAAGAATAGAGGGGAAAGAAAGTATTTTCAGAATATATTGTATGAGGAAAAAATATATTTCAATAAAAGGGAAAAAGTATTGTATTCCATATAGTAAGAACCAGACCCCAACTCAGCCAAAAGGAGACTTCACAGAATATTAGTCACTTTTGTGTTAATGTGATTAAAATGCTTGATTAAAAAAAAGAAGTGAAGAAGAGATACTTATTTTGGCTCCTGGTTCATGTTTATATTCACTTGGTCTCATGGTTGAACAAGGCATCATGGTGGCAGAGCATGGCAGATCTTACTCCATGCAAAGAGGGCAATAGGAAGTGAATAGAGATAGCAATCCCCAAGGACCCTCCCCCAGTGACCTACTTCCTCAATCCAGGCCCCACCTCCAAAATTGACCTCACTAGCTAAGGACCAAGCTTCAAAACTTGAGCCTGTTGGTGTGTTTCAGATATAAAGCATAGCATACACTGTTATGGTTTGTATATGCTTGACCCACAGAGTGGCACTATTAGAATGTGTGGGCCCGTTGGAGTAGGTGTGGCCTTGTTAAAGTAGGTGTGTTACTGTGGGTGCAGGTTTTAAGGCCGTCATCCTGAGCCAAAGACACTTGAGCCTTCCACTTTCCACCTATGAACGGAGCAGAACATTGGCATTTACAGTTGAATTCTCTAGGTAGTCTGACACATCCAGGCTCATAGGTACACAGACTCACAGGCTCACAGGCTCACAGGAAGGACAGGCTCCAGTCAGAGACAGGGAGGCTGGATAACACTAGAGATAACCAGATATCAAGAAGCAAGCATCAGAACATAAGTAACAGAGACCAATTTGACTTGGCAAAATCAGAACCCATTTCTCTCACCACAGCAAGTCCTAAATGCCTCAACACACCCATAAAGCAAGATTCATATTTAAATTCTCATTTCATGAAGATGATAGAGGACTTTAAGAAGGACTTATATAACTCCCTTAAAGAAATACAGAGAACACAGTAAAAAAGTAGAAGCCCTTAAAGAGGCTCTTAAAGAAATCCAGCAGAACACAATCAAGCAGGTGAAGGAATTAATATCCAGGATCTAAAAGTGGAATTAGAAACATTAAAGAAAATACAAAGGGAGACAGCACTGGAGAAGTAAAACCTAGGAAAGAAAACAGGAGTCATAGATGCAAGCATCACCAACAGAATACAAGAGATAAAAGAGAGAATCTCAGTGGTAGAATATACCATAGAAGACATCAACACAACAGTCAAGGAAAATGCAAAAAGCAAAAAGCTCCTATCTCAAAACATTCAAGGAACCAGGACACAATTACAAGACCAAACCTGAGAATAATAGGTATAGAAGAGAGTGAAGATTCCCAACTCAAAGGGCCAGCAAATATGTTCAACAAAATTATAGAAGAAAACTTCCCTAACATAAAGAAAGAAATGCTCATAAACATACAAGAAGCCTACAGAACAGCAAACAGACGGGGATCAGAAAAGAAATTCCTCTTCTCACATAATAATTAAAACATCAAATGCACAGAACAAAGAAAGAATGTTGATAGCAGTAAGGGAGAAATATCAAGTAACATATAAAGGCAGACCAATCGGAATTACCCCAGACTTCTGAACAGACACTCTAAAAGCCAGAAGATCCTGGGAATATGTCTTATACACCTTAAGAGAACACAAATGCCAGTCCAGGCTGCTATACTCAGCAAAAATGGCAGTTACCAAGATGGAGAAACCAAGGTTAAAAAAAAAAAAAACAAAATTAAACAATATCTTTCTACTAATCAAGTACTACAGAGGATAATAAAGGGAAAAGTCCAACACAGGGAGGGAAATTACATACTCCCCCCAAGTAAAAAAAAATTAATCTTTTCACAACAAACCCTAAAGAAGAGAACCATAAAAAATAACTCCACCTCTAACAATAAAAATAACAGGAAACAATAATCATTTGTCTCTAATATCTCTCAACATCAATGGGCTCAATTCCTCCAATAAAACAACAAAGGCTAACAGACTGGACATATAAACAGGATCTAGTATTTTGCTGCATACAGGAAGCATACCTCAGTGACAAATATAGACATTACCTCAAAGTAAAAGGCTAAGAAATTTTTTCGAAGCAAATGATCCTAAGAAGCAATCTGGAGTAATCATTTTAATATCCAACAAAATAGACTTTCAATAAAAAGTTATAAAAATGTTGGGAAATGATATTACATACTCATCAAAGGAAAAATCCACCAAGATGAGCTTTTAATTCTGAACATCTATGCTCCAAATGCAAGGGTACCCACACTTGTAAAAGGAATGCTAGTGAAGTTCAAAGCACACATTGAATCTCATACAATAATAGTAGGAGATTTCAACACCACACTCTCACCAATGGACAGGTCATAAAAACAGAAACTAAATAGAGACATGGTGAAACTAAAAGAAGTTATGAAGCAAATCTATTTAATAGATATCTACAGAACATTTTACCCTAAAACAAAAGAATACTTTTTTTCTTAGTACCTCATGGTACCTTCTCCAAAACTGACCACATCATTGGACAAAGGCAAGTCTCAACAGATGCCAGAACATTGAATTAATCCTATGTATTCCATCAGGACCACCATGGACTAAAGTTGGTCTTCAATAGCAACAAAAACAACAGAAAGCCTACATACAAGTGGAAGCTGAAGAACTATCTACTCAATGATAACTTGGTCAAGGAAGAAATAAATAAAAAAAAGACTTTTTAGAATTCAATGAAAAAGAAGTGCAACATATCCAAACTTATGGGACAAAATGAAAGCAGTGCTAAGAGGAAAACTCATAGCCCTGAGTGTCTTCATAAAGAAATTGGAGAGATCATACACTAGCACCTTAACAGATCATCTGAAAGCTCTAGAACAACAACAACAACAACAAAAAATCAAACTCACGGCTGAAAACAACCAAGTAGAAACAAAGAAATCTATACAAAAAAATCAACAAAACTAGGAGCTGGTTCTTTGCGAAAATTAACAAGATAGATAAATCCTTAGCCAGACTAACCAGAGGGCATAGAGACAGTATCTAAATTAACAATATCAGAAATGACAAGGGAGATATAACAACCGAAACTGAGGAAATTAAAAATAATTATAAGATCCTCCTACAAAAGTCTATACTCAACAAAACTGGAAAACCTGGATGAAATGGATGATTCTCTAGACAGATACCAAGTACCAATGTTAATTCGGGATCAGATGAACCATCTAAACAGCCCCATAATCTTTAAGGACATGAAAGCAGTAATCAAAAGTCTCAAAAAAAAAAAAAAAAAAGAAAGAAAGAAAGAAAAGAAAAAGCCCAGTTCCAGATGGTTTTAGTGCAGTTTTCTATTCCATATAATAGAAACAGAAGAAATAATGCCAAATTATTCTATGAAACCACAGTTATACTGATATCTAAACCAAAAGACCCAACAAAGAAAGAGAACTACAAACCAATTCCATTATTAATATCAATGAAAAATACTCAATAAAATCCTTGCAAACAGAATCCACAAACAAATCAAAAGGATCATCCAACATGATCAAGTAGACTTCATTCCAGGAATGCAGGGATGGTTCAATGTGCAGAAATCCATCAACATAATCCATGATATAAGCAAACTTAAAGAAAAAATACCTCATGAGCATCTTATTAAATGGTGAAAAACCTCTGACAAAATACAACACCCATTTATGTTTAAAGTATTGGAGAGATCAGGAATTCAAGGCTTATACCTAAATATAATAAAAGCAATATACAGCAAACCAATAGCCAACATCAAACTAAATGGTGAGATACTCAAAGAAATTCCATTAAAATCATGGTTCCCACTCTCTTCCTACCTATTTAATACAGTACTCGAAATTCTAGCCAGAGCAAACAGCAACAAAAGGAGATCAAAGAGATACAGATTAGAAGAGAGGAAGTCAAGATATCACTATCTGCAGGTGATATGCTAGTTAGATAAGCAACCCCAAAAATTCTACCAGAGAACTGCTGCAGCTAGTAAACCACTCCAGCAATCTGGCTGGATATAAAATTAACTTTAAGAAATCAGTAGTTTTTCCCTACTTAGAGGATAAAAGGGCTGAGAAAGAAATTAGGGAAAAGATACCCCTCACAATAGTCACAAGTAATATAAAATATCTTGGTATGATTCTAACAAAGCAACTGAAGATCTGTATAACAAGAACCTCAAATCTCTGGAAAAAGAACTTGAAGAAGACCCCAGAAGATGGAAAGATCCTCCATGCTCATGGATAGGCAGAATTAATATAGTAAAAATGTCCATCTTAACCAAAAGAAATCTACAGATTCAATACAATCCCTATCAAATTTGTAACTCAATTCTCCATTGAGTTAGAGAGAGCAATTATCAAATTCCTTTAGAATAATGAAAAATCTAGGATAGCAAAAACTGTTCTCAACAATAAAAGAACTTCTGGGGGAATCACCATCCTTGACCTCAAGCAGCAGTGGTTAAAATGGCATGGTATTGGAACATATACAGACAAGTGGATCAATGTAATAAAATTGAAGACCTAGGAATGAACCCACACACCGATGGCCACTTGATCTTTGACAAAGAAGTTAAAACCATTTAGTGGAAAAAAGCAGCATTTCCACCAAATGGTGCTTTGTTCAACTGGAGGTCTGCATGTAGAAGAATACAAATTGGTGCATTCTTATCCCCTTGTTCACAGCTCAAGTCCACATGGATCAATTCCTCCACATAAAATCAGATATGCTGAATCTAGTATAAGAGAAAGTAGGGAAGGGCCTTGAACACATTGGCACAGGGCAAATTTTCTTGAACAGAACACCAATGGCTCAGACTCTAAGATCAAAAATTGACAAATGGGGCTTTATAAAAAAAAGTTTATAAGAAAAGTTTCTGTAAGACAAAGGACAATGCCAATAGGACAAAATGGCAACATACAAATTGAGAAAATTTCTTCACCAACCCTACATCCCATAGAGAGATAATATCAAAAATATACAAATAGCTCAAGAAGTTAGACTCCAGAGAACCAAATAACTCTATTACAAAGTGAAGTAAAGAGTTAAATAGAGAATTCTCAACTGAGGAATCTCAAATGGCTGAGTCACACTTAAAGAAATGATCAACATCCTTAATCATCAAGGAAATGAAAATCAAAATGACCCTGAGATTCTACCTCATACCAATCAGAATGGCTAAGATAAAAAATGCAGGTGACAACAGATGTTGGTGAGGATGTGGAGAAAGAGCAACATTCCTCCATTGCTAGTGAGAGTGCAAGCTGGTAAACCACTTTGGAAATCAGTCTGGTGGTTCCAAAAAAATTGGAAATAGTTTCACCTGAAGACCCATTTATACTGCTACAGGGAATATACCCAAAACATGCTCTAACATATAACAAAGACACATGCTTCTCTATGTTCATAGCGGCCTTATTTATAATAGCCAGAAGCTAAAAACAACCCAATGTTTCTCAACAGAGAAATGGATACAGAAAATGTGGTATATTTACATAGTGGAGTACTACTCAGCAGTTAAAAACAATGACTTCATTCAATTTGCAGGCAAATGGATAGAACTAGAAAATATCATCCTATGTGAGAAAACTCAAAAACAAAAGGACACATATAATATGTACTCACTAATATGTAGATATTAGTCAAAAAAACTCATCATGCCCATGATACAACCCACAGACCATATGGAGCTTAGACAGAAGGAAGTTCAGGATATGGATGCTTCAGTTCTACATTGAGGGGGAACAGGATGATTGTGGGAGGTGAAAGGAGAAGGAGACTTGGTATGGTGAGAGGATGGGGAGAAAATGAGGGGCCTGTATCAGTAACTGAAGGATATTCGAGAGAGGTACAGAGGGTCGGGAAGTTGAACAAAAATATGTAGCAGGCAGGATGAGAAACTGGGGATAGCCACTGGAGGGTCTCAGACACCATGAACATGTGAAGCTCCCAGACCCAACAGGGATGACTTTAGCTGAAATGTACAGAGAAGTGGGAGGTAGAACCTGTAGAGACCACCTCCAGTAGATAGGCAGAGCCCACAGTGGAGGGATGGAGCCACCCACCCATTTCAAAAATTTTAATTCAGAAATTTTTCTGTCCGAAAGAAGAGCAGGGACAAAAAATAGAACAGAGACTAAAGGAATGGCTAACCATGGACTGCCCCATCTGGGGATACATCATGTCTGCAGACACCAAACCCAACACTGTTGCTGTGGTCTAGATGCACTTGCTGACAGGAACTTGGTGTGGAGGTTCCATTGTAGGTCTAGCCAGCAGCTGACCATGCAGATACTTAGAGCCAACCATCACACTGAGCTCAGAGAACCTGGTTCACAGAAGGACTGGAGGAACAGAGGGGGATTGCGATCTGATTGGAAGAACAACATAGACTGGCCTAACCATTCAGTTCCCCCAGAGACTAGACCACCAGTCAAGGAGTGGTTCTGGATGGATCCATGGCTCCAGATACATATGTAGCAATGGGAGGGGAGGCCCATGATCCTGGGGATATTTGATGCCTCAGTGTAGCAGGATGTTGGAGAGTGAGGTGAGAAAGTGTAGGTGAGTGGGGGAGCGCCCTTATACAGACAAAGGGGAGGGAGAAGGCATATGTGAGATTTTGGGTTGGTGGAGGGATAACTGGGATGTGGGATGTCATTTGAGATGTAATTTATTATTGGAATAATTAAAAAAAAAACCCTCAACCTAGCTGCCTGAAAGTCCATATTCTACTAGCATCCTTCAGATGAAGATATAGAACTCTCAGCAACTCCTGCAACAGGCCTGCCATGCTGCTACCTTGATGATAATGGAGTGAACCTCTGAAGCTGTAAGCCAGCCCCAATTAAACATTATCCTTATGAGACTTGCCTTGGTCATGGTGTCTGTTCACAGCAGTAAAACCCTAACAAAATCACACATCTTCAAACCAAGACTCCCAAAGGAGCTGTCACCCTTTCCTAACTACAACCTTGATGAGCAATTTACAGGAAATCATGCAACAATTTTCAATTCCTCATTTTGTTTTTACTCATTTTAAATCTATCTCTTTTCTATTGAAAAGTATGAAGCTAAGTAAAAAGAGTAATGGCTTAAAATCCAACTAACAGTAAAAGTTGTTCTTAGGTCATTTCAAAGCAGTGGTCTTGGAAGCCCTAGCCACTGAAAACAAAAAGACACATAAGGGAGGGATGATTCGAGGAGGGAAAGGGGACAGATGGGGGGAATGATCTGGAAAGGACTGAAGCCACGAGGGCCAGAAGAAAGAATGAAAACAGGGGACCTTGGGAGATAGGATGTTGGGAGGACCCTTTAGACTATACCAGAGGCCTGGGAGGTAAGAGACCCTCAGGACTCGAAAAGGGGGAACCCTCCATGTAATGCCCTACAGTGGGAAGAGGGAACTTGTAGAGACAATCTCTGGCATCAAGTGAGGGATGGGATTGCTATCTAATAGTCAAAACTCTGCCCATAATTGCTCCTTTCTGAAAAAAATCTTCAGGGATTGAAATTGAGAAGAGCCGAAGAAAAAGAAGGTCCAGGGAAAAGCACAAAAGGGGATCCAGCTCAAGGCCTGACACCATTACTGAGGCTATGGAGCGATCAACAAAAGGCTGTGCTCCCAATGACCCAACAAGCAGCTGAAAGAGTCAAATGCAGCTATTTACGCACAATCAAGGGACAGAAGCTGTTGACCCCTGTGGTTGGATTAGGGAAATGCTGGAGGATGCTGAGGAGGAGTGCAGCAGCCCTGTAAGAGAACAGCCATCTCAATTAACCTGAACCCCTGAGATCTCTCAGACACTGGATCACCAACCAGGCAGCATATACCAGCTGATATGAGTCCCACAACACACATACAGCAGAGGATTCTCGGGTCTGGGTTTAGGAAGAGAAGATGCACTTAACCCTCAAGAAACTGGAGGCCCCAGGGAGTTTAGAGGTCTGGTGGGGTGGGTGGAGTGGGGAGGGGGGAGGAGGTATAGGATGCAGAACAGTAGGAGGGTGGACTGGGAGGGAAATAAAATCTTAAGTGTAAGAATAAAATAAAAGAAAAAGAAAAAATGCAAAAAATGTTTAAAAATTTCTTCTTAGTTTCCCAAATTATTATGGTTTGTTTCGGGGAAAATTCCAGCCATTTCACGATGGCTTCACCATTAGAAAAGCTCCCATTTAGAGGAAAGCTAGCCCACACTGTGCAAGTGGACCTACTTAGAATATTTGTGTTTATATTCACAGGGAGACAGACCTGGGCTATACAGACCAAACAGTTAATGGGCAAGGAAGAAGGATTTGTGATTTTTGTTTTTTAAGTTAAACTGCACTTAGTTTCAAATTGTTGAAACACCCAACCAATGGACAGAAGCTGTTGACCCCTGTTGTTGCCTTAGCATATTTTATTTAAACTGGTTTGATTATTTCTTCAGAGCAGATAGAGAATAGCCAGTGTCCTGCTCGGACCTGCTCCACCTGAAAGCCCTAAAACCTTTGGACCTCATCCTGTCCCTCTATGCTTTGGGTCATTTGGCTGTTGAAGACACTCCTATTTATCTTCTTCTGAAGGCATACCCCTGCCAAAGTGGAGCAGTAACTTTAAGGTATCTTTTGACCTTTTGCTTTGGCCCCTCTTCTTTGCTGTTCTTGAGTGGGAAAACTCTGTGTTCTGAATGCAAGGCCAAGGTTACCTGGATTCTCTGATCATCATCTTTGGATTACAATTCTGCTAGACCATGGACCAAGATTTCCATCATGGTTATCAAAACTCCTGAGAACCATTGTTAATGAGGGAAGGTTCATTTGGTCCATAGTTTTATAGCTGTTGGAACATTAAGGTGGGGAAGGCATGAGAGAGAAAGCACATCATGATAAGCCAGGAATCAGACAATCAGTTTGTCAGTGCTCTTCTGGCTTTCTCTCCTTCCCCACGGTTTTCTGTCTGGACCCTCAGCCCATGACATGATACCACTCATATCCAAGATGGTTTCCTCTCTGATAATCTGCTTTGAAAATATCTTCTCAGATATGGATCCTCTTCAGCCCTCCAGTTAGTGCTGAGCCCATTAATGTTGACAGCAAGGACTTCTCACTATTCCAGAAACGCTAGTGTTAAAGCTACTGTCCTTGGAGCTGAAACAAGAGGGTACGGCCCTTTCTTGGTTTGTCTTCACCCTCACTGTGACATGGTTGGACATAACTCTTCCCTTAGTTGGCCACTTCCCTTCCATTTCCAAGGCAAGAATGAACTGGGTAGAGTATGCCCTAATTATGTTCTAGATTTCTGGAGCTATTTCTCTGCCTTGGTCTGTCTGGACTCCTGCATTGTTTTGACTTCTTATGAAGTCCTTCTGGTCCCTGCCTTTAGCTGTCACTGTACTTTCTTCCACTTCTGAAGAGGACTTCAAATTATTTCACTCATGCTTATAGCCTGGGGCTGAGTCCTTCCAGGTTGAGAACTATTTCTTTCCATTTTTGAATCAGTAACTTTAACAAAGCAAATGTTTCCTGGCTTAAACATTACATTAGCTCTGACATCTCCAACATAGACTTTGTCTATCCATGCAAAATCCATGGATAGACATATTTTGCTATATATTTAATTGTAGGTCAAGTTCTTCTACTAAATCTTTCTGTAGAATACAGTTCAAGCTTTGCCCATGTGACAATTTATTGACAAGAAAGCTAAATGGTGGGTTGAACAATAACAGTTGAAGATTCTAGTCCCCAACCTAAATTAGGTCACTGAGAAACTTAACTCTCACAATTTCCACAAAATTGTAAAGAATTAAATAATATGTGTGAAACATTTAGGCTACAATCTGGCTTAAACTTTTTTCTAGGTATGCATAAGAGTGTGCATGCACACGTGTGAACACACACACATGCACACTAGATTAGAAGAAATGTCTGATTCACTATGTCAACAGATGTCTGTAGAAAATCAGTGGCTATAAATTGTTTCCATAAAATATTCCATTATGCAGACCAACACAATCTCCTTTAGAATAAACAAGCATGATTTTATCTGCAGGATTTCATTCTTGTTCCATTCACAAATACTTTTAAATACCTCCTTCAATCTCTACCCAAAAATAAATGTAACTAGACCATGTATAGACTCAGTTCCAATCACATGTTTTTCTGCAAAGTTATTCCCATTATAATGCAAGGATAATTGGAGAAGTAGTCTCTGAGAAAAACGTGAACTGGAGAATTGATGGTCTCAGCTATTCCAGGAGTGCCAACAGTATCCTCATGGCACTTTGTTGCATCTGGTGTTCTGTTTGTGTATCAGGGAGCATCCAAAGAATCATAAAATCTTGCTGGTTCTTCAAACTTCCTGATAACCAGAAGATAGACTCTAAACTTGTTTTCACTTGAGCTGTTGAGCAGGGTCTCCTCCCACTATGACCTAATCTTACTAACATGGATTATTTTCCAGCCAGATTTTAATTTTTTAGTTTTACCTGGGATTTTTGTGGGCTATCTTTTTCATATGAATTCCTTCTTTTTATCATCTGAGTTCAAGGTGTGCTGGTTTAATTCTATCAACTTGACATAAATCAGAGTGACTTGGGAAAAGAGAACCTCTGAAAACTTGCCTTATCAGAGTGGTCTCTAGGCAAGTCTGTGGGGACATGCTTTGATTAATGATTGATGTAGGATGGCGTACCCTATTGTAGATGGTACCATTACTACACAGGTCCTGGGCTGCATCAGAAAAGTAGCTGAGCAAGCCAGAGGAGCAAGGCAGAAAACAGCATTCCACCCTGGTTTCTGCTTCAATTCCTGCCTTGAGTTCTAACATTGAATGCTCTAGATAATAGACTCTAACACATAAAGTGAAAAAAGCCCTTTCCTCCCCAAGTTATTTTCATCAGTACTTTATCACAATAGTCGCAGCAACAATAGAGCCAAACCGGAGCACAAGGTTAAGAAATTCAAAAGTTAGAAATAACTCCCTAATCGCCTTCCTTTTTCTTCTCCTCCCATCCCTGAACCTCATTCTTCTATTCCTTTCTTCCTCTCCATCCTTCTCCTCCCCTTCCCTTGACTTCAACTCCCTCCTCCTTCCTGCTTCTCTTCCTCCTTCTTCTCTTCCAACTTAACTTCCTCCTTTTCCTTCTTAAGGTATAGAATGCTTTGTCACTAAACTGGTGGTAGGGCCAAATGTTAAGATACATAAATACATGCAGGGGGCACGATTTAGTCTTAGCCTTTTTAGTTTTTACTAGGTAAATTAGTTTATTTTTTTCCCTATATTTCACCCTTATACCTTTAATATTATACATTATCTCCAAGTACATTCTTTGGCAGCTGGCCATGTTAAAGTGAGAATCAGGAATTTAATCTACTAGGCTGTGCAGCATATCATAAAAAATGTTCTGGAGTAAATTGACCAGTCATTTAAAATTAATGGGCAAAATATTCCATTATGAGGTATGTTTTAAAAGACCATAAAAGGCATAATGAAACTCACCATGCAATCATCAGATCAGGGCATTGCCGGGTCATGAACTTAGATGTCTTCTTTCACCCAACTGAAAAGTTACAATATTTTATTTTTACATATAAATTAAATTAGGACAGCTAGACAAATGTCCAGACGTTCCATTTCCTGTTTATATGGGTCTTAATGGTTTTGGTCCACCTCTAAAATGTAGAATTTATCATCTATTATGAGGAGAGGTGAGTCAGACATTACAAGTACTTACTGCTCTTGCAGAAGACTAGATTTGGTTTCCAGAATTCATGTGGCAGCTCACAACCACCTGTACCTCTCCTTCCAGAGGACTCAATACCCTCTTCTGGCTGCTATGGACTCTGATGTGAACCTGGTGAACATAAAATCACACAGGCTAGCACACATGCACACAATGTTTTTAATCTTAGAACTTATCAACAATTTGGTTTATTCTACTATTTTAACTTCATATATAAGCATCTTTGCAAATGCATCTCACAGAAATGTTTTAGTATTCTGTCTGTTAGAAAAAGGTTAGTAAGACTAGCAATAATTTAAAAATATAGTTCAATTAAAGTGGGAATTAAGAAACATTATAAAAAAGAAGACTAAGGCTTTGGACTTTTTGTTAACCATTATAATCCTGGGTGTCCTGTACCATAGTCCAACATCAAATTCGAACCTTCATCAGAACTAAAATGGAATATATGATAACAATTTGGAATTTAAATTTAAATATTCATCTGTAGGGATAGATAATCAGAAGTTCTTTCAATATGCTAATCAAATAGATTTCACCAAAATAGCATACAATTTGTGGTCAGTCAGAGCAGAAGGCAGTGATATTGTTGAACTAGACTTTTGTGTTTTGGCCCATGATATTATACAATGTTCCTTAAGGTCTTTTCATAAGTAGTTGATATCAAAAGGCTTAGTGCATTCAGGGAATCTGCATTTCAACAACACTGACTTTTCTCATAATGAACATAGGTAAAGCAGGTTGTAAAGCAAAGACTTTTGCCAGATGACAAAGCTGTAAAACAGGATCTTAGACATGGGAACAATCACACTCACATTTTCTACATAGAGTATGTATGTGCTATTCTGTGGTTATCACCTGTTCAGCACTGGGACAACCTGTCAGAAGTGATTAGAGATGAAAAAAATTTAGATGTCATACTCCATGACTTCTAGGTGTATGAATTAACAGGTTTATGGGAGTGCCAGAATGAGCCAAGGTACACTGGTCCCCATTTTCTGACTCTTATCTCCCAACACATGAACCATTTCTTTCCTAATTCCTCTGGGACTAAGACAGATCTTTCCATAGTTTATATAACCACCCTTTATGTTTAAGGACAAGAAAAAAGGCATTGAACTCAGTTCACCCTCTGAATATTAATTCTGCTAAAATATTCTTTATTGTAAGGATTATAAAAATCCCTCTCTACTCTATACATGTCTAATAATAGACTGAAAGACAAGCTCACTGCACATCATTTTCCCATACATCCATTATTACACATTTATTCTGCGTAAATAAATTGCATATTGCCACTTCTTGTGTTCTTCATATTAACAGTGAGCTATGTGAAGTCTGTTATAATTTTTATAAGAAATTATAGTCTCAAGCCCCTAGCACAATTTATGGTTCAATGAGCTTTCATAAATGGGTGTCAGGTAGTGGCCTTATTTTGCATTTTTGATTTGTGTATATACTAGGTACTCTTCAAGTTTTCAGTGGGTAATTACCAACATCCAGAGTGTTCTTGTAGACCTCCCTAACTAGGTACAAGGCTGACCTTTCAAAGAAGTAAGTTGTAGAATTCGGAGTAATTATTGCTGTGTAAAGCTTTGTATGGCCACAGCACAATGCCTGGGATAGTTTAATGGAGTGACCACTTATTTTAGTTCATGGATTCAGAATCCTCAGGCCAAAAGTAGTTAGTTATATTGCTTCTGTGTTTGAATGTAAAGACAGAGTGTCACAGTGGGGAGCTTGTGACAAACTGGCTCATTTCATACCGGAGTGGTAAATATTAAAAAAAAAAAAAAAAAAGAAAGAAAGAAACAGGCTTTCTGCTGTGAACCATTCTCACATTCCCAGCAACCACCACCCTGTGTGGTTTTTTTTTCTTTTTATCACAATTTGTCACCACTAGCTGGACAAAATCAAAACTCTAGAAATTTGTAATTTATCAATAAGATTATATCAGAAAATTTTTACTCCACAAAACATCCACACAATAAACTCAGAGACAATTGATAACTGCCTCCCTAGATAAGGCAAATTGTTTTATAATAATCCATATCTTATAAGATATTCATAACTACCTATGGCTATTTAAAGTTACATGGAGGTGTATTATCTTCCTCCTCCATCTTGGCTTTTTCTCCTTCCTCTCCTATTCCTCCTGCCTTTCCAAAACTGTCTCTGCCTTACTTTTTCACTGTCCAATCACAGGCCTTGTCTTATCTTGTGCCTGCCCTCAACTGCATATCAACCACATATCATATTGCATGGGAATCAAAGAGAGCAGAAATGTCTGGAAACAAGTTATACCCTTCAGAGGTATTCTTCTGAGGCCTATTCTGTGAATCAGTTTTATCTCTTAAAAGTAAGCTTAGGTATTAACTAACTCAGTGGTTTATCCATTGATATCTTTATCATCATTTTGACCCAGTCATATCTTAATTGCCTCACCATCTGGAGGCTGAGCCTTAAATACAAGAAGCCTTTTGGACATATCTCCTCCAAACCAGAGGAACCAAGAAAAAGAGCATGGCTCTGAAAATGTGCAGAGTAAGACTAAAATGTGATCCTCCTGCTTCTATCCCTTTAGCATATCCTACTAATATGTGACACTACATAGATCCTATACATGATAGTGAATACTGTAATTTAATTCAATTGACATAGTATCAAGCCACCTTCTAAATATTTATTTTTATACCTATAGACCAATGATATTTTTAACATTAATCAGAGAGCCATTTTGTTTTCTTCAGCAGGGATGAATGTAGACACAGGTGGCTGCACCTAGTGCTGAAAATAAGTGATGGGTGAGTGTTTGGTACTAAAGAAGACATTTATATGGTTCCTTCTAAGGCTCTAAGGTTCCTTCTGAGCCACTGCAGAAAAGAGAACAGAAAGAATGTAAGTGTGGGAAGAGTGAAACATGGTAGTGATGTGCCTTCTGGACAAGATACAACCATTGAAACAAAAAACTCAGAGTAATTGCAAATACCTACATCAATTTCTGCAGGAGAATAGCCCTATCAACAGATGTGGATGGAGGTGGCCTTCCCCTCAATGCTCAACTATTCACTACTGGTGTATTCAGGGAGAAGAGAAGCTGTATTCAATAGTTGTTTACTACTTACTAACAAGAAAAGATGAGAGGGTAGAAAGAGTAATCAGCATGTGTTATATGCATGTATAAAATTGCCAAAAATAAAAACTCCACAAACAATAGGAATGTGAAACAAAAGATTGGAATGTGACATAGTACTCGATTGTACCTGACTATCTCAGAGAACAGAACGTGGGCTCGTTTATATGTCTGATCACCAGTCCCATGTTCTAGACTCTCTGGATCAGTAGTGTAACTGACTAAAACATTACATTTTTAACACCTACTATTTTTGTTATGATTAAAATCAATAGCTGAAGAGGTAATACTAAGATGAAATTCTACAGCAAGTCAGCAGACTTTAGCAGTCATGGAGAAGTCTTTGCAAGATCTAAACATCTCTTTATCCTGACACATCTTCCATCAAATTAATATTTATCTCCCTACTATCTATCTATCTATCTATCTATCTATCTATCTATCTATCTATCTATCTAATTATAAATCTAATACCTCATATGAAGAGACATAAAGAATGAGTGTTTCATTTTGTTGTGTATGTTGCACTCTACCCAGTTTGGCATAAAGCATCTTCTTTTGACAATTTACTTTAAGAAAGATGGATATCCAGACAGTATCACTTTAGTAGCTAACAGGAAGTGGTATGCTCAACTAGATGAAGATGTATACTCAAAGCTTACAAGTTGAAGTTCTACACTAGTTTAGAGATACAGATTATTGTGACTACTTTTTTTTTAACGGTTTCTTGATTAGTGCCCATATTGAGGCGAGGGAAGACGTGTGTGTCATGTCTGCTACTTGTGCTTTGGTCACATTTCCTGCTTCATTTATACATACGTGACAGGTGTTGTTATCTTTTATTTCACAGTTTTGAAAATAAAGGCTCATTCAAGTGGACACTTTTGCTGGTTCTTTGTAGGCAAGTAGTTTTTCTTCTGTGACTTTTGCTCTCTTTCTTTTGTCTACCCGAGATGTTCTGTTCCTCCCTGTTGATATCATTACATTCCTGTCTCCATTCAAGTGCCCAATCACACCACTGGAGAAAGACCTTCTGTGGTTATTTCATACATACTAGGTTTTATTTGTCAGTTTGACTCAACCTAAAATTATTTGAGAAAGGCAACTATGATTGAGAAGTACCTACATGAGATTGACCTCTGGGGAAACTTGTAGGTATTTTCTTGATTGATGATTGATGTGGGAGGGCACACTCATGCTAGACAATGCTACTACCCCTAGGCTGGTAGTCTTGGGTGCTATAACAAAATTAGGGAAGGCAAGCCATGAAGAGCAGGCCAGCCAGTAAGTAGCATTCTTCTATAACCCCTGTATTAATTCCTGCCTCTAGGTCCCTACCCTGGGTTCCTGTCCCAGTTTCCTTCAGTGATGCATTGTGATACACGTAAGAGTAGGGTGAAATAAACCATTTCTCCCCTGAGCTGCTTTTGGGCTTTGTGTTTTATCACAGCAATATAAAACGTAACAAAGACAAGGTATTTTTAAAATTGTGTCTATTTTATGTGTACAAGTGTTTTGTCAATTGCCTACAGATGCCAAAAAAGGATATCTTATCCTTTGGAAGTGGAATTATAATCAGCTCTTACCTGCCATATGTGTGTTGGAACAGAGCATTTGTTCTTTGCAACGACTTGTCTACCATGTGAATTACAGTAAACCAGCAAATAGGGCCTCATTAGAGCTGCCTGGTGTCTTGATCTTGGATACGCTAGCCTCTAGCATTTTTAAAAAATAAAATACATTTCTTTATCATTCATCAAGTGTATATTTTATTAGAATAGCATGAGTACACTAAGAAAATCAGTAGCATGTAATTGATTTCAGTGCTACTAAAAGAAAATAGTGCTATGTCTTAATGAACTCAGTGAGATGTTAAAATGTGGTGTCAGTGTGTGTGTGTGTGTGTGTGTGTGTATGTATGTATGTTTGTGTCTGTATATGTCTCTGTATGTGTGCATGCATGTATATGTGTGCTTGTGAGTGAGTGTGTGTGTGTGTGTGTGTATGTATGTATGTTTGTATCTGTATATGTCTCTGTATGTGTGCTTGTGAGTGAGTGAGTGTGTGTGTGTCCATGGTGGTTTCAGAACACATTTCTGGATTCTCTTCAGCATATATCTGCAGCATTAATTACCAGCTGCTATGATGTTATGTCTTTTCCTTATTATCTTCTCTTTCTACAGCAGAATTTAGAATTTGCTTGTAGTAGATCAGTTTGGTTTATGGTATTGTCTAGATTCTTCTCCCTCCCTTCTCCCATTATTTCTTCTTTTCCTCCACTCCTCTATCTTTTACCCTCCTCCTTTATTTGGAACTACATTTTCATCCCTTTTCATTGCACAAAGGTATAAAGCATATTTCCAGACATGAAATGTAGATAAAAATGAGTAGATTGCCTACAAGTGTAGCTATACTCCTGGTCAGTTGTATAAAGACATCTTTGAAACTTCTTTTTTTCTAGTCCCTTTGAAGATATTTTCATCATTAAATGATAGTGGTAAATGACAACTCTCCACAATCCCTCCTGCCACAGTGAACTTTGATTTTTTTTTTTTTTTTTTTTTTTTTTTTTGCAAAAAATACTTATTGATTAAAGAGATTGAAACTTGGATGCTTCATTTTTATTATACCAGCTATCTTATAATATTCTGCTCTATTTGAGTAGCCAAATTTCAACTATGCCTGATTGTAATCTATCAACAATACATAATGATGGAAACCTACCAGGAACAACAGATTTGTGAGAGGGATGCCTCCTTTACTTTGTATGTAAAGTACGTTTGTGAGAGGCAACATCTTGTATTCCCTCTTCATTTCATGACATTTCTATCTACAAAGGAAAGGAACAATCATGTGCACTGCTCAAAGGTCTCTTTTTCTTCTCAGTTGTCATCTGGGATGTCACAGAAAGGGACTACAGGTGAAATTGTTTGGTTTCCTGTGTGCCTGCAACTTTCTGTTGGTTATAGGCTACCATTTATGAGACCATAGATCTATGCTATTAGAGAGAGGACAATGTAACAGGAATAAGGGACAAAACTTAGGTGTCCCCTTTCAGGGCCTATTCTGTCCCCATCACCAGTAAATAAAAAGTATATCAAAACACATGGTAACTTCACCTTTATTGGGCCAAGAAGTAGGGAAAATTTATCTTGATAGACAATTTATCTGTTGTGTCCAGTGGCATCAAGAGTCCCAATCAATCTCTATAATTTTACCAGTTTTCTGAGCATGCTATAATGTATCCAACCAGCCACATTTGACTTTGCTTCTTGCTTAGGAATAGATAGTCAGAATATTACTGTATTTCTATTGCTGGATCATACCATAGATGATTAGTATGCTATTAATGGAAATAAAGCAACTAATGATTTTAAATTCACTCAAATGATAGAGCCAATTCCAGAAAGCCCCCAAAGTATGTTAACATCTATTCTACAACCCTTTTTGTTCCAGTCTGGGTTTTCTGGAGAAACTAAACATCTGATGTGAGTGTGTGTTTAGGGGTGAAGAATTGGAAGGAAATGGGGGCTTGAAGGAATGGGCTCACAGTTATTGTTGTGAAAGCTGGAAAATCCTAGTATATGCACTTGGTGAGATGGAGATCCAGGGAAACTGATGGGTGATCCCAGGGGCAAATCTATAGTTCCCCAAGCCAAATGGAGTAAGTCATTATCTTAAGTTCATGTCTGAAAGCAGGAGAAAGTAAGGCATGTCAAAGTTCCCCTTATGGAGCTTCCTGTTCTAGTCAGTCTGTAACAGATTGGGTGAAAGCCATCACCACCAGGAAGACAATCTGCTTTTCTCAGCTTACTAATTCAAATGTTAACATCATCCAAAAACACCCTCACAAACACACCCAGATTAATGTTTAACCAGATATTTGGGCATAAAGTCAAGTTGACACATAGAATTAAACTATTACACTCTGTGTTTGCAAGATCAAACTCCCATTTACAGGAGTTTCAGAAAGGACAATGTGTAATTTGAATTTTCAATGCTTCCTCTCTTAATTAGTTTTATAAGTTTCTGGGTCTTTGATTACTAAAAGCTGTTTATGTACATATGTGTGTTCCTGCATATATGTGTGTGTATGTGTGTGTGTGTGTGTGTGTGTGTAGTTGTAAAAGAAAGAAGTTTCTCTAATAGTAAATATAATTTGCTCCAAAAATCTTGTCTTTGTTCCTAACTTATTTTTGTGGAGACTGAGTTGGTTGACCAGGAAGAAAATGTTGGAAAGCAACTATATAATTTATCTTTTCCATCTTCATGTAATAGTGGGAAACAACTACAAGTTTAGAGAGTGTGGAAGCACAGACTTTCTGTTTTATCCCCTTTTGTGATTTAACTTATATATTGTTTCTATTAATAAATACCAAGTGGAGTCTCAAGGTTGGGTTGAGCTCCTATAGTGATTTTTCCAATATCCCATGCTATTCAGTGTAAAAGAGAAACACAGCCAGAAACAGAGACCTATATATTTATCATAACATGCTCAATAAATGCTCTCTGAACAAAGGAATAAACAAGGTTTTGATTTGACCCCATGGCATCATGGGAGGCATTGAGAAGTGCATGTCAAGATATCAAGGCTTTCTGAACTACTTTAAACACATTTCCTTCAGTTTTTGAGATTATATTTACATCATTCCCCTTTCCCTTCTTCCCTCCAAACTCTCCCAGACACCTCTCCTTCCTCTCTTTCAAATGTGTTGCCTTTGCTGTCATTGTTTTTCAAAAGAAAAATTACAAGCAAGACACTCTAGATTGAAGATTTATTTCTAGTCAAATGTTCCTTTCCTTATTTTTCTTCATTATTTCAACCCACTCAGTGTGAGTTTATGGCAACAGGCTCTCTTCTAATTTGTAACACACACTGAATAAACATTTGGCACAGCTTTATGGCAATCCATTTTATCTGTGAAATTTGTCCACTTTATCATCCTTGGCTCTTCTTCTTTTCCAATTGAATGTGGTGGGCTCCAGGCCATTATAAGTTTGTAGTTTTTAAGGTGAAAGTTTGAGCTCATTGCTGTTGTAAGATAGACTGTCATGGCTGTGATGTCAGAAAGCTGTGAGGCATTGTCCATCTCAACAGTTAGAAAAAAACAGCATCACCTCCTTGAGCGACACTAGCTTTAGCTGTAGCCTCATGGCTCTTATCTTCCCTGAAAAGGGGGGAAAGGCAGAAAGGATTCTGTCTTATGGGTTGGTGTGAAGGTTAGGAGTTCAGCAACAAAGTAGGGAAAACCTTAGAACACATAGGCACAGGAGAAAATTTTCTGAACAAAACACCAATGGCTCAAGCTCTAAGGGCAAAGATTAACAAATGGGACTTAATGAGATTGCAAAGTTTCTGTAAGGCTAAGGACATTGTCAAGAAAATAAAACAGCAGCCAACAGAATGGGAAAAGATCTTTACCAACACCACATCAGATAGAGGCCTAATATTCAAGGTATACAAGGAACTCAAAAAGCTAGACACCAGAGAATCAAATAACCCTATTAAAAAATGGGGTACAGAGCTAAACAAAATATTCTCAGCTGAGGAATATCAAATGGCTGAGAAACATCTGAGGAAGTGCTCGACATCCTTAGCCATCAGAGAAATGCAAATCAAAACAACCCTGAGATTCCACCTCACACCAGTCAGATTGGCCAAGATCCAAAACTCAGATGACAACAGATTCTGGCGAGGTTGTGGAGAAAGAGAAACACTTCTCCACTGTTGGTGGGGTTGCAAACTAATACAACCACTCTGGAAATCAGTCTGGCGATACCTCAGAAAATTGGACATAGCTATTCCTGAAGCTGAAGACCCAGCTATTCCACTTCTGGGCATATACCCCAGAGACACTTTAATACACAACAAAAATACATGTACCACAATGTTCATAGCAGCTCTATTTATAATAGCCAGAAGCTGGAAAGAACCCAGATGTTTTTCAGAAGATGAATGGATACAAAAATTGTGGTACATTTACACAATGGAATACTACTCAGCCACCAGAAACAATGACTTAACCAAATTTTTAAGAAAATGGCTGCATCTACAAAATATCATCCTGAGTGAGATAACCCAGTCACAAAAGAACAGACATAATATGCAGTCACTGATAGTGGGAAGCTAACCCCAGAGGCTTGCACTGCCCCAGAAACAACTCACAGACTGTAGGAAGTCCAAGAAAAAAGAAAACAAAAAAAATAGTCATGCTCAATCCTTACACACCAAAAATACATTGACAAATTCCAGGTTGTACCCTGTATTACATGTACTGTCTGCTCATTGTTAAAAAAAAATCTTTACACACCAAGAAAACTTTGAGTATTTCCAGGTTGCATCTTGTTTTACATGTACTTTTTGCTCATTGTAACTGGTGGGATCTTGATCACACTATCAAACCTTTAAAAAAAAAGTACTGACAAAAATGTATTTTATACTTTTATGCAAAAAATGCTTAAAATCTGTAATTTATCTTTGTTCTTTAAAATAAAGTTGTTAAAAAAATAAACATTCTAAAACAAACAAAAAAAAAAGGAGTTCAGCAACAGAGGGAAAGGGGAGAAGAAAGAGAGATCAGAGGAAGTGGGTTCAAATATGGGAAACAGTACTAGATGGATCTCAGAGAGACAAAATCAAAGGAGCAAGAACAAAATTAACGATGGCTCCCATTCTCTCTTTCTTTTTTTTGACATTTTTGTTTTGATCTTTACTTTTTTAATTGGACATTTTATTTATTTACATTTCAAATGTTATCCCCTTTTCTGGTTTCCCTTCTGCCAACCCCCTGTCCCATTGTCTTATACACAGGACATCAATGGAACAACAAATACAAATGCTCAGATATCAGTTGCCTCAGTGTAGAGCATCTGCAGAGAGATGAGGAGTTGTCCCACCTTTGTTTCAACGTCAACACAGAAAGAGTCGCTGAGTCCAGCATAATAGTTCCATGACTCAGGAAAGTACAACACAGCGTGGTTCAGAGGACAGCATGGTGCCCGCACAGCCCAGCTGTTCAGGGCTTGCTGGATGGCAGTCTTTGAATTTCAAATAAGGTAGACTCAGAATTAAGAGCAAAAAGAGTGTCCGCTGCAGGATCAACACTGGAGCCTGCATGGGGAACTAACCATAGCCGTGACTTAGGAAAAGAACACTGCTTAGGAAGAACAGAACAGGGTAAAGTACTGGATAACTCTGAAACACACATCCCACAGCAACCATTGGATGCTTAGAATGTATAATTATATTTAGACTAACATACTTAACTTTTCTGTTAATTATTTTTTAGTCCTTTTCCAAAGTCTCAGGTTAAAAAGCTTCGCAGATTATTTAAAAGGCTCAGGCAATATCGACCACAGTGTCTGGGTAATATTTATGACCCCTTGGTGCTGGCCAGGGACTGCCTCTGGTTGTTATCCGGGTCCCAGAGTCACCATCTCTGCCCCAATATTAGTGATACTTTGAACACTTGAAGCACCACGGCATTGTCCGCAGACACTACATCTAATTCCCACGGCTGCCATAACCCTTCACTGCTTCTTGGCTCTACACTGGACCTCCATACTTTAAGAGAGAAAGTATGTATATTTTTCTTCAAAATGGCACTGTTATAAGCTATTTCTTAATTCTTGTCTTTCTTTTGATGATTGAAAGTTTGCTTACAGGAAAGTCAGTCTGTGCTTCTGCCACAAGGATACGCTGGTTTACACCTTGCCATCTGTCAAGCGGGATTTTCAGACGAAAGTTGAAAACCAGGTTCAGCACCACTGCTCCAAATCATTGTTTCTCTCTAAAAGTCCTGAAGAAGCCTTTTAATCTGTTAGAGTTTGTCTTTGTACATTTTCTAAACACAGTACAAATGCAATACAAAGGGTCCGAGGTCAAAGCAAGTATCAATATAAGTGAGGACTTGTCACAACTCAGACAAGTCACAAACTTACTGAAGTCAATGACACTTTCTCCTAAATTGAGTGCTCCAAAGAATTTTAATTTCAATAATTATTTTTGCCCTTGTAATAGTTTGGGATATATTCTGAAAATCTGGCTTTTGGTTGACCTGCAAATTCCCCTGTTTTCTGTGGAAAGTAATGGGCTGCTATTTGTTAATGGTTTGCATTAGAACAAACATTGCTTTTCGTCACTGAGATTGAATTGCTGACTTTCTAACCACCTCTCTGTGGTACATCACAAACTGTACTGAAATTAGAAATTTAAGTTACTGCACGAATTTTGACAATGCCATCTCCTATCTTTGTAAAGAGACAGATCCAAATGGATGAAAGTACTTGCAGCTAAGCAGAGAAGCACAAAGGAGAAAATGGATTCAGTTGAAAAGAAAAAAAATTAGCTGAAGCCACCGGTACATCCAACAAAGGCACTTCTCTGTGCATCTCCTCCATGCCTCCTGGATCCATCAATACACACGCTCAAACACTGAACAATTCTTGCATCTTATTCTGGAGACAGTTAAGCAAACACCTCACCACTGTTCTGTTAGCTGCGCAGTGCCTGACAGGCTCACAGTTTTACAGTTGGGAAAGCTAACAATTAGGCTGTAAACTCTAAGGAGTGAAAAAATTAAGAATTGGACCCAAAATCATAATACATGCCAACATAATTGTTAGCTTTGTGTTTGCAAGTTCTTGGCTCTCATCCACAGAACTTACTCCTATATTTTCCCTTAAATTCCTGTTGAATTACTTCTATTTTGCATTTTTTTTGGATACCAAATGCTTCTCTCATTTTAATTTGCTGACAATATATTTTAATTTAAAATTCAAAATATGCTGCCTTAGAAACACTATTTTTATTAGAGAAACTTTAGGCATTGCTGATAGTGTTTACTAGCCAGAAGGCAATGCCTTAGTAAAACTCCCTCAGGACAAACCTGGCCTTCCTTTCACGTCTCTTCCCCTCCACCTTCCCTATTTTCTTTAGGAGTGTAAACCTGTTCTTCATTTCACCTACCCCCTTCCTTATCTATCTGCTTTAAGAGTACAATTTACTGCTCATACCCCAGAGATGCTCCAACATACAATAAGAACACATACTCCACCATGTTCATAGCAGCCCTATTTATAATAGCCAGAAGCTGGAAAGAACCCAGATGTCCTTCAGTAGATGAATGGATACAAATTTGTGGTATATTTACACAATGGAGTACTACTGAAATATTAGAAACAATGACTTTATGAAATTCTTAAGAAAATGGATGCATCTAGAGACTATCATCCTGAATGAGATAACCCAGTCACAAAAGAACAGACATAATATGCAGTCACTGATAATTGGATACTGACCCCAGAAAGCTCTGAACACCCCAGAAACAACTCACAGGCCATATGAAGCTCAAAAAAAAAAAAAAAAAAAAAAAAAAAAAAAAAAAAAAAAAACCAAACCAAAACAAACAAACAACCAAAAAACCCCAAAGGCCAAAACGTGAAAGCCTCAGTCCTTCTTAAAAAAAAAAAGTGTATAGCACCCTCTCAGAGTGTGGTACACCTAGACCTTAAATCATTAATAATTCAAGAGCTAAGAAGATAGCCTAGTGGCAATTTTTGGAATTAAAAAATCATTATGTTTAATCTATATACACCAAGAAAACTCTGACTGTTTCCATGTTACGCTCTGTCTACATGTACTTTATGCTTATGGTAACTGGTAAGATTTCAACGCACACTATCAAACCTCTAAAAGAACCAAGTACTGACAAAAACATATTCATATAGATTTATGCCAAACTTTTATAAAAATCTGTATGTGTATCTCTCTTTTTAAAATAAAGTTGTAAAAAAATAAATAATAAAAGAAAAAAGAGTATAATTCACCTCCCACTCCTTCCATATCTGCTTGAGGGGTGTAATGCACAACCCACCAGCTCTGTGCAGAAGTAGTGCTCACTCTTCCCCTCTCCCATCTTCTGTGCGCCCATCTTCCCATCACAACCATGGCAGCACATCCACCTCCACTGCAGTTTTCTGTGAGCTGTTCTCTTCCTTCACAATCCCCTCACTGCTGTAAAGACATCAAAACCTACGGGGATCTCTCTATCCCCCACCCACTTCTGAAACTAGGGGCACATTCCCGTCACTCTGTTGAAATTAACTTTTATAAAAACAAAGACGTGCACTCTAATAACTGGATCCGATGTGTCCTTGTGATTTCTTTTCCTGTAACAGTGACCACTTTCAGTGATGTTCTCCTTCATTAGAATTCTCCAGCCCTGGACATGTTTGCAGCTCTGTTCTGTTTCCTTAAAGAAGGAGTTCTTCCTTTCATTGTCTCTTCTCTCAATAGTACCTCCACTAGTCATCTTATATCCCACACTTTAACCTCAATATCATCCCCATTTTATTTTCTCTCCTGAACTTAATATTTCACTTTCTGTTGCCTTCAGGAGCCTTTAGAAGGCTTCATATTAAAACCATCCTCAGCAGGATATACCACCCATCTACTAATACCAGCTATTATTCCAGATTTGCTATGTTCATTAATAGTAATCCAACTCAAATCTACGAGAAACATTAGCCTTAAGACTCACAAGCCCTGATCAACTCCTAGATTCAAATCAGGTTAGTTTTTTGATGTTAGTGAGGTTCTCACCCATGCTTCCATTTCTTCATACCAGAAGGTATAATACTCTAGAGTTTAAAACAAAGTCAATAAGACTAATTGTGTAGCCACCGCCAAAAGTATCAGTTGATCGACAGCTTCCTTGAGTAAGGACCAGTGATGCTATCTCAGAGGGTCTGAGACAGACAGGAGGATGGGGTCAGATGGGGAAGGTTTTCTGGAGTGGGCATAGCTGAATCAGCTATGGAAACATCACCACCCTCTACTTTCCTGTGTGGCAACTGCCTCTTACAGTCTGACGCGTGCTTCTCCTGATTCTCTCCACTCAGACTCTCACAGCCTTGTTTGGTGGTAACAGACCACATCACAGAGACTCCAGAATTGATGCTATTCCCTAAATAATACATTGTGCACATTCTTCCCGTCAACAGTGAGGGATCTAATTAGATTGCTTTGCAAAAGAACGATGTAAAATGTCATAGTGCGGATGTAGTGCCGTTTTAGAAAAGAGCTGTATTTAGCTCACAGACTCGCAGGTTTCCTTATGGCGTTTTCATATACATTTCAGTTTGGTTGATCCTCCCCCAATCCCCTCACTCTTTCATCCCCTATATTCACTTAATCCCTTCAGTATTCCCCCCTTCACTTTCATATCAACAGTCCTGGAACCCCAGGAGCTTCCTTTCTAAGAGCCAACTTTTCCCTACTGTGGGCCCCTCTCTCCTTGCCTGGCCTTGACACATACTCAGTCCCACCTAAGCACACACATATAAACCTTCAAAGCTAGAATGTTCACATGAGAGACAATGTGCAATGTGTCTCTCTCACCTCATTTAATACAAATAACGTCCGCCTGCATCTGTTCAGCCATTGGCTGTTAAATACCCATGCTGTCTCCATCTATTTGTTTTTGGTATTGCCCCACCCCCTGGCTTCCTGTTAGGCAAACTACTGGCTCTATTTACACAGAGAAGGTTACTAAGACTTGAATTGCATTATTAGAGGACATGAATGCTTCAGTTTTGATAGGAGATTCTGTGACTGAATGGACCTTTTCTTAATGATTTGTGATTCTCATGCCTGTACCCTTTGTCCACTTTACACTAATTTGTCCTAAAATAGAGATTCTTAGGAGCTCTTTCACATTAGTCCTTTTTCGGCTTTAAGATTTGTAACTAACTAATACTTGACTTTTTTTCTTTTTCTAACCCTCATCAGTCAATTGTAATATCTTCATCCCAGAAATGTAATATTTATGTACTTAATTCTGTAACAGAAATGTCATATCTATGTACTAAACTCTAGTTCTTGGTGCATTTTTATGTTTCTTAATTTTTATTCTAAGTTTCTTCCCCAATTCACATTGAAATTCTTTTTTTAAAATTTTTCTTCTAAGATTCTTACTCTTTCACTTTCTACATTTAAACAGTGAAAGGCATTAGGAATTTTATTCTGTCTCCTAAGCCTAGTTGGAGGAGCCACCTGGGTAACAGAATTTATTGCATACAATTTTCTCTCCCACTAGCTTGAATGGGGCACATGCTTCATGTTCACTCGTTACATGTGCTTGGGGAAGGTCTGGACAAGGTATGGCTTTCTTCTCAGTACTGTGCAGGGTGGGCAAGGGAGACAGGCCAGAGTCATCCAGCCGGCACAGGGCAGGGTATGAGGAGGGTACACACTGGCCACAGGGATGTCTCCAGAGTCTTTATTTCTCCAATGCTATTACAAAATAGGAAAAGATAAAAATAGCTTCCATCTTAAGCGTTTCACATGTTTGAGAGTATTTTTTAGCTAAAGACATTCCCAAGTTTTCTTTTATTAGGTTAGAATTCTAAATTTGTTGTGATTTTTTTGAACTGATAGGTGGCATCTACAAGGAGAAGAAGTTCAAATGAGTGAGTCGTCTGCCCTTTGGGTAAGTGACCTCCAGGGTGATCCTAGTCCAGGAAGACTTTAAAGACTGTCTGAGGTCAGGTCTTTCTCCTGAGGAAAGATTTGTTTCCATAGTCTGTCATTCCATATCTGTCGGCTTGAATAACTCCGGAATCAGGAAGTTTCTCCTCTTTTCTAGTTCTTTCTATCTTTATTGGAATTCTGATTTTGCATATCACTAAGTACCTAAGATCTTCCGTTTGCCTTTTTCTTGTATGGCACCATGATTTAGCTTTCCTTGTTAAATATTTCTGCCATCCTATCAGCTAATAACTTTAAAAAAATTATCCATTTGGCATTTTAAGTTTAAGAACCTCATTGGCAGATCTCATAAAACAATAAAGTATAGTAATTGTCATCTACATTAAATATGCATACATGTATGTATGTGTGTGCATGTATATATAGGTGTTAGGTGTGTATGTACATTTATGTTCATGTGTATGTGTACATATGCATATAGGTATACATGTGTGATCTAGACTAGTGATACACGATGGTAGCCAGCATTACAGTTTTCTTTTTGTATTAAAAAAATATAGGGTTTTTAAAATCTTTATAGTTTTGTGATCAAGCATAGGAGGACTTTGTACACATTATGCAAATGCTTTGCCACTGAGCCACACCACAGCATCTTTAACTTTACAACCCCAGCACAGCATACAGCTCATGGTCATGATTAATACACACTGCTAAATTAATGAACAAAAAAAGGGAGAGTGTTTGCTGCCTGAGATTGCATCTGACATTAGACAAAGCTGCACAGGAGCTTGAGAGAAATTACACAGAAATGAACCTCTTCCTGTCCTATTCTGTTTGTTTGTTTTCGTTGTTTACTTTGGGATGGGGGAATAGAGTCTCACTATGCAGCCTTGGCTGGCCTAGAACTTGTCATGTAGATCAGGCTGGCTTTGAACACAAAGAGACCTGCCAGCCTCTGACTCTCCACTGCCTCTTAAGTGCAGGAATTGAAAGTGTGCACCACATGGCTAGTGTCTAATTTTTTTTTTTTAGAATCACACATTGTTTCCATTTTAATCTCAGTACAACAACATTAAGGAGTGGGAAAAGGTTAACTTCTGGAGTCATTTTATTGCTGCTTATTAATATCTACAAGGCTACAGAATAGATAGATGAAGCTAACACACATATGTCATCCTGATAGACTCTGGAATGCTGGCCCCAAAAGTCTGTTCCTTTGTTTTATAACATGGAGTCTACCATAGGCTTTAGCCTAGGCAGCCACCTTTGTTAGTTTATAATAGTTGAACTTCCATATTTCTGGGAATATTTTTGTTTATTTGTTTGTTTCTTAAGAAATGAAAGTTGAGTTAGAATTATACAATAGACTGCTGGTAACTGTTTATTCGAACAAGGGACACATAACTTTTCTGAATCGTGCCGAATCATCAAAAGCTTCTAAGTCTGGTATCTTCACTTTCTCCCATGGAGCTGGAAGCTAGAAGCATGGATTCTGTTTTCCTTCTAACATGGGTTATCTAGTGTACCCCAGATAGATGAAAAATGCTTTGGCTTTTGATGAAATAATCTGTGTAATTGATGAAATAGAAATTTTACATTTTCTGTTTTATTGTCTTTAATTCTGAATATTTTCTATTTCGTGGCATCTACTAAAACCATTTTTATAGAAGCAGTTGCTCAAAATATTTTTTATTCTTTTATGCCTTTAACATGTGACATTATTTTCACACCTTTCTAAAGGACAATGGGTTGCCTTTTTTGTTTTTGTTTTGTTTGTTTTAGGTCAGGGTAAAGAGACACTTTTGTTTCCCATCTATTATTGAAGATAGATTTTCTCATCCAATATCCTGATTTCAATTTTCCTTCCTCTACTATGCCCAGTTCCTACACAACTCCCATCCATAACCACTCCCTTTCTGTCTCGTGGTAGAAATGAACAGGCTTCTAAGAGATAACAACAAAACAGAGTTGGCCAAGGCAAACCAACAGAGAGAAAGAACCTAAGAAAAGACACAAGACTCAGTGACCCACTTGGTCACACTTGCAAGATTCCCGTGAAAAAACTGAACTAAACAGAAAGCTGTAATACACACTCAGGACCGGGCACAGACCCATGTTGGCCTTGTTCTTGCTGTGTCAGTCTGTGAGTTTATATAAGCCTGACTCATGAATTTAGAGGGTATGATGAGTTGTATATGCTTGGTCCAGGGAGTGGCACTATTAGAATGTGTAGCCTTGTTTGAGTAGGTGTGTCACTGTGGGCATTAGCTTTAATACTCTCGTGCTAGCTGCCTGGAAGTATTCTCCTAGCAGGCTTCAGATGAAGATGTAAAACTCTCAGATCCTCCTGCACCATTCCTGCCTGAATGCTGCCATGCTACCACCTTATTGATAATGGACTGAACCTCTGAACCTATAAGCTATTTCCAATTAAATATTGTCCTTATAAGATTTGCCTTGGTCATGAAGTCTATTCACAGCAGTAAAACCATAACTAAGACTGAGGGCTTTCCTCTCTTGGTATGTTTCATTCCCTGGCTCTTACAGTTTCTGCCTCCTGTTTTGTGGAGTTTTCTGGGTTTTAAGGGAGGGAATTGATGGAGACATTTCATTTTAGAGCTGTGTTACAAGATCTATTTTCTTCCATTCTGGGCATTGTCTGGCTGTGTATCTTTATATTTGTTCCCATCTGCTGCAGGAAGAAGCATCTCTGATGGTAGCTGAATAAAGCACTGATTTATGAATATAGCAGAATATCTATCTATCTATCTACCTATCTATCTATCTATCTATCTATCTATCTATCTATCTATCTATCTATCTATCTATCATCTATCTATCTATCCATCCATCCATTTATCCATCCATCCATCCATCCATCCATCCATCCATCCATCCATCCATCTATCTATCTATCTATCTATCTATCTATCTATCTATCTATCTATCTATCCATCTATTTGTATTTTGTATTTGGTTTTACCCTAGGTCTCTGGACTATCTGGTTTCTAGTTCTTAGACACCTAAGTTGTGTCAGGTATGGGTTTCATCTCTTGGAGTGGTCTTAGGTCCAATCATTTGTTAATTGGTTACTCCCACAGCTTTGCACTACCATTGCCCTAGCATATTTTGAGGAAAGGCAGCATTATAGGTCAAAGTGTTGTGACTGAGTTTGTGTTTACATTTTCCTCTGGTATCCTGAGAGTTCTTCCTATCCCAAGGACACTAAGATATAAGAGCGAGGGCACTAGCTGCTTCCATGAGTTATATGGTTGTCTTCAGCAATGAGGCCTTGTCCTCAGTTTGTGGGAAACAACTTACTGTCTTGACAACAGCCTGGGTTTTTTTGTTTTGATAATTTCCATGGGATCACTTTGGCCAGCAACTCAACTGAATGTAACCCAGTCTCATTGTGTGCTTCGCTTGGTGATGAGATGACCTGTTGGGACTTCATCTTTTCCATTATTTAGAGACTCCTCTAAAATCATCTTTTTTAATTTAGGAGGTTATCACAGCATTAGGTTTCAATACACACCATAAATGCCTCTCAATTCTAGCAGTCTTTCCATGAATTCTCTCCTTGAACCCCACCACATGATGCTCCTGCTCAACACACAGCCAGTCTAACAGTTAAATCTATTTCCCTCTCCTAGGGAGATCTTTTATACTTTAACACTAACTTTTGGAACTTTCCAGCAAAATGACACTACTCTTAAAAATCATAACAAAAATAATTTCACTCTTTATTAAAATTGTATCTAGTAGGTTTTGGTTCAAATTATGCTTTACAAAATTTCTATTATTTACATGAACTTTTTTACTCATCCATAAAGCACAAATGAACTATTTACTATTCCCAGATACATTATAACTTCTATGTACACAATCCTCATGACTCTGGTCCACTACCTTACAGAGATAATGTTTTGATGAAGAAACAATAGGACACAGGTTCAGTTCTGAATATTTTGTAGTAGCCTGTGTGCTCCTGCTCTTCAAGGGATCTTCAACTAAATGGAAGAGATAGTAAAGGTATGGCAGAGATGGAGAAAAGAGAATTTTCCCTGGATGTAAAATGAGATGAAAAAGTTGTGCGCAAACACATCTGGGGAGAAAACATGATGCTAACATCACTGAATCACACTTTCAGTGCACTCAGGAACTTATACTTGAAAGGTTTAAGTTGTTACAAAGGGCCTGGACTCTTCACATTTCTCTAGTTGGAATCCTACTGATTCCACTTGACTGTTTCTCTACATTCTTCACTAAGGAGGAGATGGAGATGGAGATGGAGATGGAAGAGATGATGTTCATTTCCAACAAGGATGTTTTCCTTTTATTAGTCTCTCTGAGCAGATGCTGTGAAACCCCAAAGCTGTGTTGCAGTCAGTGAATAGGCAAAAAAAAAAAAAAAAAAAAAAAAAAAAAAAAAAAAACAAAACAAAACAAACAAAAACTGCTCCACACACTGCTCCTGAGTGGGCAAAGAAGCTTTTGGGAGCCAGAAGAAAGATGGCAATTTCCATGTCTGCTGTATTATGTCCAAGCTTCACCAGTAAATAAGAACGTGGATGCTGGACACTACATGTTTTATGGATTTATTTAATTTATGAGTATTTGCTTTTGTGTATGTGCACATATGTAGGTGGCTGAGGAAGCCAGTAGTTGGTGTCAGATTACCTAGAACAGGAAGTTGCAGACAAAACTCAAGGGCTAGAAAGATGTCTCAGTGGTTAAGAACACGAGCTGTTTCCCTAGAGAAAAGGCATGAATTAGAATTAACCTTGTATTAGTATTCCTGGTAAAGATGTGTCACTTCTGAAATATCTGGAATTGGGATATTTGAGGATCATTTATGCTAAGAATGCAGAACTGGCATATTTCTTGTGGTGGTAAAAGGAAGAAGTCACATAAAAGATTTCTGAGGACTGAATCACAGAAATGTTCTAACAATGATTTCACAAGCAAAGTCTTCGTCTTGCATGGGCTCTAGTTGCAGACATTTTGGTAATGGCTCCCATACTATCGGCTCTCCTTTCCCTGTGCCTTCTCTCTTCTAAGACCAAACCATCCATATTTTGGTCTTCCTTCTTCTTGAGCTTCATATGGTCTGTGAATTATTTTCTGTGTATTCTGAACTTTTAGGTTAGTATCCACTTATCAGTGAGTGCATACCGTGTGTGTTCTTTTGTGACTGGGTTACTTCACTCAGGATGATGATAATTTTTAGTTCCATCCATTTGCCTAAGAATTTCATGAGGTTGGGTCCCATATTGAACTCGAGTTGGAAGAGGCAACTTCGGTCTCAAAATGGAGGTAAAACCATCGCCCGGTCACCCCATCCTGACTCCTTCCTTCTGTTGCTGCCGCCAGGGGTTGTGGGGAGGGCTGTGACCCAAAGGAACCAGAGCGGCTGAGGAAGCTGTTCATTGGTGGGCTGAGCTTTGAAACCACAGAAGACAGCCTAAGAGAACATTTTGAGAACTGGGGCACACTTATGGACAATGTGGTTATGAGTGATTCTCAAACAAAATGTTCCAGAGGCTTTGGTTTTATGACCTACACTTGTGTAGAACAGGTGGATGCTGAAATGTGTGCTTGGCCACACAAGGTTGATGGGTGTGTGGTGGAACCAAAGAGAGCTGTTTCTAGAGAGGATTCTGTAAAGCCAAGTGCCCATTTAACAGTGAAGAAAATCTTTGTTGGTGGTATTAAAGAGGATACAGAAAACTATAATCTGAGAGACTACTTTCAAGTCTGGCAAGAATGAAAGCATAGAAGTTATGGAAGACAGGCAGGGTGGGAAAAAGAGAGGATTTGCTTTTGTGACTTTTGATGATTATGACACAGTTGATATAATTGTTGTTCAGAAATACCACACTTTGGAGTTGTGGAGGAAACGTTGGTGGAAGGGGAGTCTATGGTGTTGGAGGTGGTGACAGCAGAGGTGGTTATGAGGGTAGTGATGGTGGATATAATAAATTTGGAGGTGATGGTGGTAACTATGGTGGTTGTCCTGGTCACAGCAGTAGAGGAGGCTATGGAGGTGGTGGACCAGGACATGGAAACCAAGGCAGTGGATCTGGTGGAGGAGGAGGAGATGATGGTTACAGTGAAAGAGGAAAGTTTGGTGGAGGTAACTATGGTGGTGGTGGGAACTACAATGACTTTGGAAATTATGGTGGACAGCAACAATCAAATTATGGACCCAGGAAGGGGGCAGTTTTGGTGGCAGAAGCTCAGGCAGTCCCTGTGGAGGTGGCCATGGATATGGAGGTGGAAGTAGTGGATATGGAAGCAGAAGGTTTTAAAATAAAACAGAAACGGCTACAGTTCTTAGCAGGAGAGAGCGAGGAGTTGTCAGGCAAGCTGCAGGTTACTCTGAGACAGTCGTCCTAAATGCATTAGAGGAACTGTAACGATCTGCCACAGGAGGAACGATAATCCACAGTCAGAAAAGTTACTGCAGCTCAAACAGGAAACTTGTCTTGTTCAGGACGGTCACAGCCACAGTTTGCAAAAACTTCAGCTATTGATGAATGCAATGTAGTGTCAGTTAGATGTTCATTCCTGAGGTCTGTGTAGCTTTTTCTTTTTCTTTTCCTTTTCACTACATCAGGTATTTTGCCCTGTAAATTGTAGTATTGGTACCAGGAATAAAAAAATTAAGGAATTTTTAACTTAAAAAAAAAAAGAATTTTATGAAGTCATTGTTTTAAATAGCTGAGTAGCACTCCATTGTCTGTATTCATTTTTGTATCCATTCCTCTGTTGAAGGACATCTGGGTTCTTTCCGGCTTCTGGCTATTATAAACAAGGCTGCTATGAACATAATAGAGTATGTATCCTTGTTATATATTGGAGCATCTTTTGGGTATATGCCTAGGAGTGGTATAGCTGGGTCCTCAGGTAGTATTATGTCCAATATTCTGAGGAACTGCCAGACTGATTTCCAGAGTGATTGTATCAGCTTGTAATCCTACCAACAATACAGGAGTGTTCCTCTTTCTTCACATGCTCCTGCAAGACCAGCTCTCTGTGGATAGTCTTTGTGTCCGGAGGGACATGAGACAGCCTCAGCTCTGGACACAAATCTTGTTTGTATTTCTAAAGTATGTTAAGACTGAATTTTGAGCTGAAAACCAAGGTCTTTGCTAAGGCTGTTCTACCTTGGTGGACTCAAGTTCTAAACTGTGTGCAGCCCCATATCATTAGCTTTGATGCTCAAACTGCAGCAGGAGTCATCTAAGTCAGCAAATGTTGGACCCTTCCAACCTGTTCTGCTACCTGGGTCAGATGCAATATCTCAGGCTGATCAACAGGAAGCTTTGTTGTTTTGTTTGTGCTTGTATTTCTATTTGTAGATAATGTGTAGTCCATGCTGACTTGGAACTTGAAATCCTCCTTCTTCAGCCTCCAAAAAGCTATGTTACAAACGTGGGTTACCCATTCCAGCCCAGAACTTATTTTCTTAAATATGCATTGAGAGTTGTTGCTGGGCAGTGTGGGCTTGACTGCTGAAAATAGAGAACAATCTTTTTCTCTTTGTTCTGTTCCAGATGATGCTACTGCTCTGCCAGATGTGCAAGGGAAATGGACTGTTTCCCGTGCTCATCCATCACCTGGCCTACTAATTTCCCCAAAGGTTCCCGTAAAGTTCTGGTTAAGCTGAAATCAGGCTATGCCCTAAAACCTGCTCCGTTTATCTTCTCCTGGGAACTGTGCTCTACAAGCAGCCTACTAACTTTTCCTGTGAAAACTGATCTATTCCTAAGATTACAGTTTTCAAATCAAATTCAGTTTATGGATACTTACCTGGGTGCTGAAACTATAAATAATTACAACAGTGACTTCTGAAGAGGGCGCGATGCCTGTGATCATAGAGGGGATTACCAAGGGTGCTGGAGGGTGATAGCATTCCTTATCTTAATCTCATTGTGTTGAGGGTCTTTGACCTTGTTCAGTTTATAAACATACAGCCAGTGTTCCCAGGACATTCCACAACTGAACTTACTACATGAAAAAAGACAAACATAACAGCTTTACAAGGCATTTGAAAGTGGTTTCCAGTTCAGTTTCTGCTATGGGGTGGAAAGACTATTGTGCTGTTCTCTGAAGGTACTTCATTCAACACATACTGGTGACAAAGGTAAAGATGGGACCAGCTGGAGGAAGTGGGTCACTGGAGGAGAGGGTCTTTGGACTAGAAATACAGTTGAACATTGTAAGTAGTGCTTAAGGGACCACCCTAGAAGTACCTTAGAAGATAACAGTGCTGAGAGCAATGTGGACTATGGAAGCCCGGCTCAAGTGATTTCAGAGAGAAGTAATATTAGCAACTGGGCCAGATCATTCATGTGATATTTTGGGGGGAAATGTGGCTGATTTTTGCTCTCATACTATGAATTTTCCTGGGGGCTAAATTGAAGAGATTTCACTAATTTCACTGGCAGAGGAGACTCTAAGGTACCCCAATACTGATCATGTGGAGTGGTTTTTAATGATCACTCTTATGCAGATCTAAAATGAAAAATAGCAAGTGGGGCAAAAAAAAAAATACGAAATGTATAGTTTGAGGAGAAGAGAAGCATCAGGAAAGTTAATGTTGGAGCCAGAGTTTGTACAAAAAGAGAAAAGAGAAACAGACTAATGGGAGTATTGCCTCAGAGCAAGACTCCACTCAGTCAGTCCTGCAACTTGTGCAAAATACAATACTTGAAATGTAAATACAGAAAATGGTCAATAAATTTTTTAAAAACCTAAATATACACACACAAAAAGAAAAAAAGGTAAAATTAAATTTTAAAGTAAAATATTATTAAAGATTTGAAAAAAAGAAAAAAAGACCGAAGGAATTACCTTTCTCTAAAGAGCAACAACAAAGGAAGGCTTGCCCAAATGTATTTTAAGGAGAGGGAAAGTTTCTCTTCCAATCAGTTAGCAGAACTAAGCAGTTTCATCCACATGATTTTGGCTTTAGAGTCATGAAGGATACAGGGTAAACAGGTTGTAGAATCTTCCTTTAGAGTTCCTGAGGCCAGGCATGTGGCAGGAGAGTCTCTACATGGATGACTGGGAAAGCTACTGTCTGAAAGTAAAGTCTGGATTGTATTGGAAACCTCAAGTGTAGAGGTGCCAAAGCCATGTACTATCTGCCAAGAAGAGCTGCACATAGGTTGTGGAACCATCTTAAGAGAGATAAATGCGTTGTAGTCAGCAAAGCTGGAAGTGGGGAATCATCTAAGCCCTTTGACATTCAACATAGAGCTGTAGGATTGGGAGGTCTTGTTTTGGTCCAATATTTCTTCACTATGCTCTGATTCCTCCATTTTAGAATGATAGCTAATATTATATGTCATGGTTTGTTGTATATACATGATTTGCCCTTTGCTTTTATAGGGGATTACAGATAGGAGATTGCCTTGAGTCTCAGAAGAGACTTTGAACTTTGAAATAATGTTGAGACTATAAAAGACTATGTGGACTTTTGAAGTTGAACTAAATATATTTTGCATTTTGATTGAGTAACAAGACTATGGGGGTCAGGGATTAGAATATATGCTTTGAATGAGGATGGTCCCCATAAGCATACATACTGAAATGTTTTTCTCCAAGCATGTGGAACTGCTTTTGGAAGGCTTAAGATGGAAGGATAGAAGGATTAAGGCCTTATTGCAGAAGATGTGTTGCTGAGGTTGGGCTTGGAGATTTCAGAAGCCCATGACACTATCAGTTATCTCCTTTTTTCTCTCTTCCTTGTGCTGTGGAGAAGAATGTAAGCTCTCAGCTAGTTCTCTAGTGCTATGCCTGCCTGCCTGCTGCCTGTCTGCCTGCCTGCCTGCCTGCTGCCTGCCTGCCTGCCTGCCGCCTGCCGCCTGCCGCCTGCCGCCTGCTGCCTGCTGCCTGCTGCCTGCCTGCCTGCCTGCTGCAGGGCTCCCTGCCATGATGATTCTGACTCTATGAGTCACAACAAATTCTTCTTTTTATAAATTGCCTTGGTCACAGTGTCTGGACAATAATAGAAAAGTAGCTAAACCGCTATGATTCTACAAAACCTTTAAACTATATGAAGATTTTGATAATTTACTAACTTTTTGTTTTATGGGTGTATTTCTTCAGTGTAATTTATGAGACTTCATAATTGAGATATTAAATATATTCATTTGATTCCTGCTGACAGATATGTCTTTCGATTGTTATTTTATTATTTTCTATTCATATGGGTGTTTATCAGCATGCAAGTCTGTACACCACATGTGCATGTGGTGTAGAGGTAATAAAAGAACTTTCAGTCCTTGGAACTGTAATTATAGACAGTTCTGAGTTACCATCTTGGTGCTGAGAATCAGACCCAGGTCCACAGAAAGAAAAACTAGTGCTATTTACTACTGAACTATCTCTCCAGTCCTAGAGAAAAGATTCTATTGAAGATTGTTAAAATAAAAAGTTTTTATTGTACAAGTTTAACACAATCCCCCCTTCCCACCACAATCAAGAACCTTTGTTCTTAAACCTTGAAGTCCTCTTAGTCCTTTTTCATAGGTAGAACGTGAACCATCTCTAATTCTTTCATGGCTTTGAATATTTTCCAGTATAGCATCACAGCTAGAAGTGTATAGTAGAGCATGATCCTTTGGTCTCAGCACTGTACTCTCTGTATTGTGTAAATTCAAAATGGCTTCTCTAAATTTTATGATCTCCAAAATGAGGATACTCATTAGTTCCTCTATTTCACCCATTTTGTCAATAGCATGCTGTTGAACATATACACATTCCCTTGACTTCAGCAAATGAACATCATTTTTTCCTCAGCTCTGTGTAATTCCTTCTTCCCATTCAATGCTCCCTAATTCCACTAACATGAGGGGCTGAGAAATAACTCCATAAATAAAACAAATGTTCATTTTTCCTCAGTTTCATCTATTTCAATCCCAAAACTCTTTAGGATGGAGGTACACCAATTAAAACCAATAAAACACACAGAAACATGGTTAATTAATCTATTCTGTGTTAAGCAAAGTGAATCAGTTGAAAGAAAAACCCATTTCCTGTGCAGCATTTTCAATTACTGTCATGATTAATGTTTTAAATGCTTTTGTATTCCTTTTTATCCCAAAAAAAGATACTATTATTTAAAAAATAGCCACATTATCAAGAAACTAAAATGGAATGCTGTGGAATGAAAGAATGTATCCACATACCATTATATGAGAAGATTTTGTTATTTCAGAGTATGTAAAGGATTCATACAATGCAACAGCAGAAGACAATTCAGTTTTAAAATAATCAAGGAAGACCCATTTCTCTCAAGAAGATAAATTGCCAGTGAACATACAAAAGACGTTCAAAACTACTAGTAACTGTGCAAAAGCAATAAAAAAATCTCAGCATAGTTACACCGCATGCTCACTACAATGAGTATGGTTTGTTTTGCAAGTTTAGAAAATGTGTTATAAGCATGTAGAGAAATTGGAATTCTCTTATTAGATTCTCATGAAAATGCAAAATTTTGTCACTACTGTGTGCATAGTATTTCAAAAAGTTAAGCATAGGATTGCAACATTATCTAGAATTCTTATTGTTAACTATAGATCTCATAGAATTGGAAATGATCTAGAAGTGATTTTTCATTCCAGTTGTCATTACAACCTATATCAAAGTATCCACAGAGAAATTAAATCCAATATTCACCAACAAATAAGTGAATAAGTAAAATACTACTGTATTCTACCACATATGCTCGTGTAATGGAGAATTGCTAAGCCATAAGCAGGGAGGAAGTTCTTACACACGCCGTGGCCTATATAAACCTTGAAAACATTATTCTAAGTGAAATAAGCCAGTCTCAAAGGAAAAATATTATATGATTGTACTGATGGAATATCTAGACAGAGAAGTTAATGAAGACTGAAAGCAGAGATGTCTTGAAACAGAGTAGAGAGCATAGGTATAGAAATTATTATTTTTTATTATATGTATTACATATACAAGAGTTTTTGTCCCCAGGAACAAAAAATGCAATTAGTTGTAACAAAAAAAAAAAAAAAATGACCATCAGAGGACCTAGAGAGATGGCTTAGAAGTTAAGAGTACTGATTGGTCTTCCAGTGGTCCTGAGTTCAGTTCATTGCAACGAGCAAACATCAGAAGGTGTAATGGCTATTCCTGGTTGTAAACCTGACTATATCTGGATTGAACTACAAAACAGAATTGGAGGGCTCACCTGTGATCCAGATCTTGAGGCTGGAAGACACAAGTTTCTGACCTGGATCTTGGCAAGCTTAGACCCAGGCAAGGTAGTATAAGCCTTTAATTCCAGGAGATGAAGACAAGAAGTTCTCTGAGTTCCAGGTAGTCTGGGACAAAGCAAGTACCAGATCCAGGTGTGCACGTCTTTAATATTGGACACACTTTCTGCTGGAGACCTACATAAGGACATTGGAAGAAGGACAATTCACTCTTCTCTGCCTGCTTTCATTTACTTGCCAGCACATCTGTTGGAATTTACTTCTACAGAAGACCAACTGAGACAACTAGCTTTGTTGGACTGGGAAACTCCAAGACTTCCCATTCTCAGCTGCCCATTGTTGGGTTAGTTGGACTACAGACTGTAAGTCATCACAGTGAATTCTCTCAATATAGAGAGACATTCTAAAGTTCTGTGACTCTAGAGAACCCTGACATACATACATACATATATTGTATGTATGTATGTATATATATATATATATATATATATATATATATATATATATATATATAGATCCCCTTATCCATATCTCTATCTTATCTCTATCTAATCTATCTCTATCTCTATTTAATTTCTATCTCTATGTCACTGGACTGCACAAGTTAAAACTGAAATGTAGAAGAATGTACTATGTACCACAATTAAAAATTTTATAACAGGCAAGAGTTACAGTATTTACTTTATTTTCTAAGTGTAGATAAGAATAAAAATAATTCAGGTTATTATTAATTATAAAGAATTCTAAGTTTTTGTTCTGAAACAGTAATATGGTGATCTAATTTATACTTCCTTGTTGGGCCAGCACACTTCCATGTCACCTGCCCCAGTGTTCTGGTATTTCCAGATGAAAGATGCATATACACAGCCTTATTTTTAATATGCCTTAGCAGCACAGCAGCTGGGTAACTCCTTAATTCCACACAGCTAATACACACTCTCATCCAATATTCCTTAGTTAATAGTTACTAAGTCATCTTTGCTACCCTGGACCCTACTGGGTAATCCTCCTGGGGCTGCTTTCCCTGACTCTTACATGAATGCTGCTCTGTCCTCTGTAGCTCTCCTACTTGAACCTTCCTGCTTCCCCAACAAGGCAGTACTGCCTTTCCCTCCTTTGCTGTTTCTTTCCAAGGAATTCTAAGTGTCTGTCAGGAACACGTCCATGCAATCTCTGTGTTTCTGACAGTCATTGGCTGCCAGCAACTTTATTTTCCAATTAGAGCTGACTGGGTAAAGACTTGCAATTCCTTTGTAATTTCAGGAGCCTAATGGACACAAATAGCATTAGAACCAATCCACAACATTGTTCTATAGCTAACTTTCTCTAATGCTGAAATATTAAAATCATCCCAAGTTCCTAAAATATATATCAAGGGTCTCTGTTATTAGACCTTAGTTCAGATCCCAGCACCTATGTAGCAAGTCAGGGATTGACTATCATGTTCCTGTAGTTCCAATAATGTATGGGACAAAGGAGACATTAACATCTTTGGGGCATGCTGTGCTCTGGGTGATATATCTCACAGGAGGAAGTGGCATTTACAACATGTTAGTGACTTAGTTTGAAGACGATTGGAAACAATAATAGTAAAAACTGAAAAAGTAGGAGTGTCTCACTTTTGTTTTCAGATAATAAATACAATCCTGAAGGTCTTTTATTATTCAGGATTGTTTTGGCTAACCTAGGTTTTATTGTTTTTCCACAAGAAGTTTATCGCTCTTTCAAGGTCTATAAAAAATTGTGTTAGATTTTTGATGGAATTGCATTGCATCTGAAGATTGTCTATGGTAGGATGGCTATTTTTACTATGTTAATCCTACCAATCCATGAGCATGGGAGATCTTTCCATCTTCTGATGTCTTCTTCAGTCTCTTTTTTCAGGGACTTGAATTTTTTGGCATATAGTTCTTTCACTACCTTGCTAAGAGTTACACCAAGATATTTTATATTATACATGGCTATTATAATGGATGTTGTTTCCCTAATTTTCTCAGCCTGTTTATTATTTGTATAAAGGAGGGCTACTAATTTCTTTGAATTAATTTTGATTTTAGCCACTTTACTTCAGGTGTTTACTCAGCTGTAGGAATTCACTAGTAGAATTTTTGGGAGGTCCAAGTGAGAAAGCTTGAATCTCACTCAGAAGGAGGAATAAAATAGTTAATCGAGGCAGAGGGAGGTAGGATGGGAATGGAATGGGAATTCAGGATCTGGCTAGATGGCCATGAAAATGAGTGAAAAATTGCAACTGGTAGGGATGAGGAGGGAACAGGGCATATCCAGGATGAGACAGCAACCTGGGATAAGCGGGGTGCCCAAGAATCAATAGGGATGACCTTAACTGTGGCTCACTACATTAGGGTTATGGAACCTGGAGAGGACACTTTCTGTGTAGACAGGAACCCTAGTGTAGCAACTGAGATACCAACCCACCCACAGAACTTTCAACCCAAAATCTATCCTGTCAACATGTAATACAGACGGGGGAAGGGAGCAGAGGAAATGGTCAACCAAAAACCAGGGCAACTTGAGACCCATCTATTAATGCTACAATTAATGACACTCTGTGATGCTTGCGGACAGAAGGATGTTGTCCTCTGAGAGGCTCCACCCAGCACCTGACTCAGACATATACATATACCCACAGCCAAACAGTGGATGGAGCTTGGGGACTCTTATGGAAGAATAGGAGGAAGGATGAAGAATGGGAGTGAAGGGGTAGGAACTCCACAGAAAAGCCAACAAAGTCAACTAACCTGGAGCCTTGGGGCTCTCAGAGTCTGAACCATTCATGGGATGGATCTAGGCCTCCCCACTCATATGTAGCAGATGTGCAGCTTGGCCTTCAGATGAATTCTGAACAACTGGAATGGGAGCTATCCCAAAAACTGTTGTCTATGTGTGGGACATGTTCTACTACCTAGTTTGCCTTGTCTGGCCTCAGCAGGAGAGGAAGCACCTAGCCTTACAGAGACTTGAAGTGCCAAGATGGAGCAGATACCCAGAGGGCACCCACTCACTCAGAAGAGAAGAAAAAGGGGGATGGGGGAAGGATTGTGGAAAGGGGTGACTAGGAGGAGGGCAGAGAGTGAATGTAAAGTGAATAAGTATAAACAAATATAAAAGAAAAACAAAACAAAACAAAACATCATAAAAATTTAATTTAAAGAATTTCTGAGAGAATGCAGGTTTCAGTTTTTGAAGATTCTTTAAATTAGCACAGTGAAATATTGAGTTTCAATAAATGGAATGCCCCTGTGTTTATATGGGATTAAATGCCCCTTCTCAGCATCTCACCTGATATTTTCCACAGGATGATTAGGAGCAATAGAGACAAAGTCTTTATTTCCTTTCTCTCCTCCAGCCCTCATCATCTGCTCTCAACATTTCTTTCTGTCCCATGATCTCACAGAATAGCCCACAAATCTCCAAGCACTCAACAACTTTTCTAACACAAATTTCCAAAGTCCCTCCAAATCTTTCCAAAACTAATGTAGTCAGGTTTGTCACTGAAACATTCATGACACCAGTACCAATTTCTATCTTAGAAATTATTATTGCTGGGATCAAAATCCACAACCAAAAGCAAACCATGGGGGATGGGGCTTATTTCAGCTCACAACTCCCAGGTCACATTCCATCACAGAGGGAAGTCAGTGCAGGAACAGAAGGCTGGAACCTGGGGACAGACACTGAAGTGGTGGCCGAGCAGGAATGCTGCTTGCTGGCTTACTCCTCATGGCTTGCTGCGTGGCTGTTTTTATATTAACTGGAGTCTTTTCGTAAGAGAGTCTCAAATGAAAAAAAAAATGCCCTCTGCCAAATTGGCCTATGGACAACCCTGTGGGGCTTTTTGTTTTTGTTTTTGTTTTGTTTTTTTTTTTTCCATGACTGATTTGTTGTGAGAGGGCTCAGCTCCCTGGGCAGGGTGCCTCCTCTGCAATGGTGGTATTCAGTGCTATAAGAAGTCAGGCTGAGCTTTGTGGAGTTCAAGTAAGCCCTCCTCACAGCATCTGTGGTTTCAACCTCTTCCTGCGAAGAGGACTTACTTGAACTCCACAAACCTTTTTAGATCTAGTTGAGTGTTTAATAAAACAGTCTAAAGTTAGGCTTTACAAGTGTGAGATTCACAACCCTTCACAGAGATGACAAAGTGGCTTGCTTATGAAGTACAGAGAAAGTGTACTTGAGGGTAAAGGGGACAAGGAACGAGAAAAACAAGCTGTTTCTAGGCACTTGGTTTTATTTTTATGTGCTAAAGCTTCCCCGGGGTGCTCACTCTTTTTAGCTTGGCTGGCTACATTAGTACCTGCACCAAGTAGAGGCACAGGATGGAATGACATGTGTGACAGGGTCTTCAAGGTCCTTCTAGGGGACAGGGTCTGTGCATAGTGTTGCAAGTTACCACAACATCATGTGACATGCTAAGCTAATACCTGTTCATTATTAACTGCATAGCTGTTCCTGTTCTCAAATTGTGTGTGTGCGTGCAAGTTTGTGTGCACTTTTATGCATATATGTGGGGAGGTCAGGTCAACATCTTCCCCAATCACTCACTACCTGAATATTTGTGATAGCATTTTATTGATCCTAGAACTTGGCAATTCAGCCAAGATGACTGACTGAAGAGGCCAAGGGATCTTCCTACCTCTATTTTCTCTGTACCAGGATTGCAAGCACCCACAACTGTACTCTGCACAGATTTTACATGGGTGCTAAGATCTGAGCTAAAGTTCCCATGTTTTCATAAAAAGCTCCTCCCACTTCAGTTCTCAATTCTTCTACAAGCCCTAGCAATGTGCCGTCACATTGATGTCATGGGGTTGGCATTGGGAGTATTTTCAGTATAATAGAGACATTATACAAGTTTCTCAAGGCTATGAATTGACTAAGTACAATTAAATAACGAAGATGAGACTGCAACCCAAGTGTCTGAGTTTTGAAACAGACACTGCCCTGCCCTCCAGACCTCTCTGCCTCACTGCCTCGCCTGGATATCTGTGCTCAGGGTTAGGGAGTGAGGGTTGCTTCCCGATATCTGTTTTTTATCTCTGTAATCCAGAAATCATTTGATTATGATAGCTTTTTTTTTTTTTTTACTCAGACCACATGGAAAATGTTAGCATTTAATTAACCTCTGAAGTAGCTTTAAGCCACAAGAACACAAGCACCTCCATGACAGGTTGCTTAGGGAGCTTTCCCTTCCCAAGAACTTTGTAGTAGCCTGATCGAACAACATCAATGACGGGAGCAGCTCCAGTCTTGCTTTTGCTGCATTGACCCGTGTCTGCTCGCTGACCAACGTCCATAATTTATCCAGGTTGACAGTTGGGCAGAAGCTCTGGTTCCTCTTCAGGTGGTAATGCCTCATACCAACTTTCCCTAAGTAACCTGGGTGATATTTGTCAAAGTTGATCCTGTGGTGATGCATGCCTCCAGCATTGCCTCGGCCTCCTGGATGCTTGCGGTGTTTACCGATGCGACCGTGGCCGTGGCTCACGTGGCCCCGGAGTTTCCGGGTCTTTCTCAGTCTGGATGGCATGGCGGTGGCAGAAAAGAAAGAGCATTATGATAGCTTTTATAAAGCAAGGCATTTGTTAGTTCCTTCAAATGGGTCCAGGTTTCAGACAACTTATATAACCAAAATATTGGAGTTTTCTACTGAAGTCTATTTCCAGCATTCTAAAAAAAAAAAAAAAAAAAAAAAAAAAAAAAGCTAAATTAGCATTACCTTGAAGACATGGGCATTGCCCCCTGTCTTCTCTTCAGATGGCAGCCAGTGCGGGCTTCATAACAAACCTTCTGTTGTAGTACTGTGGTTTAGCTAAAGATAAATCCCATTTATTTCTCTGACAAACACTGGAGACAACCCAAACCCTTAGCAGTAGAGTTTCCTATCCTGATGCCTAGTCAACATAAAACCCTGATGTCCCCAGTCCTGGCAGCAGCACTGGCCTTTGGCTATGAGGACAAAGACTTGCTTACAAGACATGGGCATAGCTTTTATGCACACAGCCCACAGCTTAGGTTTGCGAATAGCCATAACATTGGTATATGATGACTCACTATTAACCATTTCCCTCATTTTTAAAAATACCTCCTGTGATCAGCTGTAATTTGAAGTTAATATCCATCAGTGGAGAAAGAAGTCCTGTTTTCACTGCCAGTCTCACTCAGCCCAGCATCCTAAGCAGACCACATAGGGAAGACTGCCCTGCCTCTCACTGGCCAGCATGCCCTCCTTCCTTTGCACTCTTTTTCTTCATCTTGTAGCTTGGCTCATGCATTTATCTGTGTCTGACAATGATTTATCTATTTTTCATCTTCTGACATCTCAGAATGATGGGGCTGGAGTTAGCTCAGTGACTGCTGAGAAAGCACTTGCTGCTTTCTGCAGAGGAACTGAGTTAGGTTCCCAGTACCTACATGACAGTTCACAATAACTTGCAACTCCACTGTCAGGAAATTTAATACCCTCTTCTGTCATTCAGATATGCCAGGCATGGGTGTGGTCCATAGACATATGCATAGGCAAACACTCATACATATAAAATAGGTAAATCTTTTAAAAGAATAAAATATGAAGTCAAACCACATGACATGGTCATTTTCTAGGACTACAGCTGTCATATTTTCTATGTAACAAGTTACTTTGGTTTATCATGTGTTTCTTTCCATACACTATCCAATATCACAAAGATGGGATATCTTATCAAACCTCGTTAAACTAACATCTCCATAAACAATACAAGTTTGATAAAACAGTAAGACTGTATGTTTAATCTGGACCATTGCCTTCAATATTGGCATTTGCACTTCGTGTTTAGTGGCACCCTCCACAACAGCTAAAAACTGGAACCAGGCTAGATGTTCACATACAGATGAGCAAAGGAAGAAAACCGATATGTGCACACAACAGCTTGAGAATGTGGAACATGGGGAATGTCTTTCCATTGCTGGTGAAAGTGCAAACTAGGTCCAGCCACTATGGAAACCAATAGGGTGGTTCCTCAGACCTAGCTGTATCACTCTGGGGAATATACCCAAAGGATGTTCCATCCTATCACAAGGACACTTACTGAACCATGTTCATTGTGGCTTTATTCATAATAGCCAGAAACTGAAAACAACCTAGATTTCCTTTAACCAAAAAACATATAAAGAAATTGTACATTTACACAATGGAGTATTACTCAGTGGCTAAGAAAATAATGAAATTATGAAATTTGCAGGCAAATGGACATGACTAGAAAAAAAATTTTTTTGAGGGAGGTAACCTCGATACAGAAAGATAAATATGGTGAGTACTGTCTTATAAGTGACCATTAGCTGTAAAGAATGATCACGTTACAATCCACAGACCCAAGGGAGAATACAGTAGACTTTGTGGATGAGGGCATGTGGGGGTGGGGACAGAAGCCATCAGGCAGGCAGTGGAAGAGATGAAGGGAGTAAAACTGAGTTAGATGACTAAAAATAAGAGGCACTTGGTGGTGGGGGTCCGGGGGAGACTTGGGGTGATGTAGAAACCTAATGCATTGGAAACTCCCTGAAATCTATGTGAGTGACCCTAGCAAAGCCTAGTAATGGGGAACATGGAGCCCTAGCTGGCTATCTTCTATAACCAGGCAAGGTTCCTTTTTTTTTTAAGGATATAAACATGTTTATTACATGTGTATTTATTGTCAAATAAAATATTTAGTGATGAGCCGCTTTTGAAAGATGCATATAATTCTAACTATGTCAAAAGAGGAAGAAAATTAATCAGAGAACCACAAATTAAATTTCTCAAAAGAGTATAAAGGGTTTACTTGGGTTGACATTTTATATTTTCACAGAACAACACTGTATTTGAGTTACTGTGTAATGTATATAGTAGGTAGCTACAAACCACTAGTTTCTTTTCATCTCAATGTATAAGAAGTAAAATAGTACCATAGTATCAATAAAAGGTGCTATATTAGATGTATGTACACTGTCCATTTATTCATGTACTTTGGTAGGTTCATATGATAGCTTAAGAAAAGACCAGATGTATGCATGATCACCAGAACCACTAAGGCTGCTTCTCATTCTTCTAGGAATTTAAAAGTAGAGGTGTAGTTTCAAAACAGTGAGTCAACTTCTTTGCTTACTATAGAGCCAGGCAAGCAATGGGACTGGGACACTTACCCAATCAGAACACCTTCTACTTAACAATATACCCTGCCAGCAAAATGTGCTGTGGTCATGGAAGCAGGGCCAAGAACTGTGGGAGTGGCCAAGTAATGACTGGCATGACTTGAGAACCACAAAATGAGAAAGAACCCATATCTGACACTGACTGGGTGTCCAGGAACTAGAATCTAGACAGTCCAGAGACCCAGGTTAGAACAAAACAGGATTGAAAAAAGGCAATGAAATGATTCCTAATAATATTCTGCTCTACTCATAGATTGGTGCCTAAGTCCAATTGTTATCAGAAAGGCACCATCCAGCAAGTTACGGAAGCTGATGCAGAGGCCTACAGCCAAACCCTAGGTGTAACCAGGGGCCCTCACAGAAAGAGAAAAGAAGGGTTGTAGGAGCCGGAGGGGTAGAGGACACCATTAGAACAAGGCCTACAAAATCAACTAAGCAGGCTCATAGGAGCTCACAAGGACTGTAGAGTAAACTACAGCAATTGCATGGGTCTACACCAGCCCCTCTGTATATATGGTTGTGATGGTGTAGTTTGGTCTTCTCGTGGGAGTCCTAACAGTGGGAGCACATTCTCTCTGTTTTTGCCTATACTTGGGACCCTTTTCCTCCTACTGGGTTGCTTCATCCAGCCTTGATATGAGGATTTGTGCCTAGTCTTATTGTAACTTCTTATGCTCTGTTTGACAGATATTCCTGAGAGGCATGTTCTTTTCTGAAGGGAAATGGAGGAGGAGTGGATATGGGGAGGTGGTAACTGGGAGGAGTGGAAGGAAGGAAAGTTGTGGTCAGGATGTAATGTATGAGAGAAAAATAAAAATAAATAAGCAAGTAAATGAATAAAAGTGTGGTACTTTTGAAAAAGTAGATGGAACTAGAGATTATTATATTAAGTGAAATAAGACAGTCTTAGAGAGACAAAAGCCCCAGGTATTTCTCACATGGAGAATCTAAATTCTAATTGGTGTGACAGGTCATGAAAAGGACCACAACAGGGGAAGGAGGAGCTTAGAGCAGTGTGTGAAAGAGAAGATGACAGATCACCTTTGTTGGAAGTGGAAAGGGGGAAGAAGAGCCCAGGAAGGTGGCCAGGTAGAGAGATGTATATGAACGTCCTAAAAAGACACGCTTGTCCATAAATGCCATAGTAAATCCCATTCCTTGGTATGTATGTATGTATGACATAGTTTTCTAAGAATCCAAAGACCTCAGTGTAGCTGAGGAGGCTTCTGCCAGCACCCCTGCAGGGAGGCACTGATGAGTTCAATGATCCCCCATGTTGCACACACTGGAATCATATAGTGGCAGTCTGAGCACACACAGTCTTGTCCTGAATTTTTTGAAAAACCATGAGTCCAGATTTTCATGCAACATTTGTGAAATGTCAAGGGTCTCACAAAAGTGTATCGGGTAATGAGTAACCTCCCAGGTTTTGGACAGGTGCCTTGCAGTAGCTTGTATATACTGACAGGAGCAACTCTCTCCAGGAGGCTGTTTTGTAAATGAGACCCAGCGGGTCTGTGTGAGAAGGGAATTTTCTGTGGCGCCTGTTCTTTCCTGTGAATGTAGCATTGCCAGCATACTGAGATCCCACTTGTCCCATGAGAGACTCAACTGCATCTTACCAACCAGGCATTCATTCAGAAAACTGTTCGTAGACCAGAAGGGTCACCGTGCTTTAGAAATGAGAGTGTTGCCTATCTGTGGCATTTCCTGTAGAATCACAGTGCACAAGACCCAGGTAGATGGTGCTGGTTGGATCTGTCCTCAGCATCATCTACCTTAAGCTAGTTCTAAAATTGCAACTTTTATTCTCAAGTCTGTGAAAATATTTAATTTCTACATTTGCACTGAAATGCTGTTTACATATTTGATGGGCAGACGTTTGTACTTCCTTTGTTATTACTTTTCCGCCTTTCTGAAATCGGGTCACTAATTTATCTTGTCATTTAGAATTCTGGGAGGATCATTCTCCAGTCCTCATCTGACTTGTATTACCAAACATTCACTGTTGGGGGCTGGTGCACACTCTCAACTACATGGTTATCCTTGTGCCCTTGAATGTTATTTAAGGAAATAATTATCAAAAGAAGTAACAGTATTTGTAGGTGAGTGAAATCAAGTAATTACTTTTCTTCTAAAACTGCCAAACCACCCAGGGCCTATTGTTGATGAGGGTGCATCCTCTGGGACCTGGGGAGGAGGCCCTTGCTGTAACGTTTAGAAAATTTTATGGTGTAAATGCTCCCACTAGGGAAAATTTTCAGCTTCCTCTGGCTTCTGTGGTTCTTGGATTCTTTACAGATGATTCTTGCAGGGTCCCTGCCAGCCTACCACTGAGGGAAACGTGCATCTCATCGGAAAATTCTGTCCCTGGGGAGGCACAGACTGGCTCCTACAAGGGAGGCATGCAGTTTAAATGAAAAGATCTCCTTTAACTCAGCTTAGACCATCTTATTTAGATGAGATTGATTACAGGTTAGGACAAAACCCAGGTTTAGCAATGAAAGTAAGTCTTAAAGAGTTGTTCTTACTAAACATGTGGGTATAGGTGGGGACAGGATTGGAGCTGTATGTCTATCACAGGAAACAAAAAATCAGTGTGTAATGCATTTAATTATCCCCACAAAGATAAGCCTGAACTAGATTTGCGTCTCCTTGTATATCTATGAATGTGACTGTGTTAAAAATAGAATAGTTAAAAATGTAATCAATTTACAGATATCAATAACCATAAGATTCACTGAGCCTTATATCCAGTGAGTAATGTCTTTAGAAGAGCAAACCCATTTGACCTTAGGCAGAAGGGAGGACATTTGAGATGAAGGCAGATATGGACCCGTGGCCACCATAAAGCAAGGAGGACCAGGGACCTGAGGAATCTAGGAGAGACAAAAACATATTCCCCCATAGACTCACAGAGAGGCTGCTGGCTCCATGGTTTCAGACATATGGTCCCCACATTTCCAGACAGCAAAGTTTTATTGTTTCAAAGTAACTTTGGTTATGGGCATCTGTGGTGGTTTGAAAGAAAATGGTCCAGGTGAGTTCATAGGGAATGGCACTATTAGGAGATGTGGCCTTGTTGGAGTAGGTGTGGCATCTTTGGAGTTAGTGTATCCTTGTCGGAGTAGGTGTGGTGTTGTTGAAGTAGGTGTGGTCTTATTGGAAGAAGTTTCTCAGTCTTTCTTCTGACTCCCTGCTGATCCAGATGCAGAACTCTCAGCACCATGTTTTCCTGAATTCTGCCAGGCTTTCTACCTTGATAATAATGGACTAGGCTTCCGAAAGTGTATACCAGACCTGACTTTTTTCTTTATAAGAATTGCAGGATTCACTGAAACTCCCCTAGTTCTCTCTCCCCCAATATTCCCCACCCCATCCCACCTATTGTCATCATCAAACCTCCCCCACTGTACCCCTAATATCTATTTCCCCTTCTCAGCAAGTGTCACATTTTCTGCCTTGGCCTCTTCTTGTTACTTAACTTTCTTGGGTCTGTGTTTTATAGCATGGCTATCCCACACCTTATGGCTTATATTTGCTCAGGACCCCAAGACCAAGTTCTCAGCACAAAGATTTATTTTCTACAGAGAGAAAAAGGGCAGAGAATAAGAGACAAAAACTGGAGATAGAAAGCAAGAGAATAGGCAAAGGGAATAAGGGAGATTTGGAATGGGTACCTGTCCTGTGGTAGGGAGAGAAGGCAAAGGACTGCCTCTGGATAGAGGAGACAGGCATAGCCCGTAGGAAATGGCAGTTTAGGAAGAAACTAGGGGAAACTCAGAATTAGGAGGAGATGTTTAATTTTAATTGGGCACGTTAATTAGGTGAGCTAAAGGGAGCTTTTGATTGCTGGAATTTAATACTTTGAAAGCTAGATCTTGGTAGTCAGCCCCAGTCTGCCAAATAAGGGAATAGACCATGGTGGCTAGCTTTAGGAATGCAATCTAAGAGTTTTAGCAAGGCAGAGGGAATTCAGGAGAAGAGCAAGTGCTGTGGGAGCTATGTGTACCATGCTTGAGCTGCCCAGAGCCCCTTTAGTCATAGTGTCTCTTCACAACTATAAAAACGCAAACTTAAGAAAGCCTCCATTTTTGCTATTCTATGGAAGACCACGGCACTAACTACACAATGCATATATAGTTCAACCAGCAAAAACAGTTCCGTGAGTTTCAAGCGTCAACTGAGTTGCATAAAAGTTAATCTTTTTGTTTGTATTCTGTGAGGAAAATTTACTTAATGATACAATTAATTTGTGTACAGGAAAACTATGAGTTGGTATAAGGCAATTACCATGAATCTGAGTCCTTGTACCTGATGACTTACTGTCATTATGAAACAGTGGCATTGCTCTGTAGCTGGTCCACTAAGCAGATCACCCCTGTAGACATAGGTGAAGCTAATTTATAGGAGATCATTTAAGACCTCTGCAGAACCCAGAGTTCCCACTTTACCCAAAATAGACACAATTGTCCAGCCCCACCTATTTGTCAACAACAGAAATGGGAGTTGCCTTATCCTCTGGGATGTTTTTCAATCTAAATTTTTTATGTGATAATCATGAACTTTCAACTCCCCAACAACCTCCCATCTTCCTGTTCTCCTCAGAAAATTCTCAGAAATTGGGAGGCCTCCCATGGATATTCACCAATCTTGGTAAAAAAAAAAATTCAGGAGGACTAGGCATCTCTTCTAATATTGTGGCTAGGCAAGGCATTCCAGTTAGCAGAAAGGGATCCAAATGTAGGCAACAGAGTCACAGGAGTTTTTGCTCCTGGTGTTAGGAGTCACACATAAAGACCAAATTATATACATGTGTGTAGAGGGTCTATGCCCATCCCATACATGCTCTCTGGTTGTTCAGTCTCTTTAAGCCTCCATGGGCCAGGTTAGTTCATTTTGTAAGTTTTCTTGTGGTGTCTTGACTTCTCTGGCTCCTTCAATCCTTTGTCTTCCTCTTACATGGAATTCCCCAACATCCCTAATGTTTGGCTGTGGGTCTCTGCATCCATTTTTATCAATGGGCTGGATGAAGCCTCTGAGGATAGTTACACTAGGCTTCTGTCTACAAGTATAGTAGAATATCATTAAGAGTGTCAGAGGTTGGCTCTCATGTGGGGTGGTCTCATGTTGGGCCAGTCACTGGTAGGGCATTCCCTCAATTTATGCTTTATCTATATCGCTGCACATTTTATAGGCAGGAAAAATTTGGGGTCAAAGGTTTTGTGGATGGTTTGTGTCCCCATCCCTCCAGTGGAAGTCTTGCCTGGTTATAGCAAGTGGCCATTTCAGATTCCATACCCCTGTTCTTAGGCTTCTTAGCTAAGGTCACCTTCAGAAACTCCTTGGATTTTCCCTTGTCCTAGGTTTCTAGTTCATCCCACAGATGCCCCCTCCCACTTCTCAGACTTCAGATGCCTCTTCTAGTTCTCTCTCCCCCAGTACTCCCCACCCCATCCCACTTATTAACATTGTCAAACCTCCCCCACTGTACCCCTGATATCTAATCTATTTCCCCTTCTCAGAAAGTGTCACATTTTCTGCCTTGGGCTCTTTTTGTTACCTAACTTCCTTGGTTCTGTGTTTTATGACATGGCTATTCCACACCTCTTGGCTTATATTCACTTATAAGTGAGTACATACCATGTGTGTCCTTCTGGGAATAGGCAAAACTTCAGGATCCCTGCAGCCAAGCTATCAGATGCAAGGAAAGAAGAGAGTTCACCATGCTTCTGAGGGAGAAAAGGTTACTAGCCATGTGAGATATTGAATGGAGTGACCACAGGCTGCTTCTACAGGTGGGAGGTTGGGAATGTTGAGTTGGGACTAAAGGTAACTGAGAAAATAAAGCTGAGGATAGATTTAGGGTGCTGAGCTAAGAGCACACTGGCTGTGGACGATTAATAATGCCCAGCTATTGAGCCAACAAGGCAAGTTAAAATTAAGCAATATATGTATCTGTGTTTTTCTTCTGCAAATCCAATATTCTCTGGGCAGGACCTGGTAGTGCAGTTTGTCCAGAACTTAGGCAGGGTAGCAAAAGCTACATGAACTACAGCTACACTACAGTCTTCCCACCAAGCAGACACCATACATAAACCAGCAGTTGTATTTCAGTCCTGAAGAAACTGCAAGGCTTCCCAAACGGTCTAAGGCCGCCGAAGCAGCAAGAAGCCACAGGAATCTCATGAGTAGCAGTGTTAACAGAAGCGGAGATGGACAACACTATGTAAGGCGAACCAATACATGAAAGTTGTTAGTGAAGAATAGTGAGGCAGAGCAAACCAAGACTCCAGTTCCCACTGTCTGTGGGGTCATATTTATAGCCCTTCATCATGTGTCCTTTCACATGTTTGTTAGAGCAGAACATCCTTTCACCTGTGTCTGCTTCAGAACAACATTCTTTCACTTGTCTGCTTTATTAAAGCACTCTTTCACCTATGTTTGCTTCAGGGAAACAATATTTTCACCTGTCTGCCTTAGCAAGACATCCTTTTACCTGTGTGCCCCAGCAAAACATCATTTGACATGACTAACTTCCCAAAGAAACTAGAAGTTTCCATTTCAGTGTTCTTGCTCTACATCCTCATCAGCATACACTGTCACTTGAGTTTTTGGTCTTGGCCATTCTGATGGGTATAAAATGGAACTTCATAGTCATTTTGATTTGCATTTCCCTGATAACTAAGGACATTGAGCATGTCTTTAAGTGCTTCTTGGCCATTAGAAGTTCCTCTGTTGAGAATTCTCTGTTTAGATCTGTACTCTATTTTTTTAATTGAACAACTTTATTTTAAAAAGCAAAGATAAATGTACAGATTTTAAGCATTTTTGCATAAAAGTATACGAATACATTTTTTTCAGTGCTTGGTTTTTTTTTTAAGGTTTAATAGTGTGCATTAAGATCTTACTAGTTACATTGAGCATAAAGTACATGTAAAACAGGATGTCCTCTACTTTTAATTGGGTAATTTGTTTCATTAATGTCTAAGTTTTTGAGACCTTTATATATTTTGGACATCAGCCCTCTTTCAGATGTAGGGTTGGTAAAGATCTTTCCACATGCTGTAGGCTGCCATTTTTGTATCTTTAATGGTGTCCTTCATCTTACAGAAGCTTTTAAGTTCCTTGAGGTTTCATTTATTAATTGGTGATCTCAGTGCCTGAACAACATGGTGGTATTCTGATCTGAAAGCTGTCTCCCATGCCAATACGTTCAAAGGTATTCCCTACTTTCCTTCCTATCAGATTTAGTGTATCCAGTTTTATGTTGAGGTCTTTGATCTACTTGGCCTTGAGTTTTATGCAGGTTGGTAGATATATATATCTGTTTGCACTCTTCTACATGCAGATAAACAGATGGTTCAGCACCATTTGTTGAAGATGCTTTCTTTTTTTCCATTTTATAGTTTTGGCCTCTTTGTCAGAAATCAGGTTTCTATTGGTATGTGAGGTTACTTCTGTGTTTTCAATTTAATTACATTGATCACCCTGTCTGTTTTATGTCAATATCATGCAATTTTTATTACTATTACTTTGTATTAAATATTGAGATCAGGGATGGTAATAATTCCAGTTCTTTTATTGTACAGAATTGTTTTATCTATCCTGTTTGTATTTTTTGTTCTTTTGTTTAATTTTGTTTTTGTTTTTCCATATGATGATAAGATATGAGACTATAAGATATGAGATTGATGATTTCATTGCAAAAGTCATCCTTTTCATAAAAGATTACATTTCTATTTTCACATTTAGGGCTTATAAAACTTTTAGATCTAGTTATTATGCCTTTAAAAGACTAACTGTCCCAGGTGAAGGGAAGTCCATTTTCTCAACTGAAGACCTGTATGTGGAGCATGTATTTTTAGCTGTGGGACAAAGGTGAAGTGTTTTGCTCTGCCTGGTGTCAAGATGTTCTTAAATTTCATGAAAAGGAGGAATTAGGAACAATGCACTATAGCATACAGAGGCTGGAGTTAATTTCCTTTGATACTTTATTGCTACCTCTAGTGAAGTTCCAATGGATGGGTGACAGTTCATATTATCCAGAGGCTCAGCTCTCATCAGAAGAGTAAAAACTGTCACAGTAGCTGAGTCCAAATACTCAGACAGGAATAGACAGAAAGGGGCCAGACAGGGCTTCCTGCAAGACAGTAAATGAACACTGGATGTTGATATCAAAACCCATGCTGGCTAGTTCTATAAAAACCAACCAACCAAATAAACAAGCACACAAACAAGCAAACAAAACTGTTGTAAATCAAAAGTGACGAGGAGCCTGGTGAGCCACAAGGAACAAGATGGTAGGAACAACCATGAAGATAGCATTCAAGATTTTGTACATAAAAGTAGTCAACTGGGTCAACATTAAATACCTATAAATTTAGGTAAACTCAGTACATGCAGCCTTAAGAAAAATTCTGCCTGGCTCATTGGTGTTCTCTGGAAAATGGATTAGCATAAGATCCGGGTTAGACAACAAAAAATGCATATAGATAGGACAATAATAAAAAGAGCAAAATTTTGTGTAAACAATTTTTTATAGGAAAGGATATAATGCAACTTTCTTTTTAGGGAAATTAGCTTAGTATTTTTAAATTAAAAGAAAATGTCGCACTATAGAGAAGCTATTCTCTGGAGAGGGGCTGCCATTCCAAGCTTTGCAAAATATAAATCCAACTGCGTCACTCGATCACTTGGCTAAAGGTCCCCCTCCCTCCAGGAACCCCCTGAAGCCATACTAAAGAGATGAGAGTAAAATTATGCCTTTTAATGGGATATTGTGCTTTTACTTTCCGGAATTCCTGGCCCTAGCATAGTCATTTCAGGGTTGCCATGGGGTTCTGTTGGATCTGTCTAACTTTGAGTCCCGACTCAAAAAGGTATACTTATTTTTCCTTCTTTCGTTGGAAGCTGGCTGAGCTCAAGTACATTTTCTTTCCTGGTGCTTTCTTACTCTTTCTCTAGAGCCACCTGTCCCTTTTTATTGCCTAGTAGGTGCTTGTCTGTCAGGTGGCTGATCTCTGTTCCTGATTAAAGGCCCAAGGCTTTGTCTGTGATTTGAAAGAGAGATAAATATTAACTGAAAGGAGGAAGAGTATGCATATCAGTTTTGACTTAACCCTGTCTTGGGTGTGAGTTAATAATCCTGGTCAGCTAGTATTTATTCCCACATATCTGTTTGTGTGCATCTGTGTTATTGTTTTATGTATTTCAGTCATTATTTTAGAGTGCACTCAGGCTTATTTTTTTAACATTACGATAAGTTGCACAGCGGGCTACACCAGAATAAGCCCCGTTCATCTCAGGTTTACCACACCTCTTGATTATGTCAAGAGGCCTTATCAAGTGATTGACACACACTTCTAAGTTTGTGTAAATACTCTATGATACTCATACAATGACAACAGTAGAACGTATCCCCAGTGTTCAGTTTGAAAAATCATAACAGTATAAAGATATTTCCAATTATGTCATTCTCTGTTTCCTATCCTATGATCCTCTACTTCCTGGCCTGGGTTAGTGGGGTACTGTTACCTAACTAGCTGTTTAAATAAATTCAATTAATTGTTTAAATTTTGGCATGATTTTTAGAAATATAGAATCTACATGAAGGTATTTGCATTTCTTGCCACACAGCTATTTTCCCTAAGGAAAGGCCATAACTCTTGGTTGATGCACTCTGCATCTGTACTTTTGTGTATACATAACAAGTGCCTTAACATCACAAGTGAAGGTCATAGATCAAAACTAAATCTCTCATGGAGGACACACCATGGAGCTGACACCAGGCAAGAGTGAAATATGAAATTTTAATTATCATAGATAGGATACATACTACTTTATCTTGAAATCTTGAAAATTTGGAGGTAAATTTTTGAATGAAGTTTACACGGCTACTCCAGGTTTACTCCTAAAGGGCTTTGATTTTATAGGTGAGATGAACATCTGTGTGTGAGCTGAGCATCTGTGTGTGAGATGAACATCTATATGTGTGTGATGTGAACATCTGTGTGTGAGATGAACACCTGTGTGTGAAATGAACATCTGTGTATGAGATGAACATCTGTGTGTGAGATGAACATCTGTGTGTGTGAGGGATGAACATCTGTGTGTGAGATGAACATCTGTGTGTGAAATGAACATCTGTGTGTGAGATGAACATTTGTGTGTGAGACGAACATCTGTGTGTGTGAGGGATGAACATCTATGTGTGAAATGAACATCTGTGTATGAGATGAACATTTGTGTGTTAGATGAACATCAGTGTGTATACTTGTGCATTTTTCCTAAGAAAATTAGTTTCATTTTAACAACAAATAGGAACTACTAAAGGCAAAATGTAATTAAAATTTCAAATAACTTTGTGAAAAAATTTCAGCCATTAAGGATCTGCCATCTCAGTTTTACATGATGATACAGATATAATAATAGGAACTCCCTCATGCCCTTTATCCTGGAAGAAAGAGCCATCTTCTTAGGTGTCAACTCTGGGACATGATGTCTCTAATAATGTCTCTTGAGGGACAAGTGACGAAAGTACGTTTTATACCATATTCCAAATCTATCAAACACCTTTGCTTTGCATAGATAAATGGAATGTGTTGCCTTTCCCTTTACAATAAAGCAAAATATTCTTTTCTAGTAAAGGACATCTGAAAAGGTGTTTCCATAGAAACCTGTGAAGATCAAATGGGACTATCTCTTCAGCTTTGCACAGAATGATCTGCAGTGCTCAGAGACTGAAACTGGGTTTGAGATGACATTATCCATGGGCATTACGTGGCTTATTGGGAAGGAAAATTTAGCCACTATCTGAACACTTTCCCAGTAGTTAGTTCATTGCTTGTGCCAATTTGGTGTCTCATCTTTTTTGACTTCTTAATGACATTAAGATGGAGAAAACATAAAACAGGTTTTATGCATAACTGTAGCAACTGAATGGTTTTAGAGCTGAGGGGAAGGACAGCGTGTCAAGGTTCACCCCTCCAGGCTGTTACCTTCTTAATTGTCCACCTTCTCCAGAAAACTTCCCTTCTCACAATTGTCTTTCTAGTTAGTTCCATAACCCCTCACACATCATGTTAAAACTGCGGTGAGTTCATTATTACTTTTTTGTTTGTCTATGTTTGGTTGACTGGTTGGTTTTTATCTTTAAGTTCCACACTTACTTATTTTTTTAAAAAATTAATTAAAAAATGTTTTTTTATTCATTTTGCATCTCACTCACTGCCCTCTTCCTCCTGGTCATCCCATCCTCTGGTTCTTTGTCCCTTCCCCCTCTCTCATTGGGTGGGGCCCCCTAGTATTTTCCCTACCCTGGCTCTTCAAGTCTCTGGGAAGGCTTCCTCTTCTATAAAGGTCAGGCAAAGCAGCCCAGATAGTAGAACATTTCCCCCACATAGGCAACAGATTTTGAGATAACCCCCATTCCAATTGTTCAGGACCCACATGAAGATCAAGCTGAGCATCTGCTATATAAGGGCAGGGAGGCCTAGGTTCAGCGGGTGTATTTCTTTGGTTGGTGGTTCAGACTCTGAGAACCCTAAGTGTTCAGGTTAGTTAACTCTGTTGGTCTTCCTGTGGAGTTACTATTCCCTGCAGGGCCCACAATCCTTCTTCCTTTTCTTTCGTAAAAGACCCTAAGCTCCATCTACTGTTTTACTGTAGGCATCTGTATCTATCTGAGTCAGATGCTAAGTGGAGCCTCTCAGAGAACAACATGCTCCTGTCTGCAAGCATAACAGTATCATTAATAGTTTTAGTGATCAATGTTTGCCCATGGGATGGGTCTCAAGTTGTGCTGGTTATTGGTTGGCCATTCTCTCAGTCTCAGCTCTCTCTCTTTCTCTCTCTCTCTCTCTCTCTCTCTCTCTCTCTCTCTCTCTCTCTCTCTCTCTCTCTCTCTTTCTCTCTCCCCTATATCTGCATTACCTATAGGCAGAATAAATTGTGGGTTAAAAGTTTTGTGGGTGGGTTGATGTCTGTATTGCCCCACTGGGGTTCCTACAGGAGGTAGCCTCTTAGAGTTCCATATCTCCAATGTAGTGAGCCACATCTCACTACAATGGGTCACCCCCATTGATTCTGGGGCACCTTCTTTATCCCAGGTCTCTGTCCTGGGGATTCCCCTCACCTCCTTACCCCAACCAGTTGCAGATTTTCATTCATTTTTATAGCCATCACTCTTGTCCTTACCCACATCTGATTCTATTTCTATTTCTATCCCCAGCCCTCCCATCCATTACCCTCCCCCATCTGCCTCTTGTGGTTACACAAACTTACATTCCTACCAGCAGTTTCCCCACATCTTATTTGATATTTATTGTCATTTGTCTTCTTGATAATAAATTTTCTCATTGGTATGAGATGAAATCTCAAAAATGTTCCCTGGTACCTAAGATGGTGACTACCTTTTCAAGTATTTTTTCAAATATTTAATGACCATTTGTATTTCTTTTCCTGAGAACTGTATATAAAGTGCAGAAGCTCACTTATTAACTATATGAATTGAGGGTTCTTTGATGTATAATATTTGCAATTCTTTTTATATTCTAGATACTATCTCCCATCTGATGTGTAGCTGGAAATGATTTCTTCCCCATTCTGTAAAATGTCTTATCACCCTCATCATAATTTCCTGTGTTGCATGTAATCATATACATTTCTTGTCTTAAGCTTTATATTTAAAAAGGAAATCCTGCTACATGCCACTAAAAGGGTAAAGATTGAGTGCATTATGTTGTACAGAATGATCTAGCAACAGGAGGGCACACACTAATATTTTTATTTCTTTGGGTTATCTCTCATAACTAAACTTATAGGCAGTGGGGCCTGGTGTATGGAGACAATTCTTTTGCCAAAGCTTTTTATGCTAGGTAGGTCAGTCTCAGGTTTTTCCATTGCTATGGAAAGACACCATGACCAAGGCAATACTTACAAAGGCAAACATTTAATTGGGGCTGACTTACAGTGTCAGAGATTCAGTTCATTATCACCATGGTGGGAAGCATGACATCATGCAGGCTGACTTGGTGTTATAGTAGCCAAGAATTCTACATCTTAATCATTGTCAGTCAGAAAGAGACTCTTCTGCAGGCAACCAGGAGGAGAGATCTCTTCTGCACTGTGTGGGGCCCAACCACTAGTAGACCTCATAGCCTTCCTACACAGTGACACACTTCCTCCATAAAGGACACACCTATTCCAACAAGGCCACACCACATAATAGTGCCACTTCCTGTGGGCTAAGAATATTATAACCAGCACTGTCAGTTCTAGAGATCTTCTGCATACCGGTGTCGAAGGTATGTATGTATGTAATGTTAAGCAATTTAGACTATTAAAGTTTTAACAAATAAAAGCAAAATCAAACTGCACACATGAACATGGAGGGACAATAGCTAAGCCTGTTACCTTGATTCTAGAGAAAAATTACAAAGGTGACAAGTTATCAATGTTCACCAGAGTTCAGGATTGAGATGGGCTTTGCTTCTGACATTTCAAGATTCCTATGACACTTAAATTTATGACTGACATCCACCATAGTCATTTTAGATTGTCTGACTACTAGGTCTCAAACTATACCTTTTGAAAAGCTGTGGAGTTTTTAGGAGGTGAGCCTAGCTAGAGAAAGTGGGGATCTGGAGGCCAAGATTTGCCTTACTTGTGACTGAACCATTTGCCTGTAAATACTTTCAGATTTTTGGAATTAAAATGCTGTATCTTCCCTTTCTCCTATTAAGCACCTAAAAGATTCCACTGGCTTCCTGCTCTGATTGAATACAAAATTTGGTTCCCTAGAAGTAGAATAAATAAGAAGCTATTGCACCTAGGGTTGGTAGAGAGACATAAAAACCATTTAAAAGGAAAATAAGAAAAACCATTAAAACAAGACTCAGTACTCATTTAGGTAAGTAGTTGAATGTCTCTCCTTCTCTGTCTCTGGATTTCCATATAGAACATAGACCAAAGTCCTATACTTCCCAGAACACAAGATAGGGAAGCTAAATTGCTGCAATGAGAATCCCTTGGATGCTACAATGAGAAATCAGAAGAGGCAAACTCACAGAATACTGACAGAGCTCCACATTTTGTCATTAATTCACAGCCTGAAGACACAAGAATGCCTCTTTTTGCTGGTGGAGGTGGTCCAGCACTGGCAGGTAAACTTAGTGCTGCAGCCAAGGCAGCCTACCATGCATTAATTACTCACAGCAGACATGTTTAAAGCATCCTTTTGAGGATAAAGGACAAAAGCTATTTCTAGTACCTTGCTATATTTATATGTCAATCACCCCACAGGCCTGCATGTTTGAGTACTCTGTCTCAACTTACGCTGTTGTTTGGGGAAATTGTGGAGCATTATAGAAATGGGGCTTACATAGAGGTAAGATGCCGAGAGATGGGCCTATAGAATTACTGGATACATCCACTTTTGCTGACAGGGCTCTTTACTGCCTATCTACAGAAAAGGCATGAGCAGCCTTCTCAAGGCATCCCATGCCTCAACCAACTGTTGCTTTTTTCTTCCTTTTTTCTTGGATATTTTCTGTATTTACATTTCAAATGTTACCTACTTCCCCCCACTTTCATCCGTTCTCCCTGTCCCCTTGCTTCCATGAAGGTGCTTCCTCTCTCAACCACCCACTTCACCTCAGAGCCTTGGCATTTCCCTACACTGGGAAAATGAACCTTGACTGTACCAAAGGCCTCTTTGCCCACTGATACCAAATAATGCTCTCCTCTGCTACATATGCAACTGGAGCCATGGGTCTCTCCATTGTATATACTCATTGGTTCGTGTTTTAGTCCCTGGGGTTTTAGCTCTTGAGGGTTTGGTTGGTTGATAATGTTTTTCTTCCCATGGGGTTGCAAACTCAGCTCATTCAGTCCTTCCTCTAGTTTCTTCATTGGGGTCCCAATGTTCAGTCTAATGGTTAGCTACAAGCATCCTGCTCTGTATCAGTATGACTCTGGTAGAGCCTCTGAAGATATATATATATATATCAGGGGCCAGCCAGTAAACACTTCTTGGCATCAGCAGTAATGTTTCATTTTGGTGGCTGCATATGGGGTAGATCCCCAGAAAAAGAAACACTCCTCCACTGTTGGTGGGGTTGTAAGCTGGTACAACCACTCTGGAAATCAGTCTGGCAGTTCCTCAAAAAATTGGACATAGTACTATCTGAGGATCCAGCTATACCACTCCTGGTCATATACCCAAAGATGCTTCAACATTTAAACAAGGACACATGCTCCACCATGTTTATAGTAGCCTTATTTATAATAGCCAGAAGCTGAAAAGAACCCAGTTGTCCCTTAACAGAGTAATAGATATAGAAATCGTGGTATATTTACACAAAGTAGTATTACTCAGCTATGACTTCATAAAATTTCTAGATAAATGGATGGAACTAGAGACTATCATCCTGAGTGAGATAGCCCAGTCACAAAAGAACACACATGGTATGCACTCACTGATAAGCAGATACTAGCCACAAAAGCTCAGAATATCCAAAAAAACAATACACAGACCTTATGAAGCTCAAAAATAAGGAGGGCCAGAATGTGGTTGCCTCAGTCCTTCTTAGAAGGAAGAACAAAACACGCATGGGAGGAAATACAGGGACGAATAGAGGAGCAGGGATTGAGGAAAAGATCATTTAGAGACAACTGCTTACTGCTTATGTCAGCTTGTCAAGCTGGTATGCAGACTGCATGTGTGCCTTTCAAACTAGAAACTCCAACAAATTCTCTTGTTTCTTCTGCCAAGTATTTTACCACATTGGTGAGAAATCCAAGTGAAACACGTGTTCCCTTAGTGTCCTGGAATGACAAGAATCTGTTCAGAATGTTCCCACGGGAAGAGTGACAGGAGTCTGCACAGGTTCAGCAATGGGTGGGGTTCCCTGAAAAGTGAGCACACTGGAAGTTTAAAGAATCAGAAGAATTGATCATACAATTGAAAGGAAGTTCAGTGTCTAGAGACCAGAAGGCTACTTCCAAACAGACATAGCATTTTGGGTATGCATTTTGAGAATGGCCCATTGTTATGTGTTTGCACACACACCACAGGATTATTGGAAGAAGTGCCTACTTTTCTCTGTATAATTAAGCAATCAACATAAGTATATAAAACATTACAATGTTGAATTTATAACTCCTGAAGTACTGCTTAGTTTAGTATAGTCTGCACTTGGAACTTGCTTTTCAATGGTCTCCAAGGGGAAAAAACTAATACAATCCTCAGGTAAAGAGAATGTGTTTGACAGAAGTTAAGGTATTTAAATTATGAATAGAAGGTAGATATTGTGATCAGTTGTGGATTCAATTTACATATTTGTTTGAAGGTATTTTATGAGACTTTTAAAAGAGATTGACAGGAAAGTAAGAAAATTCTTCATCATGACTTATACCTAGACATCGCCAAAATTATCTCCACTTTTCTCTTTTAAATCTGTATAATTTTTAAAGACATAAGAGCCATTTCTCCACGAATATGTGACCTTTTTAAGATTATAAATGTCAAGATATGGCCTTTTTAATTCTCCAGCTTTCTGACAGGAAAATGTACATTTTATGAATTGTTTTCTTTTACTTTTGTGTTCTGTTTGCCCTGCATTCGACACATGAGTGTCTGATAACTCTGGTGGAGCTGGAATGAATTCTTTGCCAGAGTCCAGCCTTTTCCATCAGACAGGTACCTTTGTTCTTATCACCACATGTTACCATGGGGCGTCTATTAGCAAGCCTTATGGTGAACTCACACACTGTACAAAGGTAAATCTCGGGATGTGTGTTTACAGCTTTGACACCACAGCAGTGACAGATGCCAGTGCCCAGGCTTAATTCTAAAGCTGACACTGAAGAGGATTTCAGGGAAGAAGGAGGTGGAGAGGCAAGATGGAGCAAGGAAGAATGGGAATAGAAGACTCGAGGGGGTCACATCACAGTTGGTGTGACAGCTCTGCTCTCTCCCTTTTTGCTGAAATGTTCTCACACATCTTCTTGAGATCATTGGTGAGGGATGCTTTGAGTTACAATGGTTCCTGGAAACTTCCAGTTTTGTAGCCAGTAGGAAGAACACACACACACGCACACACACACACACACACACACACAAACAGGCACAGGCACATGCTCCACAGAGGAACAAAAAAGGGAGGGTGAGGGCAGAGACAAGAGGGAATATAAGTATTATCAGCCTCTAGAAGGACCAAGAATCTGACAGCTTATCCCAAGAGTTGAGGTAAGAACAATTCAGGGTCCAGTGAGGTGGATCAGTAGATAAAGGGACTTGCCAGCCTGTGACCTGAGTCACATCCCAAGATCTCACAGCCTAGAAGGAAAGAACCTAATCCACATAAGCTGTCACCTGACTTCCACATATATGCTGTGTGTTTTTGTGTGAACGTTTATGTGCATGTGGATGTGTTGTATATATACACAAAAAACATAAAACATAAATAAATGTTTTGAAAAAGAACAATAAGAACAATTCTCCAACAAGAAGTTGGAGTTTGAAAAAAGATCTGGTGGTTAGTTGGTTTATTTGTTTGCTTCTTTAGACCTGCTTTCAGAGAACAGAGGAATTTAAATAAATATTGTGGCACCGCTACAGGAAAAACTGACAACTTAAAAATGGAAATAGGTCTGGTGATAACTGTGGTTGGTGGAAATAGGTTTATTGCAATGTAAAATGCTTAATGATGGAACAGTAAAAGAAGGAGAGATAACAAAGTGGGGTGTTTAATTTTATTCATTGTAAAAATGAAATGTTAATATGTTTGCATGTGATGTTGTTTCTGTTGAATTATTGGGACTAGCAAGTGGATGTAGACAGTCATTTCCATCAGTCACATGGAATTGTGAGGACAGCTTTAGTGACCATAACAACCAAGGACTAGTCAGGAATGCTCATGGTAAAGAGACTAGACCAGAAGAGGATTGGGCTGTAAACATGTATTGGGGATAATACCTGAGAGCTGAGAGAAAAAGGAGCTCATGGTACATTTACAGTGACAATCAGCCAGATGTGTTGAGAAGGTAACAAAGTCACTCAGGCACTTTTCTTGAGAGACAAGCTCTAGGATGCCCTAACTGTGAAAGAGAAATATTAAAATAATTTAATGACATTAGCAACAAGTCATCTAAAAGCAGATGATGAATTAAAACAAGTCCTGTGATAATTTTTGGAGTACATCTTGTTACATAATTATTCATAGAAATAATTACTGCAATAGAGCTTGGATTCAGTGTTTGATTATATACTATGAAGTGCAAAGAATTCTCAGCCTACAGTATTCTTATTTTTGGTAAAATGTCCATAGTGTTATTTTGAACCTGGGAAAAGAAAAATGGTAATTATACTAATTTTATTAGAAATACATATTTTAAAGAGAGAAAGACTAAAAAATATTGACTACAAGCCTCATGACATTAATCTTGAATTGCAAACATTGGTGAGAATTGGTAACATGAATAACGTCCTTAAAGAAATATAGGAGAACACAAGGATAAATAAGTAGAAGCTCTTAAACAGGAAACACAAAAATTCCTTAAAGAATTACAGGAAACAACCAAACAGGTGAATTGAAAAAAATCAAAAGAGAGACAACACTGGAGATAGAAAACTTAGAAAAGACATTAGGAGTCATAGATGCAACCATTACCAACAGAATACAAAAGATTGAAGAGATATCTCAGGTGCAGAAGATACCATAGAAAATATCGACAGGCTCAGATACCATGGTGCAGCCTGGGAATGAACTGTTTCAACTTCTATCTGTGCCCAGAGCCAGAGCCAGCTCACTGCTATCAAGTCTCACGGCCTGCCCACAGGGAAGTGAGCTCCCAGAAGAGACTCAGGAATGCTTTCCCTCCTGAGCCCACTGGTGAGCCCTCACTTTCTCTCCACTGACTACCTGGAGTGAGACTGCCGGGAACTCTTGGAGCATAGGTATTACAGTACTGCTTGGTTCTGGACCCTTCCGGACTCTACCCACACCCACAGCTAGAGCCAGCTTATCGCCATCAGAACTCATTGCCTGCCCGTAGAGGGCTGAGCACCCAGGACTGGTCTACCTCCAGAGCCCACAGACTCACAGACACACAGGAGAGACAAGTTTCAATCAGAGACAACAAGATCAATTAACGTGAAAATAACAAGATGGCAAGAGGCAAGTGCAAAACCCTAAGCAACAGAAACCAAGACAACCTGGCAACATCAGAAACTAGCTCTCCCACCACAACAAGTAATGACTATCTCAATACACCAGAAAAAACAAGCTTTGGACTTAAAATTATACTTCATGTTGAGGATGGAGGGCCTCAAGAAGCACATAAATAACTCCCTTAAAGAAATACAGAAGAACACAGGTAAACAAGTAGAAGTCTTTAGAGAAACACAGGAAAACACAAGCAAACAGGTGAAGGAATTGAACTAAACCATCCAGGATCTAAAAACAGAAATAGAAAGAATAAAGAAAACACAAAGGGAGACAACCGTGGAGATAGAAAACCAAGGAAAGAGGTCAGGAGTCATAGATGCAAACATCACCAACAGACTACAAGAGATGGAAGAGAGAATCTCAGAGGCAGAAGATACCATAGAAATCATTGACACAACAATCAGAGAAATGCAAAAATCAAAAAGTTCCTAACCCAAAACACCCAAGAAATCCTGGACACATTGAGAAGACCAAAGCTAAGGATAATAGGTATGGAAGAGAGCAACAACTCTCAACTAAAAGGACCAGTAAATATCTTCAACAAAAGCCGATGCTGGTGAGAATGTAGAAAAAGAAAAACACTCTTTTTTTCTGTTGGTGGGATTTCAAGATGATTCAACCATTCTGGAAATTAGTTTGGAGGTACCTGAGAAAGTTGGACATAGTACTACCTGAAGATGTAGCTATGCCATTCATGGGAATATACACAAAAGATGCTCCAACACACAACAAAGACATAAGTTCCACTATGTTCATAGCAGCCTTATTTATAATGACCAGAAGCTGGAAAAACCCCAGATGTCCTTCGACAGAGTAATGGATACAGGAAATGTGGTATAGTTACACAATGAAGTACTACTCAGTTATTAAAAACAATGACTACATGAAATTTGTTGGCAAATGGATGGAACTAGAAGCTATCATCCTGAGTGAGGTAACCCAGTCACAAAAGAACACATATGGTATGCACTCACTTATAAGCATATACTCCCCTAAAAGTTAGGGATACCCAAGAAATGATTTACAGATCACATGAAGCTAAAAAGAAAGAAAGAAAGAAAGAAAGAAAAAAGGAAGACCAAAATATGCATGCCTCAATTCTTCTTAGAAGGGGGAACAAAATACTCACCAGAGAAAATACAGGATAATGAATGGAGCAGTGACTGAAGAAAAGATCATCCAGAGACTGCCTCACCTGGGAATTCACCCCATATCAGTTACTATTGCTAATACCAAGAAGTGCTTGCTGACAGGATCCTGATGTGGATGCCTCCTCAGAGGCTCTGCCAGAGTCATACTGATACAGTTGAGGATGTTTGTAGCTAACCATCGGACTGTGCACGGGGACCCCAATGGAGGAGATAGAGAAAGGACTTAAGGAGCTGAAAGGGTTTGCAACTCTATGGGAAGAACAACATTATCAACCAACCCCCCCCACCCCAGAGCTTCCAGGGACTAAAACACCAACCAATGTGTACACATGGAGAGACCCATGGCTCCAGCCACATATGTAGCAGAGGATGGTGTTGCCTGGCATCAATAAGAGAAGCCCTGGGTTCTGAGAAGTTTTCTGAGTGTAGAGGAATGCCAGGGTCATGAGGTGGAAGTAGATGTTTGGGAGTTAGAGAATCTTCTCAGAAGAAGGTGGGGGAAAAGGGGATAAAATTTGAAATGTAAATACATAAAAATTCCAACATATATTTTTTTAGTTTCAAAAGTTGTTTAATCTTTTAATTATAGCCATTATGAGAAAATCTTAAGGATGGTGTCCTCCCCATAGTGCTACCGTAGGACTTTAATATTTATTTAAATTGTGGAATAAAGCTATGATTAAAAGAATGCCCTGAGAAAATTTGTTAAAACCCATGGTTCTCAACCTGTGGGTTATGACTTATTTAGGGGTCAAATGTCAATCAGACATCTGGCATATCAGACATTTACATTATGATTCATAGTGATGTCAAAATATCATTATAAAGTAGCTACAAAATAATTTTGTGGTTGTGGTCACCACACTATTAACTTTACTAAAGTGCATTATAAGACTTTGATAAAACTCAAATATTCACTGGACTGTTTCTAACAAGACCGTTGGAAATGTTATGAAGCAATATGACTTCATTGCTCTTTTGGCTCAACAGCTCCTATCTGTGTTTGTGGTAGATTTCTCCCTGGGTTTTCTCTCTTGTGAATAAAATCTCCTTTTAAGAATGATCTACTCACGAGAATATTCTAGCTGTAACAATTTTACAAGTCTTGTATACAAAAGTTACATATGAAAAATGTTAGGTATTTGGGACATGGGGTAATCTAAACTTATTTAAATGATTAAATGTTTATGTTTCATCTAAAAATCTTGGTAATACATAAGTTTATTTTAAAAAGGGGGCCTTGTCAAATGAAAATAGGAATAGACATAAAACATTTTTTTTATTCAGGATGGATTACCCAGAATAGTGAATATTGATGAATGGCTTCTAATTGTTCTAGAGGTAGAGGACTAGGGGAAGAAGGGGGAAGAGAGAAACAGAAAGAGAGTAGGAGAGAGAGAGAGAAAGAGAGAGAGAGAGAGAGAGAGAGAGAGAGAGAGAGAGAGAGAGAGAGAGAGAGAGAGAGAGATCACAAAAACAGAAAGATTCAGAGACACAGACAGAAATAATATTCTCAAGCTGAACATGCTGAAGATTTCTAGAACATCAAGTCATTACTTCAAATGCTGGCAGATAAGAGAATAGTTTAAGCAGTTTGTCTTGCTTTCTGTTTCTATTTCAGGTACCCATATATAAATATCAAGGAACACAGAACCAGCTAGTTAACACAGAGAGCAGTAGAGTTATACAGTTTTCAGACATTGATGATTAATGACAACTAGCAGACGCTGAAGCATTAAGGTAGGAGATTGATGTAGCTGGGCCCATGAATTATTTGCACTAAGGAATGAAGAGAGAGGGAGTGAGACACTATTCTAAGTTCAAAGAGATGTCAAAACAAGTCAAAGAGCAACAAATATAATGGCCAGGTTTGCTTTGATGTTTATTTGAACCAACTAAATTAAGACAATGGTAGTGAGAATTTAAATATAGACTGGAATTTGATGGCAATAAAACAATCCTAATGTTATTTCTGATAATGGTACTGAGGGTGTACAGGCTATTGCATTTTGTGTACATGCTGAGATACTTAAGAGTGAAATGACATGATGTCTTAGACTTGCTTTTAAATATTGAAGAAAATGAATGGGGTCATGTCATAGGACAAGATTCCTTAAATCCACATGGCTTTTGTGAAAAGTCTGAAGGCCAAGAATCATTTGCTCTGTAGGGGTTTAGGAGCTTTTTAGGTTTTGTTTTGTCTTTTTCACACAGGCATTACTTTCTCAGTTTCTCCTTCAAAACACTGTTCTTTGGAAATTCCTGAATCTGGGCACGTTTTTCTACTAGCACATGGCTGTATTTATTATAGCCTCTCATGTACAGACTTCTCATTCTTGACATTTCTGTTCAACCCAAGTGTCTGGCACAAAAAATGACTATACCATGTGTATTAGTCCTTGTGAAATAATATACTGCACTCAGTAACAGGAGAAGAACATCAAGGAGCTATAAGTACCCCTTTGGACTTCTAAAGAAATGACTTAGCTTTGCTTCTTCAAGTAAAACAAGGTTTTCTGTTTGTGGCCCTTTTATCAAGTACCTTCCAAGTTCTTTATTTTCTAAAGGCTCGGGCTCTTTTTATGATTCCAAGTTCCTACTATGCTGCAGTCACTGTGTCTTGACCAATTTTCTTCCTGAAATCAGTACACCCACAGACCGTTGGGACAATAGACATCTGAAAGCCCAATAGGTATGGAAGCCATGAAGGCCTTTGCCTTTTATTTATTTGTTCATTTATTGACTTTTCAGTCTTTATATTGAAAATTATTTGTATTAAAGTTAAAGGTATAATTACCACCAATTACAAAAGACTAGAGAAAGACCAAAATGATGAATGGATCCCTTAAGCCTGTGAAGCAGACACTCTTAGTAATATTAGCATTGTGATACATGATCACACATAAAAAATATAATGTGTGTACTCTTTTCACAAAATCACAAAATTTCCTTTCCTATGAAAGCTGGGCTAAGGAGTCTCTTCTACATCTGTCTTCACCATGGGTGGAAGAAAGGGTAGGGACTGGGAGAATTCAGGGGCCTTTTAACAAGAGAGGTATTTTGAAATTTCTACCCAATAGAAGATATTGCATTACATGGGAGATTGTTAGCACTTTATGATAATGAAGACTAGTGTTCTAGTTAATCCTTAGGTGAACTTGACACAAGCTAGAGTCATCTAAGATGAGGGGACTACAATTGAGAAAATGCCTTTGTAAGATTGGACTGTACCCATCTGAGCCTGTAGGGCATTTTCTTATTTAGTGACTGACAGGGGGAAGGTCTCACCAATTTTGTGGGGCCAACCCTGAATTGATGGCCTTGGGTTCTATAAAAAGTCAGGCTGGTAGTCTAATTGTCACTGAAGAGGCTTCCTTTGGCAGCTGATGGGAACAGATGCAGAGACTCACACCCAAACATTAGATGGCGAATAGGGAACCCCATGAAAAAGGGGAGAAAAGATTGCAAGAGCCAGAAGGATCAAGGACACGATGAGAACAAGGTCCATTGCATCAAATAAGTATGGATAATAGACTCTACCGAAGAGATTGAAGCAGCAATCATGAAGCCTGCATGGGTCTACACTAGGTCCTACCTATGCATATGTTATGGTTGTTTAGTTTGGTTTATTTGTAGTACCTATAGCATTAGAGCATGGAGATATCTCTGACTTTGTTGCCTGCTCTCGGAACCCTTTTATTATTTTAGGTTTTCTCAACAACCTTTGATATGAGGGTTTGTACCTAGTCTTATTGCATTTTGCTATCCTGTGTTCTGTTGACATCTCCGAGGGATCTGCTCTTTTTTGAAGACAAACAGTAGCAGTACATCTAGGGGAGATAGCAGATGGTGGGGGAATTGGAATGAGTCAAAGGAGGGGAAACTGCAGTCATCATGTATTGTATGATAGAAGGATAAACAAAAGAATACAGGAAATAAAGAAAGAAAGGAAGGAAGGAAAAAAGGAAGGAAGGAAGGAAGGAAGGAAGGAAGGAAGGAAGGAAGGAAGGAAGGAAGAAAACAGGCTGAGCAAGTCTCAGAAGCAGAATTCTTTCATGGCCTCTGAATCAATTCCTGCCATCCTGACTTTCTTCAGTGATGAACAGTCATGTGGAAGTGTTGTCCAAATAAACCTTTTCCTCTCCAACTTTCTTTTAGCCATGGTATTTCACATAGCAATATTAACCCTAACTAAGAAAGCTGGAAAAGTTAAGCAAGGAACTCACACAATCATATATGCCTCTTTTAAAAGCCTTTAAAAAGCTAGGAAGATAACTCTGTCAGAAAAGGGCTTTATATGTGAGCAGGAATCTGAGTTTAATTTTTAGTCCACAGGTTAAAAGAAGTTGGGTGTGGTGACAGGCACCTAAAATCTCAGCAAATCTCTGAAGCTTATCAGTGAGCTCCGGGTTCAGTTAGAGACTTTTTCTGGAAGATAAATTAGAGAGTAATTGATAAAGATAACTGTCATAGAGCTCTGACCTCCACACATGTAAATACATGCATGTATACCACCATCCACACACATATACACACATACACAGGTCTAAGAATGTAGGGTAAGAAATGTACAGCAGGCCTGCTAAAAATTATTATTATGATAGACAAAAATCTTACTTAATATTTAGAATCAATAGTTAAACTTCTCCCAAGCTCCTGGCAAGAATACAAAAAGTGACTGATAGATTCTGAGTTAAGAACTAGTAAGCAAACTGTAGTATTAATTCATCTCTGCCTGTTATATTTGTTTTCCATGAAAACGGAGACAATCATGACAAATGTCATTCTGGTGTGATTTTTCATCTTAAACTCCAGTGTCACCAAGGAGAAAAAGACTGTAATGAACCAAAGCTACAAAAAGATATTTTAAAATTATAGGCTTGAAATAAATAGGATTGGTTATGAAAACAAATTGCTTCAGCTTGATTGATCTGCTATAAGAATACAGAGACTTCCAGAGGACTGTGTATAATAATGATTAGTTGATAACTGAGCTGATGCTTCTCTGATGATGGCCCAGTACTTGCCTATGGAACTGATTACTGCAGTTGAGCTCCTGAGAGTAATGCTTAAAAGGCTTAGCAACAGTGCTGTGAACTCTGACTATGACACTCACAAAGGTGAAGGCAGCTGTTATGCAAGTCTCCAACATAAACCTGATGTTGGTTTTGTCTATCTCATTTAGACCATGCAGGTATATAGACTGATTATACTTTATTTGAAATATTTGTGGGAAGAATGTTTTATATTTCATACACACACACACACACACACATACACACACACACGTACACACACACACAGAGAGAACACGGCTACCTTCTGGTGGATGGAGACTAAGTCTAGGCACAGTCCATGGCTATTTCTTGTATACAGCAGACCTACATTCTGAAGATATTTTATTTGCTAGAAGCATCTGTGTTCCAGTACAGATGATAACAAAATATCAGGCATGGAGGTTCCTCTTGCTGGTATCTTGTCAGTCTCTAAAAGTTCTGGGTTTTCAGCCATTCCATTCCTGGGCATATGCCCCAAAGTTGCTCCAACATATAACAAGGACACATGCTTCACCATGTTTATAGCAGCGTTATTTATAATAGCCAGAATCTGGAAAGAACCCAGATGCCCATCAACAGATGGATGGATACAGAAAGTGTGGTACATTTACACAATGGAGTACTACTCAGCTATTAGAAACAATGACTTCATGAAATTCGTAGGCAAATGTATGGAACTAGAGACTATCATCCTGAGTGAGGTAACCCTGTCACAAAAGAACACACATGGTATGCACTCACTGATAAGCAGATACTAGCACCAGAAAGCTCTGAATACCCAATATCCAAGAAACAATTCACAGAAATTATGAAACTCAAAAAGAAGGAAGGCCAAAATGGGGATGCCTCGGTCCTTTTAGAAAAGAGAACAAAATTCTCATGGGAGGAAATGCAAGGTTAAATAGAGGAACAGGGATGGAAGAAAAGATCACTCAGAAGTCACTTCACCTGGGGATCCAACACATAAGCAGTCACCAAATCCAAGCACCATAGCTGGTCCCAAAAAGTACTCACTGGCAGGAACCAGACAGAGATGCCCCCTCAGGAACTATGCTAGAGTCATAGATACAGCTGAGCATGCCTGCAGCTGACCATCAGTCTGAACTCAGGGATCCCAATGAGGTTGCTAAAGAAAGGACCTAAGGAGCTGAAAGGGGTTGCAACCTCATGGGAAGATAAGAACATTATCAATCAACCAAACCCTCCAAAACTCCCATAGAGCAAAATACCAACCTCTGTGTACACCGTGAGAGACCTCTTGATCCAGTTGCAAATGTAGATGAAGATAGCAGCATCTGGCATCAATGTGAGAAGAGGCTTTTGTTCCAGAGAGGGCACGTTTTCCCAATGTAGGGGAATGACAAGGCAATGTGGTGAAGAGGGGGATCAGAAGGGAGTGCACCTTTGTGAAGGCAACTGGAGGGGAGGGGGATGGGAGACGGGTGGGGTAAATGGATAACATCTCAAATGTAAATATAGAGTATCTAATAAAAAAACGAAAAAAAGTTCTGGGTTTTGAACATTCTGGACTTTAGTGAGCAACAGCAGGCATTTAGACCCTACATAAATAGTACCAAGATGCACATGTTCTCAGATGTAACTTAATATGTCCCTTAGGTTGGCAAATAATAGATTGTTGATGTTCAATAAATGTTTGCATCACAGTTGAAAATAGATGAAAATGATGTGTACTAATTCTACATCCTATGCACAAAAGAGATTATAAAACCCTAAGCTCTCAATGTGAAGAGACAGAAAAGACATGTAGTATTTTGAGTTGATGTTAAGTATTGGAACATTGAGGGTAAAGGAAAAGAAATGGGAAAACATATGCCCATAAGAATGACAAGAGAGGTAAAATGAGAAAGTCTGGCATGCGGCAGGGCTAGCAGTGAAGTTGGCATGAAGTGAAAATTTCTGGTTTTGTCATGTGATACAGAGTCCCATGATGTTTTCCTGAAGCAGATTCATGTGATATTTGGAGGAAGTATGAGTAAGACTCAACGGTCAGTAACAGGCACTTACATAGCTAGCCTTGTAATTTTTTTTTTTTTTGTCTCTCATATTTACTGATCTTTACTTCATTGAGAGAGGCATTTCAGATGGTCCTGGTCACTCCTGCTGACTCATACTGATTTGGTGGAGGCCAGGCTGTTTCTGGTAGATCATGCCTCCACTGCTGATTCGTGTTAGGTGAAATTTTTTTGAACTGGACTGTTGGTATCTTGACACTACTAAACTGGACGGCTATTATTCTGACCCCCAGAGAACTACTTCTAAACAGGTCCACATCCCCTTGTCCTATTTACCATCTATTTCCTTCTACCTTTAGATGGTGAGGAGCTAGGAGGGAAGATGAAGCATTTGAGAACCCTTATTAAGTAGGTTTTGAAAAATCTAAATCTACATAGAGTAACCAGCTCAGTCAGGAGAACTGAGAAATCTAAGAAGCTAAAGAAGAAACCCTCTAGTTGCCATGGTAACTAAACCCTTTATCATATCATTAGGATAGCAAGGAATGACTCCATGAAAATGTCAAGTTAATTATCAGTCACAGAACCTCTCAATTATGACATGGAGGAAAGATCTTGGGCTTTGGAAGGTGCTTACACAGGCAAGGATAGGGAGGTATTATGGTGCGTTACTATACAGGGCTTAGTGTGGGCCTTGTGTTGGAAATCTGTAGTCTCCAGTGGTTAGTATAGAGTTTTATACTAACTCAACTGTGCATAGATGAAAATGCTGTCCACCAAAATCTCTTGATGCATCCCAACCTTTCACTGGAGGGACCTCAAAAAGATGGAAGACAGTTAATTTTTCTAAGCCATTCATTTAAATAAGGTCAATTTTGGTTTCTTCTAACAACTGTATACAGCAGGCAATTATTACCGAAGAGAGATGGTATACTTAAAAATGGGTTTCTAGTATTAAAACACTTTTAAATGTCAAAGATGAAGTTGGCATGCTAGTTCATCAGGATATTTAGTTAATTATTCATAGATTAATACCATGATCCTTTTCATAGTTTGAAATCATCCTCTCTGCTTATTTTATGTTTTCAGTGTGAGGTTTTGGACATTTAAAGGCATTTGGGTTACAGACCCTCTATGACAAGAAGAATGGGGTTGGGTTTTGGTGAAGAATAACCTTGTAAGGCTTGACACTTCTTCCTCTGTGTCAGCCTTCAGGTAGGAACAATGGGCAGGAGGCTTTGGAGACTACAGATTTCCAACATAAGGCTCACCCTAAGCCTCGTATAAAGCTCTTGCAGAGGCTTTGAAATAACTGTTTAAATTCTATACAAAATGCCTGAATTTTACTAAGTGCAAGAGCCCGGGTGCTGCTTGCATTTCACAGGGGCCCTGGCCCTGATTTTCAAGACTTCACACTTGGGAGCCTATACTTGCTTGAAGAACACTTTTCATTTATTATGAATAATAGGATGAAAAATTTCTAACTCTGTTTTGTCACCATTTTCTTCCTATGTATTTATTATCTAGAATATTTATTACCTATCAATCAGCTACTTATTAACCCATCATCTATTCATGTGTCAACCATCCATCACCAGTCTATCATTACTTCAAATCAGTAAGCACTCACTGATTATTTTTTTATTTCCTGTGTTACTGTATGCTTTGATGCTTTTATTTCTTCAAATATTGGCAGAAGATCCCATCAGGGTGGCTCTCAGGCCCCTTTGTCATTTGTACTCATAGTGAAAGAACTCTTGATCCTTTTCATATGGAGTGTTAGAAACTAGAGACATCAGTGTTAGTGGATTCTTAGCTTGTAGATCACATTGCCTTCTTTAAACCATGGAAGCTGAACAGTACCTCATCACCACCCCAGGATACAGACAGATGTCCCAGGACAAAGCAGACATCACTGGCCTCTCTACTAGGCCTCACTCTGCTGCTCCCAGAGTCCTAGTCACTAACAATAATATAGTGACTTATTCACTAAGCTCTACAAGATTAAAAAAGGGCCCACAATTCTTATACTTCCATTAAAAAAAACTCAAAAGAGCTTAGTAATTATTTCAGTGCTTTTATTTAGAAGAAGATAGATCTCCTACTGTTCACAAGTTACTTAGCTGAGTTGGTTCTTTTATTTTTTTAATTAATTTTTTTTATTTGTTAACATTTCAAATGTTGTCCCTTCCTCTTCCTGGTCTCCCCTCTACAAGACCCTCATCCAATAACCCCTGCCCTTTGCCTCTAAGAGCTTGTTCCCACATCCACTCATCCATTCCTGCCTCAACCCTCTAGCATACTCCTACACTGGGGTAACAAGCCTTCACAGGACCAAGGGCCTCCCCTCCTATTGATGCCAGATAAAGCAATCCTCTGCTATATATGCAGATGAAGCCATGAACCCATTTATGTACATACTCTTTGGTTGGTGGGTTAGTCCCTGGGACATCTGAGGGGCTTAGGTAGTTGATATTGTTGTTCTTCTTATGGGGTTGCAATTCTGTTTAGCTTTTTCAGCCCTTCCCCTAATTCAGCCATTGGAGTCCCTGGGTTCTATGCAATGGTTGGCTGTATCTGCATCTGTTTTGGTCAGATGCTGGTTGAGCCTCTCAGAAGACAGTCATACTAGGCTCCTGTGTATGAGCACTTCTTGCCATCAGTAATAGTGTAAGGCTTTGGTTTCTGCAGATGAGATGGATCCTAAGGTGGAAGGTATCTGGATAGCCTTTCCCTCGATTTCTGCTCCAATTTTGTCCCTATATTTCTTTATACAGTAACAATTCTGAGATGTGTAGGTGGCCCCATCCCTCAACTTCGGGCCATGCCTATCTACTGGAGGTAGACTGTTCAGGTTCTATCTCCCTCTATGGATATTTTGGCTAATGTCATCCCTGTTGAGTTCTGGAACCTCTCACTTCCCAAGCGTCCAAGACTTTCTAGTAGATCCCCCTACAAAGTTCTCCACCCACACTGCTACATATTTTTATTCATTCTCCTGACCTTGTGGGCTTCTCTCTTGTCACTTCCCATACCTGATCCTCCTACTTCTTTCCTCTCCTTCTCTCTCCAACTCAGGTCACTTCATCTCTCTAACTTCTGTGATGATTTTGCTCCCCTCTCTTCTTTTTTGAACAGCTTTATTTTAAAAAAACAAAGAAAAATGAACAAATTTTAAGCATTTTTGCATAAAAGTATACAAATACATTTTTGTCAGTGCTTGGCTTTTTTTCCCCAAAGGTTTGATACTGTGCATTAAGGTCTTGCTAGTTACAATGAGCATAAAGTACATATAAAACAGTAAGTAACCCGGATTTAGTCAAAGTTTTCTTGGTGTGTAAGGATTGAGCATAATGGTTTTTTTCTTTTCTATTCTTTTTTTTTCTTGAACTTCACACAGTCTGTGCATTGTTTCTGGGGTGTTCAGAGCTTTCTGGGTTTAGTATCCCATTATCAGTGACTGCATATTATGTCTGTTCTTTTGTGACTGGGTTATCTCACACACTATGATATTGTCTAGATGCATCCATTTTCTTAAGATTTTCATTAAGTCATTGTTTCTGATAGTTGAGTAGTACCAAGAGCTGGTTCTTTGAGAAAATTAACAAGATTGATAAACCCTTAGCCAGACTAGCTAGAGGGCAAAGAAAGAGTATCTAAATTAACAAAATCAGAAAGGAAAGTGGAGACATGACAACTGAAACTGAGGAAATTCAAGATATCATCAGATCCTACTATATAAGCATATACTAAACAAAGTTGGAAAATCTGAAGGAAATTGATAAATTCCTAGACAGATACCAGATTCTAAAGTTAAACCAGGACTAGGTAAACCATATAAATAATCCCAAAACACCTAAAGAAATAGAAGCAGTCATCAAAAGCTTCCCAACCAAAAATAGCCCAGGTCCAGATGGGTTCAGTGCAGAATTTTATCAGACATTTATTGATGACCTAATACCAATACTTTCCAAACTATTCCACAAAATAAAAGCAGACAGAACACTACCTAACACATTTTTGAGGCTACAATAACACTCTTTACTAAACCACCAAAGACTCTACAAGGAGAAGAAAACTTCAGACCAATCTCACTTATGAACATTTATGCAAAAATACTCAAAAAAAATCCTTGCAAAACTAATCTGAGACCACATCAAAAAGACCATTCACCAGGATCAAGTAGGCTTCATCCCTGGGATGCAGGGATGGTTTAATATAAGGAAATCCATCAATGTAATCCACTATATAAAAAAACTCAAAGAAAAAAACTACATGGTCATCTCACTAGATGCTGAGAAAGCATTTGACAAAATTCAACACCCCTTCATGTTAAAAGTCCTGGAAAAAACAGGAATCCAAGGTCCATAGCTAAACATAATAAAAGCAATATACAGCAAACCAACTGCTAACATCAAACTTAATGGTGGAAAAACTTGAAGCAATCCCACTAAAATCAGGGACTCCACAAGGCTGCCTACTCTTCCCCTGCTTACTCAACAAAGTACTGGAAATCCTGGCCAGAGCAATTAGACAGCAAAAGGAAATCAAAGGAATAAAAATTGGAAAGGAAGAAGTAAAAACATCACTCTTTGCAGATGACATGATAGTGTACTTAAGTGACCCCACAAATTCCACCAGAGAACTCCTACAGTTGATAAACAAGTTCAGCAAAGTGGCTGGATATTAACTCAAAAATTAACTCAAAAAATCAGTAGCCTTCCTATATTCAAAGGTCAAACATGTGGAGAAAGAAATTATGGAAAAAATACCCTTCACAATAGTCACAAAAACTATGAAATACCTTGGTGTGACTCTAACTATGCAAGAGAAGGACCTGTCTGACAAGAACTTCAAACCTCTAAAGAAGAAAATCAAGGAAGATCTCAGAAAATGGAAAGATCTCCCATGCTCATGGATTGGAAGCATCAACATTTTAAAAATGGCCATCCTACCAAAAGCAATCTACACATTCAATGCAATCCCCATCAAAATTCCAACCCAGTTCTTCATCGAGTTGGAAAGATCAATCTGCAATTTCATTTGGAATAACAAAAATACCTAGAATAGCAAAATCCATCCTCAACAACAAGAAAACATCTGTGGGAATCACTATCCCTGACCTCAAGCTATATTACAAGGCAATTGTGCTGAAAACTGCATGGTACTGGTACAGAAATAGGCATGTGGATCAATGGAATTGAATAGAAGATCCAGAAAAGAGCCCTCATGTATATGGTCACCTGATTTTTGACAAAGGATCTGTAAACATTCAATGGGAAAAGGACAGCCTATTCAACAAATGGTGTTGGTCCAACTGGCACTCAGCATGCTAAAGAATGTAAATAGACCCTTTCTTATCTCCTTGTACAAAGCTCAAGTGTAAGTGGATCAAAGATCTCCACATTATACCAGATACACTAAAACTATTAGATAAGAAAGCAGGGAAAACCTTAGAACACAGGCACAGGAGAAAATTTCCTGAACAAAACACCAATGGCTCGTGCTCTAAGGTCAAAGATTGACAAATGGGACTTAATGAGATTGCAAAGTTTCTGTAAGGCTAGGAACACTGTCAAGAAAACAAAACTGCAGCCAACAGAGTGGGAAAAGATCTTTACCAACCCCACTTCAGATAGAGGGCTAATATCCAAGGTATACAAAGAACTCAAAAAGCTAGACAGCAGAGAATCAAACAACCCTATTAAAAATGGGGTACAGACTTAAACAAAAAGTTCTCAGTTGAGGAATATCGAATGGCTGAGAAACATCTAAGGAAGTTCTTGACATGCTTAGCCATCAGGGAAATGCAAATCTAAACAACCCTGAGATTCCACCTCACACCAGTCAGATTGGCCAAGGTCCAAAACTCAGATGACAGCAGTTGCTGGCGAGGATGTGGGGAAATAGGAACACTTCTCCACTGTTTGTGGGGTTGTAACATGATACAACCACTCTGGAAATCAGTGTGGCGGTTCCTCAGAAAATTGGACATAGTACTACCTGAAGATCCAGCTATTCCTCTTCTGGGCATATACCCCAGAGACACTTTAATATACAACAAAGAAACATGCACCACGATGTTCATAGTAGCTCTATTTATAAGAGCCAGAAGCTGGAAAGAATCCAGATGTCCTTCCATAGATGAATGGATACAAAAATTGTGGTACATTTGCACAATTGAGTACTGCTCCCCCTTCTAAGTATGATTGAAGCATCCACACTTTGGTCTTCCTCCTTGCTAAGCCTCATGTGGTCTGAGAGCTGTATTTTGGGTATTTTAAACTTTTGGCCTAATATCCCTTTATCATTTAGTACATACTGTATGTGTCCTTTTGGGTCTGCATTACCTCACTCAGTTTCTAGTTCAATCCATTTGCTTGCAAAATTCATGAAGTCACAGTTTTTAATAGCTGAGTAGTACTCTATTGTGTAAATGTGTCACATTTTCAGTATCCATTATTCAATCGAGGGATATCTGGGTTGTTTCCAGGTTTTAATAAATAAGGCTTTTATGAACATAATGGAGCATGTGTCCTTGTTATATGTTGGAGCATCTTTTGGGTCTATGCCCAGGAGTGGTATAGCTGGGTCTTCAGCTATTTCTATGCCAAATTTTCTAATGAACTACTAGACTGATTTCCAAGGTGGTTGTACAATGGAAGAGTATTCCTCTTTTTCCACATCCTCACCACCATCTGCTGTCATCCAACTTTTGAACTTAGCCATTCTGATTGGTGGGAGGAGGAATTTCAGGGTCATTTTCATTTGCATTTCTCAGATGACTAAGGACTTTAAAGATCATTTTAGGTGCTTCTCAGTCATTTTGAGATTCCTCAGTTGAGAATTCTTTAACTCTGTACACTATATTTAAATAGGGTTATTTGGTTCCCTAGAGGCTAACTTCTTGAATTCTTTGTATATTTTGGATATTAGCCCTCTATCAAATATTAGGTTGGTAAAGATCTTTCCTCAATCTGTATGGTGCCATTTTGTTTTATTGACAGTGTCCTTTGCCTTACAGAAAATTTCAATGTTATAAGGTCCCATTTGAGATAACTACAAAACATATCATCTTAAAGTAAAAGAATATACCTTCTTCTCAGCACCCCATGAAACCTTATCAAAAATTGACCACATAATTGGACACAGAACAAGCTTAAATCAATATAAGAAGATTGAAATACTCCCATGCTTCCTCTCAGATCACCATGGTCTAAGGCTGGTCTTTAACAACAACAAAGACAACAAAAAGCCCACATACACATGGAAACTAAACAATGCTCTGTTAAAAGATAGCAGGGTCAAAGAAGAAATAAAGAAAGAAATTAAGGATTTCCTAGAATTCAATGAAAACGAAAACACAACATACCCAAACCAATAGGATACAAAAAAAGCAGTACTTAGAGGAAAACTCATAGATCTGAGCTCTTCCAAAAAGAAACTGGAGAGAGCATACATCAGCAACTTGACAGCACAGCTAAAAGTTCTAGAACAAAAGGAAGCAGATACACCCAAGAAGAGTAGATGGCAAAAAATAATCAAACTTAGGGCAGAAATAGACCAAAGAGAAACCAAAAGAACCATCGAAAGAATCAACAAAACCAAAAGCTGGTTCTTTGAGAAAATCAACAAGATTGATAAACCCCTATCCAGACTAACTAGAGGGCAAAGAGAGAGTATATAAATTAACAAAATCAGAAAGGATAGTGGAGACATAACAACTGAAACTGAGGAAATTCAAGAAATCATTAGATCCTACTACAAAAGACTACACTCCACAAAGTTGGAAAATCTGGAGGAAACGGATGAATTCCTAGACAAATACAAGATCTTAAAGTTAAATCATCTACATAATCCCATAACAACTAAAGAAATAGAAAAAGTCATCAAAAGCCTCCCAACCAAAAAAAGCCCAGGTCCAGACGGGTTCAGTGCAGAATTTTATCAGACATTTATTGTGGATATAACACCAATACTCTCCAAACTATTCCACAAGATAGAATCAGATGGAATACTACCTAACTCATATTTTGAGGCTACAATAACCCTCGTTCCTAAACCACACAAAGACCCTACAAGGAAAGAGAAATTCAGACCAATCTCACTATGAAAATTAATGCAAAAATACTCAACAAAATCCTTGCAAACTGAAGCCAAGAACACATCAAAAAGATCATTAACCATGAACAAGTAGGCTTCATCCCTGGGATGCAGGGATGGTTTAATATAAGGAAATCCATCAGTATAATCCACCATATAAACAAATTCAAAGAACAAAATCACATGGTCATCTCACTAGATGCTGAGAAAGCATTTGACAAGATTCAACACCCCTTCATGTTAAAAGTCCTGGAAAGAACAGGAATCCAAGGTCCATACCTAAACATAATAAAAGCAATATACAGCAAACCAACAGCAAAAATCAAACTTAATGGTGGGAAACTTGAAGCAATCCCACTAAAATCAGGGACTTGATAAGGCTGCCCATTCTCCCCCTACCTATTCAACATAGTACTGGAAGTCCTGGCTGGAGCAATTAGACAACAAAAGGAAATCAAAGGGATAATAATTGGAAAGGAAGAAGTAAAAACATCACTTTTTGCAGATGACATGATAGTGTACTTAAGTGACCCCACAAATTCCACCAGAGAACTCCTACAGTTGTTAACAAGTTCAGCAAAATGGCAGGATATAAAATTAACGTGAACAAATCAGTAGCCTTCCTGTATTTAAAGGACAAACATGTGGAGAAAGAAATTAGGGAAAAGATACCCTTCACAATAGTCACAAAAACTATGAAATACCTTGGTGTAACTCTAACTAAGCAAGTGAAGGACCTGTATGACAAGAACTTTAAACCTCTATAGAAGAAAATCGAGGAAAATTTCAGAAAATGAAAAGATCTCCCATGCTCATGGATTGGAAGCATCAACATTTTAAAAATGGCCATCCTACCAAAAGCAATCTACACATTCAATGCAATCCCCATCAAAATTCCAACCCAGTTCTTCAAGGATTTGGAAAGATCAATGTGCAATTTCATATGGAATAACAAAAGACCTAGAATAGCGAAATCCATCCTCAACAACAAGAAAACATCTGTGGGAATCACTATCCCTGACCTCAAGCTATATTACAAGGCAATTGTGCTGAAAACTGTATGGTACTGGTACAGAAATAGGCATGTGGATCAATGGAATAGAAGAGAAGATCCAGAAATGAGCCCTCATGTATATGGTCACCTGATTTTTGACAAAGGAGCAGTAAACATTCAATGGAAAAAGGACAGCCTATTCAACAAATGGTGCTGGTCCAACTGGCACTCAGCATGCAAAAGAATGAAAATAAACTCTTTCTTATCTCCTTGTACAAAGCTCAAGTGTAAGTGGATCAAAGATCTCCACATTAAACCAGATACACCGAAACTATTAGATGAGAAAGTAGGGAAAACCTTAGAACACATTGGCACAGTAGAAAATTTCCTGAACAAAACACCAATGGCTCAAGCTCTAAGGTCAAAGATTAACAAATGGGACTTAATGAGATTGCTAAGTTTCTGTAAGACTAAGGACATTGTCAAGAAAACAAAACGGCAACCAACAGAATGGGAAAAGATCTTTACCAACACCAAATCAGATAGAGGCCTAATATCCAAGGTATACAAGGAACTCAAAAAGCTAGACACCAGAGAATCAAACAACCCTATTAAAAATGGGGTACAAACAAAACGTTCTCAGTTGAGGAACACCGAATGGCCAAGAAACATCTGAGGAAGTGCTTGACATCCTTAGCCATCAGGGAATTACAAATCAAAACAACCCTGAGATTCCACCTCACACCAGTCAGATTGGCCAAGATCCAAAACTCAGATGACAGCAGATGCTGGTGAGGCCGCAGAGAAAGAGGAACACTTCTCCACTGTTGGTGGCGTTGCAAACTAATACAACCACTCTGGAAATCAGTCTGGCGATACCTCAGAAAATTGGATATAGTACTACCTGAAGACCCAGCTATTCCACTTCTGGGCATATACCCCAGAGACACTTTAATAAACAACAAAGATATATGCACCACAATGTTCATAGCAGCTCCATTTATAATAGCCAGAAGCTGGAAAGAACCCAGATGTCCTTCAGAAGATGAATGGATACAAAAATTGTGGTACATTTACACAATGGAATACTACTCAGCCACCAGAAACAATGACTTAACCAAATTCTTAAGAAAATGGCTGCATCTAGAGAATATCATCCTGAGTGAGATAACCCAGTTACAAAAGAACAGACATAATATGCAGTCACTGATTTTGGGATGCTAACCCCAGAGGCTTGCCAAACCCCAGAAACAACTCACAGACTGTATGAAGTCCAAGAAATAAAGAAAACAAAACAAAAAAAATATTTACAAAACAAGAAGACTTTGACTATTTCCATGTTGCGTTTTGTTTTGCATGTACTTTACGCTCATTGTAACTATTAGGTTTTCAATGCATACTGTCAAGCCTTTGAAAAAATCAAGTACTGACTAAAAATATATTCATATAGTTTTATATAAAAATTATTTTAAAATCTGAAAAAACAGTACTGACAAAAATGCATAATTTTAAGCAAAAAATGTTTAAAATCTGTACATTTATCTTTGTTTTGTAAAATAAAGTTGTTTAAAAAAAAACAAAAAAAACAAGCACTGGCAAAAATGTATTTGTATACATTTATGCAAAAATGTTTAAAATTTTTTCTTTTATCTTTGTTTTTTTAAAATAAAGTTAAAAAAAAGAGGTCCCATTTGTCAACTCTTGATGTTAGAGCTGAAACCATTGGTGTTCTGTTCAGAAAATTTCTTGCTGTGCTGATGTTTTTAAGGATTTTTCTCATTTTTTCTTATATTAGATTCTGTGTATCTAGTTTAATGTGGAGATCTTTTACCCACTTGCAGTTGAGTTTTATACAAGAAGACAAAAATGGATCAACTTGCATTCTTTTACACTGTGACCAACAGTTGAATAAGCACCATTTGTTAAAATGCTTTCTTTTATTGACTGGATGGGTTTGGCTTCTTTGTCAACGATCAAGTGACCATAAATGGGTGTGTAGATTTATTTTGGGGTCTTTAATTCTATTTTATTGATATACCTGTCTGTCTCCATACTAATACCATAAAGTTTTTGTTTCGTTTTTATCACTATTGCTATTTAATAGAGGTTGAGGTCATGGATTCGGATTCCCCCGGTGTTCTTTTATTGTTGAAAATTGTTTTCCATCTCATGGGCTTTTTGTTACCTCATATGAATTTGATAATTTTTATCTCTGTGAAGAATTGAGTTGGAATTTTAAAGGAGATTCATTAAACTTGTACAAGGTTTTTGGAAAGATAGCCACTTTTACTATGCTAATTTTGCTGGTGCATGAGCATGGGAGATCTTTCCAACTTCTGAGATATTTTTGATTTCTTTCTTCTGAGACTTGAAGTTTTTGTCATAGAGATCCCTCACTTACTTGGTTAAAGTCACACCAAGATATTTTATATTATTTGTGACTATTGTGAAAGGTTTCATTTCCCTAATTTCTTTCTCAGCCTGTTTATTCTTTGTGTAGACAAAGACTGCTGATTTATTTGATTTTATTTCCAGCCACTTTGCTGAAATTGTTTATCAGGTTTAGAAGGTTAAGAAGATCACTTAAGTATACTATCATCTCATCTGCAAATAGTAATATTGTGACTACTTCCTTTCTAATTTCTAACCTTTGACTTGCGTTTTTATCTAATTGCTGTGGCTAGGACATCATTATTATATTGAATTAATAGGGGAGAGTGGTCAGCCTTGACCTTGATTTTAGTGGGATAGCTTCAAGTTATTTCTTCATTTAATTTGGCATTGGATAGTGGATTTGATGTATATTGCTTTTATTATATTTCTTGATTCCTGATCTGTCCAGGACTTTTTAACACGAAGGCATGTTGTATTTAGTCAAAGGCTTTTTCTGCATTAAAGAGATAATCATGGATTTTTTTTTCTTTGAGTTTCTTTATATAGTGGATTACCTTGATGGATTTCTATATATTGAACCATCCCTGTATCTCTGGAATGAAACCTACTTGATCAAAATGGATGATGGTTTTGATGTGTTCTTGGATTCTGTTTGTGAGAATTTTATTCTATATTTTTGCATTGATATTCATAAGGAAAATTGATCTGAAGTTCTCCATCTTTGTTGGATTTTTGTGTAGTTTAGGTATCACTGTACTTGTGGCTTCATAGAATGAATTGGTTTCTTCTGTTTCTATTTTTGTGGAACAGTTTGAGATGTATTGTTATCAGGTATTCTTGAAGGTCTGATAGAATTCTGCACTAAACCATCTGTCTCTGGGTTTTTATTTGGTTGGGAGCATTCTAATGACTGCTTCTATTCCCATAGGTGTTATAGGACTGCTTAGATGATTTATCTGATCTGATTTAACTGTGGTAACTGGTAACTGCCTAGAAAATCTCCATTTCATCCAGATTTTTTAGTTTTGTTGAGTGTAGGCTTTTGTAGTAGAATCTAATAATAATTTTGATTTCCTCAATTTCTGTAGTTATGCCTCCCTTTTCATATCTGATTTTGTTAATTTGGATACTGTCTCTGTACCCTCTGGTTAGTCTGACTAAGGATTTGTCTATCTTGTTAATTTTCTCAAAGAACCAAACTCCTAGTTTTGTTGATTCTTTGTATAGTTCTGTTTGTTTCTACTTGGTAGATTTCAGGCCTGAGTTTGAATATTTCCTGCTGTATATTCCTTTTGGGTATATTTGCTTCTTTTTAGTTCTAGAGCTTTCAGACATGCTGTTAAGCTACTAGCGTTTGATTTCTCCAATTGCTTTATGGAGGCACCAAGTGCTATTAATTTTCCTATTAGCACCGCTTTCATTGTGTCCCATGTGTTTGGGTATGTTGTGCATTCATTTTTGTTAAATTCTAGAAAGTCTTTACTTTCTTTCTTTATTTTCTGACAAAGTTATCGTTGGGTAGGGTTGTTTAGCTTCCATGACTATATGGGCTTTATGTTGTTTTTTATTATTATTGAATACCAGCCGTAGTCCATAGTGATCTAATAGAATGCTTGGGTTTATTTCAATCTTCTTGTATCTGTTGAGGCGTGGTTTGTGTTTTATTATATTGTCAATTTTAGAGAAGATATCCTGCAGTGCTAAGAAGGTATATTCTTTTGTTTTAGCTTGAAATATTTTACAGATATCTGTTAAATTCATTTGGTTAATAACTTCTGTTGGTTTCAATGTGTCTCTGTTTAGTTTTTGTCTTCATGATTTGTTCATTGGTGGGAATATGATGTTGAAATCTCCCATTGTTTTGTTATTTTTTGAGGTTTAAGGTGTACTTTGAGCTTTTGTAACATTTTTTTTTTTTTTTTTTTTTTTTTTTTTAACAAATATGTGTGCCCTAGCATTTAGGACATAGATGTTCAGAATTGAGATATCATCTTGGTTGATTTTATTTTGATGAGTATGAAATGTCTTTCTCCATCTTTTTTATTGAAAGTCTAGTTTATTGAATATTAGAATTGATATTCCAGCTTGTTTTTTGGGACCATTTTGTTGGTAATTTTTTTCTAGCCTTTTAATTTGAAGTGGTGTCTGCCTTTATTACTGAGGTGAGTTTCCTGTATGCAGAAAAACGATGTGTCCTGTTTATATGCACTCTGTTAGCCTATTTCTTTTACTAATGAATATAGTCCATTGATGTTGATAGATATTAAAGACCAGTGATTGCTGCTTCCTGATATATTTGTTGTTAGAGGTAGCATTATATTTGTGTGATTCTCTTTTAGTTTTTTTTTTTTTTTTTTTTTTTGTAAGTAGATTAATTTCTTGGTTTTTCTTGGGTGTAGTTTCCTTCCTTGTGTTAGAGTTTTGCTTCTATTGACCTCTGTACAGCTGGATTAATGGAATGACGTTGTTTAAAATTGGTTTTTTCATGGAATATTTTGGTTTCTCCTTTTATGGTTATTGAGAGTTTTGCTGGGTATAGGAGCCTGGGTTGGCATTTGTGTTCTCTTATGGTCTGTATGACATATGTCCAAGATCTTCTGGATTTTATAATCTTTGCTGAGAAGTCTGGTGTAATTCAGATAGATCTGCCTTTATATGTTACTTGACACTTTTCCCTTAACACTGTAATTTTCTTTTTTTTCTGTGCATTTGGTGTTTTGGTTATTATATGACAGGTGCAATATGTTTTTGGTCCAATCTATTTGGCATTCATGTAGGTTTCATGTACGTTTATGGGTATCTTTTTCTTTAGGTTAGGGGAGTTTTCTTCTATAACTTTCTTGAAGATGTTTATTGGCCCTTTGAATTGGGAATCTTCACTCTCTTCTATACCTGTTATTCTTAGGTTTATTCTTTTCATTGTGTCTTGAATTTCTTGAATATTTTGGGTTATGAGCTTTTTGCACTTTGTATTTTCTTTGTGTCAGTATCTTGTCTGGTATCGTCTATACTTGAGATTCTCTCTTCTATCTCTTGTATTTTGTTGGTGATGCTTACATCTGTGACTCTTGATCTTTTCCTATGTTTTCCATATCCAGGGTTGTCCCCCTTTGTGAATTTTTTTATTGGTTCTATTTTCATTTTTAGATCCTGGAATGTTTTGTGTGATTCCTTCATGTGTTTGATTGTGTTTTCCTGTATTTCTTTAAAGAATTGTGCATTTTCTCTTTAAGGATTCTACCTGATTACTTCTGTTTTCCTGTATTTCTTTATGGGAGTTATTTATATTGCTTATGTCCTTGCCTCTCACCATTTGGTTATCTTAAGTGTTTACTGGCCTTACTGTCTCAGACGGGAGCCTGTCCCTCCTGTGAGCCTAGTTATGTCGTACATCCTCAGGTGTAGCAGGGCTATCTGGAGAGCCTGATCTATAAGGCTGAATAGGACAGACCTCCTGGGAGTCAAGTTGACTCTGGATGTTGGCAGGTAAGACTGTTGGAGCATAGGATCTGCTCCAGGGCACAGTTGTGGATTGGAAGGGAGGTGTGTCTCTGGTAGGGTGGGAGGTCCCAAGTACTCTGGGACCCATAGGTGTGTGTCCCAGTTAGGCTAGGTTTAGGGGCTGGGGGAGACTCACCTTCGAGAATGGTGGTGTCCAAACTCACTAATTCTTACATTCTTAAGCTTCTACATCTCATCTTAGTGTTTTCTTTCCATATTTCATCTTAAATAAGTCTGTTAGGCAATCTCAGGGCATCTTTTGTTTTTTCTCTAGGCAAAATTCATTATAATCTTTTTCATGACAACAACAAATAATTCTCATTCTTCTCATTGTCCTCTAAACAAGGAGTATGAACATATAAAATGGGTGTTTATTAAATGAAAGGATTGTTGCTTTATGTAGTTACAAAAAGGAGATAATCATAAGGAAGTCACTTGCTTGGCATGTTGCTACTCTGGCCCGCTCTTTGTAACATCACTGGAAGAAGATATTTTGAGCTAGCTGGGATTTGCTTCTAAACATTTAGTAAACACTTACTGAATGTTTCCTGGGTACTGATACACAGAGCTCATCCAAGGATTCAAGATCCAGTACAGAGCATATTGTTCAATGACATAGGAATGTACTGAATTTGCTCCATGCCACAACAGGGATTGAATGGGTATACTTCTGTGCTCATCTATTTACAAAACAGATGTTCCCAAGCGACTAGCAGTGCATCTGCATCTCCATGTTCACTTTCAAAGATATCTTTGATGAGTGTGCCTTTCCCTCAGTAGTTAAATTGAAAAACCAAATTTCTCACTTGAGGAAGCTGTGTATTAGATGTGTGAAAATCCATTTCTGTCAGCTCACTGTGTAAATAACTGCAAATAATTTTTAAGAAGGGCCTGAAGCTCTCTGAACCTCCTGAACCAGATCATCTAAATGAAAATCATGTGACCAGAGATGACAAAAAATTTTTATTGTGTGCTCTGCAAACTGAAGAAAAAACTAGGCCATCTGAACAGTGGTACTTGCCTTTTCCTAAGACACATGAGAAGGAACACAGTTATCAAATGCTTTGCCAAGTGCCTTTTCTCTCTCTGTTCCTCATATCCATGAGTCCTGCATCATCTGTCTTAGTATCCAGGGTCAAAGCAACTTCTGTTAGGGTCAATTATCATCATTCCATTGAAGAAGTTCCTTTATTTCACCTTAATCTACAGGGTGGACTTAGGAGCAGGGGAACTAGATCATAATAAATAAAGAAGAATGCAGAAGGGAAGGATATGCTAGGAAGTATGAGCCTCAGCTCTGAAAGGCCTGACTCTGACTCTTACCTTTCCCAGAATAAAGGCCTAGGATAAAACCAACATTTGCCTCTTGCTTTTACTCCCTTTGCTAGTGTATTTGACCATGCATCTTCATCCATGTACAAGTTATACTTATAACCTTATGCTTTCAAGTTATACTTATCTGAGAATAAATAGGTAGTTTGTATTTTTTAGTAGAGCTCATTTTGCATGGTTCCATTAATTTTCCTGAAAATGACTTTTCTTTTTAATTCTTGAAGGGGGGCATTGTGTAAAAAATATGTATATATCACATTTTCGTAATTTATCATTGCTGGACACCTAGGCTCCCTATGACTTGCCTACTGTGAACAGCACAATAGTGAACTCAGTGTGGAGATATTATCTTCATCACAATAATGATGGAAAATTTGGGGGATAGATTTAAGGATTTAAAATTATAGGCAATATGGCTCCCCACACTGAATACAATGCAGAGTGACCATAAGAGATATGTAGATGTTGTATGGGTTTCTTACTTTCTCTCTAACCCCAGGCTGGTATGAATATCAGTGACATGTTCTGTGTGCTGAGAGCTACAATAAACACTTAGATGCTATTCCTGGTGTGTGCTAAGGTATGGGAGAGGGCTGGTTAGGAAGTTTGCTCTTCACAATGAAGTAGAAAGAAAACTAACTTAGATTTTGAAAAGAGGGCAGAACGTGACATCTAGAGTTATAGCAGAACTTACAGGATCTATCGCCCAATATAATCTAATCATGCAACTTAATCTAATCTAATGAAGGTCAGATGTGGAGAGATCGGGGGGCAAACAGTAGGGACAAAGATCACAAACTCTGGGCACAGATTCTATTGTTAGAACTGAACATGGAAATCTCACCAGTAATATCTTTTCAAACATAAGTAAAAACTCACGGTCCAGAAGGACACAGTGTGGTGCTCTGTGTCATCATGTTACTCAGAACAGAGAAGAGGCACAGGGTGAGATGTGGAGTTACAGTATCAAGCTTGGGAAGTTGAATACTAATAGAAAAGGAATTGCAGCTTTCAAGCTTTTTTGGCCAAGTCTGTGAGCAGTGAGTCATTTGCTGTCTCAAAACATTTCCTCTCTTGCTGGTGCAGCTTATAAACTGACTCTATTGTTTTCTCCATTACCTGAGCAAGTATTTGCCTTGCAGATGAATTTTGGATTTGCAGTTGTTCCATGCATGTTTCTTGACTTCACGTGCAGATCCCAGAGACCTTGGGAAAGTATTTGTCATGTCTTACCTCTGCTAACGGCCATATAAGGATCTGGACTCACTATTTATTGTTTCATATTAAGCTTAGAAGACTTTTCAGTAGTTTAACATAATGCTAAAGTTAGAAAGACAGACAGACAGACACACACACACACACACACACACACACAGAGAGAGAGGGGGGGATATCAGATGCCATTGAAAAGGAATTAAGTTGCATTTAAATAAAGGCTCTTGACTACAGTTTGAAATAGTTTTTTAGAGAAATGCCTGAAGACTTGTTATTTAATGAACATTGTGTTTTTCTACTCTGTGAAAAAAAATCTAAGGAAAATCTTAGCCTTTACTCTCCTGGTCTGGTTTCTGCCTACACTAGTCAGAATTCAACATGAAAATAGTTTTGCCATAAATATCTCAGTTGGTTCCCCGCTTGGGAGTCAGATCAGAGGCCTGTGCTGGCATGTCGTACCATTGCCATACCATTCCTCCTGCTGCAGCTCACACTGGCTCTTCCCTTCTGCCCTCCTTCCGCCATGCACACTGCTCTTTCCCTTCTGCTCTCTACGTTCACTGGCACATTTTCCCACCATCACACTCTGGGCCCAGATTGTTATAAATCCCGAGTCGCAGCTTGTACTTCTTACCTCTTAGGCAGACCTATAATCTGAAGGGCACTGCACAGGATGGCAGGTACCTCCACAGCACCTGTTAAAATCCTGTCCAAAGCAGGTGTACATCCAGATTTATATGTTTGCTATTTACATATTTTGCCTCAAAATATGCATATAAGGTACCAGTTTGATTCCTTAATAGGGTAACTATGCGTGTGTGTGTGTGTGTGTGTGTGTGTGTGTGTGTATAATACTTACATATAGTTTAGATTATATCTAATTATATATAATTTATGGATGTTCATATGTGTGTGTGCACATGCGTATGTATACACAGTGCATGTGCCAAGTGAAGCCAGGGCATTACATCCCCTTGAAGCTAAAGTTATAAGCAATTGTGAGCTTCTTGACATGTGTGCTGACTTAAGCACCATGAGTTATGACAACACATTTGTTTCTCACCTTAGATGCTTTGATCTGTAATGCTGTCCTTATATTTTCAAGGTATATTTGTATTATAAAGCTACTCATTTGGAAATGGTTTTTCTTGCTTTGAAGATATTATAGCTGCTAATAATATGCTAAGTTATTCTTCTTCCTCTCACCTTTCCTCCCCCTCCTTCATTTCATCTCTCCCCATTTTCCTTCTTTCCAACAAAGGATTTGAAAAGGGCTTGCTTTGTTTTCTGAAGCACAAATATTCTAGTTACATTTGTGTTGCTGTACCTTGACCAAAACAAACTTGTGGGAGGAAAGTTTTATTTGGCTTACACTTTCAGGTGATGTTTTCTTTGAGAAAAGTCAGGGAAGAAACTCAAGCAGGACCCTTAAGTAAAAGCTGCAAGAAAATGCTGCTTGCTGGCTCACTCACAGGCTCATGCTCAGCTAGTTTTCTGACATAGCCCAGAGTCTCCTGTTAGTGATAGTGCCGCGCACAGACGAATGTGCTGTCCTATATTAACTAACAACCACGACAACACCCTATGGACAGGTCTGCCGACCAGTCTAATTTAGGCAGGTTTTTAAATCAAGGCTTTCTTTTCAGATGGCTCTAGTCTTTGTCAATTTCACAATTAAAGCCAATCCAAATAACAACAAACTTTTACTTCAAACAAATAGCAAAATATGTAATATAATTGCCAACACAATCCTCTTACTCAAAAATAGATATGGAACTTATCAGACTTTGTAAAAACTGTTGAATTTATTTATATCAAATTTATTTTAGTTTTACAATGTGAATGCATACCATACACATTTCTATGGATCTGCTTCTTTAACAATTTTACGTTTTGGTTTTATCTTCATTAATTTTTTTTTTTAATCGTGGGGTTCCCTGAAAATGCCATGCCCTGCTGACTAGTAATCCAATCCATGTGAGGCAAGAAGGAAATGCAGTTCAAAGTAAACAAGTTGCTAGTGTTGGTGCAAACTTCTAGGTATGACATTGGGCAGTTTATTTTAGGCATAAGTAAACGCAGCGTAATTTTGAAAAAAAAAAAGTTTCTTGATGATAACTCAATTCTATATGTACAGCAGAGCTTATAACATGTTACGTTCAAACTCTTTACAAAGTACACATGATCTGTTCCATAAGACTGGCTTCAGTTGACTGAAAAGCAGTGTTCTAGGTGAGTGTTTAAGGTTAATGACTGAGAAAAACATGAGTCTGTGGGATTCAGGACTGGCCCGGTCCAGCAGACCAAGGATTACCTAGTCTCTTGTAAAATTCATATGACCTCTTCCATAAGGATATGTTCTACTGACTGAAAAAAATGTTCAAGAAACAGGTGTAGGGAAGAACTCTGGGATAAGCATAATAGTCTGGAGAATTCATTTGTGGCCTGGCCCTAGAGATAGCAGGCATCATGAGGCAACTAACTATATCTGTTTCTAGCTTTCAGGACAGGAAACAGGGATACATATTTTATATTAAAGAGAGACAATCCAGCATGTTTAACAATCATGGTTTCCTAAGTACTTCTCTGTAAGCATAAAGATCTCATGTCTTCTGCATTTGATGAACTAATATAGAAGTATGCCGTTATAATAAAAATAAAAATTAAGCCCCAAACTAATAACTGATACTCTTTATGTTACTCTTCAGAGGAAGGCTGTAACAAAAGGTACATGGAGTGTGTGTGTGTGTGTGTGTGTGTGTGTGTGTGTGTGTATGTATGTGTATGCATATATATATATGTAATATATATAATCTCTTGTACTATATTGGTACCTGGGATCATGGAACAAGATTGAATAACTAAATATCCCCAAAGAAAATGCACAGGTAAGGGTTGGCTCAACAGCCATGAGGTGCTCAAAGCATGCCATTAAAGAGAAGGTTATCACTACTGTAAAATGGTCTCTGAGACCCTACAAATCTGCCTGACTAGCTTGGGATTTTTGGATGACACCAGATAGCTCCGACTAAACAGTGAAGTGACTGGATAAGGATGCCTTCTTTGTTATCCCAGGACCCTGGACTCTTCTGCATCCACTTGACATAATGAAGTAGAGGAAGGGGACTTTAGAGACTGAGTCACTTGAGGAGTTGGCCAGTAGTAAACCCCAAGATGCCAACTCTACAGAGCATTTCTCTTTACCACTGTCCATTGTGTGCACTGCCATACATTCTTACTAGTGGTGTCCAAATCATGATATGAATGCAGAATAGCTGCAGGGGTTGTCAACTGCATGTCCCTGTCTACATCTACTTTTACTATCTCTAAGCTGCAGCTTCCCACTGCCAGCAAATCAACTTTTCCTCTTCTACAACTCCTATCAAACCAATGAACCCAGTGGTACTTGTTGGAGGTCCTGGAATTTAAGTGTTTAAAATCAAAATATTTTAAAGCAGAATTATGAGATATAAAAAGCATCAATAGTATTCCTAACAGTCATTAAGGCGTTTAGCATTTATAGAACATTCCATAATTCACCTTGCTTGCTATAGGAGCTCATAAATCACATTAAGCTATGAATGTTCCTACAGGTGTTGTGAAAAGAAAGTCTGAGTGTTAGTGGGAGCTCAAAGGCTCAGGAGAGAAGAAAGGATACAGCAGCCTCAGGAAAACAGTCAATAAGCAGAAAGTTTTGCTTGAAGTATTAATTTAAGGAAGATAAAAGATAATTCTGAGAGCATAGGCTTTGACTCTCCTGTTGCTTTCCATGAATCCAATAAATACATTTTCAGGGAATCTAACCTGATCAAGTCTCAGAACATTTCTGTGTGATAAGGACTCCCTGTGGGTGCTCTCCATATGTGGTTAAGTTCTAATCAAAACATCTCTGTAATGCAAACCGGGTAGTTTTCCTCACACATCCTCTTAAGGCCCATATCAAATTTGCAGAATTTATAGCTACAAAATTGATTTGAGTTCAGCTGGAAACTGTGCGCTCCATCCATCATCCAAAGATCCAGCTGTGTTCCTTTGGACGATTATCACATCACATGGATAAAGATTTTGCCATCAGAATTTGCTTTCAATGTTGGTAATGATTCATGATGCAAAATCACTTCCAGCCCAGCTTCCCTATGGCTTCCATGTCCCTGCACCCTCCAGACCTGCTGTTGTTGGGAAGATACAGTGGTGTCTTGCTAGTCACCAACCCAGTCTCTGACTATGTCTGTAGGAGTTAGTTATGAGCGATGGGGTTGGAGTGGGAGGATTTTTCTGGACCTGCCAGATTTGGGGGACAATGCGTGGGATCCTCAAAGGTTTTCAAAGGTAAGAACTGCAGTTTGCTCCTTCTCCATTCCACCGCAGGATAAAGACAAGTACATTTCCCTTTTCATCAAATTAATGAAGATGATGTTAGAACGTTGTGGGGCTTTTGTCTTTGTTTAAAAGTTGTTTTTCCATAAATAGAGGCAATTCATAGTTAATAATCCTTAATTTGTTCTGTGCAAAGTTGGGTGCTTTCAGTCATTGCTGTGAACATCAATGTTCTCACCAAGCTCTTCTCTGTTCTGTACTGTAAAGGGTCATTTATATTCACTATGCACAAATGTTCATTTTTATCATCCTTATGATGTCTAGTAGTGAGGAGCTTGTAATGCTATTAAACTTTTGATTTCCTTTCTCTTCAAAGTTACATTCCTTCCATGCATTCCCTATCTCAGTGCTCCCTCAGCAGACCTTAACACTTGACATTCCTTCTTCATGCATACATTAAGCACCTCTTCCACCCAGCCCTCCACCTGGAAATGTTACTACAAATATACCACATTTGTGTTTGTCTTTTGCTTATCATAGGCATAATTAAGGCTACTATTTCTCACATCAACCAGGCATACTCTCTTAGCAGATTGTTGTATTTACTCTACTAGTACAGTAGATCCTTCTACTCTAATCTTCTTTTTGAAAATATGTCATAAGATCCTCTGCCACCTCCATGGGGCAGAGAGGACACCTATTGTCCAGGAAGATCTTTATTGCAGAACAACCTCCTCCTGTTCTGCTCAGTCCTGGTGCATGCCTGTGCCAAAGAATGGAAAACCTTGACTAGAGTTTTTTGGGAGCTGGACAGAGATGCTGTGATTGATGTGTGGAATTAGATATGGTAAGAGGGTGAGTTGAAAACAGAAAAAGGGAAGAGCCTCAGCGACTGAGATTTATAGCCTTCCAACATTTATGGATGAGGAAAAATACAGAATGAGACTGGTCCTGGGACTAAAGGTCACTCACTGAGGGAGATGTTTGCAATCATGAGGACCTGAGTTAGAACTCCCGAATCCAAGTGCATAAAGAAGATCAGGTGGGGGCGGTGCTCTGTGCTTGTAATCTCAGTATTAAGGAGTCAAAGCAAGCTGGATCAGTGGACCTGACTGGGCAGTGAGCTTGTTTGATGAAATCCAGACTAGTTGGAAATCCTGTCTTAAAAAGAACAAGAAAATTTCAGAGCACCTAAGAAATAACACTAGTGGTTGTCCTATAGTCTCTACCACCATTTGTACATGTGTGCATATAGCATCAGCAAACATGAGACTATGCATACACAAACATTCAGAGGTGAAAATTGAGTTCCTGGAGCAATGAGGCAGCCCTATTAGTGAGGTGTCCTAGAAATTAAGTGAAGAAGGAGGCAGATCCATGAGCTCTGTGGTGAAGAGGAAGGAGGGTGAGAACCAAGGAGCTCATTGTTTTATCAGTAACAGGAAAGTGCCTATGGCATCTTAACTTCAGTTGAAGCTATAAGACAAGTTAGATATACACAGGTTGTAGAGAAATTTGAGGGATGGTGATTGGGAATAAAGGGTACACAAGGTTTTCTCTGAAAAGAGACAAGAAGTGGGAGTTACTAGAGGCAGAATGTACCCTGAAGGTAGAATCTGTTCTCAATATGAGTGATATCCGTATGTCCACAAACAGTAGAAAATTAATGACAGGTAAGAGAAAAGGAAGAGACCAAAGAAATGTTCTTGACTGAGCAAAGAGGGGTGAGTAATGACACACAAGTCCAAAGGCTGGGTTGTCTGGAACATGCAGAAGTCTCAAAAAATCCTACACTGAGTTAGAGCCAGTGGCTCAGCAGTATGTTGGTGGTGGTATGGTGGGAGAAACCAGGAGTTCTGATAAGCACGATTAGAGGAAATTGAAAGCAAGGCATATTGACAGACTCAGGGGCAACCTTCACAGTGGGTTTTCCTTTTCCCTCAAAAGTCTGGCTAAAATGCTGTCTGTCTAACATTCACTATTAACAAGCTTTGTATTTAACCATTCCTTATGTTTGCTGCCATGTGAACTTCGTGAGAATAGGGTTTATCTTCTAACTTACTCTAACCCCAAAACCTAGAAGAGAGGCAAGGAAGTACTCAATGTTTAATAAACTAACTTTTAGATGCATTTTGTGCCCATACAAATGGTGGGATCTTTATAAAGTTCTTTAAATTTTAAAATAAAAGCAATAAAGAAGGATCAAAATCACATGATTGGTGGGAACAGTAGTAGGGTTTCAGGGATGTATTGTTCAGGAGCTGGAACTGACTCAGCTGCTTTCTGGATTAGAAGGAAAAGGAAGAAAAAAAGCTGGTTTCCATGGAAACTCTCCTGAGTCAGGCTGATTCAGCAAGTTGCTTATAATAACCCATAAGCTTCCAGGAAAGAAGCCTCCTCACATACTAAAGTGTGGAAGATTCAGGAAACATTTTCAGATGGTGTGTTCGTTACAAATGCTCAGTTAGCTTCCTTCTTACATGTAGGGAAAGGTTCAGGTTCAGCCTTTGACAGACTGGAAAGCTGCATGGTTGAAGAATGAAGAGAAAAGAATCCTGACAAAGCATGGAGATCTGTGCTTGTACATCACTCTGTTCAGTCTCAGAATGCTTCTCTGCCAAGATCCAGCACACACCAGGAACTAAATTACACACAAACGTATCTTGACGATAGCTGTGTCAATAAGTTTCCAAATGTATAAAACTAGGGGTTTCTTTTGTTTGTTTGTTTTAAAAAAAATCTATCAAGTGACAGAAACAGACTGGATGTAGAAATCCTTATCTCTCTTAGATTCTTGTTTTTGCAACAGGGTAATACCATACAGTCTAGGATTGCCTCAAATTTGAAATCCTCATCTCTTAGCCTCTGAGTACCAGGATTATAGGTGAGTCACACTCTACCCAATTTCTTGTCTTGTGTTAAAGTGTTGTCACTTGATAATTTGTACTAATAAACTAATGCTCACTTTTTATAGTCAAGGTGCTTTCACAGATCACTAAAAATGTAGGCATTGGGCTCTAACAGAATAATATTTGAATCTGTATTTGGTGAGAAGGTTGAGACCTGAGACACCAATTCAGGAATTATTATAGTCTTAGAGAGTGTTCTGGAAATTATTTTTACTGGTCTTCATCTAAACTTTCTAAAAGAGGAGTTTGGGTCACATTGTGCTTGTTGGCCTTGTCACTTTGGTACAACTGGAGATAGCAACAGCGAGGAAGAGGGAATTTCAACTAAGGAATGTCCTCCATTTTCTTGACCTTTGGACATTTTGTTGATTAGTGGTTGAAGTAGATGGGAGGACCCATCCCAGGATAATCTATGGGCAAGTAGGTGATAGAGTGTAATAGAGTTCACAGCTCCTATGACCTATAAAGTGAAATAAACCCTTTCTCTTTCAAGTTGCTTTTAGAGAGTATTTTATACAGAAACAGAAAGCAAACTATGACAATATTAATGCACTCATATATGGAGTTTAAGTTTCAGAGTGTAAACTCATGACATGCTGTTTATAGTTTTACCCTTTACACATTTTCCTTGAATATTGTTTTCTTGGACATATTGGGTAAATTATGACTCAGAAAAGAATTTGGCTACCAAATTTTGTATTTGGCAAAACTTTCATATTGGTAACCTTCATCAGAAGCTGTAAAAAAAAATCCCAAAACATACGCTAAGGAACAATCTCAAAACTCACATTTATCTTAAAGTGTTTCATTATCTTCAGGGTTCTCCAGCAAGGTAGTGCCCATAGCAATGGTCATAGACAAAATGAGCATGTATTTTTAGAAGTCAAAAATCTGTAGCCCTTAATCCTTATTGATAAAACAGTATGCTATGAGTTTTCTTTTTCTTTTTTTTATTAATTATTTTATTAATTTACATTTCAAATGTTTTTCCCCATCTTGGACTCCCCCTCTGCAAAAAGCCTTCCCCTTCCCCTTTGTCTCTAAGAGGGTGCTCCCCTACCCTCCCAAGCACTTCTGCCTCGCCCCTCTAGCACCCTCCTGTGCTGGGGCAACAAGCTGCTACAGGACTAAGTACTTCCCTTCCCAGTGATGCCAGATAGGGCAGTCCTTTACCACATGCACCCACTCATGTCTACTCTTCAGTTGGTGGTTTAGTCCCTGGGAGCTCGGGGGGGGGGTTCTGGTAGTTGATAGAGACCTAAGATAAATGTCTTTTTAATGGTTGCACCAAAAGTCTTAAGAGAGACAAGTATCTTGACAATAAAGCATGCTCCCAAGGTTAGAAATAGGGCCCACAGGCATGGACAGAAGAAAAGCAATATTCTTTTATTTTGTTAGTTTGTGATAATTGGAATTTTGCAGTAGCTTGGTACTAGAATGATTTGAGCTCCTGCTGAAGGATCTAATTAATTCAACTCAACATCTCCCACTGAGCTCCCATTCTTGGATTTGACCCAGAGCTGGTCCCAGGATGAGACTCAGGATGCTCTCAACATCATTGCTGCTTTCAAGGGGTTTGCTTGTTGTTTGTGTAAATTATGATTTAAAGAGCAAAAAATACTTAAAGAAGCAATGAGCCATATGACTCACAGTAAATATTTTTATCCCTTAATTAAAGCAGACTATATAGAACTCAAATTTTGCTCAGACAGATATTTAATAGCAGTTAAAAATAAATATGAAAAAATTTAACAACCAGGCATAAAATCAAACTCTGACTTCACTACTTACTATAGTAAATTTGGAAAGACCACCAGCTGTGGATAATGTCATCTGCCCTCTAGTATTTTCATGCTAACTACAGTTATATGTGAGGTTTGTTCTATTGCCTAGTTCTACATCCTCAGTGTCATAGTTCCTTTTCTTCTCATCTTTTTAAATGTATTGTTCTTGTACGAACATCTTTTAGTTACCCAGTTGCTAGAAAGTAATAAAATACTCTGAAAATGTGTGACCAAGCCATCTGGATATAGGGAAGAAGTTTTTCAGGACGTATGAGTCACTTCTTGTCCCTGAAGCCTATAGACTAAAACTGTGGTGGATTGAACAAGAGAGACTGTAGAAAGGATACTCTAAGGTTCAGATCTGAGCATTGTTGATCATGTTTAAAAGTTTTTTTGGGGGAAAAATATACATAGTTTGTTTTCTTCTTGTTTAACTAATCCATTGGTTGAGGTTTCAAGAGTAGGATGCTCCACGTAAACATATAATTATAGGTCTTCCCTAAAAACTAGATGGAGTTATTCAAATCAACAGATTCACAAGTCACAACAGAAACAAGACACAAAGTAACAAGATGCCTCCAAAATATGCCTTCTCCACTATGATTGATCAAACTATGACCCCCATTATCTCTTAAAACATGACCCCAAATAAGTTCCTCCTTTATCAAGTTCTTTTTATCTGGTATTTTGTAACAGCAATGGGAAAAATAGCTTATACATGGTCTTAGCCAGCAACATAGAGAAATAAATCCACAACGTAGATTTTAAAAAATTCAGTAATATAAATAACAACATCAGGTACATGAATAAATATTTCAGCAAGAAGGTTGGAAGTTTTAAAAAGTATAGACATATTTTTAAAGGAAAGCTTAGTGAGTTGTCAAATGTACATAGGGAAGGGTACTGCAAATACATTCAAGCAGCCTGACAAAGAACATCAGGGAAGGAAGGCAATGACAAAATATTCCATTCAAATATCAGTTAGGAGAAAGTAAAGAAACATAATCCCAATTTTCACCAACTTTAGGGAGCAAAGGTTCTGAGATAAAACTGAAGGCATTGTGAATCTTTTCCATGAAATTATAGCAGAGAAGTCCTCAAATTTAGTGAAAAAAAAAATTGGACAAGCAAACACAAAGGCTTTTAGAATCCCAAGTAGGTAAGTCAATGTAAGAGCCCCCATCCCCACCCCCAAACATTATGGTCAAGGCGTAAAAAGCACAAAGCAAAGGAACAATATTAAAAGATCTGAGAATAAAAATGGTAACTTACTTACAAAGGCAGAGGCATTAAATCTATTGTCAGCAATTCTAAGAGACAAGAAACATGAGTTGTTAGATTTTAAGCCCTGTAAATAAATATCTGCTAAGCAAGAGTGCTAAACCAAGCATATTTATTAGTTAAAATTGTTGCTAAAACAAGAATAAATACACATAAAGAAACACAAACTACCTGACTGGATTAAAGAAACTAGGCCTAGCTGCTCATTGTCTACAAGAAATACAGCTCAAAAGCAAAAATACTGAGACATGACTAAAGTATAGAAGTTAGAAGATTGACGACAATGTATTAAACAAACAAAAGATGAAACAATGCTGAAAAACCTGTTTTCATAAGTGATAAAGTAGACTCCAAAAAATTAATTTAAAGAGACAAATCAGGCTATTACATATCAATTAAGTAATATTTAAAGAAAATGTAACAATTGTAAATATTTATAAATCAGACCTCAGGGCCCCATTTTTTTTTTCAGAACACAAATACCAATAGATTTAAATTTTAGACAGGTCCTGATACTGTGTGACTTCAATAGTGGGTGACTTCAATGTCCCACTCTAAGCCACTCATTCAAAATGTAAAAAAAAAAAAAAAAAAAAAAAAATGTTAAGCCACAAAATGAATAAAATAGACTAAATATTTTTGGATAAGAAAAATTTTCAGCAGCCCAGAAAATGTTCTCAAAGTAAACCATATTCTAAGGAACAAACAACATATTTTTAAAGTAATGAATAATTTCTGATCTATAATGAAGCCATGATAGAAAAAAAACCTTGAAATTAGTTGTCAAGAAAAACTATAGAAAATATATAATACTGTGTAGACTGAACAATACACTTTTCAATGACCACTGCATCACTGATGAAATCTTGGAAGAAATTTGAAAACTTCTGGTATCAAATAGAAAAGATAAGAGTGGAACTTACAGAATTTTTGAGACACTACTAAGGTAGTTTTAAGAGGTAAGTTTATAGAGTGTTTACATAAAAAAAAATCAGAAACAGGATTGAAGAACTGGTTGTTCTTACAGAGGGTCAGAGTTAAATTCCCTACACCCACATGCAGTTCCCAATGTTGCATGTAACCAGGAACAAGAGTTACTAGTTACGAGTTACTAATCCTAGTAAGTCTAGCAACTGTTTCCCTCTTCTGGCCTCTGTAGGAACCAGGCACATACAGGGTACACAGGCACACTTTCAGGCAAAACACCCATAGAAACAGACATAAAAAATTAAAATAAACTGAGATAGTACCCAACAATAATCTAATGACTATAACCATACTTTTTGGCAACTTTATTGGACTCTTATATCTACCACTTTTCTCCACTCCAATTCCTTCCAACCCCCCAGCACTAAGAAGGAAAGAAAGTTAAAGAAAGGAGCATTGATCTCTTTAGACTACTTTCTGTTGATTAGGGGCATTGAGTTCCTTGGGGAACTCTGATTTTCATTGTCAGGGTATCTCCAACCAGCAACCAGCAAAACAGTAGCAGCAACACAAACGTGGAAGCAGCAAAAGCAGCAGCTGCTATATCCACTTAGGATTCTGGCATCTCTATGCCCTCTCAAAGGCCCCCAGTATTCCAAACATAAACTATTTATAGCTGAAAAATATCACATCCCTACCAGAGCAGGAGACAAATCTTAGACTGCTGCTCTGGAAAATCTGAAGCAGACTACATCCCACAACTGGAATTAAAACAAAAGCATTTGCATAACATAACAAGTGTTTTGAAGAAGCTAAAATTCTCATTATATCCCCCACTTTGTTTCAAGTCATTATTAATTCTGCTGTATTTAGTGAGACATTTTCAATGAACCAAATGCTTCTTGTTTCAATAGTTTTTTCTATAAGCTAGTAACTCAGTTTTTCTTGTCTGAATTGGCTCACTTTTTGCTGCAGGGCCTAAGCTGGCAACTCCCTCCCTTATGTTTCCCAGTGGCAAGAGATTACCTTTTGAACTGACGCTCATGGGTCCAATGACAGCCCTTGTTTCAAGGACTGCAAACTCTGGGTGTTTGTCTAGGCATTCTTTCAGAGATCCCATTACCATTAGAAATGGTTTGTTCCTTTCTCTGGTGGAATTATCATATTTATTATAGTTAATGCACCAGACATTTGGAGATCTCAAGCTTTTATCAGGTTGGTTACAATGTCTTTGTAAATGGCCAAATTCGCCACAATTCAAGCACCAGGGCATTTTGATATTTAGCTATAGCTTGCCCCATGATATTGGCATGATGCTTGTGGGAACTAATATCAGCCATGTCCTTCATCTACTCACCAATTGGTGCTGACCACAACTTTAATGTTCTAATAACTATTTTACATTCAGTATTTGAATTCTCAAACATCAAAGTCTCCATCAATACCTGTCTGCTATCAGGGTCTGCTATAACTTTGTTTATAGCTGAAACTAATCCTTAAAAGAAATCTGTGAAGACCTCCCCAGAGCCTTGTAAGATCTCAGTGAATGAGGAAGATCTTTTCCCAGGCTCCTCAACTTTGTCCTAAGCTTTTAAAGACAAAGTGACATTATTCTATAATGGCATTATCAAATCATATCTTCTATTGTAGGTCAGAATACTGCCCTTCACCAAGTAGTTGATTATTAACAATATTCATTCCCTTTGCTATATTTTATTAAATATTAACGTCTTCCTCTCTCTACCATATTAACCATTGAAACTGCTGGTCAGGTTCTAGAAGAACTATTATCGATCCCTTCCAATCTTGGGGAATAACTCTATTTTAGGTAGCTCAGTAACTTAATATTTGGGAAAGAATTCTGTAGAAAACCAGATCCTCTTTAAAATGTCTCAGATCTATCATTTATATAAGATGTCATATTATCTCATCAAAATCTTGATCAACCCCATTAGCAGGCGTTTGCTGTACAATTCCTGAAAAACTGATGGTGACTTCATAAACCCAGACCCCTCCTCTGGCAGCACAAGAGAAACCCTTTCAAAATGAGCTGTTGCAGCTTTTTCTGCATTGTCTTCTCCTCCCCCTGGCCATACACCTGACACTCCACTCTGCCTAGTGGCTGCAGGGACTTGAAACTAAAAGTCTGCAGCACCAGTGGTTCCAGGATCTGGCTTTTAGCACAGCTGGCTTCCATTTTTCATCCTGAAAGAAGCTCACACTCTCAGTCACACCAGCTCTAAACCTTTTTGTTTTCATTTTCTAGAGCTACTTGCTTCCTAAGCACTTTCACCTCTACCTGTAGCCTCTCTAGTTACATAGTCAGTGGTGTATCCCTTTAAAAATGAGAGAATGGTGACCCTTCTGATTTTCCATTTTCATGCATTTTTTGTTTGTTTTTCAGATTCCTTTAATTCCACTTGCAACTTTTCAAACTACTCAGCCATTCTCCAAACCTTTCTTTGAGACAGAATATAGAAATAGTAAGAAGAAGAAATAAAATATTTCCCCTGGGAGCAAACGGGTTGGTGCAGCAGTACATACTCTGTGGTAGCAGCCAGAATAAATGTTTTTCTGATATCCCGAAATAGAATATCCATTTTATCTACACTGCCATCTCTTTGATGACATTAGAAATCATATTTCCCATCATGCCTGGTCCCCATTGGGTACCACTCTTTCTGGCTACATTATAGGCTTCTTACATCTCCCACCCTTCTCCACCCCAATCTCTTCTGACCCCCAATACTAGGTAGGCAAGAAAGAAGGTTAGAGGTCAAAGGAGGCATAGATCTCTTTGGAGTGCTTCTTGCCGATTAGGGGCATTGAATTATTTGGGCAAGTCCAATCTTCTTTCTCAGGATATCTCCAACCAGCAATCCAGCAAAACAGCAACAGCACTAAGAACAGCAGCAGCAGAAGGAAGGAGCAGCAGCAGACGGGGCAGCAGCTGGGGTAATAGCCACTGTCCCATTTCCCGTCTCTGGAATTTTTATACCATCTCAAGAGTCCTCAGAATTCCAAATGTATGCTATCTGAAGCTAGAAGAATCACATCCATCCCTGCCAGAGCATGAGACAAATCATAATCTGCTACTGTGGACAATCTGAGGCACCCCCATATCCCACACCTGCAATTAAAACAAACAAGCAAACAAACAAAGACCATATTCACATAGCATCTGGGATTTTAAGGAATCTAAAATTCTCAATACAAATGACACAGATTAAAGTCCTATGAAATCAAGAAAAATCTAACCCCCAAACAGTAGATGGTAAGAAGTAATAAAGTTAAAGGCATAAATTAATGAAGTACACAGATTTAGTTCTTTAAAAACAAAGAAGAGTAGCAAAACCATAGCCAAACTAATCAAAAGAAAGAAAGAAGACCCAAATCAATAAAATTACAGATAGAAAGAGGGAGGTTACTGCAGATTTCACTGGAACTGAAAGATTCATTACAGACTATTTTGTAAACATAAAAATATCTAGAAAAATCTAGAAAATGTATAGGTTTCTAGACAATATGACCTACCAAAATTAAATCATTAAGTGATCAACAGCTTAAATCTATCCATGAAAAATATATGAGATTCAATCAATAACAAAGAGTCTTGTTGAAATAGCAGAACCAGGACTAGATGGACCACTGATTCATTCTACCAACTCTGTAAAGATGAGCTAACACCCATTAATTAAGTTCCTCAAGCTGTTTCACTCAACAGAAAACTGATACCAAACTCTCAAGAATCAGCATTACTTTGATCTTCAAATTAGATAAGGACGAAATTAAGGAAGGGAAGTATAGAAAATTATAGACTTATTCCACTTGTGAACATAGGCACAGAAATTGTCACATTCTATAAGGTTGTCTTCAAGGATATATTGAAATCATATAGCATGAGCCATTTGGATTCATTCCAGGTATACAAGTTTAGTTCAATATATGCAAATCATTAAGTATAAATCATCACACAAGCAGACTTGGGGAGAAAAACCCCATGATCACCTGAATCAATGCAGAAAAAAAGCCTTCTGAAAAGTTCAACAAACTTTTAGGTTAAAATCCATGAGGAAACTAAACTAGAAGAAGCATATTAATATAAAGCATATATAATATAAACACAAAAACCTGTAGCTAACATATTAAGTTGGAAAAATGAAGAATATTTCTTCTAAAAATCTGAAAAAAGACAAAAGTTCTCATTTTGTTCTATCGATATACTGTTAAAAATAAAATTGGAGGAAGAAATGAAAGTGATGCGAACAAACAGGGGAACGATGCATTGTGACTACTTGTAGATAACACTGTCCTGTACATTAAAGACCCTAAAGACCTCTCTTAATTACTATTAATCCTGATAAACATTTTTGTCAAACTAGCAGAAAACAAAACTCAACACGTGAAAGTAAGTAATTTGCGAGTAATGATCTTTCCAAAAAATATTAGAATTCATTCTAAATTTCATATGCAATTTTATCCTACTTATTTAGTAGTCTTATATATTATGGCTTTTCATATCTTACCAAACTTTTCTTAAAATACATCTTTCCACTATAAAGCAGTACCACACAATCATAAAAATATTCTATTATTGTGTATTCCTGGGCTGAAATTACATTTCATTTTTTATAAATAACCCTAAACATATCTTGGTCATTCATAACCGTATCTTATTAATTCATACACACATTGTTGGGCTGTCCCTTGAGAAGAGACAATCATATGGTTCTTGGTCAAAGTTTACTTTTTGAGGGTATATTGTAAAAAGTATCAATATATTATACCAGGCTAAATATTACAATTTAAAAAATATCTACATCTAAACAACAAAATAATATACATTATATAAACTTTCAGTTGCTTCGACAGCAATGAGGTCAGGGAGTTTTTGTTTGCTGGTGGCCCATTTGCATGTTTTCTTTAACAATTTCCCTGAAAATGAGTAAAGTATTTTGCCTCCTTTTAGTCACTGTTTTCTGATCACTGAGTAGGGAAGATGCACTAGAATAAGGGCTGTTTCCATAGAAGTGAGTTAAGCACTATCTCCGCATTCAAGGAATTTCAGACATAAAGGAAATAAGGAACCGCAAGTTCAGCTGTGGAAACATAACATGGTTTGCAGACATAGGGGAGTAAAGTGTAACCTCTTTGAGAGAGAACAAGTCCTGGAAGGAAGGATGACACTTCCCAGAGAAATGATTAAGAAAATGTTCTGCAGTATAGGAGGTGGGAAGCCTGTACAGAACAAGTCTGAAAGTTTTGAGGGGTAGATACACAACACGTGGGAGCAATTTTTGAGCTACTGAATAGATTAGGAAAGTCTGAGGCAGGGTTTACAAGAACCAGATGGTACTACACCTTGCTTTCTATACTGAGAAGTGTGACTTGATCCTGAAGATGCACCTTAAGTCGTCCCTTAAATCTAATAACTTCTGATTTCATAGCTAAAGAAGTAGGTGCAATTTAGCTTTATAAGTGTCTCATCTGTAAGCCAGAGCAATCTGTTTATACTTGTGCTGTGCTAAACATGCTGTGGAAAACCCATCGCTGATTACTAGGTGTTTCCTTGGAGACATGGAAATTATTTTAGGAAGCACAGTGCCTGGCCCATTGCTCAAATCCACCAGGACCCAATTATTTCTCTGTTAGCACACCCATTTTTTATCTACTCAGTTAAAAATGCTATGACACCAGTCCAGCCATAGTCAAATCGAATGAGACTTAATGCTGTCAATTTTTTTCATTTTATACAGATTTGATTTCCTTGACTTTACCAAGTCATTGCAGGCCATACAATTTCAGCATGTAGTTAAATCACACTGACCTTTCCAGATACAGATGTTAATAGCATTGAAAAGTATCCTTTCCCTGCAGAGGTCAAGGAGAAGCCTCTATCCTGCTCAGGTTTTGTTAGCAGAAAAATTAGTCTCATTGGTCAGATGAGCTCTGGACTCCATACATACAGAGATTGCTTAAGGGCGCGCATAGGCACACTCATGCACACGTGTATACACACACACAATTTACATAAGTACAAATACATATATACACAGATTAACTGTCACAGAATAAATACCTCACGTATGATGGCTACCCTTGGTTGTCTACTTGACTACATCTGGAATTAACTAAAACCGCAAAATGAAGAGGTATGCTTGTGAGGGACTTTTGCTGAACTTGAAATGGGAAAATGCACTTCTAATCAGATTTTTGAGGTAAGAAATCACAGCTTTAATCCAGGTCTTTTGAGCTGGAAAAACTCACCTCTAATCTAGGCCACACAATCAGATGGAAGCCTATATAAGAACATGAAAAAGGAAGTTTTTCTCTTTGCCTGTTGACCTTGCCTTGCTAGTCTGTTCATTTCTTTACTGGCATTAGAGCACACTACTCTGGGATTCTGGTTATACTGAAGATCAGCTGAGACATTCATCCTGTGGTCTGAATAACTCCAGGATTCTTAGACCTTCTATCCATAGACAGCCATTGTTAGATTAACTATTCCACAGCATGTTCCAATAAATCTCACATATATGTATGGGATCTCTCTCTCTGTAACCATAGATCCACACCCCCTTTACTTTTATTATATTAGCATAGTTGTTCTGTATCTACCTTCCCAACAAAATATTCTTCCAATGTATCCATGCTGTTAATGTATTTTTCAGGTTAGGGTTTTTAAAAATAATATTAGTACATACATGTGTATGTGGGCATTTCCTAGGGCTACAAACATATGACTGCTAGATAATACATTGTGCATGCATGTCTGACTGTGTGCATATGTTGGGTATGTGTGTGTGTAGGTTTGTGTGTGTGTATGTGTGTGTGTAAAGTGTATGTGTGTGTAAGGTGTGTGTGGGTAAGTTGTGTGTGTGTTTGTGTGTGGTGTGCATGTGTATAAGGTGTGTGTTTGTGTGTGATGTGTGTGTAGGGTAGATACTGCCCAATGGCCTCCTAAGTACTGCACACATTAGATCTCTATCAGCAGTACTCCAGATTGTCTTTTGTGTTTTTGCCTTTTTTAAAATAAACAACACATGGTGTTTTATGCCTTTTATCCCTCTGTGAGGTGCATGAAGGTTTGTCACTGCTCTCTTTTAAAATCATTTTTTAACTTTGCATGCAATTTTATTGTGGCATTTCATACATAAATGTCATTGGTTTTTTGTTCTTGTTTGTTCCTCTCTCCAGCTGCTCTCGCCTGTCCTTCTCCCCAGCCTTTCCTTCCCAAATTTATCCTGCTCCTCTTTCATGTCACAAGTATCCTATTCCCCTTTTTTACTTTCTTGTCATACACACAAATGCACAGACAGACAGATAGACATGGAGACAGACACAGATACACACATGGTACACCCATATAATTTTTTATATGAAAAAAAAAAACACATGTATTTCTGGGTCTGGCTTCTTTAATTTAACAAAGTGGTCTTCAGTTCCATCCATTTTCCTGCAGATGTCCTGATTTCTTTCTGCTTTGCAGCTAAGATTTTATTGCACACATGCACCATATTTTCTTTGGCCATTCATCTGCTGATAGACAGACATCTAAACTGGTTCCAGTTCTAACTAGTGTGGCTAGTACAATAAGCACAGGTGTACGATTATCTCTGTGACATGATGTCTTACAGGTATTACACAAGAGCGGTACATCTTCTCATATGGTACTTCGACTGTTCTGAGTAGTCTGTTTGAACTTCCATACTCTTTTGGTTGCTAGGCACAGAAGCTTACATTCCTGCCAGCTGTGGATAAAGGTTTCCTTTTTGCAAAAGCTTTGCTGACATTTGTTATAATTTATTACTTGATAATAGATGTTGTAACTGGGTTGAGGTAGAATCTCAAGGTCATATTTGTCTTTCTATAAATATACATTTTAGTGTCTAGTCTCAGATATAGGCATTTATCTTTTACTCATTGAGTTGTTGAGTGAATTTATATATTCTGGATACTAGTCCTTTACCTTTGCCAGTTAAATGTTTTACAAGAAATTTCTCCCAGTTTAAAATATGTCCCTTTACCATCTTTATGTGTCATTTCATGTCAGAGAAGCCAGCTTATTGTTTTTCTTTATTATTTTGTTTTCTCTTGTACAGAAATCCTTTATTCACTCTGTCTTGTCCTTTAGAATGGACTATTAAATGATGTTCCTTTTACTTAAGAAAATTTAGTTTTGAAGCCAATGTGATATTAACATGGGCCAGGCACATTGGGGCTTACTGGCTGAGACCTTGAGTCTTATTCAGCTCAGACTGACTTGTTTCTTCTGAATTTATTTTGTCTGGCCTTAATGCTCTTTGAACTATGGACCCTGAAGTATTCATATGTCAATTCATATTTTGCTTGAAAAATCCCCCAAATGATAAGTGTACTCAGTGTAAGTCCAACCCAGATGTTCTGAGCCTATAAATAATGTTGTTATGCTGAGCTGCTCTAAGTTAGGGAGCATCCTGCATATCTCTGCTAGTCCTACATGTAAGCACAACTACATCCTATTTGAGGTAGACAGAAATGAACAGCCATTCTTCAATGTCTAAGTGCTGTATTTTGTAGCATGCTGATTTACTGCTCACAGACATCTGATGGTCTCGCCTTTCATTAGGTCACACAGGTGGTCTTCCCTTGGTCAATCTCTCCTTTTTACATGGGTTAGGGGGGCTCCATCACAACTCATTTCAGCTGTAGATGTGAACTCACTACCCAGATTCACTCAATAAGAAAAATTAAACCCCTTTCTCCCTTAGGTCAGTGATGGATTTTAAGCATACCAAACAGGGCTGTTGAGCCTTCTCCACTATGAGAGCAGAATTCTCCTCTTTCGATGAAGAGATAAAAGGCTGCCAGCAAACTAGTGCTGCTAACTGCCACCTTTTCTGGATGCATGAGAGGGTATATTTGAGAAAGAATAAAATCAACCCAAAATACAAAGAAGATAGGGATGAGAGATGGGCAGGTGGAAATATGCCTGTGAGAGGACTCAGGCTTTACAGGTATGGAAACAGTATTTTTGTTCAATTAAGCTTCCCACAATAGTAAGAAGCTGATGCAACATGAAAAAAAAAAAAAAAAAAAAAAAAAAAGCTAAGCTTAGACCTTTTAGTGAGCATAGCTGCTCATGTTTAGAACAGCATTTATTGTGCTAAATAACTCAACTATCTAGACTTTCCTACCCTAGAGAACAGTAATTCACAAATATCTAAGTTAATAACAAAATTATTAATTTCAAATCATGAAAGATATTTATAGCTAGTTACTGAGATATTAGTGGAAAGGATATGTTGGCCTGATTTCTTAGCTCCTAAATTTAGCATTTCCTATTCCAAATTTACAAATGATCTCAGAATAGCCAGTGCCCTCAAAATGAGAGTCAGACTGATGTCCTAAAATGACCAGCAGTGTTTAGAACCAGAGTTCAAGCCAAACAGAACCTGAAAAGTCTCAGGAGAAGCTATTGGGGAAGGAGAACATAGCTGCTCCATGTCATGGTCACAGCGGCATCTTCTCTCACCTGGCAACACAGTGCCCTTGTCTGGATGGTCTGTGAAAGCATGAGTTAAAATGCAGTCCAGAGCACGAATGCATCTACGAAGTCTGTACAAACCATCATCAAAGAATTATAGGATCACTTATCCCCTAAAGGTCTTTTAGTGCTCACATTGTGGGCTGTGCACGAGGAATAAGCATGTATGCAGAGGCAGATCTCACTTCCAAGGTGACCATTATGGTTTACTTCCAACCTTTATGGAGGCTTGTCTCTTCAACAGAAGGGATGTGCCTACCTCTATTTTACCCAGAAAGCTGGGAGTGAATGTGGTTAACAACCTGGTGATCTTTGCTATCTATGGGGGTGAGCCTCAGCCACATTCCCTAGGATGTTAATCCCAACTTCTTCCTCTCTAGACCTTTCATCTTGGGTATTCTTTCTCAGTAACTAGAACCCATTCTTTGAGAATATGTCACACATACTTTGTAGTTTGGTGACCTCCACACTGTAAGTATGACCACAAGTCATCTTCCCCTAGACTGCCTTGAACTGTATTGTGCACATGGGATTGGGGTAATTGTTACTAGGAAATATTTTTCTAAAGTTGCACTAAGTGCCTGAAGAATAACTGCCAGTGTCAGAGCCTAGAATTCACTTGGATCATTATTCTGCCAGCCTTAACATTTGCAGGGACTCCAACAACACAGTCCTTGGCACCAGCAGACCCTTGTATGTCCTATAGGCTCCAATATTCTTTATCACATTCACCAGAGGAGTCTTGAGGACGGGTAATTGGTTATCTAAGCTACTTACAAGAAAATTAACTGAGCTGTTTTTTTTTTCTCTTTAAGAACTAAAGACAGACATATGTATATGACAATGAGCCCTGAATGTCCATGTGGTCTTAGGAGGTTACAAGGAAACATTTGATCTTAATGAGGACACACACACACACACACACACACGTGTGTATATATATATATATATATATATATATATATATATATATGTATGTATATATATGTATATATGTGTACATATGTTCTATATTCTGTTATGTTATTGCCTACTCAATCTCTCTCTATTTTGGCTTAGTCATGAATCCATAATCTGAAGAGCTATAGGATAGCTGTAAGATACTACAGCCTTTAGCTATGAGCCTGAAGACAAAAGCCATCATGGGACCACAAGAAGACTGAACATTCTCCACCTCTGATGTCATTGCTGGGTAGTTGAGCCAATGTGAAGTTGGCTGACTCCATTCTCGGTGGCATATAAAACAATATGCAGTTTCTGTCTAATCAAACATTTCTAATTTACGACCAGAATAATGATATTCACATGTGTCATTTGGATTTCCTATACCTTTAAAGTTGTTGGAAGTCTCCTTCAACACCTCATGTTATATGTCTCCAGTTATGTAGGTCACTGATCAACTGGGCATGGTCCTCTGCCCACCATGCACCACTATATTTGAGCATGTCTGTCATCACACCCTGGGCATCAGCTATTTATTATAAGAATTTTAGGGACGTACAATTGAGCATATTGTGCTGAAGACCAATCACCAGAATGAGTGTTCTCAAGATCAGGGTGAACCTGGACTGAGAACAAACATGACAAAGGTTGGCATGGCATGAATACATTGCATAGGTTGGTTTTTCTCATCACTGCTAAATAAGACAATTTAAGGTAAGGGATTATTTATTTTTGTTTGTGACTTAAGAAAGTTTGGTTTCTGGTTGCTTAGCTGCACATGCCTAGCAGATCATCACAGCTGCTGGGGTGTGTGGCATGAGAGGTTGTTCATGGTACACAGGAATCGCTGGTAGAAAGAGTGGTGCTTGCTGTCATGTGTTTTACCTCTGCCATCCTCATGCCCTGTCCATGGGACAGTACTACTCACCACCAACTACCTCTACACCTTCATAAGCATATCAAGATTTGTACTTCACAGTGGATTCTCAACACCATCAAGCTGATAATGAAGGGTGAACATCACACCTGTAAAGTGGAGTCAGTGGCCAGAGATAACCTGGCAGTGATGTGTTGTCTCCCTCCAGGTAACAGCACTCAATGTGTTCAACACTAACTTGGAAGATGAAACAAGAGACTGATTTGCTCTTAATAAATATTAAACATGGAAAGAGGTCACTCACTGGACCAAGTTCTACTGACTTAAACATATCAATCATCCAAACAAGAAAAGAAATGAGGTAAAAGCATTTCCTCTTTGGCCTGTTGCCCTCCTTCTGTCTTTGGAATCCCTCCCCACTCCCTTCTCATTACTCCTTCCATATCTTTCATCTGTCTTCAGAAACAGAAAACTTTCCATAAGCTATATAAAAAGATCTAACATTTGGGTAATCATATCATATGTTCTTTCTAAATAGTCATGTGTCAAACTTTCTATTTCAGAAATGTCTACTCTAATTGCTGAGTTCAGGTTCCTTATGACATTCCTTGGAAAATATAGGCACCAGTAAACACGGCTATGTTACCCTTATTCTTGGCAGAACAGAATATAGGGAGCAAGCCCTCACCAGCACCTGATTTATTCTGTCATTGTCTTAACCCTTCATAAAGGCTGCTGGTGGCCTTGGTACAGTCTGGTTGGCATGGCTCTTACTCAAGTTCTAGCCATGCTTGCAGAGGCAGAAGCAGCAATGACATTGGAACCGTCAGAGGGGCTTGAGTGAAGGGTAAGGCATCGGGCTCCTTCATGTGAGTGCACAGTTTCCAACATCATTCATTGTCCCCAAAAGGTGTGAGCTGATCTGGGATGGTCGGGGAAAATCTACAATCTTCAACTAAGTCAACAGTAAATTAACATCTCCAGTCTTCCTCTCCTTCGCTTCATAAACAAATGAAAACCACTAGATGCATGTATTGGGCTTTATTGCGTAGTGATCACTGTTCTAAAAGCCATAGCAAATATAGAGTACACCTCTCACAGTTACACACTGAATCACCGGGGCACTGAAATTAAAGAGAACATCATGATCCTGAATGTCAATGAAACCCTGTTGACCATAAAACAATGGAAACATCATCATCCATCACAGAATAGATGCCCTTCAGCCACTATTCCACTTGCTGACTGGGTGGTCTTAGCACTGGTCATAGACTCTGGCCGGCAGCACTAAGAATGAACAGGCCTCAGGCCCATGCCATGCCCTAGAAGAAGTAAAAACCAGTGTATAATGTTGTAAGCTGTAAAATGCCAGCAACTTCCTATAACTTGCTGACATTTGCTACTCAGAGCTACATGTGTTAGATGTCAGAAAATTGATGTAACTATAAGGAAAGAAAAATCAGTGACACCATCTTAAACTTGAGCAAAAATAGGAGAAATGTTAGTTTGTTAATAAAATCTGTAGCCATGGTTTCAAAAACTGTATTTTTACCAAATTGGTTAAGACTGTATTGGGTCACTCAGAAAGAAATAATGGTTCTATCTTAAGTAAAGTGATTACTTGAGAAAGCTAGCACTGCTGTTCCACATAGACAAGGCCATCTGTCCCATGGACCACTGCCTTTCTGAATTGGGATCAGGGAAGAACTATTTTTAAAAAATATATTAAAATACATTTATATTATTTTACCCTTTCCCTCCCTACCTCCAACATCTTTCATGTGAATTTCTAGACTTCTCTCAATTTCTTGGCCTATGGCTTTTCATTTTTAGTTTCTGGTGTGTGTGTGTGTGTGTGTGTGTGTGTGTGTGTGTGTACGTACGTGTGTGTGATCACACACGTACACACACACACCCTCCGTTCAGTCCATGTAATGTTTCTTGTGTGTAGCATCACAAGAGAGGCCTGACTTCTCATAGCAAACCTGCAATCACTGGCCTGGTAAGATGGCTCATCAGATAAGGCATTTTCCACAAAGCTTATAGATATAAGTTCAATACCCAGAACTCATGTAAAGATAGAACAGGAGAACCTACTGCACAAGGCATGGACCATGGCATTTGTCCTATTATAAGTACATACACAGTAAAAATAAACACAATAAAATGAGCAAGAATACAGTTACATTAATGTCCTTTGAAAGGAATTCAAAAGCAAATTACTTTTACCAGATTGGGGGAATAACTAAGACAACCTACTTAGCTACTAATATAACAAATACTAGTATACATTCCTGGAGCAAACTATCCTCACATTATAACAAGACTATACTACCCCCACAAAACAAAACCTTACACAGAGAGTTTTGTTTTTTATTTTTCTTTAAAATTAGAAAATATGACAAAATTCCCAAAACCTAGATTACTTTAAAAATTATTTGTTTGTGTATTTATTTTAGATAAAATCTCTCTATATATCACTGGCTGGCCCAGTATTCACTTTCTCAAACTCATAGCAATCCTCCTGCCTCAGCTTCCTAAGATGTATTAAATACCTTTGGCAACAAACTCTAATGAATAGAAACTGGAAACTGGAACTCAGGCTCATTGGTGTGAAGGTCAGTGCTTTGGTGCAGACAGCACGCTTCCCCTTGAGCACCTTGGCTTGAATGAATGACCACACTTCTGTCCTGAATGAATGACCACACTTCTGTCCTGCTTCTTTCCAGTCTTTTGTGTGCCCTAACCTAGCTGTGCAGGTCTAGTAGGGCTGCCAATCACCAACTAGGGAGCTACTACCTGCCATGACTCTGGAGTAAAAGGACAGAGCCCCTATTTTAGTGATGTTTCTACCACTGGGTTGTGATAACTGCAGACAACAGTTACACACCAGTTAGGGCATCGTCACTGTCAGTATGGACTCTCATCTCAAAGGCCTTTTATAACCAGAGTGTCATCAAACTGTCCTTATAGCATTTCAGCATTCTCTACTTCACCAAGTCAGTAGATTTGAGACTAAGAACATGCTAACGGTAAGGAAAACAAGTTCCCTTTTCTCCCACTACTGATGTTTCACCAAATGGACATATTGTCAAACCGACTTTCAAGTATGTGAGTTCAGACTAGTTGTACATGTATAGCCACAGTGTTGCTCTCGGGCTTCCTCAGAGTATCCTCGGCTTTGCAGTGGGCGGTGGTTAATGCAGAGACTCGCAATGTGTCAAAGTGCTAAACAGAAGTGACTGCTGAAGACCCAGTCACTGAAGTCATCCCTCCAAAGTCCAGAGAACAGCATCCAAGGGATGAAGAAAGGAGCTGGGCATGCGGGGCGAGGAGGAGCGCTTTGGAAAGCTAGCTTTGAACAGGACTCAGCACAAATGAGTACACAGTAGCTCTGGCCACCTACGTGGATTCACACACAAAATGGGCATTAAAGTAGGAGGGAGTATTTGGAGAAAGTGCATGTGGTCAGAAGATGTGAGATAAAGATAAAAGTGGGCAATGGTCACAGTACATTGGATACGTATATGAAATTGCTCAAATTGAGAGAATAGAAATGGAAGAGGTGGAAGAGTTACAGTCCTACTCTCTACTCAGGAAGTCACTTTGTAAAAGCCACATGCATGGTGTGAAACTTTAAATGTTACATTTTTTAAATGGTAGAAATTAGTGAAAGTGCAATAAAATCGTATCAAAAGAGCTATTGATTCTGCATTTGTTGTATGTTAAAAACTTAAATGAGCTGAGCTGGAAACGTTAAGGACTACACAGCCTCTCATACCTGCAGATGGCCTTCTGGAAAGCGAGCAGAAGTGGAGGATTGAAGGAAAAGGAGGTCATATCTCTTTGCCGCGTTCCTCGCTGCAAACTTGTAAAAAGCCAATATTTGCCTCTGAGGCACTAGAACACTGCTGCTCTGCATAAACGACAGCCTTCAAAACTTGCCACAACCCCCAGAGTAAACTTTATGAATCTTGTGCAAATTTTAAGAGCAGTGTACGTGGTCCTCCATATCATATCCTTCGTCTGGCATTATTTGCTGTTGTTAAATGTCAAGGTGTCTCAGCCGAGCCAAGGCTGGACAGTAGATATGGCTGCACGGCTTCCCTGGCTGAAATAAACTTCTCCTAGCTGTGTTCTTTGGACCAGCTGCCTGACACAGGACTTGCCCATGCCTCCCAGAAAAGCTGACCAGATAGAATTCCGAGGTCCAGAACGGTCTTGGGTGTGGCTTGCTCAGCTTAGACTGGAAACTGAAGTTGATGGGTGGAAGGTCCTGGGTGAGGTAAATCGGTCAGTACTTACATGTGAATGTGCTCAATTTCCTACACAGCATGTGAAACAGGCAGAGAAGGTGGGTTCCACATGTACTCTTCACTAAATACCTCTGGGGCAGAAGCCTTATACATGAACCACACCCAGCCAGCCTTGCCAGAGCTGACTTCAGTCTTCATGAGAAGCCACTAACACAGCCAGACTTCTTCCTCCCATGTATAATGTCCATTTGGAAGCCTGTAAACTGCCTTCCACAAATCGTGTCTTTGGGTGACAGTGTGAAACACATTACATATGGATCCAGACCAAAGTTCCAGCACCTGGGTGGTAATGATCCTATCTCTCCAAGCCTCAGTTTCCCTCTATTTAATCACATACAACACAAGACTTAATTTTTTAACACTTTCTGTCTGTGTCTCTCTGTGTCCTCTCCTGTGTGTGTGTGTGTGTGTGTGTGTGTGTGTGTGTTCATGTGTATATGGGCACAGGTTCATACTGTATACTGCAGGCACAGGGTAACCTGAGGTGTTGGTATTTAAGAGGCTTCAGCACTTTGTCTGAGATAGGGTTTTTCGTTGATCTGGAATTTCACCAAACAGACTGGCTACCACTGAGCTCCAGAAATCCACTACACCTGACTTTTGGCCTGGGCTCTATAAATCTGAATTCAGGTCCTCATACCTGTAAGACCAGTGTTTTATTGACTGCACCATCTCCTCAGCCCATGGTCTCATTTTTAAAGAGTTAAGTGAAATAATTATTCAAGAGAGTGCAACGTGAAGCCTGTAATATGAAAATGTAAATGTTCCCTCCCTCCGTGTATTTTGTCTTTCTCTGTCCCCTTCCTCATCCTTCTGCCTCCCTCTGTGTCTTCCTCTCACACTCTTTCTTCACCATTGTTGTTCATTTGTAAAGGCCACTAAGAAAACCAATTCCCATTTCTCAGAGACACTTGTCAGATGGATTTCAGTGGCCATGTCATGTTCATTTATCCAAAAGGCAGTGCTTTGTTCTTTCTGTCGAGACACAGATGATAGAATTAAAGGGGGAGTGATAGTCAAAATGGATGGAGCAAGCAGGCTCACATTTTTGTGTGGACTCTACCTGAGATGTCAATCAAAGGGACCTCTACAGAAAACAACCCATCCTTAAAATGACAGATGATACATTTTCATACAGTGTGGTAGAAAGTATCTGTGCTTAAATGATTTGTGGATGTATTTCCAATTTGAGATAAACCCATAATTCACAGAGGTTCCTCATAAATTATTAATACTTTGACTCTTTGCACCTATCATGGGATACTGGAGGCATTACTCAAGAACATTTTGTTGTATGTTGTAACTTCTGAAAGCAAAGAACAAAATGTGTGGGCTGTAGGAGCAGACTTAGATGTCAACCACAAGTTTATACTGCACAATTTTAAGGCAGAATAAAGATGTTTGCAAATCTCAATACTTAAACTAAGGACAAACTCTCGGATTCTTCTTTTAAAGCTTGATCATTTCCTTGCTGGTTAGGGAAGCCTTGGATCATTTCATTGTTACAGGGTGAGTAACTCCTTCATAACTTAGAATAATTTACACAATACATATCTTATAATTTTAAACTTAGTTCAGGCAACAGTTTGTTGATTTGAAAAAATTGTTAATTACATTAGAGTGATAAGTTCGATTAAGGCACTCGTTTGGAAGAATGCACATGGGTCATTACAGGCTAGTGGCAAAATGAGAGGAACATTCCAAACCCTGTGAGCTGGCTCAGCAAAGTTCACAGTTTTGGCAGACTCCCTTTTTGTGCATATTTATTCTCTTTTATGGCAAATAAACCCATATTTGGCACCTTGTTTCCTAATTTTATGTACATGATACTGCACAAAATTTCAAATGAGTATTTTTTAAAAAACAAAAGATGAACAACTTATAAATCAGGCCATTTACTTTCTATGTATTAATTGAAGGGTGCACTGAGATAAAAGTGATTTCAAGCACGTGCTAAGAAGGCATGAAGCTGCAAAGAGAGGAAACTACAGATCAACTTAACATAAAATAACACCTCTACACCTCCCGCCATTAACCCTAAAAATTAGAAAGGTAGTAAAGTTTAACAAGGTGGTCAGTTAAAACAGATTTTTTACTAAGCTGAAAGCCTATAGTTTCACGATTCCTGCCAATGGTCTCAAAGGCATCCCCTGGTGTCCTACCCACCTGCTGCCCTTCGCCTTGCCTGTCCAAGTGACATATCCCTGTACCTTTCTCAGCCACTATGGCAAAATGTCTTCCACCAAGAACAATATGAGGAGGTATTTGTGGCCTGAAGATTAGACTCTCAACCCTTCCCTTGGGTTTTCTGGGCCTTAATAGCAAGATATCGCCCATCTTCGGCAGTCATATACTTTGAATTGTAACACCAGTGATCTAACTTTGACCCAATAGAAATGAGTATGTGATTAAACTAGATATGATAAGAAATGTTAACAGTAAAGCATTGTGATGGAGATTGACAGGAGTACATACCACCATAATCTTTAATTTTTCTCAACCCTAATTTCAATAATGGTTCTTAAACAGTTAATCTCCCTTGTAGACTGTCACCCACCAGAGATAGTTGAAAAGAAAGGTTATAAAGATACAGGGGAAGTGGACCTATTTAGAAATTGTTCTTTGGAGCATCTCCAATCTGCCCTGTAAGGAAATCAGCAGTCTAGTTCACAGAAATCAGCAGTGGCAGCTCGATCCATTTGCAAACACTTCACAAATATACCAGCAGTCCAGTTCACTAGTGTCAGGATAGCAAACCTGAATCAGCAGAGAAGGCACAACCTAGCAGAAACAGCCAGGACTCAGCCAAATGAGCATGAGTCAGCAGGAGGGACCAGGACCACCATGAATAACAGGGAAGACCAGGACCATCAAGAACACCAGATGTTATTTGCTAAGCTTCTCTCAAAGCAGAGATGAGCAAAGATGTTGAGACCAAGAAGCATTAAAAAGTTAACCATACAAGCAAGCCAAGCCTCTGTCACTGTCCACTGAGTCCTATTTATACTCTCCCCATGTCTTCCATGGCTCTTGCCTCAGCATGTGAGTCTGTCTTAGTAAACCTCCACTGAAGTCTGTATCGGCTGACATCACTGCCAACTGTCCTATGTCTGAGGAAATGGCAAGAAGCTGCAGGAACCTTATGAAAAGTATTTTGGTACATTCCTCACTATGAAGTCACAACAAATGGAGCTCAACAATGCAATGTAACGAAACCAATACCTATGTGTTGTTAACAAAGAATCCTTCCTCGTGCATCCTTTCACATGCTTGCTTCAGCAAAACTTCCTTTAACCCATATCTGCTTCAGGAAAGCACCCCATCACATGTTTGCCCCAGTTAAGCACAACTGGCTTTCCAAAGAAGCCATAAGTTTCCACTTCATACCACACCATTCTTCCTCCTATTGCTTTTACTGGTGATTTAATTATTACATTCTGTCTCTGCAAGCATTTGCTCAACTCTTCCCTTTCACATCGATTTATTTTAATTGCAGAAGACTAGAAATGACAATATACTGAAGTAGGTTTCTACATCAACATACCTCAGCATGTCTGTCCACAATGATGTTTTTCATGTAACAAGTAGTAATACATAGTTTGGGTTGATTGGTAGCAGAGTCCATAGACTGATGTCACATCACACAGACTGATGGCACAGCACACAGACTGATGGCACAGCACATAGATTAATGGCACAGCACATAAACTGATGGCACAGCACACAGACTGATGGCACAGTACACAGACTGACGGCACAGCACACAGACTGATGACACAGTACACAGACTGATGGCACAGCACACAGACTGATGGCACAGCTCATAGACTGATGACACAGCATACAGACTGATGGCATAGTACATAGACTGATGGCACAGCACATAGATTAATGGCACAGCACATAGACTGATGGCACAGCCCATAGACTGAGGGCACAGCACACAGACTGATGGCACAGCCCATAGACTGAGAGCACAGCACATAGATTGATGGCACAGCACACAGACTGATGGCACAGCCCATAGACTGAGAGCACAGCACATAGATTGGTGGCACAGCACACAGACTGATGGCACAGCCCATAGACTGATGGCACAGCCCATAGACTGATGGCACAGCACAGGAAAGTGAACACAAGTGACATATGATGGGTTTGGGTAAATTGCAGACCCGTTTTACAAGTTATGAACAAGATAATCACATGATGCGTTGTTCCCATGGGGCTGCCAGGGTTAGAGAGACAATTCTAAGGAGGATGTTACCGGAAAGAATGGCCATTTTAGAAGAAAATTCACATGAGTGCAAAGGGAGCCTTTCATGTGTGCCTGGAAGGAACAGAAAAGCAGAATGTGAAAACATGGTGCACAGGGTGTGGCAAGGGCCTGGTCCAGAGCATAAGTGTGTGCTGCCTTTGAAAAGGAAGATTCTTGCCTCAGCTCTGTGATCTCATCCCAGAACTCCCCAAGCTGGGCCTTTGTGCTGCTGCTCCATCTGTGTTTATACCCTCCTCTCTCCTTGCCTCAAATGGCTGTTTTTAAGATCCTTGATTCCAGCATCCATTCTAAGGGACCACATTACCCATCACAGATTTGTAGTTCTCCATGTGTGAAATAAGGGCATTGTCCTGATAGGAGTGTGTTATTCCCTAATGGTAGTCTGTACGGTAAGGCAGGGATGCGGCCAGTCAAACATGCCACAGGATCTACACAGGTGTCAGAGGGTTCTGATGAAGGACAACACATTTCCTACCAGTTACCTCAGGGACAGGACCATAGTCAAGGGGTTAAGTGTTGTCTCTGCACCTATGGGTGAGCACCTAAGCATTTGGCAAACAAACAGTGTGTAACGAGGTTACATGGTGACTATCTCACAGTGGTCCTGTGAAGGGCCACTGAGCCTAGAGGAATCTCAGGAGAGCCAGAGCTTGGGGAAACACCCAAGATGCCATTTGGTGTGGGACTTTAAACAAGAGTTGTATCCACCTTGTGTCTTTCTTGAGTTTCACAAGGCAAGAATGAGTAAGGCTGAGCTGGGGACAGCTTGCCTAGTAGGCACTAGGCCATGAAGAAGCGAAACAATAACAAACTGCACAGATAGTGACAGGAATTGAGCATGTCATCATAAGAAGGAGACTGGGCTCAGTGTGAGGTTGTCTCAAAGCCACGAGGAACTCAGAAGGCTGGAAGCTTTTACCAAGTCTGACAACACTCTTTCATACATTACGCCCCTGCATGTGTGGGGATTTAACTATTTCTTAAAAGACCACTCAAGCGGGGTCGAGCTGTTTCTTCTCATGCCTGCAGTTTTGGGCCATATCACCTCCAGACAAGTATTATTACTTAACGAAAAAATAAGTAAATAGACTTTTCTTTTCAAATTAAGAAAAATTCCGTAGGGATGACGTGACTTTGGAGGACAGCAGAGTAAGGCTTCAGACCAGTCTGTCCCATTTGGGATGCAGGGACGTCCAGCTGTGAAGAACTGAATTGACTCTGGAAATCCTGCCTTTGTGGATGCACTATGGAGTCTCTTAATGTACCTCATTTCATTAGGAGTTTGAGGGGAGAACACCAGATTTCTGCTCTCTGTGGTCACTTGCTCTGTAACCCCTGACAGTCACTTAATATCCCTAGGTCTAATCTTATTTGCAAATCACGTGGAGAAGTCTAAGGCTAAATTTAGGGCTGCAGAGATGACTCAGTCTCTAAAGTGCTTGCCATGCAAATGTGAGGACCTGGGTTCAATTCCCCCAGGATCCATATAAAAAATTCCAGGGGTAGTGGTATAGTCTTGTAAATTTGGGAGGTTGAGACAGGCAAATCCCTGGGCTTAGTGGCAAACTCTGAGCCAGGGAGAGAACCTTTTTCAAAACCAAGGGGGGAAGCACCTGAATAATGACACTTAAAGGTTCTCCTCTGGTTCCCACATGTATGCATGCACATGCACATGCAACTGCACACATGCATGAAACATACATAAATAATTAAATAAGCAGTGCCTTCTAGTTCCAAATTCATTACAAGTTTAAAAGCACTTTTTCTTTTTTTGGTATTTTTTCCCTTTTACTGGAAATATGAATGCTTGGCTAGGATTAATTTACCTGGCCGAGTAAGAGCGTTTATAAGATGAAGCTGTCAAAATGAAGGAGTGACTTTTCAGACGAAGAATATTACAAGTGCAGTTAACCTTGAAACATCCCACCTGGGCCTGGCTTACAACCTCTCTCCAAAGCAACATACTAGGATGATTTGCCTAGTATGCAAATTAAAATCATCATTAAAATTAGGGACGGTGTGGTGGCTCTATGATTAATGATTTTCATGGCTGTGGGGAGAGACGGTACATTAATTGGCCTCCCTGATCTCTTACTATCCCTGTCTCTTGGGGTGGAGCTGGTTGCTGACATGACTCCTTGAGGGGCATGGACACTCTTCTCCTGACCACCATGACCTCACCCCTCCTCCCTCCATCTTAACACTGAAGGAAGGTACCCCCTTGAATAATAATGATAATTGACCCAGTGCTGGGGTAGGTCATATACCCTGTGGCTGACAGGAAGCAAAAGGAGACACTGTGGAAGAGGAAATACCAAGTAAGACTGAAGAAAACTATGCAAACCACATGCTAGTTTTTTATTTCAAAAGGTGAAGCCTGTGTATCTTCTTTATGTGTGTTGCTGCCTCTGCTCTTGTATCTTTCTCTCTGGGTGATGATCCTCTAGCATCATATGGCCTTCTTTTATAAACGCAAAACCATCTCTGAGACTCCATGGGGTTTTGTATGGAGAGGCATTTGTAGCTCTGAAAATTCTTCAACTTGGAGACTCTGTAATATGTAAGCTGTAATCTTACTGCAAAAAAAAAAAAAAAAAAAAAAAAAAAAGGGCAATGTATGTTCAAGGAAATCTCAAGGTGAGAGTTGTATGCTAGAAGTTGGTAAAGAAGGGACTGTTTGAAAAAACAGCACAGAGATTATTCAGAGATCTGAAGCCTTAATATGATGGACCCTGATCAAGTCAGCAGGACCTGCTATAGCTGGGGGTAACCTGAGATGCCCACATATTCATCCTTCACTAGACTTGGGTTTATGGGGTGGAGACATGCATGGTAAGGTGATATGTAGAGGTCAGAGGACAAGGTGATATGTAGAGGTCAGAGGACAACTTTTGGGAGCCGACTGTTTCTCCCTTTTTGTCGAGGCATTTTTCTTGAGTCTCTGCTGTACATTCCAAGCCAGCTGTTCCCCCAACTTCCAGCTGATTGTTCTGTATCCTGGGGCTGTTTGTGTAAAGCTTCAAGAATCATAGCTGAGTCTCTGAAGTGACCTGCATTCAATCCTTAGTTGCCATTGTTCGGAGAATTACGACCTGGTCCACAAATTACCACAGGAGTGGAAGAAGTACAGATAGGGACCACTGCTATTGGTCTTTATCTGGGTTCTGGTTTCCAGGCAAAGTCATCAGTTGTCTCTGCTGAGCCATTTCTTAGGCTCCAGCTAGTTTTAAACCAATCTCATATCACTGCCATCATCTGCGTTTCTGCCCCTGGTTTGCTGAACTCTTTCGGCACAAATTCTCATCAGGACCTCTTCAATCTTTTCTAATCCTTTCTCTTCTTATAAAGTAGAGACGCCTTTCCTGCGATTATTTCTCAACTTATTCTGTTCTTTGCACATCTGGCTCCTAAGAAAGCTGTTTGCTGCTCGGTGCTTCTCATTTTCAATTTACCTCTAGGTTATGGCTTTCTCTGTAGTAGACTGGCACAAGGATTCAAGGGCAAGGAGCTAATCTGAGTGACAGCTCCAGAGAATAATTTAGGGGTGAAAAGGGAGATGGAAAAGAGAAGGAAACCAATGTAGGGGGAGCCAATCATGCCAGAGACTCTCAAACTGGATCTACTTCAAAGCCCATGCTCCTAAATGCACTAAGTGCTTCCCACCAAATATCTATGTCAGCCCAAACCCAGCAGCTACATTTATACCCAAGCCCATCTCTCCCAGTCCCTGCATATGTGATGCTGAATTATTTAACAACATCTCTGAGTTCTACATAACTCTTGCATAAGAACAAGAACAGGGTCATGGGTTTAAGTTAGGGCTCTTTGTACAAAGCAGAAAGCACCAGAGCTGAGCACAGGAAATGGCCAGCATTCAATCAGTGGCTCCCATTGTTAAGGGAATAATGACCTGGTCCACAAATCACCTTGTGGTCATGCATTTCCTGTGCATAAACAATCTTGTGATTGTACATTCCCTGTCTTTGTTCAAGACGCTGCCATCAACCCACTTGCATCAGAAATTTAAAAATCATCTCAGAATCTCGCTCTCAACATCAGGCACCACATTCTGCCAACTCTAACTCCCACGTTTTTTCTTAAATTTGTCATTTCCTCTTCATCCTTCTTCCTCTGCCTACTGCCGGCTCTCATAATTTCTGACTTAGAATTTCTTGGGGGTGTTCTTACAGTAGGCAATACCAAGCGCAGTGTCTGACAGAAAATAATAATGTAATAAACATCCGAATGGTTTAGCTACCGGCAAAGCATCCCTGTCATCACAAATGGCACCATGCTTTTCCTAGCTACCTAAGAGTCCCGATTCCACATTGTTCTCTGCAGCATGTTACCCATGACTAATCTCGGTACCTTTTCCCACTTACTATCCTGCTCTGAGCACTGCCAGCCCCTCCTCTGCTGCAGCTCTAACCACTCTCAGCCCCTCCCTAGCCCTGAGGTTCTCACATCCCCTAGATGTTCTTCCTCTCACCTTTCAGTGTGAAATACATCTCACCATGCCCATTGTTTTTACCTTCTTAGGCTTATTAATTTTAAAATTTATACTTTGTTCTCTCTGTGTGTTTGGAGAGACAGAGAGACAGACAGAGACAGAGACCGAGAGAGACATGTACAGAGGTCAGAAGACAACTGTAGGAGTCAAAGCTTTCCTTTCAACATGTGGGTTTCAGTGAATGAGCAAACTCATGTTGTCAGACTTGGTAGCAAACGTTCTTACCCACTGAACTGTTTACCGGTCTCTCATCAGTTCTTACTAAATACTGTTCTCAATACTCGGAAGTCTTTGGTTAATGTTTGTCATCTTATCAGTCCCCACCTGTGCCTTTTCTTATTTTGTTTTGGCAAAGATGAGCTTTGTGCCACAGTTGGAGCATGCCAAACCTGTGTGGTTTAAAATCAATTCTTTCCTTTTGTGGACCTGTTGTGTGGTCTTTCCTGTGACCATAAGAATAGATATCTATTCACCTAATAGAGAACACCAGCAGCAGACAAACACTTCTATCCAGACCTAGGTTGCTAACCTGTGAGTTTGTAGGGTTTACCTATAGGGGCATTAGTGAAGAATTTACCAACAGGAGCCTGGGTGGCTTAGTGGCACAAAGCCCACCCCAGTCCTGGCACTCCTTGAGCCACTTTCAGACAACTCCACTGCGGTCTTCTCTCACTAGCTTTGGGATTTTGCAACATTGCAACTTCCATATGTTTCATCCACTGTCTACTCTCATGTGCCTCCTTTCCCTCTAGGAGCAGGTATTCAATCAGGAGGAAGCACCTGTATGAGAGAACTGTTCTTTCCCTGGGTCTTTCTGTAGATGCATCTTTCTCATCATTTGTGCAACAACTCACCACACTTACCTCATTAACTGGTTTATGTTTTTATATCTTATTGTCTAGCCCCACTCCAGGAATATAAGCTACAGAACTCATGTCTCACCAGTTACATAGGCAGTGCCTAGCCCATACTGAGATCTCAATACACTTTTGTTGATAACCTTTCTTAATCCCTAACTATTTAAAAATAGGCTCTTTAGGACAGTTTTAAAGCTAAACAACACAAATATTAACAAAGAGAACTTGAATGCATATAGGTAAGGTTAGAAAATTAATTTAAACACATGGATAAAGCTAACTTATTAAGATGATACATGTCTTCAATTTTTAATTCAGTTCATCCATTATCATTAAGACATGGAAGAAGTAAAGGTTTAAAAGACTTCAATATAGACAATGTATGCGTGCTACAGTGTGCTGACCAAACACTCCTCAGCAACGCTGAGAAACCACCACTTGGAGCTGAAAAGACCTACTTCTGTTACCCAGGCCACTTTTGGTTTGATATTGTAATAATGTTCCCTAGCACTCAGTCTATGAAGGTTGAACATTACAATAGCAGAATTGTCAAGGAGTGGCATATTCTAAGTGATGCCTCTGTGGTGGCAGGAGCTGAAGTAAGGGATGTGGAGGTTGGCACAGCACAGTGGGCAGATGCTGATAGTGTCAGGGCCATGGGCTGTTCAGCAAACAGCAGGTGTCTCAGCCCTGTCTCTGTGGTGGCTCCATGCTGCTTAGCCTGGAAATCCATAGCCAGTTACCAAGGCTCCTGTGATTTCCCCTGAGAGTCGCTGAACCAAAAACAGCTCTTATGGTTAAGCTTGAGCTGAGGAACAAACTGAGCCTGGAACACTCCCATGATTTCCATCCCTAGAGAAGCTGCTGCTTTTAATTATAGCACAGATTTAGTTTTCCAGCATGTTATTTTGAAGAAAAATAGGGGGGATGGGAATAAGGAAAAGAAGCTACCAAGATATTTTTTGAAAGAAAAGCCAGAGAATGAGCTGGTTGTGTGTGAAGGCTGTGGTGATAGAAGCAAGAGCTGGGCCAACCACGGCATATTAGTCAAGGGTTCTCTAGGGTAACAATTTATAGAATGGGTATTTATGCATATGTGTGTGCATGTGTTTGTGTATTTATATGTGGGATATTAGAATATAGAAGAGATATTAGAATAACTTACAGGTGAAGGTATAACTAATCCATCAATGTCTGGCTAGAAACAGGGTGTTCAAGAATCTTAAAGTTACTCAGTTCATGAGTCTGGATGGCTCATCTGGTCCCAGATTGTGCTCTAATCCCAAATAACTGGGTTCTACTTCCTGAAGTAACTGACTTGCTCGCAAGATGAGGGCAAGCAGGCAAAGAGCAAGAGCTTCCTGCTTCCATGACTTTCCACAGGATTCCATAGAAGGCTTGGCCCAGATTAGATTTGATTTAAAGATCTGGATTGAAGGCCCATCTTCCCACCTCAAAGATCCAGATTAGAGGCGGATCTTCCTACTTCAAATTAAGCAAAAATTCCTCAAAGATGTGTCCTCCATTTTGGGGGTTTAGTTAATTCTGGATGTAGTCAAGTTGACAACCAAGACTAGCCATCATGTATGTCAGGAGAATTTAGAATCACAAAACTTTACTTGAGCTCTAATCATGTCAATACTGATAAGAGCTGTAGGATGTCTCCTGATAAAGAATTTTTGTCTCTATGGCTAAGACAAACTTCTTTAAGAGTCCAGATAATTGCCAATAATAATATGGAGCCAGAGAAACAATCTTTCCAATTCCCCGGAATTGATCAGTGGTAAATTAGAGGTTGTAAGAAACAGATGCTTGCGGTGTGAAATATTCTCAGCAGATATCGATTAATATTACGCATCTTCTCTTTCAGACCTCACTTTAAAACTACAAGGCAGTGTCCCCAGTGGCAGGAATCTGAGGTCACCAGTGTTCCTCTCTTCCTTCAGGGAACTCAGCTCAACAATATCCCCAACCTTATTTATAGTTCAATGTGACTAACCTTTCAAGACAATGAGAGGAAAGGCTGCCATGTCTGTCGTTTTAAGGTGAACCTACAAAACCTCCCACAGATAGTGATCATCATATTTCTCCCTTCCAGGCAGATACAAGTAAAAGGCAGTGACATTGAAATCAGCCTCTGAAATAGAAGAAGGAGGAAATCTGGGTGTTCAAATCCTCTGGTGGAAAAGCCAGGCTTCCAGGGGTGAGCTGCATGAGAAACAAATTTCTTTTGTCTCGTCTCTGGCAAAGCGACTTCTCATTTCTGTTAGCATCATCTTTACAAATTGAACAGGTTTGACTTCCTGCTCAGAAATCAAAGAGGCTTGTTTCTCTCAGGCTTTTCATTAAAAAGTGCTGAGAATTTTTTAAAGTATTTTTAATCTCATTTTATATACTTTCACTCTGTATGCAACTTTCTAACTGTAATTCCCAGTTGGGAAAATTCTGTTTCCATTGGTGTTACATAAATGCACAAAGCACTCAGATAGAGCTTTCTGATGGGAACCTTTCTGTGTTTTTTTTTTTTTTTTTCTTTTGCGCACTGATAACTTTTTAGGTTAGTTAGCAAGAAAATTTAAAATTGTGGGCATATATTATAAAGGAAATAAAGATAAGATAATTCATTATGTTAATTTCAGTGTTCCAATCATCAGCTCCAAATGGTCTGCCAAATTAAGCACCTCTCTGAGGAGTGGCTTCCAGTCAGTTCAGACACCATTTTCACATTATCAACCCTTTACATGGTGAAAATGTTCACTGGAACCTTCTCAGGGCCATGTGAAATCAGAGATTTTTCTAGAGATGCAACCATTTCTCAGTACAAGACTCCTTTATTCCAAAATTCTATAAATTTCATTTCAATGTGTGTTCCTGGTTCCAGACCAAGATTTTCTTATAAGGAGTTAATCAATCATAGTTCTAAAACTGTACCATGCAGACAAGAAAACAAACTGTTCTCTGGTTTACAAATTGAAGCTTATGGAAATAAATCCTTAGGTGTTGACTCATGCATGCAGCTCTGTGACTCTATCAGAGCTCAATTTGTGTATGTAAATATTCACAAACCCCTAGAGGTTTACAAGTAATTCTTGTAAAGAAAAGCAGAGATAGTTCTTTCAGCACAAGTCAGAAGGGAGAAACTCTTAATTGTGGTAAACTGCTTTCTTCAGAACAGAGATGAGACTCGGCCATGGTCAAGACATAGGAAAGACTTGTTGTCAGATTACTTTTCTTCTGGATTAGACTAACTTCCCAATACTCTGAGTGTCTGAATCATTATTAAAAGTAATTGGACATTTTAGAGTACTTAGCATTAAGCCAGCAGGTGAGTCCCAGATGCCTCTCCGGGCGAATCTTTATTCGCTTCTGTTTTCTCCCTGAGCTCCTTCTTCCTTTGCCAGGATTCCTTCCTTCTCACCCCATTTTACCTACCCCTCCATCCCGCTACCCACACAGCAGCAGCGATTCACAGTATCCCACTTACGGTTTATTAACGTTCACCTTAGAGCCTCACCTTTTATGCCATTTGCCAAATCAGAGCTCTCCTGGCAAAGGAACTCTGAAGTGCAGTTAGATGACTTTAAAAGCTAGTCACTAACAAATAGATAGTCTAGGTTAACTTGTCATTGGGCTTTTAAAACATCTGTAAAATGGATCTATTAAAAGATAAGGTATAAGAGGAATCCCTCCTGGTAGCCTATCTGGAGCTGGGAAACAACAAATGGGCATGATCTAAACACATTATATTATATTCATGTATGGGACACCAGAGAACCCATTCTTAAAATTCCTTAACTCGGTGTTGTAGATGCAAAAGACAGTGCTCTCAGCTCAAAGGGAATAGCGAGAGTTTATCCTAATTTCAAATTTGAGTAACCATGGCCCAGAAACACAGATCTCAGTAACCTGAAATTTCATGTTTCAACATGGAAGCAGTTTCATGAACTTTTATAGCAACAGAACAAAGAAAGGTAAAAGTCAAGACACCTTAGAAGCACATTGGTAGGGACATCAGAGAGGTGGCCACACAAACATGAGACATTCCCCTGAAGGAGTCAGATTAGTTACCTAATGACCTTCTTAGTTTGAAGGTCTGTAAAAGCTAGTTGCCTGCTAAGGTACTGGCTTTATAAGTTAGCCACAGGATGTTAATTCTGACAGAGAGATGAACAAGGGGTGGTTATTCATGGAGTTAAAACTAGCCCAGATAAGATAATTAAGCTGTGAACCTGCCACACTCTCTCACTCCATGCAACAAAAGTTCTAATCAGCCAGACAGTCTGGCTTCAGACACAGCTTTTTTTCAGGAATCCCTATTTACCGAGTTTTACTATCCTGGGTTGCATTCTTTTGCTGTGATAAATACCATTACCGAAGCAATTAGGAAGGAAATGGTTTATTTCATCTTATAGCTCCTAGTCTATCATGGAGAAAAGCCAGGGCAGGAACTCAAGGCAGGAATCCAGAGGCAGGAGCTAAAGCAGAGATCATGGAGGACCACTCTTCCTGTGGCTTGCTCTCCACAGCTTGTTCAGTTTCTTTATTATACAACCCAAGACCATGTGCCCAGATGTGTCACTGCCAATAGTAGGCTGAACCTTCTCACATCAATCAAGGACATTACCCACAGACTTGTTTACAGGCCAATCTGATGGAGACATCTCCCTTAATGAGATTCCCCTTTCTATATGTCTCTCCTCATGTCATGGTAATACAGAAGTAACTAGCCCAACAATGTTTTCCTTTTCTGACTAAGCCCAAACTGTCTCCCCCACTCCCTGCCCCACGAAACGTACATTAGAATCTCTGAAATTGCTTGAATCCTGCAGGTTTTAATGCTTCGAAAATGCTAGAAACAAAGGAGAACAGATAACATCTTACAGCAAATCCAAGATTTCGAAAAGCTATTCCTACTCCAAGAACCATAGTTCCTCTCCCTGTTATTCTGGGTGACCCCAGGTCACCTCCACATAAAAGTATCTCCTAACGTCCTGGCAGTGGCCAAAGAGACACCTTGCTGTTGGTGGTGTTTTTATATTAGTCAGGGGCAAAGCAGAGGGTAGTAGTTTGTTCATCTAAGCTTGATGCCTGATTTGGTGGCTAAAGCTGTTTTATACCTAGGACACATAAAAGGAAATCAAATCAAATCCAGGCAGCATAGCGTGGGAGGAGGAAGGCAGATTTGTTCTACCATGTGACTCAGGTGTGGGTGGGGAAAGACACCCATAGACCTGCCCCTTGATCCATAATTCAGGCAGACCATAGACCCCTGCCTGCCACCAAAGCATACAGCACAGACAAAGGATTGTCACCCAGAGGCCTGTCAACTGAGGCCAGCCTGCAGCAATAGTGACAATGTGTAAGTCTATGGTGGAGAGATGACAAAAAAAGAGAGAAGTGGAGTAGCTTAAGCATTATGAGAGAGATGAAACTAGAGACTCAAGAGTGGAGAGGAGCAGTGTGATGTGAGTGACCAGCCCTGCCACCTGGGGTATGGTGAGGTTTCAGCCCAAGCTGCTGCTGAAGGACATAACTGGGTCTTTGTCTACAAGGCAGCAGGAATCAGCTCAATGTCCCTGGCACATATTACCACTAGAGAACAAGACCATGTGAATGCCAAGGGGCTGCACAGAACTCGCTCTGCCCCTTACTGGCTTTGCCTCTCTGAAGAGCTAGCTGCACCCCTCAGCCTCTTGGCAGCAACAGCACTGAGGAGACTGGGATCCTGTGTCTTGCCCAGGTGTCACAGTGGAGCTGGCCCTGGTGGTGGGGTTTGGAAGGGTTGACTCCACCATTCATCTTCCTTAGGCTGGCACAGGTACAGAAGTGATCCCCCCTCACCACCACAGATGGTTGGGAAAGCTGCCCACAGTGTCATGAGTCCAGGAGAGCTAGCCCTGCCCCTCACCAGCTGCAGCATTCAGAATAGTGAGACCAGCACCTTACCCATACAGCACAGTAGTGCTGACCCAGTAGGCAGGGTTATGGGTGGGCCACCCCCCTAGGGCATGGTCGAGAAAGAACTGGTTCTGCCACTTGCCTAATTTGGTGGCTTGTGGGTGTGGGTGATGTCCGCTGCCCCCTTGGAACTTGCTACTGCCACAGAAGGCAGTCAGGAGAGCTGACTCAGGGTCATGAGGGTGGATGAGATGGCCTTGGATCACCACCTGCAGCACTTGGGAGAGAGGGTCCTGTATCTCACCTGAGCAACACAGTAGAGCTTGATCCCATGCAAAGACCCCGAGGACGTGAAAGCAAAAGAGCTAGCCTAGCCCTTCACAGGCTGCAACACTTGGGAGAGCAGACCCTGTACCTTGACTGGGCAGCATAATGGAACTGTCTCTGGAGGCTTGGGTGTGTCTTGGGGGCATGAGAGCAGGAAAGCTTACCCTGGCTCCTGCTGCTGATGGCATTGGCTGTTCTAGCCTGAGCAGGGCTAGAGAGCTTGCCCTGGTGGTACTGATAAGGGAGAGTCAATGCAGAGACAGGTTCAGCCACCAACCATGCCCAGATCCAGGGTTCTGAGCTGGCCTACCCCAATATCCACATCATCTGTGCATCGCTGGGACATGTGAAAGGACCAGTCCTGCTGACCCAGGGCTTCGGGATCTCCATGACACATGGCAACGACTAGATAACCAGGAGTCCCAGTGAAGTTCCAATATTGATGCTGTCACAGAAGCTAGAGATTTAAAAACACTGGCATGAACATTTGCGAGGGAAGATTTATGGACAAGGGGACATACTGTGGGACACACTGTGACATTCTACAGCTTCTACAATGAAAAAAAAAATAGTATCACCTGTCTGTCAACCCAGTCTTCAATCACCTCCCAAAGGATGTTTAAACATCTGGATTGTTCCTGCACATTCACTTCCTCTACCCTTGTTCTGAGGTGCTATTGCAGCCTAAATCTCACCATTGTCCACAAATGCAGATCTGTGGAGCCGTGTAATTAGTGTATAAGTATCACAGTACTGTCTATCACTTTAGAGGAGAGGGAAGACAGTGTGAAGTCACATACACAGACTTTTCCTTGCCCATAGCAATCTTCAAGATGGTCTTACAAGCGCTGCTCTGTCAGCTGAGTGTCTGTGAGAAACATTGAAGTAGGTACACCACGTGCTATTTCAGTTAAGCAATTGTAAAAGGCTTCATTTTGAGTAGTTATCTCCAGCGTTGGGTGACATCACAGATTTGGATGTTAATTTCCACTTAGGGACCTACAGCTAATTCAAGGGACAATTTGAGCTTAGATTTATCTGCCTTGGAAACCTATTAGAATTCTTCTCTCTATGGTGTAATCATGAAAAGCTGTGAGTATAGGGTATGTGCTGTCAAGTTTAGGCCTCACCCCTCACTTACAGAGAGGTGGGTTTTGTACAGATTACTGTATCAGAAAAAAAATTCTAGTCCCTAAATCTTACACAAGAATCTAATTTAAAAAAACAGCCATAACACTTGGCTTTATGCATCATTTATTCTTATCATCTCTGGTTGGCACACTCTTTCTAATTTATAAGACCTGGCTTCAATGTTGCCTTCTGAGTTGTCACCTTGTCTAACTCTGACAGCTCAGATTGTTTTCTCCTATGTTCCTATGTGACTCTAGTCTTACAATTGCTCTGGTACTTGTTCTCTATGAGAAGAGATGCTCTGAAACACATACATTTTGACAGCTTAGTTCAAGTTTTAAAGCAGGCTATGCTTAAAGAGCTTAAAGGCAGAATGGTTTTGATGAAGATTCAAGGAGTGCAAGGACCATGGCTACATAAAAAGAGCAGTTAGAGTGGAAAATGCCTCTATGAGTTTTGCTATTAAGTCGGCTATTAGAGTGGTACTTGGTAAGAATGAGCCTCTAGCCAAACTGTGAAAAGATTCTCAAGACCTAGTGCATAGAATTGTTCCATGGAGGACAAATATGAGTTACAGAAGGCCCCTGGACCCACCCTTTTCCCTGTACCTTCAGCTGTGGTGCTTTAAAGGGTAGCTCTTCAACACTATGGCAGTGCTGCCTACCACAATATCTACTGTGTGTGCCTAAGAATTGCTGTCACTGCTGGTGCAGCTGTCACCTGTCCTTGCACTTAGTCACATTCATTTCTCCATGATTTTCTGCATAGTAATTTTCCCTGTGCAGTGATGATGACCAGTACACAACCAAAAAGTAACAGAGGGTGGAATGCAAAGGCTGAGAAAGGGTAAAGAGAACTGAGCAGGATTGCAATATTACAATGAAGAAAAGAATGGGAGGGCAACGGAAGGGCAGGGCTTGCCCTGTGGTGAGGAGGGCAGACACCTCTCTCAGGTTTTTTATCTTTCAAGGTAGTAACAAATAAAATGTAAGCATACACTAAAGAAATAACAACATCCCAGAATGGCACACAGAAGACTGTTAAAATGTCAGACTTGGGTTTTTAATAAGAGGATAAATTACTGAACCAAGGCTCTGGCTTCTTTATGTATTCCTTACTTGATCAAATCATGAGGAAGGAGGCTGTCAATATATAGGATGACAAGGCCTAATCCTTAGCATATTCAGTTTGAGAAGAAATTGAAAGAAATACAAGTGAGTTTCTTTTTCCCTTGCAGTACCAGGTAATGAGTTTCATAATGAGATATAATCACAAGTTATATAATCAAGTAGGTCAGAGCTATTGATCTGCCCCATGACAAGACTTCGTGAGTGAATTACATTATCCCAAGAAGACGCTTCTAATGCTAATAATGGCAGAAACCTTTGCTTGAATTTTGTGCCGTCACTGATATTTGGCTTGTTACTTTTGAAAACTAAAATGGTCAGATTCAAGTTTCTTTAAAGAGCAATGTGGTATGTGGAGTTCTGTCTCACATGTCACCTCCACATGAGCATGGAGCCACCATGGCAACTCCCTGAGTATTTGTAATTTCTGTCACTCATAGTAGGGTGGTATATCTTGGTATTACATTTAGTATATTATAAAGGACACACCAGAAGCTTGGCGTTTGTATCTGCTCAATGCTGATAAACTAAGGAACAAACTCAACCCCGGAACCATTCCTCAGATACAACCTAGAGTTAACATAATAAAATTTGTGTTGTCCTGAAAGAAAAAAAACCTGAGATGTTTATATATTTTGTTTTGTCCTGTTCTGTTTTATGAAAAAAGAAGAAAAAGGAGGAAGAGGAGGAGGAGAAGGAAATGAGGAAGAAGAAGAAGAAGAAGAAGAAGAAGAAGAAGAAGAAGAAGAAGAAGAAGAAGAAGAAGAAGAAGAAGAAGAAGAAGAAGAAGAAGAAGAAGACTTACTATCTATGGGCCCACAAGTTTTTTGTCACCACTGGACAAGGTTAATCCCAGGTGATTGTCTGAATTTTCAGCATCTTAGAATGACAGAGACAAAAGCAGTCTCTAAAACTCTAGACATTGGGTAGTATGTCTTCATTCCTTCTACCTGCTTTCCTCCCAAAGGATGAGTGCAGTTTGAATGCACAGATGCTGACTGACAAAGGAGGCAGAAGCTGCACAGCTCTCTGGACCCCTCCTTCCCCACCACCACTGATCAGCCCTGAAACTGCAAAACATAAGGCTGTGGTAAACAATCCCCACCTCGGTGAATGAACATCTTACTACTTATTTTAGTGTAGGTCACCTTCAAGCTAAAGGTGGATTTCCCTGAACTGGGGAAGCTCTTTGAAGTCTTCCCTTCATCTCTGCGTTAGATCAACTCTTCATTCATGATTGAAGAGCCTGAGATTGTTGTTGTTTGACTTAGATTTCAATCCTAGAAAATTCCATGACAATTTGCTTAATTGCTTCATGTGAGTGACTGGAAACACAGTTAAAATAGATGACAGAGCAGGAATATTTGTGAGTACCTGTGATCCCAGCACTTGGAAGGGTGAGCAAGAGATCCGGAGTAGGAGTTCCTTCTCAGCTACATAAAAATTCTACTTCTAGGCCAGCTTGGACTACAAGATACACTGCCTCAAAGGGGGGAGGTGGGAGAGAAAGAGAGAGAAAGAGAGAGGGGGAGGTCTCAGCAGGGAAGGAGCAATATGAAACACAAACAGATGGATCAAATTGTCAGAAGGGATGATGACTCAGGGAGGGTGGGGTCACACTTGAAGGGATGCCTTGAAAAGAAATCCCTTCCTGAGAAACAAGTGTTAAGAAGGACAGAAAAGACCAGATGGCATTGACTTTGGTTTTTCCTGTAAAGTAAGAGCCAACATTTTGTTCAGAAAGTAAACAATAGCAATTTTTGAGTAGGAAGGAAAATTTTGACAAAGTTCTTTGGTGAATGACAAGATTGGATAAATTTTTTCAAAATGCCAAAGACTTAAGATTTATTAGAGATAGTGAGATTTCACCCCATCCCCACTCCTGAAACTAGAGGAGCTGGCTTAATGCCCTTCCTGGAGAAGGTAAATAGCACATTTAGAACAACCAAAGCATGACACAGCCCAAGGTAGAGATGTTGTGTGCAAAGTGGTCTTGCCATCTAGTTCCAGAGGTGCACAGAGAGGCTATATCATTAGAGAAGGTCAAGGATCCATGCCATTGATGAAAAATGCTAAAATTAACAAAGTACATATCTATAAAGGTCACTGTGAAGGCTGGTTTAGTGGACGATGAGCTTGCTATCTTTGACTTAGAATTTTGGCAGGGCTAGCTAGATGGTACAGTGGCAAAAGGTGCTTGCTACTAAACCTGATGGCTTGAATTAAATGTCCTTAGAATCAATAAGGTGAAAGGAGAAAATCTATTCTTTAAGGTTGTCCTCTGATGTCCACACATGTACATTCTCATGCATACACTCTTCTCCCTCCACACACAAACACAGTAAATAAATGTAAAGTACATTTAAAAAATTTTTTTTAAACCTTACAAAATGGCCTTCTGTGGAAATCACTTTCACAGAGATAAAATTGCTGTCAATAAAACACGCTTTTTATTTTGAAAAATTAAAAGAAGCAGCAAGCAGTAGGAAGGGTCTTCCAGAGGAAGGGTTCAGAGGACTTCATGGGAGATGATAGGTCCCAGCACTAAGAAAAGAGACATCAATGGTACAGCAGGAACTCTAAGATCTGAAGAGAAGCCATAGCAGTTAGCAACATGACACTGCACCTCATAAATGTCACAGTCAATTTAAACTATAGCAGAGCAGGGGCTTGAACTCAGAAAGACCCAAGTTTAATCTTACCTGTGCCATGCTCTGACTGCACAGTTAATTCAACTTTAGAAACTTCAAGAGAACCAATAAAAGATTTACAACTGAAATGGGGGCAGAGAAATGTCAAATTTTATTTAGGAAGATAAAGAGGTCCTAATAAAATTATTAAACTTTAAAAGTTAATACATATCAACTTCTTTACATACAGAAATGTAATGATACTTTTACAGTATTATTATAATAACATACAATATATAATAATAATATATGGACTAGTTGTCACTAGCATATATTAAAGTGGAAATTTCTGGTTACTTGAGAGACTCAGTTGCATCATCTGATGCTTTCCTGGAAACTGTCTTATGAGAGGATGTTTTGCTGAAGCAGACATGAGGGAGGCTGTTTTCCTGAGAACAGACACATGGTGTTTTCCTGGAAGCTGCCTGGAAAGGGAGCATGTGGTTTTGCTGGAGTAGATGTTTGAGAGGACTCATGATGTTTGGGAAGGGTATAACCCAACAGGCAGTGGACAATGTTGGGTATTGAGTCACCTTACCACTCACTCTTTGCTGGTCTTCACTGGTCCTTGCTGTCACTGGTCTTCACTGATGACACTGTGGCATTGGTTTGCCTTGCCTTCTTTGCTGATTATCATTTCTTGTGACTCTATAGAGAGAAACTCATCTGAAGAACTTCTTGTGATATTCTGACAGTTTCCTGCCACTCCCAAGGAATTGGGTTGATTGGCAGAGCTTTGCAGTTTCTTCTGGATCTAACTGCTATTGCTGACTTATGTATAGTGTTTGAAAGTGGATCCACCTACTGATGCTGATTCATGTGAACTGAACTGCTGATATCCTGACAATGAAGACTGAAATCACCTCAAAGAACCATTTCCAAACAAGTCCCCATCCCCCTTCGCCCTATTAACATTTCCTTCCACTACTTCTGGTGGGTGGTGGGCTAGAAGGGAAGTTAAAACATTTAAAAACCTTTATTAAAGTAAATTTTTAAAAACCTAAGCCTACAGTTTATAGCCTTGCCAATGTGTCAATGCTAGTTTTCCAATTCAAGGAAGGTCTTGTTCTTTTGTTGTATGACTGAGCTTTTAATGGCTGCGCTCTATCTCTCCAGCTCCTTTGAGGAAATTCTTGATTCTTCTCTTTATGTGACAGCGACTTTGTGGTCATCAGCTTTAAATGTAGGAAGACACAAAACCCAATTGCTTTAACACAGCCATTGTAGTCAGTTTTTTTTTTCCCATCAAATTTTCTTCTATAGAGGTTTCTTTCTTTCTTTCTTTCTTTCTTTCTTTCTTTCTTTCTTTCTTTCTTCCTTCCTTCCTTCCTTCCTTCTTTCCTTCCTTCCTTTCTTTCTTTCTTTTTTTATTGTGCCATATTTGGGGCATCCTGTAGGCATCTTCTATTTGTGTGTGAACTGTAAAGTATAGGAGCATTTCCCTTGAATAGCTTTGTCTTCCTGTGTCACCCACACACTCCCAGTACTGGGAGCTAGAGGTCGGCTTCATGCCATGAAAGAGCTTAACTTACACCCTAGTGCTGAATTCCTACATGGAGACAGCATTCAGGAGGTTGACCAAACATAACTACATCATGAAATCCAAACTAGTTCTAGCTACAACTCAAGTCACCTCTAGTTCAGTACCCAGAAGGAGAATAACTACCAGGGATCGTGTTGGAGACTGAGATAGAAGAACAGGTTGGTTACAAAGTCAAATGATTTCTGTTAAAATATCTTCCTTTGGTATACTTGGGGCAAATGTGTGATCTCATGATCATATCTTAGAGTTTCTTACAGAGTCTCAGCTGGCTCATCATCAAGTGAAGATGGAGCCAGCTCCCAAGGTTACTATGTGATCTCATGTGGTTACAAGATATCTGTCTCACAGAATCAGAAAGCAATGCATTGAAGGGATGCATGGTCTCTGACCTATAGTTATGGATAGATGGCAAACAAGAATATATGGATGCTAGAATGTGCAAAATCAATAGTATCTCATTGAGTCTGAGGATAGTATTTACCACCCAAAGTCTCAAAGACTCAGGGTTTCTTCTCAGGGGTTAGTTTCACTTAAAAGCAGTTAGAATAGACTGCTTAAGGGTAAGACTGCTTAAGGATGCTTAAGGGCTATAGCACAGAGTGTAGCCTCCAGGCATAGAGAAAGATGCTGTAGTGGTGAATTCAAATGACATCAGCCTATAAGGAAGCCCTGCCTTTCCAGGGTTGCCTCTTCTTTCCCAATAGAAAGGCAAGAGTGAGTGAATAAATACATTCACACACACACACACACACACACACACACACACACACACACACACACAAGAACAAGCCCAACTCTTGTATTGTTTCATTCTATTTTTGTCTCGAGCAGGCCTAAACCAGCTATGTAGAGCAGACTGGTCCCAAACTGAAGGTGATCCTGTGCCTCAGCTTCTCTAGTGCTAGGACAAGTTGTGCTGTTATATACAGCTCCCAACCCAGTTTGGGACAATTTCCTATAAAGTTAAGGGTCAGGCAAGATCTTTTTCTATTCCTTCCTCAGGAAAACATTATGAAAGTTCAATTCATGGATGCTTTGGTACAAATAAAGAAACAAGAGACCAGCCTCATCGGTTCTCACTTACAATGTCTATGTATGAACAGAGAAGGCCAAGTACTCTCCATGTTTGTGGTACTTAGCTTTTCTGAGGAGGTACTAGAAGCTGTCACCCTCTTCTCCATGCCCATCCTCTCAGCCAGTCTCTAATCCTTCACATCCAGGCTAAGGAGGACAGGGCTAAGACTAGATAAAGTAGAGACTTAAAGCCAGTTGCTGGGGTGAGAGGGGTTGGATCAGGGGTTGAAGAAAACTGGCCTCATTAATGTGAGGAGAATGAAAATGGAAGTCTCAGGGTATAAAAATATGTTTAATAAGATTTATGTGTTTCATTTCTCCTTTCTCGAACCTTGGGTGTATCATTGACCAGGATAACTCTTTTATTTTAGTGGTTCGAAATATAGTGTATAGATGTTTGAGAAATTAGAAATTAGTACTTGTAAAGCAGATGAAGAACTATTGTTTTCCTTTACAAAATGTCTCCTTGCAACTTTCTTTAACTGCTTTCATAATGCTTAAAGTGGGATGTATTTCATAGAGATTCATTACCCTGAACAGGAAGGTATATATCTAGCCTTAAAGTCTTCCCTGCCTCTGACTGTCACCCTCAGCTAGAGACTGATCGAGGAAATGGTGAGACACTGGTGGATTTTTAATGCTGCTCTTTGCACTCATCCCTGGCCCCTGTCCTGGCTGCTGAACACTTTGACCTTTCTGTGTCGCTCTCATATAAAAAGAGAAGCATCTGAGTAAGAAATCAGTCTCAGTGGGTAGAAGAGCAAGGAGGGGTGTATGGACCTTGGGAGCATGAGCTGAGCTAAGAAGAGAAACAGAAGGTGAGAGAGCCGGTTGCAGTAAAGGGGTGTTTCAAACCAAGACTCAGTCAGTTGAAGGGCTCTGTCACCCTGACGGGGAGCTTGACAGAAAGTACAGGCCTGCCTCAGGACAAGTTGGAAAGGAATGTTTAGCTCTACCATACAACTCATGAATAGCATCCCTGGTTCTCTATAGCTCAGGAAAACTAGAAAGAGGTCAGGGATAGTAGGCTTCTCTACTGCAGCTGTCTTCTTCAACCAGAAAGATCGTTTCCTAAAGCAGAGTCTCCAGCAGTATGCTTCTGCATTTAGAGCAGCCTGCCCCTGTTCTCCTTGATTTCCTTCATCATATTTAGTTGGCAGCAGGTCCCTGGGGATCCTGGCAGACCTTTTTCTTTTGAGAAGGCTTGATGGACAAAGGTTGATGAACAAGCCTTCACAACCAGTCCTAAAATTGATCTCAGGCAACAGCTAGTGTTGATCTCTCTCTTCCCAGAGCTCCTTATTCTCAGCTATGCCTCTAGTATCTACCACAGTGCACCAGGAGTCAGAATGTCAACTTCTCTCAAGAGTCTGAGCCCATGTAGATGATCTCGGGGTCTTTCTTCTCACCCTCCTTCCCTGTTCAATTGTGGTACAAGAAGACTTAGAGATACTGTCACCTTATTCACTTGAGGCAGATCTTGAAAGAACAGTAGCTGGGTGTGGTCTGCTAACCACATTCTACAAGCCTGGACCCTGACTCCCTCCTTGGAGGTAAAGCCAAGCAGAACTTTACATTTCTGCCTTTGATGGGTGCCCCATAATGAATCATCCACAAAATAAGAAAACACAACTATACCAGAATAAAAAAAAATTTAGTTTTGTGTATTTTTTCAGAGACATAAAATATAGCAAATTTAAAGCTCCTTCCAAAAGCACAACTCTCTTGGTTCCTGGGTAGAACAGAGGAAAATGACCTGGTTATCAGGCAGTAAGCCCAAGTCTTGGCCTCTACAGGAGGCTATTGAGTTAAAGGACATCACAGATACTTTTAATGTTTTTCATTTTTCACTTTAAAGGGTCTTTTTGTTGTAGACATGCTTGTGCTAGTGCCTACAGAGGCTAGAACTGTGATCAGACCCCCTCCTGGAGCTGAAGTTCTAAGAGGTTGCGAAGCACCTGATGAGATGCTGGGAACTGAACCTGTGTCCTGTGGAAGATCAACTAGTAAGTGCTGAGCAAACACCAAGCCATCTGTTCACCTGTCCACCATCACTTTTAGGTATCTTTCTTCATTCCTTAGAAAGGAAAAACAATAAAAGCTTTACGAGAATTCATCATAAAGTCTGTGAAGCTGGACAGTGTTGTGCTTATGAAATCCCATGGATGCCAAGACATGCTTTGTAGACATGTGTGTGCACACTGCCAGCCATGTGAATGCTGGCAATTGGTGGGCAATCAGGAGAATGAGGATTTACCTAACTTTCCCCAGAGGAAGAGGAAATGAGAAATGGTTTCATTATCAAGTCAATGAACACTGGAGGCAGAATTAAGTAGATGCTAAGAAGAATTAATCCACCTTTCACCTCTGCCAGTGGGTGTTTGTACAAGCCACAGTATCTCTTTGTTCAAGCATGGAACCCAGAAGGGGACAGCATCCTGTGAACCAGCAGGTAGGAATGAGCTATGTGCAAATGACCCTTGTCTCTATCTGTGAAACCGACAGTGCTGTGCTTATGAAAGCACATGAATGCCTAGACATGCTTTGTAGACATGTATGTGCATGCACACTGCAGAATACTCTAGTGTCTTTCACAAGAAAACCCAGATGCATAAGTAGCCAAAGAATCCACATGTCCACAAACCGGTAAACCTGTATCTGTTACCAAAAGCCTAAAGCAAAACAATCTTTAAAAGTGCAGTGTAAAAACAGTCTGGTAAAGGCTGTGAGTGGACTCTTTGAGGCCAGAGATGGATCATATGCCTTGGGGAAATTCCCGAGTAGCTCTAGGGCTTGCAGCAGTGTCTGAAGAAACATTTGTGGAATGAATGAAAGATGATGGTGGGTGATTGACATCTGATTAATAACAGGCAAATTTAAAGGAGTCTACCCTTCCTTCCCTGGTGGTTTTCACTTTCTGATTTTTCACCTGCCTCAAGTCTGTGATAGCTTTTACAGGCATTATTCCAATATCATCAGATTTTGGGAGTCCTTTCACCCAGGAGAAAAAGAGAAGCTCAAGGAGAAATGAGTCATACAAGTTGATTCAGATATATGGTGATGGTTCTTGACACACAAATCTGACTTTGAATTCACAAGCTACCAAATGATCAACAAGAGGTTTATCTGTGTCCTGTTGTATGTGTGAGCATGTGACCTGCATCTGCAAACCTTCAGCCTTCTTGCCAATTACAGCAACATGTCCATGGGGAGACTCAGCCTTGTTGCTGAGGTATGCAAACTCCCATCTTGCCCCTCCTCGTTTAGTAGCTCAGCTAGCATACTGGAATATTTTCTTTCTGTGAAAACTCTAGAATGAACCTCATTTTAGACTCTAATAAATCCAGTTCTGAAAACAGCTCTTGCTCCTGTCCATGTGTCTTGTTCTATTTTTAATCCCTGTACAGAGAGAGATTACACCTTCCACTAGCGGTTGCTGGCCATCACTGGCTGCATCATTGATACATTCTGATGTTCCTTCTCCCTCTCAGGTGCCCTCTGTAGCTAACCTTCCAGCAGACAGCATGCCATTGCCATTAAAGAGTTCCCAGAGCCCATTACAGAATGATGACCTTGGCATTCCTCTGCCTGGTGTCAGGTCCCTCTCCACAGACAGCTATGAGAACTGGCTTTCTCTAGCACTCCATCATTCAGAACCTAGATGCTGGCTTCCACTGACCTTTTGGGTTTTTAATTTCAGCCTTATTTTCCTTCTCCCAGCTTTTTTCTCTTATCAGCTTCAGCGAGCTCCATTTTAGGTCAAATTTAGCCAGACTTTCCCTTTCTCCATTTAGTTTCAGAGTTCTCCTGACAGCTCATTCTTTTCCTTTGCACTTTGAAGACTGTCATAGGGTGAAGTTACAGTTTTGATTAATGCAAAAGTAGATAGACTAGTACTAGAAAGATTGGAAAGAAAATAGTTACTTAGCAGGAACTCCTGCAAGCTTTAGGAAAGGGGCAGCCAGGGACAAGTTCTATATCTGGGTGAAGCTGAGATGGTCCTAGATGCTGTTAGAAGTGGGTGTGTGTTCCGGAATGGAAGTAGTCAGAGTAAGAAATAGAGAAGGAAAGAAGCCATACTGTCAGAGTGGGGCACTTCACTGAAGACTAGAATCTAGCAGAGATAGAAAAGAACTGAGGAACAGAGCCCATGATACTTGAGCACAGGCACTATAACTTGCTACTGCGAAGGTCTTGAGCAGGGACAAGCACAGGGACACAGGGAAGTCAGAGACTGGAGAAATGGTGGGAGAGAGAAACTGGAGAAATAGAGGCTGGGGCACTAGTTCAGGTCCCTGTAAGGCTCTAAAAGATCTGAGAAGGCTTTACAAGTGATTGTTTGATCTATATTCTGAAAAGCAGTTACCAAAGCTGCACTAAAGAGAAAGGTCAGTGATGGGTGAGAGAAAAGTATGGGAAAAGTCCATGAGCTCTGCAGAACCATCTCAGTAGAAGCTGGAGCTCAGGGGCAAACTCAGAGTGTGACTGTAAGCTGCAGTAGGGGAGGGGGGAAGAGCTTTTAAGGCCTCCACAAGTAGAGAATCTCTGGATGATCCCAAATGCTCAAGGTGTGAAAGTTTATATGTTCTGATAGCTATGACTTAGAAAATTCAAGATTATATAGACATTTTAATAACTTTAGCATTATTGCTCCAAAGGAAAGTTACTATAAATATAATAATTTTTTCTTTTATGACTACAGGTCTTCGTACTTTTTACTTAGCTTTAAATCTACTATTTCCCCCTCTCATATTGCAAAACCTTATGAAAAAAACTGCTATGAAAGACTGTTTTATGAAAATATTTCTCCTTATACAAACTGAGAAAAATCTCAAGAGTTTGCTGGCCTTAACATCTAAAGAAAGGAAAGTGCAGAGGAGATAAGCGGCCAGTGTTCATGGCCAGTGTTTGTGGCCAACGCGTTCCTCGTCCTCCAAGTTGTAATGGTCACCTTAGATAGGCAGAACAGAATGGGGTCGGTATTGATCTGCATACACTTAGATTTGTCTATATGCTGCTTGTCTCCTCGGTGGCTTTCCAGTCTTATGGCCTCTGTGGAATTCAGCCTCACATCTATGACGTAGGGAAGATCTACAAGGAAGGTACAACCCGATCCTCTGGAAGATTCCTTCACTGTGAGGCCATTCTTGAAGGTGTCTGCGACAATGCACATAAGTAATCTACTTCAAATTGCAAATGTTTGTCTCAACTGCAGGAAGGAATATCTTATATAATTGAACCAAAAAGAGGCTCATGTACTCAGCAAAGAAATGTTTTAAGTCTTGGAACCTATTTGTTTTATTCTCCCTATCCAGGACTAGGTAACACAAAGCCTTCTGATGTGGACACAAGCAAAGGCCGTGAATAAACTCACCTGTCAAAACAATGAAATAGGCCTTAAAAGGATGTTCAATATATTCCAAAGCAACCCTGGAAAACAAATGCATAAACATCATTGCACTTTCTGTTTTATGTGCTGTTTTATTCCAGGCGAAGCTCAGATGATTTATGAAGCAATATCAGAGACAGTGATACAAAGAGAGACCTTTAGAGGGACATAAAGGCGTGTAGATAACAGGATGCAGAATGCCATCGCACAAGAATGGCTCCAAAGGATCCTTGTTAGGATCCACCTAGGATCATTCTGAGCCTGCTAGAAAGACCAGCACAAAAGGAGACCTGAGGTGTGACCCACAGTGGTCATAATGTGAATTCTTTACGCAGAGCAGTGTATGTCAACGTAGTTTGAGTGGCCCAAGCCGAGTGAGCTCTCCTTTTCTCAAGGACAACACCAAGCAGAGCTGGAGGAAAAATAAAAGAAATGAGAAAGCTAGGGGGTGGTAGATTCCTGTTATCTTAGCATTTGGGGGCTTGGAGTTAACCTCTGATGCGTGGTGAGGTCTAGATCACCTTGGTCACTCAGCAAAACTCTTTCAAAACCCCAAACAAACCAGAAACCACAAAACTGACAAAAGATACCTGTTATTCTATGTAATAATGAGGGAAATGCACTGAGGAAACAGGTGGGAAGTGGGCACATTTGTGTCCAGGGATGGAGCAAACAAACAAAAAGGAGTCGGGATCACTGGAGGCCTTTGCAGCTGATGGGAGATCTTGCCACAGACCTTACTGCTCCCTCCAATCCTAATGGATTCCCCCAATTCTCTGTCATCTCCAAATATTAACATTTTAAAATATGTATTTACTTGTATCTACGTACTTAAACGTTTTTCCTGCATGCACATTTTTCAGTATGTCCATGCCTAGAATGCAAATGGCCGAAAGAAAGTATCAGATCTCAGGAACTGGAGCTGCAGTCAGTCGTACGCCATCCAGGCTTGTGACTGGAATCTGGGTCTTCTGCAATGCTCTTAACTACTAAACCATCTCTCCAGCACACCCTTTACAGAGAGATCTATTTATCTGTTGCTCCAAATATACAACTTTAACATTTTCATAAATTCTTTTAGAATTTTATATAATATGCTTTGACCATTCCTCACCACATTCCCCCAATGTTTCCCAGGTCCACGCACTTCACTCACCTACCCAAATCTGTATCCTTAATTTCTTTGCATTATTGAGTCCAAGTTGTGCCACCATTTTGGTGTGGGGTCATCCATCTGATCACAGGCTACTTAGCATAGGCCATCCCTTTAAAGAGAAATACGCTACCTTTCTTAGTAGCCATCATTTTGCCAGTAGTTCCTCAGCCATATATAGAAGTTTGTATCTACCTTCTCTTTCCATACTTCTCTGTCTTGAACTGACACAGGTCTTATGTAAGACAACAACTATGGGTTCATATGTACAAATGTGGCCCTGTTCTGGCTCTACCATTGGAGTTTTCAGTCATCATTGAGCACCAGGTTAGAATGAAAGGGACAAAACTTGTCCGGGAGGAGTGTGGGGTAGTTTGAATATGTATGATCCCATCGATTCATGTGATTGAATGCTTAGACCATAAGAAGTGACACTATTGGGAAATGTGGCCTTGTTGGAATAGGTATGGCTTTGTTGAAGGGGAAGTGCGTCACTGTGGGGGCAGGCTTTGAGGTCTCGATATTTAAGTTCTGACCAGTGTGGAGATTCCTCCAAGATATTTGAAGAAGACAGTTTCCTTCTGGATCCCTTCGGATCAAGATGTAGCACCAAGTCTGCCTGCATGATGATAATGGACTAAACCTCTGAACCTGTGAGCCAGCCCCAGTTAAATGTTTACTTTTGTAAGAATTGCCATGGTCATGATGTCTCCTCACAGAGATAAAACTGTAACTCAGACAGAATAGGTTTTCAGGAACTCACTTGACTTAAGTGCCAGGGAGAAAAAGTCAAGATGGTTTTCAGTGTTAGAGCTCTCTTTATTCAGTAGTAACAGGGCTATAGAAAACTTGTGGAGTGGGTAGGGGGTTCTCAGGGTACACTTGTACATTGTTGGTTGGTGGTGAGCTACTAAGAATGCTTTATCTACCTGAAGAGGTATCCCAGGTACTTACTGGACATGTCCTTATAGGAAGAGAAGAAATTAAGCCTGTAATTTTGTTTTCAGACGTTGTGACTACTCCAAAGGTAGTGAAAGTGGCAGTTGAGAGGATTTATGTTCCATGATGAGTAGGCCCAGAACAGGGAGGGAGAGATCCTTACTTCTGCTCTTCTCAAGATGAGATTTTCTGGTTTGGACACATCTAGACCTCACTCTTGCTCCAGCCTCCCACACAGTTGCATGTAGCCCCACATGCAGCTTATCTATTGGGACAAAAAGTGGTTACACTGCAGCCATTAGCCACCTCTGGATCCTTCAGTTTTTCTTTCCCATCTTCTACAAATGACCTCTAGCTAGACTATTATTCTGCTCAGTGGACATAGTATTAAACAGACTCCATGTTTCTCATTGTTATACCCATAGATAAGTGACTCAGTTGTCACCAGAGAGGCATCTTTTTGCAGTAGATTGAAATTAACATAGAGACACACAACCGGTCAAGGTTCATATAGCATGAAACTGTGGAATGGTCTAAATGTGCATTTTACTTCAGCAAATTAGAGCACGCTTCTGTTCCGGAGAAACCAAGCTGGCAAGCATCACTAATGACTACCTTGCAATGGCAAGACCTCACTCCAGGTGTTCTGCCTTTGCTCATCTCATTACATGTCTTTTAGTCCTTATTATAATCCTATGGCATGAGTGTTGTTACTTAACTTTACATCTGTTAAGACAGAAGCTTACTAAGCTGAGGCAAAAGATACTCACTAGGAATGGCATGCTTATGGCCTCAACACACACACACACACACACACACACACACACACACACACACACACACACGGTTCTTTTTGCCTTGTCTTCTCTGCAAGCCCCACTTAAACTGTAAAAGTGGATTTGTGGGGAGAAATGCGCATGTGCCAGGCACACCTGAACAAGGGTAATATGGCATAGAGAGACATGCCATGGATGGATTAAATCCAAAAGAGCTGACTGCTAGACTGAAATTTGGAAAGTTTCAAAAACCAAGATCTCATGTCCCAAGTCTAGAGCACTGCTTCCATGCCTTGAGGACTTGACTCTCTCTTGTGATGGCCTGTAAGCGTACTATGCACTTGTGACAAAAGGCAGAAACAAGACTGTTTAGAAAAAGCACAGGGCACTAATCCTGATGAGGAAGGAGTATGGTCAATGTATCTCAGCATGAAAGCTTAAAAGCTTACATGAAATTCCACCAAGCATGAAAGAGTAATTCTGGGGACCTTGGTGGGAAGAGACTCTAAAGGAGTGGGTGAATCATGATCAATGCTGACCTGAACTGCTCAGGCCCTTCTGGCAGATTTTCTTAGGTATATGAAACTAATGCTTATTGTATACTGGTAAATAAAAAGAATTGCAAATCTTAGTATGTTTTGTGAAGAATTACAGATATGTAGAAGGCTACAGATAAACAATACTGGCCCTGAACAAGACAAGAAACAGTTAAAAGCAGTAGAAGAAACAGATCTGTTGGGAAATGGGAAACATTAATTGTATAGCAAGGGGCATGGTTCTACTTTAATGGTGTGACCAAAATTGTGGGTAAAACATAACATTCTACTGGAAGAAAAGCAGAAGAGGCAGGATCTGTGCGTGTGCAGGGCTGGGGGTGGAGAAAGCAAGCCACAGTCACATTTTTTACAGGTCAGTAGATAACACCTCATCCCACTGAGGGAGGAGTGAAGCCTGCCAAGTTACTGTTGTTCTGTATGAACAAGAAGGAAGTATGAACTCTTGTTAATTTACGGGCCCTTTATTTATCTGTCTGCCCCTCAGGGATCTGTCCAGCTTTTACTTTCTGGAGCCTGAATCTTAGAGTCAAGACTCAGATGCTAGAGACCTGGGACAGATCCACAGTGACGATACTGTGAGGGAATGAGACACTGCAGCTGGTCTAGCTTGAGCTGAGGACCAGCCCCATGGAGTAACAGAATCATCACACCTTCCCCTCTGTTTTTCTCTCCTCTTTGATCTCCCTGCAGGTTTCTTACCACCTTCCCCATTTGGGGCTATACTTCCATGTTCCAAGCACCTCTTTAAACCACATGCTGTCTTCAGATGCAAGCATTCTACCACTTCTTCTGGAGTTCTATCTACTATTTTCCTTGCTCTGGAGTCTGGGGCTCAGGAAAATCCCTTTGTTTCTGGCCCACCTTGCTCTTCATTCTTACATCTATGTCTTAATGACTTCTAGGGAAACTAGACTTGTTCTGCAAGGTCAGGAGTTGATCACAGGTGGTAACACTGGCACTCATTGTCCCTTAGAACCAGTTGTCCTCTGAATCTCTGCCCAGTTGCCAGCTTCAGTTCTCTGCTCCAAAGCCAATGAAGACAATTCTGTGGACAAAAACTATGGACTCTCCAAACCTGAAAAATGGTGTATCAGGTACACGGGCAGGAAATACTCTATTCAGTCAGGTTCGGAACTTGGCACATATAATTTTGGCATAGAATATTGTCACAATACTTCTTTTTTATTATTATTATCTTCTCTCAATGCACCAACTTTGTATGTTAAACTTTATTATGTATACATATATGTAGAATAAAAAGTGGACTTTACTATCTCAGCAACAGAGCTTTTGAGTCAAGGACCAAAATCTAGCCCCTCCCCCCCAAGAGCTTCTTACATAAAATGTCAGAATGACTGCATATAAAGTGTATGAAACTCAAGTCATACTTAGTTATTTCTATTTCCCAAACACAGTAAGCAATGATGAAATGTTTGCTTTATTGGACTCTTTAGGGGAAAATGCAAGAAAATGTATCTGTCCATATTCAGAGCAAGTACAAGGTTTACCCCTAAACATTTGTTTTAAGGGTAAATGTTAAGATAACATTTTTTATTTTTTATTTTAACATTTATCTATTCATCATCTATATGAGATATTGAGAGAGAGAGAGAGAGAGAGAGAGAGAGAGAGAGAGACAGAGACAGAGACAGAGACAGAGACAGAGACAGAGAGTTTAGTCTTAGGGCTTGGAATAAACCCTTGAGGTTGAGAGTGCTACTTCTGAAAAACGGAGTCTTGTTCAGTTAATTTCCCCACAATCAGCCATTAAATATATACTATCTAAACTTCATTACAGTCTTGGGGGTAGTTAGGGCTTCCTGACTTTTTTTTTTTATCTATGCTGAGGAACAAACCCAGGGTCTTGTTCATGCTAGACAAAGGCCTGGCCATTGATTAGCATCCCAGGCCTCTGCAGACAACTGACAATTTTACAATGTTTAATCATCAACACAGAATTTCTTTTTTTTCCAGGCCAAGAACTGAGGAAGACAGTGAGTGACAGATGGGGCAGTCCATCTGGAAGACAGTCTACTGCCTGCAGTTTTCCTTCGGTCAGCACGATTGCCTGGGTTTATTCCTGAGCTCGCTGTGGAGAGCTTTGTTACTCACATCTCTATTTTTTCTCAGTCGGGCTTTTAAAAAGATTATTTTACTGTATAATTTGTCTTATTTAATTTTTTCTTTATAGAAGCAAGAACCCATTACCTACACAATTTATACTTTCTCATGGTTAAAGTCCATAACAATGCTTCCATGAGGGTTTTAGGACTATACTTTTGAAAATAACATACCATGTCTCCTTGAAAGCAAAGTAAGACGTCATATACTAAACATTCTTATGGTCATGCACAATATGAAAGAAGAGTAAATCAACAGAAACAATTAAAATATGTCACATGAAATGAAAAGAATGATGACCCATGGAAAAGATGTTTTTCAATTTGACAGTTTGGAATGGAGGCACACCCTGAGGGTGCACTGGGATTCATGAAGAAACAGAATATATTCTCAAAACACAAAAAATTAGATTCTAGGATTCTTCAGAATATACTCCAAAGCATTTGTGAAGCCTAAATTAAGCATGATGGGTATAAATATAGAGTGTCTGTAGAAATTGAAAACCTTATTTGGAAAATTGAGCTATTCAAATATTAATACATAACTTAAAAATACAAGAGTAGATGGAACAACAGAATCTAGAAGGGTTACTTGGGAGCATAATCTGGCCAGATTTTAGGTTTAAAGGTCAAGATTAACTAAAGGGGAGGGGAAATAGACTGAAATTTGAAGGCTGTGATAAATGTGATCTTTGTAGGAATAGATATATCAGAGTTCTTCAGAATATCATATGTTTTCTCGTATTCTAAGACTAGTTGAGTTTCAGTTATTAAGTAACATGATCTGAAAATACATATATTAAAGCAAATGAATAGTTAAAATGCATTCTGGACACTAAAACTGAATTAGTCTTATCACAAGACTGACTTACAAATTTGTTTTAATTAAACACACACACACACACACAGAGAGAGAGAGAGAAAGAGAGAGAGAGAGAGAGAGAGAGAGAGAGAGAGAGAGAGAGAGAGAGAGAGAGAGAGGGAGAGAGAGGGGGGGTTCATTTTATTATGGAATCCTCTTTTACAAACTGGATACCTTCTTCAGTCAGAACTCTACATCTATTCTGACTGTACTCCCAAAAGGTATTAACTTATTTTCTTATGACTTCTTTGTGTGTGTGTGTGTGTGTGTGTGTGTGTTTGCATGCATGTGTATTGGGTCAGTGCATTTGCATGTATGTGCAGACCAATCATCAACTGCAACAAAATATGCCTTTAAAAAAAAGACAGACAAAATTGACTTCATGAGGCTGGAAACTTACAACTAGTGGTACTGGATTTAAGCTAGCAATGGGTCTCAAAAACTTAAATGCACAGCTTAATCCTGCCTTTCCAAGCTGCAAGGCCATTATATCTCAGTGGCTCATTTGTATCTGCCTCCCCAGCACTGGGATTACAAGCACATACTACCAAGCTCTGCTTTAGAAATGTGGGTTCTGGGCATTGACATTGGGTCTTGATACTTTATCAACCAACCCAACTCCCTAGCTTTACCTTGCATATTTGCCTCTTCTGTCGGTTTAGGTTGTTAGAACATTATCTTCATTTTCAAAATACAGAAATTGAGGCATAAAGAAAGTTGGTGTCAGCAGCCGGATGGAGCAGAGCCCAAATCTAGGACTCAAGCGCAACTCAAAATCTAAAACCAGCAGTTATAATAGTTGGTGCCCGACTCCTCACTGACTATGTGACTCTGGCCTTTTCCCAGGTAATAAGTAATGATACTGAGAGTTTCATGAGCTCAAACAGTATGCATATCCCAGGAGCTGGGCAGCGTGCCTGCAGCAAACTGCAATGGATTCTGGGGTTATCTGTTTACTTCTTTCTGCAAAATAGAGACAGGCACTAGCAAAATTAGCCCACATCCCTCTCAAGCCACATCATTCCAGAAAGCGCTGCTGGGCACTCATCAGAGAGGGATTGTGGTGGGTTGTCGAGCCCACATCATTTTTAACTTTTAGAATGCTACAGGTTTATGCAACTGAACAAAGTCCAGAAAGAAATTGCAATAAAAGACAGACTGGAGTAATAGACCATCCTGAAGTCCTCCTGGAGGCTGATGATCGTGCTGGCATCCTGCTGGTCTGGATTCGGGGGTACTATCCCACAGATTAAACAAAAGCCTGAGGAATCAGTAAAAGGATCCCATGGCAGCTCCTAGCATGTGCCAACTCCCCCTCATCTACCTGGCCGCTTTCATGGAATGGAATGATAATGAGCTGCAGATAGGAGAGTCCATCTGGCGGACACTTTAAATATCAAGGGATTCCACCTTTCTTTTGGAGTGTGCCTTGAGCCATAAATAAAAGACAATGAAAGAGACCTAGAAACAGGTAAAAGGGTAGAGCCCATGGTAAGCTCGTGCTTAACTTCATAAGAAACTGCAGGACCATCTTGTTAGCATTTCCACCATTTTACATCTGTATCTATAGCCCATGAGATTTATGCTTACACCATGTCTTCACCAATGTTTTGTACTTTAGCTTTTATTTTCATCTCTTTAATAACCCATCATAGTGAGTGTATTTTAATATAAGTATTTGCCACTCATGTCTTCTTTGATGGAGTGTCTGTTAAGAAGTTTTGTTCATTTAAACGAGGTCGTGTTCCTATTATTGAGTTTTAAGCACTCTTTGTCTGTTGTGGTACAAGTAGTTCCTTGGGGATCTCTCCTTCCTTATCACACCAGCAAGAGCATGTCCTAACAATGTGGCTGGGTGCAAGTGCTTATATCAACTTTCCTGATCTCTCCCTGACTCTGTTATAAGTGTTTATTCCTCAGCTGATTCCACTTATGAGGTTAAAGAGATTCCTACATGGCTACTTTGAATGAATGAAACTTTGCCCAAGTTATTTTGTTATTTTGAACTACTGGTGTTGTGGGAGAAATTCAACTGTAAAATGTGACTTTTCATAACTGCACACATCCCTCTGCACAAAGATGGAAGTTGGGGATGTGCCTTGTGTTCAAACTTCACTGGGTACATAGGAGGAAGCTTTACTTCTAAGAGACAATAAGTGTATGTTTCTGGGGATGCATCCCCTATATGTCTATTCTCTAAAAGGGTGACCTGTATGGATTCCATTGGTTACCTGTAACGATTCCAGTAGTTGCCTGCAAGGATTCAATTGGTTACCCATAAGGATCCCATTGGTTACCTGTAAGGATTTCAGTGGTTACCTGTATGGATTCCATAGAAGGAAACTGAAATGCAGAAACTGAAATCCATTGTTACACTATGCTAGGTCATGATGGGAATGGCCTCACTTGCTACATGGGATGAATGCCTTCCGTTCTCACATGCTACCTAATGTAAGAAGACTCCATTCATGAGATAATGGAAATGTGAGTATAAGGATACATCACAGTATCTGGATACAGCTATTGACAAATTCCAGAGGGTCCTGGGATGATGGTCTAGTGGGTAATCATTTTTACTGTGTTTGTATAAAAACCCACCTAAAATCAAATTCCTAACACTTAAACAAAAAGTCAGGTGTGACTAGATGCATGGGTGACATCCTCCTTTGGCTTATGAATTTACACACACACACACACACACACACACACACACACACACACATGTCCAGTGTGTAAATGCAATGGAGCAAATACTTGTACACTCTTATCTAATTCTTACATTGTCACACTACTCAAGATGTGATGGTGTCAGAATTTTAGAATGTTAAGAGATGGGAACTTGGTATAAGTCATAAAGGTGAAGGTGAGATTTGATGACTAAAATGAAAAAAAAAAAAAACTCCTCATTGTGTTTTCTCTTTTTAAACCTTAGAGATTCATTGAGAAAGCCACCATGTAAAAGGAGGTAAAGAGCCTCCAATAGAACCAGCCATGCTGGAATCCTTCTGGCTTCTAGCACTAGAAAATGATGCCTTCCAGCCTCCAGAATTGTAGGTGATGCTTGGTTATAGCCTGAATTAATAAAAACAGTGAGATTGCATAAGGGCTGCAATGGTTTCCATCCTCATTCCTAAACCTCTTAACAGGCACCAAGATTTCTGATTGAAAACTCTGAAGCTTCATTGAGCAGAGATCTAAAACCACTGACTTGTTCAACTTTCACAAATGTTACAAATGCCCAAGGACTGGTATCAAGTGAAATGAAAAAAAAAAAAAAAAAAAAAAAAAAAAAAAAAAAAAAAAACAGGTGATCCCTGTCTGGTATTGTCTTCTGAACCATGCACAGAAATTACAAGATGCAAATGTATCAATAAATGATGATAATAATTGCAACTTTAAATGTCTTGTAACATTTTTAAAAGTACTTGTTCATGATCTCAGTGGTTCTCATTTTAAAACTGCATACTAAGTCTGAAAGAGAAGTAACTTACCTGAGGCAAAGCTGCTATCTTGGTAGGTTGATACTGGAAACTCTTTGTTCACTTAGGCTAATGAACTGTCAGCTGTGCCCACAGAAACAGGAGGCTCACAGAACTCTGCAAAGAGCCCGACCTTAGTCCCCAACCACTAATGAGCTATCTCTGCCCCAGGTCCTACAGCTGTCCCCAGCATGCAACACCTCAAGGTGAACTACCAATTACACACAGAATCACATACACTAAATTTTGGATCTATGTGGCTGAAAAATACCTTAGCAAAACTAATGTGCAGCTAAGAGTGTTTATAGACAATACAACTCTGGCTTGCTAATATAGTCCACTGTCTCAGTTAGGGTTTCCATTGCTGTGAAGAAATACCATGACCATGGCACCTCTTATAAAAGAAAACATTTAACTGTGGCTGCATTACAGTTTTCAGAGTTTTAGTCAGTTATTATAATGGTGAGGAGCAGAGTGGCACACAGAAGGACGTGGTGCTGGAAAGGTAGCTGACAGTTCTCCCTCCAGATCAGTAGGCAGCAAAAAGTGTGACGATTGATCTGGCCTGAGCCTCTGAAGACCCAAAGCCCACCACCAGTGGCATACTTCCTCCAATAAAGCCACACATACTCCAAAAATGCCAGACCTTTAGTAGTGCCACTCCTCCCTATGACCCTATAGGGGTCATTTTCATTCAAACCATCATACATACAATATCTCTATAATAGTGCCAGAACCACCTGTGCAATTCATTGCTTGCTTGCTTCCTTTCTTCCATCCTCCCTTCTTCCTATCTTCCCTTCTTTCCTTTCCTCCCTCCCTGTTTCCCTTCCTTCATCCTCTCTCCCTCTTTTTCCTCTTCCTTTGTCTTTCACTTTCATATAATACTTGCTCTTACCTTCTTATTTATTTCTCTCTTGAAGTGCTAAGTTTAAGCTCAAGGTCCCATACTCACACTCACAATGTAAGTACTCCATCCCTGTGAAACAAGGGTCCTTGTCAGGTAGTTAGACTACCTGCCTAACTTCACCTCTCCGGTTTCATACACTGCCACACTGTAATGGACACTTAACATTCTAGGATCTCAGTGGTGGGGTGACTTGGACTTGATATATCTTGCCATGACTATTCTTGTGTCAACTTGACACAAGGGAAAAAAATCAATTGAAAAAATCCCCTGTAAACCCCAGCTCTACAGCATTACCTTAATTAGTTATTAATGGAGGAGGAGACAGCCCATTGTGGGTGATGGTTATCCATGGGGCTGGTGGTCCTGAATTCTATAAGAAAACAGACTGAACATGGAGAACAAGATATAGACAGCCCTCCATGACTTTACATCAGCTTTTGTCCCCAGATTCCTTGCCCTGCTTGAGTTCCTGTCTGCACTTTCTTCTGTAATGAACAGTGATTTAGAAGAAAAGGCTTGACAAACCCTTTCCTTCTGATGTTGCTTTGGTCATGGTGTATCATCAGAGTAATAGACACCCAAGACTTTCTTTACGAAGAGTATGTTCCCTCTCTTTTCTTGTATCTTACACACACAACAGACTTTTATCTGTCTGTGGGGGTTGAGTGGGAATGACCCCCATAGCCTCATTTGAATGCTTGTTCTCCAGTTAGTAAAACTGGTTGGAGGAGGTGTGCAACTGGAAACAGGCTTTTAAGTTTCAAAAGGCCATCCGTGATAGGCCTATAGTGTGTTTTCTCTCTCTCTCCCTCTTCTCCCCCCCCCCCTTTCTCTCTCATGTCTCTGGTCAGAATGTAAAGTTCACAGGTACTGCGCCAGTGCCATGCCTGTCTGCCTCCCTCCAATGCTTTGGACGGACACTCTAAAACTGTAAGCAAGTCCCCAGTTAACTGCTTTCTTTATAAAAGTTCCTTGGTCATGGTATCTCTTCACAGCAATAAACCAGTGACTAAGACACCATTCTTTATAATCCTTTGTCAATTTCCCTAAACCTCTCAGGGACAGTTGACTACTATGCTATGCTGGTTCTATCTTACTGTGTGTCTTATTTTCCTATTGTACCTGAAATGACAAGTCCCTGAAAGTAATTGTTTCCCTTCCTGGAGCACCAGCAGACTCCTGCCCTATTCACACATTTTGCATAGTGGAACTAGAGTTTCCTTGTCTAACACCATGTCTGATTTTCTTCCTTTTAACTGGTTGTATTATTTCATAATTTGACAAGCCCAATGGCTTTCATGAAAGAGCCATAACTGGCACGGTTCATAGGAACTTCCTGCACATTATTTGTAGTGAAATAACAGATTATCAGCCAAAGAAAATAAAGTCAGCAACCTAGCTTGTTGTTCAGTGACAACCACCTGGGTCCCCCTTAGTTGTTCAATGAAACAGCCTGAGCTGTGTTCTTAACCCAATTGGCAGCAATGATCTCTGATGCTTACTATCTAATTTGACAATTGATCTAAATAAGGACTTCAGGGATATCAACCAATTTTTTGCAAACTGAGCTGGGAACATTCTTCCATAATCATTAGTCCTTAAATCTCAAGGAAAGACTAGGCCCTGAATGGTATGCTTTGTTTTTTCTCAGCCTTCTGAGTAATGGGGTAATTCTTCAATCACCTTACCTTTATAAGGTTGTGAACTCTGTTACAAAACAACCAACCTTAAAAAAGGAAACTTCAAGTCATAGTTAAATGACCATACCAGCTTTGTGCAATACTGAGGAACAGGTTCTTGAGAAGATGGTGGATGACAGCAAGAGGGAGTGGAGTTAAGCACACAAAAGCAGGTAAGGGATTGGAAAAAGAGTGACCCCCCCACAGGAAACAGCTTGCCAATTGCTGCTTTAGATAAAAAAGTTACAATTAGGATATAGTAAAACAATGAATTTTTTTTTTTTTTTTTTTTTTTTTTGCTTTTTTGACAATTATCAGAAATGTCTACTGATTTAAAAACAGATATGGAATAGGATAAAAAATACAAAGTTTATTGATTTGTTATTGTTGTTCTTGCTGTATTAAAGATAACAAAAAGATTTAATGGTAAGGCTACTGGAATGAATGATGGAATTTGAAAGCAGTGAACTTTTATGTTACCAATACAGACAACGTCCTTGAAAACTAAACAAGTTATCAGGATATTGGGGGATAGAAAAATCAGGTACATGTCAAATTACAGAATAAATGTTAAAGCATGTATAATATCTGTGACTCTGCATAGAGACAGTATGAAAACCCCATGCTGAAACCATTAACCTTGTGGGAGCCCCTGGGGAATGGAGGGATATTAGGAGCATTTATCATTAGAAACTAAAACCTTCTTGTGCACCTACATTCTTAATTTAAATTGCAAGGCTAAAGCATGAAAAATGTTAAAAGGATCCAAAGCAAGTTATAAAACTGTAATGTGCCCCATCCTACTACATGGAATTAAACATATGGAAAACTGAGAGTACGTGTGTAGGAGTCCAGAACTCAGCATCTGCTAGAGGTTCTTTCTGTACAGAGGAGGGGGACTGATAAATCAAAAACCAAGACCCACAAGCTCCTCCCTGAAAAATAGAAGTCAACACCCAACACAGAGCATCTACATGATTACAAATCCTGGAGTCATGTAAGGTTTTCAGGACACACAGCCTTTTCCACTGGTAGAAACAAAAGTTTGAGACTTGGATGAAGTTTAAGGAGCATTTGATCCCTTAAAATACCACAGAGGTGCACAGAGCCAAAGGAATGACATGCAAATTTAAGTATGATTCCACCAATAAGAGAAAGCACTTATACCGGGCATGCTTCTAAATCTGGGTCTGGGTAGATTAGTCACCCAGTCAGAGCACCAATAGGAAATGTAAGGAGCCAACTGTGAAGTTTTTAGAAAACTGCTTGAGAACGTGTACTCAATTATGACGTTAAAGCAGTTTATGTGCATTAGTGATGTCTGCTTTTTGTCTTGCCTCTCCCCCCCTTGAACCTTGAAGATGAGGTTTTTTTTTTTTTTTTTTTTTTTTTTTTTTTTTTTTTTTTGAAACTGTTCTATTTTTCTCCTTTAAGATACAGAAAAAGTTGACTGTAGATGAAAATCCCTCATGTAGTTCTTGGATTTTCATTTCTGTATCATGTTCCTGAGGACCAATGAAATTGCAAAGCACAAGAGAGTCTAACTTTTCCACTAACTTCGAAAATGCCACTGCAAGCAGAATCAGAGCTCACAGAGGAAATGGCTCAGAAAGAACACAAAGAACTCAGCAGTGCACTAACACAGGGAGGAATTTAAATGCCACATGCAAATATCAGGTGACATTTACAAAGCACATAGCCTGTCTAATTCTTCAGTGAGCTAATGTGGTAATTACAGATTTATATTTTACAACAAAATCACCAGATGAGAATCATGTAGCCAGAGAAATTTCAATCAGAGGGGAGAAGCCAAAAAGAATTATTCAACTGACTACCCACTGCGACATGCAGTGCAGTGGGTAGGCTATGCTAATGCTGACTGACTGCACCTTTTTCTCCTGAACAAGCCACATGAGGAGTTGAGTACATGCATAGACTGGATGTATATCCATATTTATTTTCAGGTTTTCATCTGTATCTTTATATCACCACAACTATACCTAAATGCCTACCTTACTTGTTCTTTAGTCTGATATACTGAACACTAGCTATAGGTCTATCTAGTTATGACATACTATACCTGGAAAGACAGGAACAAATGCCTGCTCACCCAAGATGGAAAAAACTGACAATAATACCAAAGCACAAATTGATAAAGAAGTGAGTTCAATGTGGAATATGATGAATGGCTGACTTACTGGAGCAAGGATGTCAGCTGCATTGCCAATAGCCCACTCAAGCCTGGTGACTAATGATGAAGATGAGAACCTGGGAGCTCTCTATATGATGAGGTCCCAGGTTGTCAGAGTCCAAGTTATTTTAACAACAGAATTTCTTGACACTTATATTACCTTGTGGAGTAGGGAAGCTGTGAATCTTGTCAGTTCCAGGAACTTCTTGGGACTTAGAAGTTGCTTACTTCCTGCATTTTAAAGCTGTTCCGGAGGGATGCAATGTTTCAACCTGGTGTTCTTAACCAGAATCAAGCCTTTAAACGAGCAAAGCCATACTCCAGAACAGTTCTGTTTCATAAAACATTTTGGTGATGGTGCAGGCAGTTTGTGTCTGCCTTATCCACCTCCAGCTTCTCTGTGGTTCTCAATGCTCTGGAATATGGTTGGTGTCACTGAGGAGCTGATTTATTTAATTCTAGTTTATTTGAATAATGGGATTTTTAAATTTATGTTCTTATTGGAGAATTCAGCTCTAAAATAAGGAAGCCTGTGGAACAGCAATGATGAGACACAAAAGGTTTCCTTGACTTGCCAACTGCTGGCATATGAACACGCCAAGCCTCTCTTTCTCTTCCAGAGACTTAGGCAACCCACATGGTGTCTCAAAATAAACTTTAGGTATTTGTGCCTACCATTTAAATATTACTGTTTTGAAAAACATGCCTTTGTACCTTTATTAATCTTAAAATAGATGGATTTTCATTATTGAAGTGTTTCTTTGACCTCTTCCAAACCTGAACAAGAAATAGTTATGTGAAAAACTGTCTCCAGATGTATAAACTATTTTCTGTAGTTTGTATTCTGATAAGATTTTAGGTGTCTATTCTGTTAGGATAAAATAAAAGAAACCTGTCTGGTTTGTCACCATCTTTCATTAAGGAGAGTTGGCTGCTATTGGAGATTGGGGGAGACTCTCAGTAGTCAGGAGACTCGTTGGAACAAGATGACACTGTTTATTTGTGAGAAGTTATTCCATGAATCTCTGCATGTTTCTGCATGTCCTCAAGTGAGGCACTACCAACTTTTTGTTATGCTATATATTTACAAGGATTTTTTTTACAGGGAACAATTTTGCATAGTTTGGTGTTTCCCGCTAAAGCAGAATTCAGAATGGAATTGTATGAGCTCCAGGTTATAAGATGGAAGCTGCTGCCTATGTAGGCATCATATGGCTATCTCACAGTATATGTAGGGTTGAAGATTCAGTTCAAAACACTGGCAACACTGGTAACTGCAATTTCTGTAAAACGTCCTTTGTCTTGACTCCAAAGGATTTTAAGTCTTTAGTGTGTATAAAAATGTGACAGACTAATTACTAACTTGCAAGTTTGTGAAATTGCAGAGTCTTCATAGTACTAAATATTCATACACAGTGAGAATCCACAGCCAAGGACTTTAGTCATACTCTGTAGACAATGGAGGTCTTGGTCATCACCCTATTTGTTTTATTTTATTCTTAAGGAATTGAAAATCATACCTTTCCTATTGGTACAGAATTGAAGAAATGGTTATAAATTTTTTGGCTGTAATTTCCTTCTTAAGACAAAGAAGGCATGCATGAGCTGCAAAAGAAGCCAGGCAAAGGAGAATCAAGAGTAAAATCAAACATAGAGCTCGTATGTTATAAGGTATGTTTTAGTCATTGTCACTGAACTTGGAGTGAGAGAAGCATTCACAATCAGAGGGCTAGAGAGAATACTGTAAGGAACTGCTTCATGTTGCATTAGTTGTCCTAACAAGTATCAAGACAGAATGCATGGAAAGACAAAATCTACAGTGTACAGAGAGGCAATTCACAGACTGGGAGTGAGCACTTAAAATTCACACGTTTGATAAGAGTATATAAATATTGTATAAAAACCCCAATGACAGAAATAATTGGACCAAAAATGGCCATAGCCCGTAGAGTGAAATTTCTCCAGAGGAGACATGCAGGCACATGGAAGATGCTCAGGACCACTAGCCTTAAGAGAATCACCAGTCAACACCTCAAAGAAGTACAGTTCATCAGATAGAATGGCTACAATAAAAAAAAACTGAGATGAATAACTAGTGTTAACAAGAGTTGGGTGAAACTGGATCCTATCCCTACCTGATTGGTGGGAGTATAAAATGGTAATGTTGCTATGGCAAACACTATGGCAGTTCCTCAAGAAATTAAAAATAGAATAGACATATGATCCAGTAATTCTGCTTCTAAACACATATTTAAGGAACTGGAAATAGAGCCCTGAAGGCATCTTTGCACAACCATCTTCATAGCAGTATTTTTTACAATAGTCAAAATATGATAGAATCAAGTCTTAGACAAGCAACGAATAAATAGACAAAGCATATATTGTCTATTTATTGGGACATTGTTCAGTGTTAGAAGGAAGGAGATTGAGATACGACTACATCATAAGTAGACCTTGAGGAGTTTACACTAAGTAAAATAAGCCAGTCATAGACTCTCAAATACTTTATGTTCTCATTTGTGGATCTCATGGAGTTGTCAAGTTCAGAGAAACATTACAGAGAGTAGAAGGGTGCCTGTGGGAGAGGAGAATACAAAGTTGTTTAGATGGATTTAGCTTTGTGAGCTAAAGCATTTGGGATGTTGGGATTGCACAATCATGTAATGTGCTTAGTCAGTGCAAACTACTGATTTGTGTAGCTATGATGTGATAGCTAGTTTTAATGTCAACAAGACAATGTGTTTTGGAAGGGAGAACCTCAATTGAAAGGTTTACCTGCCACACTCCCACAACATCATCAGATTGGTCTGTGGTTAAGCCTGTGGTTTATTTTCTTGATTGATGATTAATATGGGAAGAGCCAGTTTTCTGTGGGTGATGACAACTCTGGGAAGTTGGCCTTAAAGTATATAAGAAAGCAGTTTGAGCACCCATAGTAAGCAAGCCAGTAAGCAGGATTTCTCTGTGACTTCTGCTTCATCTCCTTCTCCAGTTCCTTTCCTGGTTCCTGTGACAAATATATTGTGGCTGTAAGATTAAAGAAAGCTGCTTCTTCACAATTTTATTTTGGTCATTGTGTTTTATCACAGCAATAGGAACCGCAACTAAGATAGAAGTTGGTAGCAAGAGTGAAATACTGTTGTGACAAACCTAGCCATTTTTTGGAGAGAATTGTGGCAGTATCTGAACTTTAAATGAGTTGTTTTGTAAGTTGTCTTGGAGGCTTACTGTTGAATAAGTTCACCCTTTTAGTTATTTCTGAACCCTGGCTAGCTGGTTCAAGTTAGCTGTTGTGGCTCAAACGCCTCTCTAGGCTGACTGATTCAAACTGGCTTCTCTCTGCTTCTGGGTGAATTGCTCTGCCTCAAACTAACTTTGGCAATTTGTTATGATATTCTAGCTTGTTATTCTCTAGCTTCAACTGTTCCTATTGACTTACAAACTCAACTCCCCTGCCCTGTCCTTACTGCACTGATTCCTGTTGGTCTAGATCCTGCTCTACCTGAGCATGGCTGCTTGGGAGGCAAAATATAGAGAATTCTACTGTGCTTACCCCATGCCACTGTTGAGTGGGTGCTGAATGCAGTCAGAGATGTTAGAAAGCCGAAGCTGGGATTCCCATACCCCTGGGCACCCATAGGATGCTACAGAGAAGAGTTGGAAACAAAGGGTCAGAGGTACCCAGACCTGCAACAAGGTAGGGGCTGGGTTGGTTCTCAGACCCTTAAACATCCAGTTGCCACTGGGAGTCATGGAAGAGCTGAGAATGAAAAAGGCCTGTGAGCTGAGGACAAGCCCAGAAAATTATGGGTGGATCACAAATGTCAAGCAAAGAACCAAAGACTCAAACAAGGATTCAGGTCAGCAGTTAGACATCTGAGTTCAAGTCAGATTTTATTTGAGTCTCTTCTCACATTTCCCAACCTCAGTGGGGTAATCTGGACTCATATATAGTCAGGGACACAAATGACATAATTTATAAGTATCACAAATGTTTGCAGATTAGTAGAATCTCAAAAATAAATAATTACTCATTCTTCTTACCTTAAAATAATTTTCAGTTATATGAAGAGTAAATAAATCTATTCCCTTCATAGAATGTGAGAGTGTTGTAGGTGTAATACAAAATCCTCGTGGAACACAGATAAAAGTGGCAAAGATCTCAGGTGCTGACTCCAATGTTCATTTCTTTCCCCAGGCTCTTTTGCAACTAGAACTGGCTATCTAACTAAATCAGGATGGTGAAGTGTGAATTTTACAGTGGTCTCTTTTTTCTGCCCATCAGTCTATTTGCTGGAACTCAGAAGCACTTGAGCACTCATTTTGAACCATGAAACTAAAGGCTACACATTTGAGTGACATAGATGTTTCAGGGAGGAGCTTATCTCTATCTTAATGGAATATTTATCCAATACTTTTTTTCTTAGGGCTTTTGATAAATAAAAGAATAAGCCACTATTTCTGTCATTTGCTATTAAACTAATACATTGTATTAGACTAGGTACAATTTATTCTGATTGTTCTCATTCCCACTCTCCCATCCCCCCCCCCATGTTCATCCTCCAAACTCTCTACTAATCTCTTTCCCAGATTAATGCCATTTTGATTTTTTTTGCAGATTGTGTGTGTGTGTGTGTGTGTGTGTGTGTGTGTGTGTGTGTGTCTTCTTTGGTTTGACATAGAACATTTCTGAGGACTTAGGATGAAGACCTACCCTGTGGAGCTTGGTGAATCTATCAACTTGTATAAAACTAAAATCACTGCCTATCCCAGAGCCAGCCAGCATCATATAGTTCAGTGGTAGGTATAGAACTTTGTGAGCACTTCCCAGACCATGACTGAGTACTGAAAGACCTAACTCGTCTTGCACAGCACAGGGAGCAGAGCTTCTGTGAGTTCATGATGATACTACCTCTCCCTTGAGTTCTGAGCTGCAAGGTGCAGCAACTGATGTAATATTTAGGGTCTCAGCACCATTGCCATGAATCTAGTTGTGATATGTTTGTTCATAATCTAAAATCTATTTATGTGTCTCCCTCCATATCTCTTTTACACAGTGAAATATAAGGGACAGGCTTGCTGAGTCTGGCACCAACACCTCTGGACTTGACCATGAGTCTTGACCACAGGACACCAGAAAGTAGTGGGATGGTCACTTTTATTTCCTGTCTCAATTGAATCTGACTGGAAGATACCACTGGTTCCTCCTGACTCCACATTCCTGAGGGGGGGGGAGAGCATATTTCTCTGGTTCTTCCATGCACAGCACACACAATTTGCCTAGTAGGGGTCCTTCTCACTCCACTCTACAGCAATTGCTGTCTTTGGTAGTCATGGTACATGCTTGATGATCATTGTAAAAATTCGAGGCCTGTTATTGCTACTAGGCTGCACACTCACTAGTAACCTTTTCTGAATTCTTATTAGGGACTGTTACCCTGTCACATGATGCCAAGTCTTAACTTCATTGTCCATTTCATCCTAAGGCTCCTACTTCAACTTGAGGCTGCACATTTACCCATGGAGTCTCTCAATTTCAAACCTAAGCTACTCTTCATAACATGTCCCTCAATGCCTTCCAAAGCTGTATCACCTGGAAGACTTTTAAACACCAAATTTGTCAGCCAGAAAAAGGTACAACTTTGCCCAATCCCATGCTCCATCCCACAAATCCCTGAACCACAGAGCCTCTGTGTGTTGACAGTAAGGACACGTTTCCTAGAAAATTTTACCTCTTCTAAAATTATTATCACTATTAATTTCTTAGCTGAAGCTAATGAGCATCAATTCTCTCAGAAATCAAAGATTTCACTTTAGTACTTATGGTCTCTTTTTAATCACAGCTGGGGTTTTTTGTTATTTGTTTTGTTTTGTTTTGTTGGTTTTGTTTTTTTACCAGTTGACCATTGTTGAGGTTCAGGAATCACCACACAAGCCACTCAGACTCTGGTCTCAGTTAAGAAAGGCCAGTTTATTGAGCACACACCCGAAGACTAATTGATCAGGATTACAGCATAGACCCAGGAGCTAAGGCTGGACCTTGAACATTTCTCAAAGCCATCTTTTAAAATGAATTAAAAGCCACAATGAGCTTATACCTAATGTTGCACGGTGGTTGGCCCTGACTCAACATATTTTGGCTCGCTGGAAAGAACAGTCCTAACTGACCTTTATTCTGCTTGGTCCTCAGTGGAGCCTATGGTTGTGGAATTTCTTAAGATTAACACATCTCAGAACATACAGAACATATCAGGGTATGTGGTCAGCATGACCCTGCTTTGAGTCATGCTATTTTTCTGTATCGGTGACTGGTAGGTATGAAACAAAATGGCTATCATTATGTTAGGCGGGGGATGGGGAGCTCTGGCTAAGCTCATTGTTCAAGGTAGCAGAATCTGTCTAGGGGCACAAATGGTCCTTCTATAAAAGATTTAGGCAGCAGCTTTGTAGACAAAGGCCTGCTCCATGATCTCTATGGTGGTTCTCAATGAAAGAGATAGTCCTAGGTTCCAAACTGTTTATTGATTTATATTCACCATGGAAAATGGGTGCATTCCAACCTCTAACAGTGGACCTGAGATTAAATACTTTTGCAGGGAGGAATGTCTGGGAAGGGGAGTGTATTGGCTAAACCCTCAGAATCTCTAGGTACCTCATTAGCATGGAGAACATCCCAGCCTATGTGATGACAGGTCTTATTTCCTTGTGTGGGAAGTATGACATGTGTTCCAGGCCAAAAATTTGGCAGGGAGCAGAAAGGAGTCTCAGGCAGGTACTCACAGAATTTCTGGAGTCTCAGATCTGCTCTACCTACCAAGCTTCCTGGCATGGTTTACTGTCTAACAATTCCCATTTCTGACTATTTCTTTATGTGCTGCTCTTAAGTAGTTTTTCTTCCCTGTACTGTTTGTGAGAGTTTGGCATTTTCTATCTTTGGCTCATTCTATCAAATCTTTCTGTGTAGAGAATGAGAATTCACTTACCTTCCCTTCTTGCTCTGACATTCTTTCTGGCATCTCTTCCCCAGTGTTTCCTGAGTCATAAAGAGGTTAGTATAAATAACTTGTTTAGGGATTACTTATTGTTATTTTTAGAATCTTGGTATCCATGAGTCTTTATATTTACCTGCTTTCACTGTAAACAAAAGCCTCCCTAATAAGGATTAGGTACAGCCTTTGTCTAAGGGTTAGGTTCAGCCTTTGTTTAAGGGTATAAACATATATTTAGAAGATTATTTGACATAATGTCTATTTACCTAACCACTATGAGTAATTTCCCTTATAAGAACACATTACCCCCAATACATGAACTTGTGCCAGACACTGGATTCCTCTTGTGAAGTGGTCCTCAAAACCAATCAGAAAGTGTTTGGCTACATCCATAAACCATCACACAACTACTGCACATATGGGCATACTTTTGCTTGTTGAAATATTGCTATAATCATATATAATACATGTTGTTCTTAATAGTAATAATGATTATCTTGCAAGAAAATATCTAGGAAATGATAGCTTCCACTTTATATAACTTTAGGAAGTGTTCCTGTACATAACCTTAGAAAGTATTCCTGTTACACCATATTCAGAGTTGCTGAAAGTGTCCTACCAAATGAAAAAAACAAAACTGCATTTGCGTTAATTAGAAATCATGCTGGAAGTAGAATTCTCCATATTTAACATTAGGAGACTTAGCTGCTGTATCATGCAGTTTAATAATGTCATTCCTTAAGGAGACAACAGCTAGCTCCTCCTGTATCAGAGCACTTTGCTTCCCAGTGTCTATAAAATCCATGTCCTCCTGGAGTTATTGGGAGGTTGTACTGAGGGAAAAATCAGACCATTCAGCTGGACAGTGGTCCCCATTTCTGGAAGGCACAGATCACACTTGCTCACTATTGCTTTGTCCACACCAGGACTTTCACTCAAATTCAGGAAGGAACAGAGTTCTGTGAATTTCTCCAGCCAGACATTAGTAGTAATTCTCTTCAAGCTAATAGACTCTCTTTGTAAATTTGCCATTTTTATATAAAGAAACAAAACTTCTCCAGTAATAAACAATAGTATTTGTACAAATTATGTTAAAATGGCTTCAGCAAGATAGTTGTGTTTCTCTGACTACATGACTAATGACTGCACAGCAATCTCCCCCATCTCATATACATGTCATACACACCGTGAAGGGTTTCATAAAAACACCTTCCTATAAGGATCACACTCATCTTTTCTACTTTCTTCTTCTCTTGTTATTCCTATTCGGTCACCCAAACTGACTAAGGTCTGTTCCTATACAGAACATATGAGGTACCTGTTTGTCTCAGTCTGATCTGCACTTGGGTTAAGGAAAGGCTGCAGCTTAGTGGTTTGCAGTGTCTCACCTACCCTTCTGATACAAGATTCTCATCAGCAGACACCAATTTTCCACTGAGCAAAGCATTGGTGTATTGGTGTTTTGTATTGTTTTGTTTTTTCATTTCCTTGTTTGTATTATTTTCAGAGGCAGAATCTCAGCACAGTAAGTCCACTCCTCAAGTGGTACAAACCAGACTCCATTTCCCAATGAATAAATAAGACATTTTACAAAAAGCAAAGGATGCTGTGTCTGGCACAGGTAAAGTACCCTACATAGGTAACCTGTTCTTAGAATGATCCCCATTATACAGAACAGAAACTGAGGTTCAAACAAGTTAACCTCTGACCAAGTCCTGGCTTTGTAGGGGGAAGTCTGAAAACCAAAGGCTGTGGCTGTTTTAAAACAGAATTCAGTGAATATACACTGAAGTCCTTAAGCACTTGATTCTTCAATGACTGATACAGTGGCATATTGTCACTTTTAGCTCCTGCCCAAGAGTGTAGGGCATAACCAGTGGAGAAAAAAAAACTGTATGTGAGGGAGGAGTGTAGGCATAATGATATTGTGCACTATGTAATGGTTTTCTACTTGTATTATTCAAATGGTGATTTCTTTGCCCCCATATTTGGTTACAATCATTATTCTGAGAAGCTCCTGTTCCAATGTTGTATAAACATTGTTCCTCAATTATTTCCCAACTGGTCAATAAAGAAGCTGATCAGCCAATGACTGAGCAGAATGAAGAATAGGTCTGAACTCCCTCCCAGTCAGGGGATGGCAAAGAGAAGAGAGGAAGGGAATTCAGCCACTAGGAGATAGTCCACAAGACACCATAGGAAATGAACTGGAACCCAGAGAGCCAGATCAGTAGTAAAATATAAGTATCAAGGGGATTTTGACTGGAAGATAACCAGCGTGGAGATTGGGAGAGGTGAATACTGCTCAGTGGTTGTGCCCTTAAAGCTGTAAAATAAATAGTACAGTATCAATTATTTGGGAGCTAGCTCAGTTAAGAGGAAAACTACAACACTTACCAAATGCCACTATGTAAGACAATTAGGTCATGAAGGGTACCCTCATTCTCGGTCAAGATAAGTGAAGCCCCAGGAACTTAAGATGAGATGGCAGGTACTTCCTAGTTTCCAAAGAAACCAGGCCCCCTCCCACAACCTACACAACACACACACACACACACACACACACACACACACACACACATCGTAAAGTGGCATAAGGCATGCCACAAGACCCTCCTTCGAAGGTGAGGACAGAAGCAGGACCACCCCCAAATAGGTAGACAAGGTTTCCCTAAACCCTCAGGTGAAGTCAATAAAAAACACCAGTTGTTAGAGTCTGAACCATCCCAAAAACTGTGTGTGTGTCTATATATATATATATATATATATATATATATATATATATATATATATATATATATATATATATATACTGTTGAAAAGCATAGGTGTGCAAGAATCATTCTGTCATCTGAGAGCTTTTGTCATAAGAACTGTTAACACTACCATCTGGGAAAAGATTTTCTCTCCCAAAGTTCTTCTGGACCCTACCACCACTGGAGTCTCCTGCTAGCTCAGCCTGGCCCAGCTTCTCCAGGCAGAATGGGGCAACTCCAGCAGTGGAAGTTGTGATACCAGTTTTTCCCTTTCCCTACCTGAGGCTTCCCCTTTCTCTGCCTGATGCTTCCCCTTTCACCTGAACCCACACACCTAGCAGGACCCAGCAGCAGAGGTGGCAGAAAATACTCCTGTTTCTGACCAAGAATCTCTGTGTGGGGCCTCCAGCATCCCAGCCCGAGGCAACAAAGTCCCACTCCACAGAGGAGTGTTTACTCTTTTGCCTGCTAATGGTGAGATTTGTGTCACATTGGAGACCTTAAAGTATTCAATTCCTCGAATCTAAACCCAGCTCTCAACCTTCTCTCTCTAGCCAATCTTTCCATCTGGACTCCTTCTATCTAAATGCCTTGGTACCTGAAAACTGATCTCCCTCCACAGGAATGTGTTGTCAGGAAGAACCAGCTCTTCAACTACCAACTTGCTGGTACCTTCCAGTCAGATTCAGTTAAGACAGGAGGAAAAATGACCATCCCACTACTTTCTGGTGTCCTGTGGTCAATACACATGATCAAGACCAAAAGTATTGGTGCCAGACCCAGCAAGCCTGTCCCTTATATTTCACTGTGTACAAGAGATGTGGGAGGAGGAGCACAAATAGATTTTAGATTATGGAACAAACACATCACAAATGGATTCATGGCGATGGTTCTGAGACCCTAAATATCACATGTGTTGTTGCCCCTTGCAGCTCAGAACTCAAGGAGAGGCTTCTATTTTATCCTTCTTGGAAAGTAGATCCATATACTGCAAGACAGTGTTGGAAGATTCCTTGTTGGGGTGGTTTATGATACACATGGGTGATTCTCATTTAGAATCATTAACCTCTTCTGTCCTCTACCCCACTTATTTTTCAGTGACTTCAAGCTCTTGGTGGTTGAGTCTCTCCAATTCCAAGGCACACTCTCACCATGACAAGAAATGGAGGCAATGAGAGTGGTTTTAGTGACAAGCCACAGCTGCATGTGTTGCTGAAGGATACAGCCGGCACCTTACTCAGATATGCTTCTGAAAAGATAAAAAATGTAACCTAACCCCTCCAAGGATCCCAAGCTACCTCACTCTAAAGGAGCTTTAACCCCTGCACCTAAAAACTCCTAAATAACTCAAATTTCAAACCCTGCTCTCTGCCAGTAAGTAGATATAAGATCACACTCCTTACTGTTCAGGAGCCTGCTTTCTGTATGAAACTGGGTGAAAGGGCATAGAACAGGCCCTTGGATACGCAAGTAAGTTAACAGGCCTAGTAAGTTAACAGGAGATAAGCTGACTTAACCGCTTATCTGGTTTCTGCAAACTGCTAGCACCATAGAAACCCCCTGCCTTAGTGACTTATCCTGAGTGCCATTGTCACCACCACCCAGGAGACCAAGAAAATACAGACCTCTGAGACTATAGGTCCATGGAGCACAGGCTTAGATGGTTTACAATGATTGGCCTAGAAGGCATGGGCTTAGATAATTTAAAATGTATGGTTTGGGATTCACGGGCCTTGTGAACCCTATAAAAGTTGTCCCAATCCTGCACTCAGGGTCCGCAGTCCTCTACCCCTTCGTGGTGTACGACTGTGGACCCCAGTGTGCTTGGAATAAAAATCCTCTTGCAGTTTGCCTCAAGACCGCTTCTCATGAGTGATTTGGGGTGTTGCCTTTCCTAGGACAGAGTGTGGGGGTCCTAGCTTTGAGGATTTAACACTTTCATCCTAGGGCAGTGTTACCAGTAATTCTCAGACTTTCTACTTCCCCTTTAATCACCAGACAACATCTTTCTTACTCAGGTTTCTCAAACAGCAGGCTCTCCTGGGACTCCTAAACTATCAGTAGCCAACTAGGGTTGTTTTGCTGAGCAACTTGGCTTATAATTCTCAGCCTCCTTCCTCTGTTTAGCTTCACTTCTCTCTAAATCAGCTCTTTACTCTGAAACAAGACTGGGGAAGTGTCAGAGACAGAAATCAAGTTCAAGATTTCAGTTCCTAAGCTCAGTGTACTGACAAGAGATCTCGAGAAATGCTTGGTGAGCAGTCATGGTTATCTACCAAGGCATGCAGGAAATACTTAAATGTCTGTATTTTATCTTTGATTATTTTTATTCTTTTAAATTTTTGACAGTATCTGTAACAAGCACTATGCTTCCATTCATTTCCCACTATCCTCTCAAATGACCTTGTGTTGGGTTGAAAGAGAATACTCCCATAGGCATAGAGGTGTTTGAACACTTGGTCTCCAGTTCTTGGTGCCGCTTGGAGAAGTGTAGGCACTGTGGTCTTGCTGGAGGAATTATGTCAGTGGAGACAGGCTTTGAGAGTTTCAAGACTTGGAATCATTTCAGGTGCACTCTATGCTTTAAGATGTGAGCTATCAGCTTCCTGCTTCTGCTACCAGGCCTCTGCCCAACCATTGTGCACTCTTAGAGCCCACTAAACTAGAGTCCTAAGCCCAAACTCTGTTCCTTAATAAAGCTACCAATAGGTGCTGTTTACTCAACAAATGCTTCAGTTGTTATCTCCTGTTCCTTCTTCATCCTCGGCCTAGGAAAAACATTTCTTTCCTGTGAGTATCTCAAGGCCACATTGTTATTCCAGAATTTAGTCTTTTTCTTGGTCTGAGTGGGAAGGGAGGTTGTATATCTGCTTGCTCTTACATTGTTGGCATATTCTTTCCATATGGAACAAGATACAGTTGGAGGCACCAATCTTAATTAGCACCTAGGTTTGCTTGGAGTATTGGAAGGCAGCTTAAGGGCATGTCAATTACCATTCAGCTGCTTCAGTGCCTGGTGGGAAAATTGGATAGGGCTCCCAGCTTTAGCCTTGTTGGAATACACACACACACACACACACACACACACACACACACACACACACACACACACACGCACTTTGGGGGGAGGTCCCAGCCACACTTCAGACAATGGGTATGGATACAGAAAGACAGTATCCTTTTGTGGAAACAGCCTCTTACAAAGAGCTTTCAAATAAAGTTCCTTTTTACAGCATTAAAAAAAAAAAAAAAAAAAAAAAAACTTCTTGGCAGGTATTTGCAAGGAAACAATGTGTTGTTGTGAAATGACAATTTCATTTTGGGGCAGGAAAGAAATTAATTTCTCTGAACAAGAATGGCATATTGTGAAAATTGTGAATGGTCCTTCTGAGTAGTTAGAAGTATTTTAAGAATCCAGAACTGGATAGTTCAGAGAACAGTGACAAAGATTTTTGAGGATGTTGTTATTTTGAAAGCCCAGTTTCCATGATTTTTCTAGTGAGTTCTCAGGACACCTGAAATAAGATAAGTTTTAGTGTGATTAATCTGTGAAGGACAGATAGGGATAGTTACTTTTTCCAGCTCTCAAACTTTCCTTCCTTCTCCTTTTGTTTCATGGTCCTGTGTCACTTGCAGTTTTATAGATGATATCAAGTCAAAGATATTTCTTAACTCCCTTGAGGCTATTTATACATTTATTAATTTTTCTATAATTTGTTCTCAATTCGCAGTGTTTATGTCCTTAGCATGTATGTGTTTTAGGTCCGGTCTAACACATTTGTAACATGCTTTACAAACTGAATTTATACTTGATTCTGTATTTGACTTCCCATGGAAAGTTCCTGTTACTTTGTTTCTCAGCAAGCTGGTGAATGAGAAAGGAAGAATGAAAAAAGGATTTCCTCATTTCTTCCACTATTTCCTAAAGACAGAAATTTCAGGAAGAGATCTGGAAATCTACAAATGATGAGGAAGACTAATGCAAAGATCCAAGACACTGCCACATAGCAGAGAGCGACAAACTACCACAGCCTCAGCTGGCAGAGGCAGGCGACACAGGAGCTGCTCATGAAGTGGCTTCTTTTTCCTTCACTGAGCAGTCCTAGGAGTGAGCCTTCAAGAGGCAGAGGATCAACAAGACCTCTCATAGAACCAGAAGGAATCCCAAAACAAGAGACTCAAAACCACAACACAGAAACACACACACACACACACACACACACACACACACACACAAACCAAAAGGATCTTAATGTCTTAGCCACTCAAGTCAAAGATACTAAAATAGGTAAAACATGAGGAAGAAACTTCAAAGTTAACTAAGAAAAATTATCAATGACCTGAAAGATGATACAAATAGGCAGAAGAATTTGAACAGAACCAGAGATTTAAGTCCTCAACACAAAAGCAAAAGTCAGGGGAATGGAAAATCAAATATTCATCAGAAGTCAGCAGCATAGAATAAAATGTTTTACAAGAAATGGAAGAATAAAAAACCCCAAAAAGTAAAAATTGGGAGGGAATAGTACAAAGGGATAGGGAATGAGTTGAAAGGAAAGAAAAGGGGGTAGACGCATTATTATAGGCATGCATGAAATTTTCAAATAAAAAAACTAAAGTTTAACCACCATGAAAGCTACCATTTTTCCAGTTTTAACTGGAGCATATCACAAGTAAATACTTCAAATCCTGAGAAAAATATTGCAAGCTAAATTCAAGGACATGCTTAAAAGGTCATATAGCATAATCAGGTTGGCTTACTTAAGAGATGAAAGGCTTATTCAACATGTCCAGCCAGTAATTCAGTCCTAACCAGACTTACAAACAAAACCTGCATGCTCATCTTGATCAAGGCAGGAAGAGCCGTTGACAAAGATCAACAGTTTATGGTAAAAGTCCTGAAGAGACCACAGACAGAAGGACCGTACATCACTACACCAACCGCTACACACAGCAAACCTAAAGCAAACATTATACTGACTAACGTTTCCTCTAAAATCTGGAATGAGATATTGATACCCTTTCTCTACATTCTTACTCTAGTGGTGAAAGTGGTATCCTGGACAATAAGATGAGAGAAAGGGAAAAAAGAAGTTACAAACAGGAAAGGAAACTGTCAACATTTCCTTTTTACCAAAGATATGATCCCATACTTAGGACACCCTAAAGGCTCCTCCAGCAAAACCTTAGATCTGACAAGCACTTTCAGCAAAGCATAAGGACACAAACAACACAGAAACAAACAAACCAAAATTGCTACACACAATGACAAGCTTTCCAAAATAATAATAATAATAATAATAATAATAATAATAATAATAATAATAATAATAAATCAAGAAAAAAAACCCAAGCAACGGTTAAAATGAACATTGTGACATGGCTATACTGCTGAAAGTAATCCAGAGACTCAACAGACTCCACATCAAAACCGTGCTGACATTATTCACTGACTAGGGAAAAATCTCTAAAAAGTGTATTGAGAACAAAGGAGTTTTGAATGGCCGAGGTAATCACAATGCTAAGGACAATGCTAAGGGTATCACAAATTCCTTACAGCACACAGTCAAGTTTTCTACATGAATAATCAGATATGGCTCAGAGTCTATGGGACATGGAAGGCTTAGCTACAGCACAGAAGAATCCAGCATGTGAAAATCCTGCAGGTACCTGCTAGGGGAAGGCAGTTAGTAGAATTGAGGCCTATTAGCATCAAAGAAAATGGGTACATACTGTCTGTACCCACTCCAGGCACAGAACAGTGTGTTTACAATCTACACAGTAATGCCTTTCCTTTTTCAGCCTTTGCTATCTGTGCTCTCTTGCTCCTGTCCCCAAACCTCAGGCCCAGGACTCTCTGAGGTTACAAAGCTGGGATGCTTGCAAAGTATATCTATGGAGAAGCCATGACTTGTTCCTGCTGCCTTTCTCTTCCTGTCTTATACTTTACTGTCAGAGTTGGTTTCTTGTTCTATTTTCCCTTCCAGAGATGTAGCTGCTAGAACAAGGCATAATAACTCTAATGTCTGACTTAAAGCTTAGGTCCAAATATGTGTTTCTGAGCTATGCCGATGATGACAATGGCTCTCAGAGGGATCCAGTCTGAGAAGCCGGAACTATCTGCTGAGTTCTGGTACACACAGTGCAGATACCTGGAAAAGTTCCTTGCAGCCTCAAGAGAAATTTCAGTCCACAGCAAGAGGGACATGGGACATCATGAGAGCCAGTAGCAGCCTCAATGTTTATTAGAGTTTAGAATTCCTGTGGATCTCTAAGAATGAAGTCAGTGCACAGAATACAGAGACCCCAGAAAACCAGGTTGGAGCTTAGTAAAGGGGTGTCAGAGTATGGCCATGTAACACCAGAACCCAGCTCTCCCATCACAGCAAACAGCAGTATGCCAAACACTCCAGAAAAAGAAGACTCAGACCCGAAATCACACATCAAGATGATGATAGAGATCCTTAAACAAAAACCAGAGAAAAAGCATAAAGGAATAGAAGCTTTTAAAGAGGAAACCGGAAAAACACTCAAAGAAACCAAAGAACTAGAGGAAAACAGAACCAAAGAGATGAAAGAATTGAAGAAAGAATTTAAAATAGATATGGAAACAATAAAGAAAACACTAAAAGAAACAACCCTGGAGGTAGAAAACCTAAAAAAGAAATCAGGAGTCACAGATGCAAGCATCTCCAACAGACTACAAGAGATGGAAGAGACAATCCCAGGGGCTGAAGGCAACACTGAAAACATAGAAAAAACAGTCAGAGAAGATGCAAAAGCCAAAAAGCTCCTAAACCAAAATGTCCAGGAGATTCAGGACACAATGAGAAGACCAAACCTAAGGATAATAGAAATAGAAGAGGGCAAAAAACATCAACTAAGAGGCACAATAAATATCTTCAACAAAATTGTAGAAGAAAACTTCCCTACCCTTAAGAATAAGATGACCATGAGCATAAAAGAAGCCTACAGAACTCCAAATAGAGAGGACCAAAAAAGAAATTACTCCTGACACATAATAGTCAAAATGCCAGGTGCCCAAAGCAAAGAAAGAATACTAAAAGGAGTAAGGGAAAAAGGTTATGTAACATAAATTCAGACCAATCAGAATCACACCTGACTTCTCAACAGAGACCATGAAAGCTAGGAGATCCTGGACAGACATCATGCAGATGTCTAAGAGAACACATGTGTCAGCCCAAGCTGCTATACCCAGCAAAACTCTCAATCACCATAGATGGACAGACCAAGATATTCCAAGACAAAACTAAATTTACACAATATCTGACCACAAACCCAGCACTACAATGAATTATAAGTGAAAAACAAGGAGGGAAACTACATCCTAGTAAAAACAAGAAAATATCTAAGCAAGAAAATCAAAAGAAGAAAGACACACAGGCACAATTCTACCTATAAAAGCAAAAATAGCAGGAAACAGCAACCACTATTCCTTAATATTTGTTAGCATAAATGGAGTCAATTTTTCAATAAAAAGATATAGGCTATCAGACTGGATACATAAACAAAATCCAGCATTTTGCTGCATACAGGAAACTCATCTCAGAGAGAAAGAGAGACACTATCTCAGGGTAAAAAGTTAGAAAAAACCTTCCAAGCAAACAGCCCCAAGAAGCAAGCTGGAATGGCCATTCTAATATCAAATAAACTAGATTTTTCAACCAAAATATATCAAAAAAGATAAGGAAGGACACTTTTTACTCATTACAGGGAAAATTTGTCATGAGGAACTCTGAATCCTTAACATAAATGCTCCAAATACAAGAGCACCCATGTTCATAAAAGAAACTCTACCAAAGCTCAAAAAATACATTGTACCCCACACAAGAATAGTGGGAGACCTCAACACCCCACTCTTATCAATGTACAGATCATGGAAACAGAAACTGTACAAGGACACAGTGAAACTAGCAGAGGTTATGAACCAATTGCAATTAATAGATATCTATAGAATAAAAAAAAAACATCCTAAAACAAAACTCCTTCTTCTCAGCACCTCACTGCACCTTCTCCAAAATTGACGATATAATAGGTCACAGAACAAGCCTCAATAGATATAAGAAGATTGAAATACTCCCATGCATCCTATCAGATCACCATGTTCTAAGGCTGGTCTTTAATAACAACAAAGACAACAAAAAGCCCATATACACATGGAAACTAAACAATGCTCTATTAAACGATAGCATGGTCAAAAAATACATAAAGAAATTAACGATTTTCTAGAATTTAATGAAAATGAAAACACAACATACCCAAACCTATTGAATGCAATGAAAGCAGTACTGAGAGGAAAACTCATTGCTCTGAATGCTTCCACAAAGAAACTGGAGAGAGCATACACAAGCAACTTGACAGCACAGTTGAAGGTTTTAGAACAAAAGGAAGCAGATACACGCAAGAAGAGTAGATGGCAAGAAATAATCAAACTCAGAGCAGAAATTGACCAAATAGAAACAAAAAGAACCATTCAAAGAATCAACAAAACCAGGAGCTAGTTCTTTGAGAAAATTAACAAGATTGATAAACCCTTAGCCAGACTAACTAGAGGGCATGGAGAGAGTATCCAAATTAACAAAATCAGAAAGGAAAGTGGAGACATAACAACTGAAACTGAGGAAATTTAAGAAAATATCAGATCCTACTACAATAGCCTATACGCAACAAAGCTGGACAATCTGGAGGAAATGGTGAATTCCTACAGAGATGCCAGATACTAAAGTTAAACCAGGACCAGGTAAACCATATAAATAATCTCATAACACCTAAAGAAATAGAAGCAGTCATCAAAAGCCTCTCAATCAAAAAAAGCCCAGGTACAGATGGGTTCAGTGCAGAATTCTATCAGACATTTATTGATGACCTAATACCAATACTCTCCAAAATATTACACAAAATAAAGTCAGATGGAACACTACCTAAGTCATTTTTCGAGGCCACAATAACCCTTGTTCATAAACCACACAAAGACCCTACAGGGAAAGAGAACTTCAGACCAATCTCACTTATGAACATTAATGCAAAAATACTCAAAAAAAAAAAAAATCCTTGCACACTGAATCCAAGAATATGTCAAATTGATCATTCACCATGATCAAGTAGGCTTCATCCCTAGGATGCAGGGATGGTTTAATATACAGAAATACATCAACGTAATCCACTATATAAACAAACTCAGAGAAAAAAAACACATGGTCATCTCACTAGATGCTGAGAAAGTATTTGACAAAATTCAACACCCCTTCATGTTAAAGGTCTTGGAAAGAACAGGAATCCAAGGCCCATACCTAAACCTAATAAAAGCAATATACAGCAAACCAATAGCCAATATCAAACTTAACGGTCAGAAATTTGAAGCAATCCTACTAAAATCAGGGACTAGACAAGGCTGCCCATTCTCCCCCTACCTATTCAACATAGTACTGAAGTCCTGGCTGGAGCAATTAGACAGCAAAAGGAAATCAAAGGGATACAAATTGGATAGCAATAAGTAAAAACATCACTGTTTGCAGATGACATGATTGTGTACTTAAGTGACCCCAAAAATTTCACCAGAGAACTTCTACAGCTGATAAATAAGTTCAGCAAAGTGGCTGGATATAAAATTAAATATAAAATTACAAATTTGTAGCCTTCCTTTACTAAAAGGACAAACATGGAGAAAGAAATTAGAGAAAAGATACCCTTCACAATAGTCACAAAAACTATGAAACACCTTGGTGTGACTCTAACTGAGCAAGTGAAGGACCTTGACCTATGACAAGAACTTCAAACATCTAAAGAAGGAAATCAAAAAAGGTCTCAGAAAATGGAAAGATCTCCCATGCTCATGAATTGGAAGGATCAACACTGTAAAAATGGGCATCTTTCCAAAAGCAATCTACAGATTCAATACAATCCCCATCAAAATTCCAACCCAATTCTTCCTTGAATTGGAAAGAGCAATGTGCAATTTCATCTGGAATAACAAAAGACCTAGAAAAACGAAATCCGTCCTCAACAACAAGAAAACAACTGCGGGAATCACTTTCCCTGACCTCAAGTTATATTACAAGGCAATTGTGCTAAAAACTGCATGGTACTGGTACAGAGATAGGCATGTGGATCAATGGAATAGAATAGAAGATCCAGAAATGAGCCCTCACGTATATGGTCACCTGATTTTTGAAAAAGGAGCTGTAAACATTCAATGGAAAAAGGACAGCCTATTCAACAAATGGTGTTGGTCCAACTGGCACTCAGCATGCAGAGGAATGAAAATAGATCCTTTCTTATCTCCTTGTACAAAGCTCAAGTGCAAGTGGATCAAAGATCTCTACATTAAACCAGGTACACTGAAATTATTTGAAGAGAAAGTAGGGAAAACCTTAGAACACATAGGCACAGGAGAAAATTTCCTGAGCAGAACACCAATGGCTCGTGCTCTAAGGTCAAAGATTAACAAATGGGACTTAATGAGATTGCAACGTTTCTGTAAGGCTAAAGACACTGTCAAGAAAACAAAACGGCAGCCAACAGAGTGAAAAAAGATCTTTACCAACCCCATATCAGATAGAGGCCTAATATCCAAGGTATACAGAGAACTCAAAAAGCTAGACACCAGAGAATCAAACAACCCTATTAAAAATGGGGTACAGAGCTTAACAAAATTTCTCAATTGAGGAATATTGAGAAGCATCTAAGAAAGTGCTCTACATCATTAGCCACCAGGGAAATGCAAATCTAAACAACCCAAAGTTTCCACCTCACACCAACCAGAATGGCTAAGATCAAAAATTCAGATGACAGCAGATGCTGGCGAGGATGCAGACAAAGAGGAACACTTCTCCACTGTTGGTGGGGTTGTAAACTGGTACAACCACTCTGGAAATCAGTCTGGTGGTTCCTCAGAAAATTGGACATAGTACTACCTGAAGACCCTGTTATTCCACCTCTGGGCATATACCCCAGAGATGCTCCAACACATGCACCACAATGTTCATAGCAGCCTTATTTATAATAGCCAGAAGCTGGAAAGAACCCAGATGTCCTTCAGTAGATGAATGGATACAAAAATTGTGGTATATTTACACAATGGAGTACTACTCAGCTATCAGAAACAACAACTTTATGAAATTCTTAAGAAAATAGATGCATCTAGAGAATTTCATCCTGAGTGAGGTAACGCAGTCACAAAAGAACAGACATAATATGCAGTTACTGATAATTGGATACTAACCCCAGAAAGCTCTGAACACCCCAGAAACAACTCACTTTCTATATGAAGTTCAAGAAAAAAAATGAAAATGAACAACCATTCTGATTAATCTTTATACACCAAGAATACTTTGACTATTTCCAGGTTACATCTAGTTTTACAGGTACTTTATGTTCATTGTAACTAGTAAGATTTTAGTGCATAGTATCAAACCTTTAAAAAAATAAAGTACTGACAAAAATGAATTCGCATACTTTTATGTATAAATGCTTAAAATCTGTACATTAATATTTGTTTTTTCAAATAAAGTTGTAGGAAATAAATAAATGTTCTATCAGTTATCAATAAAGTGGTAATTGGTAGTCATCAGATACTGGTATCACCTTGTTCCTGTTATATTTGCTTTTTGTCAAAGAGCAAAAATGTGAAAATACTATGGCTTACTGATGGAAATCAGTTCCTTGTTCATTTCAAAATTTCCTGGGCTCCTACTATTTTGCAAAGGCTGACTACCCCAGAGGTACAATTATTTGCTGGCTTAAAAAGAGCCGACATGCAAAATTCCAGATCACCAGTAAATGCTACCCTAGTGTGACAAATTTCCTGGCCCTCTCAGTGAAGAAAACAATTTACCCTAATGTACTGAGAGTGAAGCTAGGAATGGCTCTTATCTTAATGGAGCCTTGCACTTTGAGCGTGAAGATGATTTCAAGGGTTAGGGGTGAGGATATGGATCTGCCATGTCTCTGGGAGGCCTTTCGCTGACGTAGGCTACACAGTTGAGTGTTTGAAGGGTGCCTACAAGGGAGACCTCTCAACTTCTGACTTACATCAAAGGACCACAGATCTTTCTGAACTTGTTTTTCTCTTCTGTGAAGCTGGGGGAACATCACCTTCCTTAAGAAAGGTTATTAGTCATCAAATCTGTCAATGTATGGGAAAGTCTTAGCTGGATATCCCTCCCCTTGGTTGCTTTGTGTCTAAAATGAAGATATCAATTCCGACCCTCGTGGATTCATTGTCAAGATGAAATGAGACTGTTTATGTTAAGTTCCTAGCATGTAGCAATGTTGACAACCTTCCTACTTAAAAAGAAATGCATTTTCTCAGTTTAAAACATAGTCTCTCTCTCTCTCTCTCTCTCTCTCTCTCTCTCTCTCTCTCTCTCTCTCTCTCTCTCTCTCTCTCTGTGTGTGTGTGTGTGTGTCTGTCTGTCTGTCTGTCTGTCTGTCTTTCTCAAACACATACACACACACACACACACACACACACACACACATACATGTGGGGGCAGGGGGCTCACAAACTGTCATTTAAGAAGCTGCTCTGCTGGAGTTTTAGGAATCTGTAAACTTACCTGTGAAAGCTTTGGATCAAGCTTTTGTGGAAAATGGGTTATTCATGCCCAAGATATGAAAGTGATCAGGTTTCCAAAACTGATCCAGAAGTTTCCATGAAGCAAAGCCTTAGAAGCGCCTTATTCCTGTCACCATCTCAGAATCCAGCTGTCCTCTCCCTGTCACCAAGCTATGCAATGCTCATTTCTCCTGCCCACTCTAGCAACTTGAAAGTCTGTAACTTGTCAAGGAACTGTTGTTTTCCATTTCTCTCTGTAACTCTCCCCAGCAACAATGAGAGAAGCCCACAGGAAAGGGCATTTATAATAACAGTGTAACACACTCATGCATTTAGAGATAAACCAGCTTTTAAAATGAGTTTTGCTTATAAACCTCTTCCCTCACATTAGCATATGTTTTGAGCAGAGATTCTTATAAAGGCATGTGTGTGTTTGAGTGTGGGCAGTAAGTTTTAAATAGAATATATATTTGGAGGGACAGTTTTCAATTAGCAGGGAAATTAAGTGGAAGGCACAGAGATTCCCTGTATTCACATGCCCCCCCCCCCATATCTCCCTCCATTATCAGGATTCCAACCCCAAAACAGTATATTTGATACAGCTAATGGACACTTCACTGTGATCAATGTACTTAGCTTGCACTAGGGGTCACTCTGGATGCCCTTATTAGTATATCCATGGGATTGGATACATTTATGATAACATATATACAGCATAATGCTGTCCTGTGGAACAGCAATTTTCTTTGTTGGTTTCTAATGCCCTAAAAGTTCTCTGCCCTCTGTTTAATCATCTCTCCATCCACCATAACCCCTGTCAATCACTGGATGTGTTACTGTCTCTGTGGTTTAACCTTGGGATATCACAGATTTGGCACTCTAGGGCATGTGGCCTTTCCAGATTGAATCGTTCACTGGAGGGCTCTCCACGATTGATCATTTATTCCTAATGCACAGCTCATCCATTCCGATATGTGATTAGCAGGTAAAGAGCATCTGTGATGGTTATCACTGTTTGTCAACCCGACTACATCTGGAATGAACTACAACCCAGAAATGGAGAGCACACCTGAGAGAGAGCTTTTGCTTGGTTTGAAGTGGATGACTTCACTTTCGGTCTAGGCCTTTGAGGGAGGCAGGAAGACATATTCCTTTAATTCGTATCTAGAGATAAAGACACACCTCTAATCTGTGTCACATCTTTTGCTGGAAGCATATTAAGGACATGGAAGGAGGAAGCTCTTGCTCTTTACCTTCTTGCTCTTGCCTTGCTAGCAAGTCAATTCTCTCACTGGCATTAGAGCCACTTCTTAAAGAATCAGGATCTATTAAAGACTAGAAGAAACATCCAGTATACTGGACTGAGCAATTTCTGAATTCTTAAACTTTGAATTTTTCATTTACGGTGGGCCATTGTAGGACTAGTTGGATTAGCCTGTTAGTAATTCTAACATATATATATATATATACATACACACATATATATGTGTGTGTGTGTGTGTGTGTGTTCACACTCGACACATGTGCACATATGCATGTATGTGACTAAGTGTATGTATGTACGTATATGTGTGTGTATATGTGTGGAGAGAGAGAGAGAGAAAGTGAGAGGAGAAAGGGAAAGAGAGACAGAGATTTATTAGAATATGTATGAGAGATTCATTCTGTAAGTTCTGATACTCTAGAGAACCCTGACTAATACAGCATCCAAACACAGGTTTTCATGTAGACAGAAGCTTTAATTCCTTTGGTAAATAGTAAGAATCACTGTAAACAGGCCACATGGTAAGAGTGTATAGACTTTTGAAGAACCCATTTTCTAAAGCACAGTGTTTACAGTGCACTCTAGACCTGGGGCACTCTAGCAGGGTGTACTGATGCTCATTTTGGTTCAGCTTGCACTTTCCTCATGACACCACCATGGGCCTCACTTTATAAGTATCTGCCATCTGTACATATTTCATGAAAGGCATCTATTAAAGCCTTTGTTCTAATTTTTTAAACTTGGGTTGTCTATATTCTTACTATTGAGTTTATTTGTGCTTTAATATCCTTTCCTTATTCAGTCTTAGAAGAGACTGATGCCTGGCCCTGTGTGCATTTGAACCAGATCAATGGTTCTCAACCTGTGGGTTCTGACACTTTGGGAGGATGTCAAATGATCCTCACAAAGGTGATACCCTGCATATCAGATCTGCACATTAAAATTTATAGCAGTTACAAAATTACAATTATAATATGGAAATTAAAATAATTTTATGGTTGGGAGGGTCACCATAATGCAAGGAACTATATTAAAGGGTCAAGACATTAGGAAGGTTGAGAACCATTGGTCTATGTTACCCAGGTAGTTGAATATAATCAATAGTCCATAGTGCCTTCTCATAGTTCTTTCTAACAGTTCTACCGGAAACCCTCAACTTCCAGTCCCAGTTTTATTATTTGAGTCTTAGTATATTTACTGGAAGAGTCTAACTAAGGGTTTGGTTCGGTTTACATTTTAAGAGGCAAAATATGCTTTTTATGTTTTCAGTAGGTTTTCTGTTCATTTAATTTATTTCTCCCCTGGTGTTCATGGGTTTTTGTTTGTTTGTTTGTTTGTTTGTTTGTTTGTTTGCTTGTTTTTGTTTTTGTCTTTTAACTGGGGATTTAGTTTGTTTTGTTTTTCTAGTTTATTATGAAATATCAAGGTGTGTTTAGAATGTTTCTTTTTCAAATATCATAGGCATTTATGCTACAAATTTTCCTTGTAGAACTGGCTTTTTTGTTTTGTTTCTATTTGCTGTAGCTTTTAGCTTTGGTGTGCTGTGTTCCCATCTTTGTTCTTTAAATATGTTTTTAATAATTTCTTTTGATTTTTCTTTGACTCACTCATTATTCAGGGATGATATTCTAATGCTATTTGATAAAATTTAATTTCTGTGCATTATAAACATTCTTGATTTTTACCATGGTATTCAGAAAAAATATTGGAAACGGTTCCAATCATCTTAATTTGTTTCAGTTTGAGTCCTAACAGGTGAGCTAAAGATTATATCCTTGTGAATAAGAAGAAATAAGAATCCTGGTTTTGTTGGATATAATCCTGGGTTTGTTATTACATCTAGTGTGTTTATTTGGGCTACAAGGTAGCTGAAGTCCAACATTTCATTACTGAATTTGTCTGGATAATCTATCTACAGTTAAAAGTGGGATGCTGGAATCTTAACACTTTTATAATTGACTGTTTCCTTCCAGGTCTGTTTGGAGTTCTGTGTTTCTCCATCAGTGTTCTTGTAAGAAGATACCCAACACAAACAACCTCAGGGATGAAGCTCTGGCTTCTGTCTTTGGCAGAATTAGACCATGCCTGCTTGTTTTTGTTGCTGCCATTGCTGTGAACACATACATGATGAGGGGTTTCATGGAAGACAGATTGTGTTTAGGTAGAAACTGGCTCAGACAAAAAGGAGAGAGATACAGGTGGAGGCCAAAGAATGATAGAGCTTCAAAGACAAAGTCCGGTTAACCACCTCCTCCAGCTGAACTGCACTTTCTGGGTTTCCAGTTACTCTCAAAAGTGTCTCAATAGCTGAAGATCTGTCTTTGATATGTGAGCCTGTGGGGTGTTTTGTATTAAAACCATAACAAGTAGAATTTAATACCTGCTGATGAAAAAACATCTGCTGCCAGATGGCTTTATTGCAAATGATATCAAACATTTAAATATAACTACTTTTTTAGTTCTTCAAAGCAATATATATGTAGAGAAAATAATTCTAAATTAATGTTACGAATCCAGCAAAAACATTTATGGGAAAGCTGGACAATCATATTACTGTAAAACATATATATGGCTGATGAGCAAAGGTGCAAAATTCCATTATAAAACACTAGGCAAATGAATCCAACAACACAGCAGAAAGCTTACCCATAATGCCAAATAACTACTCTAATGATGTTTGGTTGGTCAGAAACCAGACAACACTTAGTGTGATGTAACAGTTGATGGAGTAACACAAATCACACCACTACCTAATAGAGAAATGAATATTTGACAAGTTTCACCAGCATTCTTATGACACTTTTTTTATTTGTTGTTTTGTGTGCACATACATTAAGGCACATACATGGAGATCAGAGGATAGCTATCAAGGCTTTCTTTTCTCTTTCTACTATGAGAGACCAGGTTGTCAGTCTTGGTGGTAAGTGTCTTCTTAATCTACTGAACCATCTTCCCAGTCCTGAACAAAATCCATGATACAAAGTTTCAACTAAGAATAAAAAGAATTTTCCTCAATGAATAATAGCTGTTTCTGAAAGAACATTACCAATATCATAAGCAACAGAGAAAACTCAAGGTTTTCCCTGTTAAACCATAAAGTAAAGCTACCTACTTTCAACATTGTCAATTGACAAAGTAATAAAAAGGGCAACATGACAAGAAAAAGCAATAAATAACATCCGTGTTCCAGGATATTTTTTTACATTGTGTACTATGAGATTGTGTTATTTACTGAAAAACCCAGTTTCTAGTTGTGTAGCTCAGCCTTAGCACACGTCTTTAATTGTTCTGGTTTGGACTATAAACACTTCTTTAGTATATACCTATAATCCCAAACAATGAAGGTAAAGTTAATTTGTTTGAAAGTTATGTCTAATTGAGTGGCAGACAAAGAGATGAATCAGAGAAAGATTTGGCAGAATCGTGTCCACCCAACTCTCTTGAGAACAGAGAGGACAGGGAATGATCAGCGCAGGGAGAGAGGAGGTAGTTTTACTGGGACAGCTGTACAGAGGCAGAGAGGAGAAGCTAGTCACAGATAAAGACAGAATGAGCCAGAGAATGAGAAGAAGCCAGAAGATTAGAACAGATTGCCAGAGTTCATATGAGGCCAAGCAGAGCAATTCAGGAGAGGCAGAGAGACAAAAACCATATTGAATCATTCAGGTTGGATTGGAATTTGAGCCAGAACAGTTGATAGTTTAACCAGCTAGCCAGAGTTCAGAAAGAACAAGAAAGGCTGAGTTTATTCAGCAGCAAGTCTCAGAGGCTGAAGACATTCTAGGCCTTAGGTAAGAGGCTAGAAGTACTAGGCTTAGGTTAGCAGACAGGCAGTGATCTTGGAGATGAATTACCTCAGGCAAATAAAGGTTACTGTTCTACATCCAAATTGGACAATAAAAAGTGAAAGTATCCTTATTTATAGATAGAATGACTGTATATGCAGAAAACCTAGACAACACAAAGAACCTACTAATCTAAAAAAAGAATGAAAAATATTGAAGAACACAGAATCACCATTTAAAGTTATTTCTATGCATTTCTCCACACCAATAATAATTTGCCAGAAAGAGAACATTTGAAAAATGGAATCCTATTACCAGTAGCTTTAAAAAGACGTATCAGATTTATAAAATGGTAATAATTAAGAAATCAAGGCATTGAGGTGGAGAGGGTGATTGGGAGAGGGAACACCTTCATGGAAGCAAGTTGAAGGGGAGGAGGGAGGGAAGTGGAGGGAAAGGGTATAATATTTGAAATGTAAATACAAAGAATATCCAATAAAATTGGGAAAAGGGGGGGGAATACCCAAACTGTAAATCCCTTAAAATTATAGATTTAAATAATCTCTCTTGAAATTAAGATAGTATCAAATTTCTATTTATATTGGGCCAATAAGACAGTTTAGGGGAAAAAAATCAAAGAGAACATGTATTATTGAACTATACTATATAGTCATTAATTTAGACCTAATATTATTAAAATATTCACACTTTCAAAAGCAAAGTTCAGATCCAGTGCATTCCCATGACTTTATTTACAGAAATAGAAAAATAATCTGAATTTTGTGTGAGCCACTTAATGCTTAAATGCTAATAAAAGAAAAAAACATTTTAATATTTTAGACTCCTTATAAAATTTTAAATTTTGTTGCAAAACTATAGTGATCCAAAGAGTACTGGTAATATTCACGAGATACTGGACTAGATATGGCTGCTTAATGATAAAAACAGAAAAGAAAAGAAAAGCCTACATATGCTGCAGAGTGAAAGACTTTGGAGCACTCAATCCTAAATGAGATATCTTCATCAAAGCCTTCCCACTATGGCCAGGCATGATGGAACATGCAGAGACATGCAGAACTCTATGAGTTTAAGGATATTTTGGTATACATAGTGTTAGACTATGTCTCAAATATATATTAAAACCACAACAGATAGATGATGACAGATAGATAGATAGATAGATAGATAGATAGATAGATAGATAGATAGATAGATGGATGGGTGGGTGGGTGGGTGGGTGGGTGGGTGGGTGGGTGGGTGGGTGGGTGGATGGATGGATGGATAGATAGATAGATAGATAGATAGATAGATAGATAGATAGATAGATAGATAGACAGATCACCCAATATATTCACTTGGTCTTGATGAAAATCAACATTGGGCCAAGATTGTCTTCTCAAAGTGAAGAATGGTCAGGAAAGAGGCCCCAGCAAAGTTTGCAGTGTGCGTACCTGCTGCTTTCTGCTGTAGAGAGCTGCAGCCCTGACAGATTTTTGGATAGATGACAGCAGTTCTGTGATACTGTGTCACTCCAAAGTACTCAGCCCAAGTTCCTGCTATATACACAGTGATATCTTCAGACCTTATCCAGCCACTCTTACAAAAATGCAGGTCACTCAGGCCCACATTTTCACAGCCTTAGAACACAACAGGAACCCTTAGCCATCCATATACAATGCTGGCCTTGGGAAGTTTCTGGGTCCTTACCTACCCACTGCTATGGGGAAGTAGCTGGCTGGTTTGTCTCAGAAACTGAGTCCATAACACAGTAGTCTCAACCCAGTAGGCATTTTTCTGTTGCCATGCACAGATCACTTAGCATCTTACCTTATATAAGGTAGTTATATCTTAGGTCCAGGTCAGCTCTGCAGATCACTGAGATCTGCACCAGCATCTCCGATGTTGGTTACAGGTGACAAAGTAGACCAGGTGGCACCACTATACCAATCTAAACTAATGCCAATGAAGCCTATCCATCCAACATATAACTGTAGCACTGGACACTAGGGGAAATCTCTCACTGTGAAAGTTAAATTCTGAGAAGTATATGATCCGTAAGAACACCAAGGTAAGGATCCAGGAATAAAGAAAGGGCTCAGGAAGCTGAATTTAGCAGATGTTCTAACAATTGAGCTTAGGGAGAAGAAAACCAATGAGTGGCCTGAAATTGTCATATAAATAATCTTGAGGAAAATGTAGGGAATGTGAGAATGACCAAAGGCAATGAAATCGGAATGAGTAACCCAGGCATGACAGTGACCTCACAGAACAGTTACAAGGAAGCCTTCACACTGCAGAATTCTGTGAGTGAAAATACCACAGACGAGTGCCTCACAGACTAGAGCAGTCTGGAGAATAGCTTCTTACCTTTAAGTCATGTCTATGGGAATTATAAAACACATGTAGAACAAAGAGAGAGAGAGAGAAGAGAGAGAGAGAGAGAGAGAGAGAGAGAGAGAGAGAGAGAGAGAGAGAGAGAGAGAGAGAGAAGCAGATGTTATTAACATTAAAAACTGACAACACTACAATGATGAAGAGGAAGAAACTAGCATGGGGTCAAAAGGAAAAAAAGCATAGAAAGGACTAAGTCTTTTCCTATTAATAATAACCTCAAATGGAAATTATTTTTAAGGAACAAATTAGATTGATTAAGTGGATGTAAAAATCAATAGAACGTAGGAGCATGCTGTTTAGAAGGAATTGAAGAAACGCGGTGAAAGTTACAGTCTGGAAAAAGGGATGTTCCACGCAGATGAAAACAAAGAGACAGAGTAGGATATAGGAGCCCCAGATAGAGTGATGCTAGAACACATCAAGAGAGACCCTGGATGTCACTCCATAGTGAGAGGTGATGGATCCAACAGGAAAAATAACAGCTGTGAGTGTCTGCGCCTCATTTTGTAATATGAACATTGTTATAAATGTAGGGAGAGATCATCCGAAAAGAAAAGGAAAGACAAACCTAAGCGAAGAGAAATCAAAACAAAAATGGCGATTTATTTTCTTCCTCCTTTTTTTTTTTAAATTGGATATCTCTGTATTTACAATCCAAGTGTTATCCCCTTTCCACCAATCCCTTCTCCCCTGCCCCCTTCCCCTCCCATTGCCTCTATGAAGGTGCTCCCTCTCTCAACCACCCTCTCCTACCTCAGCATCTTGGCATTCCCTACAGTGGGAAAATGCACCACAGCTGGATCAAAGTCCTCTCCTGGAATTGATGCCTGAGAATGCTGTCCTCCTCTGCATATGTACCCGGAGCCATGGGTCTCTCTATAACAACTCACTGGTTGGTGTTTTTGTCCCTGGGAGCTGTGGTAGATTTGGTTAGTTAATAATTTTGTTCTTTCTATGGGGTTGGAGACCCTTTCAGCTCCTTCAGTCCTTTCTCTATCTCCTTCATTGGGGACCCTATATTCAGTCAAATGGTTAGCTGCAAGCATTCCCCTCTGTTTCAGTATAGTTCTGGTGGAACCTCTGAGAAGGCATCCATATCAGATTCCTGTCAGTAAGCACTACTTAGCATCAGCAATAGTGCATGGGTTTAGTGGCTGCATATGGGATGGATCCCCAGATGAGGCAGTCTTTGGATGATCTTTTCTCCAATCCCTGCTCCTCTATTTGTCCCATTATTTCCTCCCATGAGGGTTTTGTTCTCCCTTCTAAGAAGAACTTGGGCATTCATCTTCTGGTCTTCCTTCTCTTTGAGCTAGCTTCATAATTTTTGTGAATTGTTTCTTGGGAATTCTGAGCTTTCAGGGCTAGTATCCACTTATCAGTGAGTACATACCACAAGTGTTCTTTTGTGACTGGGTTACCTCACTCAGGATGATAGCTTCAAGTTCCATCCATTTGCCTATGAATTTCATGAAGTCATTGTTTTTAATAGCTGAGTTATGTAAATTTGGATACATAATTTCTGTATCCACTCCTGGAGATTTTTTTAAAGCAAAGGAAAATGAGAACAGCATGGTAAACTACAGTGAGCCAACAGTAACAGCACTCAGGGATATAAAGCCGTAGGTACCAAACTAAGAAATGAAATGCCTCAGGCAAATGACCTTGCATCTCGATTCCAGTGAACAGAAAGGCAAAAGTGAACAGAGAGAAGAAGCAGACAAAACAAAAAAATAATATATTTAATATATAATATTATATATATATATATATATATATATATATATATATAGAGAGAGAGAGAGAGAGAGAGAGAGAGAGAGACAGAGAAACTGTCTCTCAAGTCCAAGAATATATATTTATGTGCTTACCTACCACCTAAAATTTAAAAAAAAGAAATCTGTGTCAGAGTTAGAAAAACAATCAGCTTTGTACTGTTCTTCTCAACTCATGCCCATTACCTACATGCAGCCCTTCCTTATCTCCTAATATTTGGCCTTTCTTGATCTCTTTCCATGTAGTCTACCTTACCCACATATGCATACATATGCATTTATTCACATTATACACATGTTATTAGCTAGAATTCATATATGACTGAGAACACTTAGATTTTTTTCTTTCTGCAATTGTGTGACCTCATTTAATATTATATATTTAGGTCCTCACATTTTTCTGATTTTGTTTTTTACAGTGGGCTAGTATTCCATGTTTTTCATTTCCTGTCAGAAAGATGCGTGCCCTCCCATTCTTGTTTCGGCTTTACTTGCTACAGCAAAGAACTGGAATCAACAAATGAATGAATGATGAAATTTTAATCTATATAAAATGATACCTTAAAAAATGCAAAAAAGGAATAAACAATTCAATTTTTAAATCATGTATTTTGTTTTATTTGCATGGGTGTGTGTCTACAGGAGCGGACGTTCCTTCGGAGGCCAGAGGAAATCAGTAGATCGCCCTCTAGCAGATTCTGTGTGACTATGAGTTACCCGATATGTGCTGAAAACTGGAATCAGGTAGTCTGAAAGAACAGCATGTGTTCTTAATCACTGAGACATCTCTACAACCCTTAAAATCTGGCTTTTGTTTTTTGTTTGAAAATTTAAACAAAAGTTGACGAGCCTTTGGTTAGACTGTTTAAAAAGAACAGAAAAGGTTTACGTGAAATCTGGGGTACAAAGACTTTACGGTGAACAGCTGTGTGCCACTAATTAGAGCGCCTAGAATTGAATAAAAAAATACCATCTCTCTAGTGACTGCAGGCCTCCCTTACCTGCCTGCTGTTCTTCTGTTGAAATGTTCTGTTTATAACAGGAAAGGCTCTCCTATTGCTGTTTTCGTTGTGTGGAGCTGCAAATCATCAGAGCCAGGAGCAACCTTACCGGCACCTTGTAGAGCTAATACTGGGGCATTAGCTAAGTTGATTTGGAATCCTAAGAGATCACTCAAGGATGCCTTAATGTAATCACAAATGCCTCCGCATGATGAATTACAAAGAAACTTGACTGAGGGCAGGGCAGAATGGTGTGAGGAAGAATCATTTCTGCTGCAGTGTACTCTAAGGAAAGGGGGAGGAAGGCACCTAAAATGCTTGTGGCCACCAGCAATTGAAGCATCCAAAACAGGAATGCAGCCACCATGACCTCAGCCTGTGTCTTGAACTGAGACACTGCCCTTCAGCTCAGTAAAGGAACAAAGCTAGCTTGCACCAAGCCTCTACAATTCTTTTTTAACAGCAGCCACAGGGAGTGAGTGTCCCTTTCCAATAGCTGAAGAACACTACGGATCCTGGAGAATCAGAAATGATGTAGCCCTGAAGGATTGAGGGTTTCAGTAAATAATAGTTAAAATTAGCTCCACCTGACTTAAGCAAACACTACTGTTCTAGGAAAGTTTTCTTACAGGTGCTTAATGTGGGTCCTCTTGAATCAGTCTGCTAATTAACACATAGTTTTCAATTTTGTGTGTATGGGTGTTTTGCGTGCATGTATGTCTGTGCATTGTATTCATGCTTAGTGCCCTTAGACACCAGAAAAGAACATAGATTGGACCTCTCCTAGTTGGGACCGTAGTTACAGATGGTTTCGAGCAACCATGTGGGTGCTGGGAACCAAGCCCGGCTCCTCCAGAAGAGCAGAAACTGCTCTTAACTGCTGACTCATCTCTCTACATCCTACTAATTAGCTTTTACCACATCGGATTTCTTTCTCCCATTATCTTTGGGGCTTTCTTCATTTTTAGGAGAATTGAAATGAAGGGAAAAAAAAAAAAAAAAACACTGGGAGCCCTATCCCAAGGTCTACTTCTGATGACTGAATTCTCTTTTCAGAAGATTAACTTCTTTTGTTCTAAGCTCAGCAGGCCGCATAAGGCTTTCTGCTGAAGCACTTTAAATAGCCCCTACCCAACACTATTTTTGGTATATAGGACAATAGATTATTATAGGCAAAAGAAAAAATTCAGGACAGGACTCCAAAAATAGGACATTTCATTTCAAAATGAATTATCACCTACTCGGCCCCAGGATATTTTACAGGGATAAAATAATTCCCCCAGAGAACACAATAAGGACCTTGACAGCATTTGGGAGAAACAAGGAAGCTTGGGTCACTTGTTTTGTCCATTCTTAAAGTTTGATCAATTTCTTCTGTTCCTTGGACAATTCTACAGCTTACAGGGCCAGTTCAGTAACTGGTTAGACTGGGAATTTCAGTACGGCACTCAGAAAATAGTGGCTCTATCCCTGCCAAGAAAATGGAACAGCCTGCGGTATCTGCAGCCTTTGCTGTGTAGCGGGGATTGTAGTCTCTGTGTTTCAAGAGATGCACACATCTCTATGCACGTCATCAATTCATTTGCAGACAAAGACACATCACTAGGGTCATTCCACAGAAGCAAGGCTTCTTTGATTATGCTGTACATGCATTTCTTTGACCTCTTAATTTTCCTCAGAAGCACAAATTCAACTGAATCCAAGCTGGCCTGTTAGTGGAAAGTGTGTGAGCAACTACGGGGTGGTTTGGGACTGGTTATGGAGTCATGCACATAACATCATTCTTAGGGACCTCATGGCAGGAATATGGCACAGACGTGTAAAAGTAAAACACAAGGACATTGAAGGGAGAAGCACAGTGGGCACAGGAAAACAGCATTACCCTGCTGACTGGAGGGGTGCCTCCTGCAGTCTCCCATGGTCAAAGTAAGAAGGGATCACAGTCCAATTTCGTAAATCACACATTTTATTACCTGTTGCTTACCTTTTCTCCAAATAGAATAGTCATTACTGTGGAAAGAAGGAGCTCTATTAGACTCAATTAAGTGCAAGAAACATATGAAGTTCTCATAGCCCAGAAGGCTCCAAGATACAACATGCTGTTTTTCTGGGTTCTAGAAACCCTGAACAATTGCTGAAGACAGGAGACTCTGGCAGAGATGCCTACAAACTGGGCAGAGAGATGAAGGGGTGTAACTTTTGTGAGTTGTCATCCATGCTGAGGTGGGCTTCCTACCTTGAACTCATCTTTGCTTCTGTAAGTAATCCCAATAAACTGACTGGTTGTCAAACTAGACTTGGGTGGAATCATCCCTTTACTCTGTGTCCTCTCTAACCTGAAAAAACAATTGTTTATATCTTATCAGGAATGTCTTACAATGTTCCTATGCCAAAAAGATTTTAAAAGTGATTTTCCAGTGCCCAAAGAGAGGAAGAAAAGTGGGAATCAGTCCATGGGGACAGATGAGATGCATTAACCATATGATGAGTACATTTCAGTTTCATTTAGAGTCCAATTAACATATATTGATTCAATAAGATGGAGACAAGTACTGTGAATGTAAAAAATCTAATAAAAATATTTGAGTTCTAAATGTTTGTAAGAGGTTCTTGGGTCAGACAGCTTGATTTACAGAGCAGAGTTCTATAACAATCAGCAAGATCATTTGCTAGAGAATAGTGTAGCTAAGAGTTCAACAGCCAGTACACAGGCTAACACAACCCTAAATTGTCTCTTGAAATCCCAAGTTTCTCTGTGCTTTGGAAAACAGGAGTTGAGGGTAACTCAACTGCTAACATTCACTGAGTTAGAGAGACTCACTTTAATTCTTAACGCAGTTACTCGTGTAGGAAACTACAAAAGCCACCTAAAGAGGGGTAAGAAGGAACCACAGCCTGAAGAGATGATCTGAAGTCTTGAGAGTTATTTGTTTGTTTGTTTTAAAAGTATGGCATAAGAAATACAAATTTAGGGGGGAGGCTCCTATGGTGGCTTGCATAAGAATAGCCCCCATAAACTCATATGTTTGTATGCTTGGTTCAGAGAATCATGCTACTTGAGAGGTATCAGGAAGTATGGTCTTATTGCCGTAGGTGTGGTCTTGTTGGAGGAAGTATATTGCTGGGGGTTGGTTCTGAGATTTCTAAAACCCAAGCCTGATCCAGTGTCACTGTCTTCCTGCTGTCCAAAGATCTGAATGCACACTAACTACTTCTCTAGCACTGTGCCTTTCTGTCTGACACCATATTCCCTAATACCACAATGACAATACTACACTTCAAAACTGTGAACAAGCCTCAAATAATTTCCTTTGTAAGAGTTTCCATGGCCATGGTGTCTCTTCACAGCAACAAAACACTAAGACAGACGTTGGTACCAGAAATTAGGTATTGCTCTAACAGAGCTGACCATGATGCTTCTTGCTGACAGATTATAGACTTTGGGACATAGGGGTAGGAAAGCAATGGGTCTTAATGGGCCATATTAGTAGATGTAGATTATGACAGCTTCACTTAAGAGGTTTCAGAGCAGAGGAATATTAATAAATGAGCTAGAGACCATTCTTGTGATAGTTTGTCAAGGAATGTGGTTGCTTTCTGCCCTTGTCCAAAAGAGATGTTTGAGGCTCAACTGAAGAGTTTCAAATTAATGACTTTGGTAAAGAAAATTTCAAGACCGCCTAGTATTGAGTGTGTTGCTGGTTATTAGTATTATGCAGATCTATGATTATAAGGAGGAAAATGAGTAAGGGAAAAGAATAAAATATTCAGTTTGAGAAGTATAATGAAGCTAAGTCCAGTATTCAAAGACATAAAAAGTTTAAAGAAAATCCTGATACTAAATGAAATAAAGGGAGTGACCTTGGGACAAGACCCCATCAGTTAAGCTTCCAACTTGTGAAAAGAAATTAAAGAAGAGAAAGTTTAAGTAGTGAAGAAATCCATCAACTCCAGAAAACTGAAGAAAATACCATGCTCCATCCCCTGCAAGCATCAGAATTTGGCAGCTTCAGCTCCATGGTTCTCGCTTTAGAGTCAACGATACAAATAGTTAGGAAATCTCCCAGTGTGACGAAGAAAAGCCACTGAGGCCAAGTGTGTGTCAGGTGTGTTCCTGCATGGATGCCCCAAAAAAGCCATTGTGTGAAGCTGTGAAGGTGAAGCCTGGACTGTGTAGAAGACCCCAAGATTCTGAAGTTGGTAGTATCATGGGAAAGCTGCCAAGGAAAGCTGCAGAGCAATTGTGAAACTAGCCCAAGAGAGAGAAAAGTGTGTTGCAGAGAAGAACACTGAAAGGAATTGGAGATCCGAAGAGCACTTGAACATCGGACATGTGCAAACAGAATTTAGAATTGGCCCTCCTGGTTTTTTGGTCTTGCTTTGGTCAAGTATTTTCTCACTCTGCTCTCTTCTCTCCCTTTTGGAATGGTAAGGTATATTCTGCGGCATTATATATTGGAAATATGTGACCCCTTCTTTTATTTTGATTATACAGAGTGTTACAGAAAAGAGAGCTATGAATTGCAGAAGAGACTTGGAACTTTGTCCTTTTAAATAGTGACAGTTTTGAGACTGTTATAAATTGGGAAGATATTTCAAGTTGGACTGAATGCATTTTTCAACAAGGATATGGCTACAGTCCTATAGAGGTAGGGAGAAATGTAGAATAGAATGATTTAAAAAGAATGGACCCCATAGGCTCTTATGTATGAATGATTGATCACCAGAGAGTGGCACTACTTAAGGGCTTGGGAAGTATGTCCTTGTTGGAGTAGGTTTGGCCTTGTTGAAGGACATGTGTCACTGTGGATGGACTTTGAAGTCACAAAAGCACATGCCAGGCCCAGTGTTAATCTCTCTTCCCTCCACCTGTGGATCTGGATGTAGAATTCTCAGCTACTTCTCCAGCACAATGTATGTCTACATGCTGCCATGCTCCCTGACACTATGATGATGATGATGATGACAATGATGGAGTAATCTATGCACTATAAGCCACCTCCAATCACAAGCTTTCCTTTATACAAGTTGGCATAGTCATGGTGTCTCTTCACAGCAATAGAACACTGATTCAGACACCTCCCTTTCTGGAATCTCTAAAATGAGAAGGGTATGTTTTGTGTACTAATGAAATTTAAAGGACAGTTGTGCCATAGGATTGGGGTTAAGAGTTGGAGATTTTAACTACACCCAATTCTGAATAAGAGGGAGAATCTAGGGGTTGAGTTGATCACACACAGCCAATGGCTTAATATTCCATATGTGCATATGGCTGTCTTCACAAACCCTAAAACTTAAGGTTCACAGAACCTCTGGTTCAGGAAAGCGGTCTGTCTGGTAAGGGTACAACTGCCCCAGAACCTGCCCATCTGCTCTTGGAAACGTCTTTTCCACCTGAGCACTCTAGCCTTGTATCCCTTCATAATAAGGCTGTAATTCACTAATTAATCTGTTTTCCTCAGTTTCCCTGATCCACTCTAACTAATGTATTCATTGAAGGAGAAATAAGAACTACCAGTTCATACTTGTTGAACAGGAGCACAAATGACCATATAGACTTGTGATTGACATCCAGAGTAGAGAAAATTTTGTGGGCATGAGCTCTTAGTGTGTGGGCTCTGGCACTGTTCCTGAGAGGGACTGAATTCAGGGCACTCCTTTATCTACCTGAGAACAAAATTATATTATTCTGGAAAAAATATCCTACACACTGATGGACTGAGAGCTGAGTATACCTATAAAAACTGACACTATTGTTTGTTCCTTGATGACAGGCATAGGAATATAGGGAAATATATGTTACGGCCAAGACCACAGTAAAAAAAAATCATCAATAAAAATAAAAATATATTGGGCTGGCAACCACAACTCTTACGTTGAAATTGAAGTCCCCGACCTTCCAGTCATTATGTTTGATATCTCCTTGCCCAGGTTTCAGTGTTAATTTACTCACCTACTTCACCAGCTAACTGTTTAAAGTAGTAACAGCAACAGACACTAAATAAATCTTCCTTGCCTTGTGTGCGTGCGTGTGTGTGTGTGTGTGTGTGTGTGTGTGTGTGTGTGTGTAAAATGAAGAGATTACTGATGCTCCAGGATAAGATATAGTTACCTATCTTCAAGCATGGGATGAAAACCATGCCAAGGAGGGCATGTTCTAGGTGTTTAGGTTTCCTGGGATCCAAGGGTGTTTCTCTTTCTCCTGGCTTATCACTGGAGTTGGTAGACTGTGTTGAGCCAGGGTTGGAGAGGAGAGGTCTTATTTCCTGATCAACCATTGCTGCAGCCAAATTCAAGAAATAAGCATGGCACCATTGCTAACTGAAGGTAATGTTGGCTCCAGCTTTCAAGATGGAAGAGTGGACATGATTGTTAAAGTTGCAGGAGTTACTCTGGCCCTCTGTGCAGCTCTGACGTTTCTGCTTGATCACGTTCCTACTGTCAATATTTGACAGCCTTTTTCAGATGACTGGTCAGAGTCACATCTAACAACATTGGAGGTGAGACCATAGAAAGGCATAGCAGGAAGTTTTTCATTCAGCTAAGGGATAAACTTAATCTTTGCTTTGATCTAAAAGATGCATGAATAATGTTCTGCTTATCCTCAGATCCATCATGTGACCATGTCCATAAAGGGATACTGTAGATTTCAGTCTTACTATAAATTATGATCACAAGTTCTTTTATGGTTATAAGGTCATCATGGATACTTTGTCCAAGTGATTCAAGTACTTGTTGGTGCTGGAAGCATTCCTGATAGCCGGTGAGGTAGACTTCTCATTATTCATATCCAACACACATGAAAGTATCCAAGAAGGAGCATAGATGATGGCCCTATTGGCCTTGCTCTTGAAGTAACCCTAGCCTACTCTATTGTAGACAAGTGCCAGATGACCCCACAGCATGTTCAGCAAAGGGCCAACTCATTGTAGTTCTCATTCCTAAGAGGTAGAGATGAACTTTTTATTGATGACAAGGTTTTATTGTTAGCTTTGACTGCATCACTGAACTTTCCACCAGTGAAATCAGACTTGGTAGATGAGGTTATTGAAGGCCACATGAATGCAAAAGCAGATTTGGTGACCATGCACTCGAATATAGCCAATTCTATTTGTTAACTTTTTCACCATGTCTCAAGGACTCAGCTGCCCGTGAGAAAATGCAGCTTGATGCAGAATGAAGAGGATCCAGAAACCTATTAGATTTGAAATCTCATTAGGTATTGCATTCTTTGCAGACAATATCTCTCATTCTTACAGCAATCCTGTTAAGTAATATTTATTTCATTTTCAGATAAAAGCTTATATGACATATGAGAGAGAAATATATGAGCTAGAAATACGTGAGATTAAGTAGTTTTTCATTGACACGTACCTGGGGAATAGTGATCTGGGATCTGACATTACTCAGATTCATTCCATAGTTGGTACACACTGCTTCTTACCCACAGTTTACCAAATGAGGTAGTGCCTTGTTGTTAAATGCAAGAGAAGAAGTATGCTGTAGTGATGAGGCGCTTTGATTGCCATCTTTTAATTCATTACAGAAACTGTTCAGTGCTTCTGAGAGTGCACTAGGAGCTTCATCAAACTTTCAGATGAAGATAGCTACAGAAACAAAACTATGATGTAACAATGAGTGTTCTGTTGTCTTACACCTGGTCTGGGATGCCAGTTCAAACATTTTCCTTGAACTTTGTGCACCACATGATGAATGTGATTGGACGTTGACAGGCCAGAGAATTATGACTGAGCTGGGGTTATCAATGGCAGCTGGGAGGGACTGAGCAAGCACATCGTTTCCTGTTTTCTTTTGATACATTCAGACTGCATGAAAGAGGAGACCTTAGGTTTTTATGCTATGTTTTAAAACATAATACTTAATAATCTCTCTTTTTATTACAGAAAGAGAAGATTCAGACTCCAACCTTCCACTGGGAAATTTTAGCTAAGAATCTCTTTAATAAGATAGCTCTGTTTGTTTTCACAGTTCTCTCCTATTTATGGAAACTCATTCTAGTGTTTCCTCCTTATGGTAATGACTTCCATTTCTCTATTATAAAACTTTCACTTGAGTTTGCTTGAGTAAATCAAAGTGGGTCAATTTGAAGAAGTTATCAACTAAATAATAGACTACATGATACTCAGGCAGGGCAGGCAACCAAAGGCATTGTAGATCACTGAAGCTCATCAAAGTAAGCTGTCCTCATCCTCCTGACAAACAGACACCCATGTGAACCACACCATAAACCAGACTAGACAGAATTGAAACATGTCCCATGATCAGCTCCACTTTTGTTCTCTCTAATTTCTGAAGATCTTTTTCTATTTCTTATGCTTTGTCCTCTAGAACATTTATATCAACAACTTATTTCTTTTGTCAGAATTAAGAAGACAATTCTTTTTGTTGCATTTAGCTCACAATGTGTGCAGGTGTATCTTCATGTCTGTCAAAGAGCCTTTCCATCATGGGTGATACATGAAAATCTAGAACCAACTAAAACCCTTGTGTTTATAAAGGAAGACATTTTTATTAGTGTTATCAAGGTTTCCAAAACAAAAGTCTGAATGCAGAGAAACTCCAAACATTCCTTCATTTTTATTTTATGGGTCATAACCTATGTCAGTAACCACAAATAAATACCAAGAACAAAAGTGCAGCTGATTCCATTACGATTTAAATGTCAGCTATTTATTGGTCATTATGTCCAGCACTGACGACACAACATACACATACATACAATTTACTGCATGCATGCATACAATTTGCAGTGTTGCTTAATTCTAACAACAGGCCTGTATGATAGAAGACATTACCTGTTACAGACAAAGAAGGTTGGATCCATGGAGTTTAGAGAGATTATCCAATGGACCAAGTCTCAAAAGTGTCAGGATTAGAGGTTTATGTGCTTCACAGTTCTCAGGTTCTTGTATTGCATTGTTTTTCCTCCCAGACTCTCAAAGGTTGGACGTATATGACTCAGCAAGACCTACATGTCATTAATATACCTGAACTAACTGTCTATCTAGAAAGGTGTTTGATGAAAGATAAATAGGAACATGTCCTTCACTGAGTCAGAACACCAGAGGACACAAGCTAAGGGTGTTCTAAGATGATGTGTTTCAGGATAGAGTGATGAGTCAGTGTCGGTAATATTGAAAGTGGAACTTTGGGGAGAGTGGAGGAAGAGCACAGGAGAGCCCCACACACCAAATAGAGCCATGTTGGGTATGGAGGGCACAGAGAAGAATATGGATACGGTAAACAGTGATCATTCTGTACCTTTTCAAAGACCTTGCCAAGATAAAGTCTGTGGAAACAAATATTTCAGATCTATGATATTGTAAGCTTGCTGCACATTGTCCACCAGGGAACTATTATGTGGCTCATAAATGGCCATCTGTCCTGTGATATCACTGCCATGTGACAATCTGCAGCCAGATGCAGTTTCTGTTTGGCCTTATTATTTTGACTTCCCATTTTTGAAGTGTAATTAGCTAGTAAGCTATAAACAAGGTAGAATTACACTTTCTGGCAAATTTTTTAATGTGACTGATTACCCTTGGCCAAAAACTACAGATGCATGAGATTCTTAAATAAAAACCACAAAGTGATCTTCCCATCTGTCTGAGTCTCATGATAATCAAAGGCATCAGCAGTGCATAGAATTATCACGTCAGGATTTGTTCACAGGTTTAGAAGAATCCATCATCAGTTTGACAGATGGGACTGGTTTTGATTTCTCCATTTTAGTCAGATTTCTGCAGCTACACAGCCCCTATTAAGAGCTCCTTGGAAGACTAAGAACTGAACCCAGAGTAATTAACTGCAGGCAGGATCTGCTAGGCTGCTTCATTATTTATCATCAGACATAAGCTGAGACTCTATCTGCACACCATTAGAGGGGATCAATCTGCCCTGTTATCCCCTCAGCACTGGAGAGAGCTCTTAGAGAGGGCGCACAAGGACACCTGGTATACTCTGTGGAAGAAAGAGTAGATGACTCTGCTTCTTTGTACCATTCTTGGAGCACCTGCTGTGTTCTCAGCTGCTGTTACTACAAGAATTAATGATGAGTCACTAGTTTTACCTGAACCTTCTAGCTCTAGCTATGGCTTCTCAGAGTAACAATGACAAGACAGTAGCTGGAGTTGTTTAGTGTCATGTCTAAGGCATGGTTCTCATGTGTGTTCTTTGTTTTACAGGAATACAAAGAGGGATCCACAAAACCTAAGTCTTACTTGAATTCACATACTATCAGAGTCAGAATGTCATTATCTGCTCATAATAATCTGTATAAATAGCTATGTCTCATGGTAGACAGAATGATTTATTTCTTTTTCATACTCATAGAATGTCTATAAAGAAGACAAAACAGAAAATTAATAAATGCATTATTCATCTTGAGGTAGAAGTAAAAATGATACCCAAACCAACTGAGTGATGAGTTCTAAAATATATCTATAAATTAGCTTTTTGGCATCTAACAAAGTGTCACAGGCTAATGGCTTCAACAACAGAAATGTATCCTCCAACAGCATCAGAAACCAGGGCTCAAGCTCCAGATGTTAATGGGTTTGCTTTCTCCTGTTGTGCATATGACATCACCTCCTTACTTTATCCCCTAGATCTATGCCATGTCTTTGTTTCAGTTTCCTTTAGGAAAATGATAAAGTCACACTAAGTTAAAGCCTATCCATGTGACCTAATTTTATCATAGTTAGCCCTTTCAACTATAGTCAGTCATACTTGGAGACATAGAGAGTTAGACTGCACTCCTCAATATACGAGTTTTAGGTAGACTACATTTTTCCCATAACAGGAACCATAGAAGAAGAAGTTGTAACTGGAATTGGAATATACATTATAAATTTGTTGACAGACCAAAACCCACCCCTTTCTGATAAAGTCTGCTTATTCTGGGATGTATTAGGAACTGTCACTAGGAGAAAATGTTGAGGAGAGGGAGGGACTGCAAGGTCGAGAACAGAGAAGATATGCACTAGAAGTTATGAGGAGAAAGCTAGATTGCTGGGAAGAATCCAAAGCTCTGCTGACACCTGCAGGGGCAGGATAAAGCCTTTCAACTTCACAAACAGCAAAGGTGGAGGGCATTCATTCCAGGTGGGTTTCTGTTGGAGGTGTGATTGGAATGTTAATTCTTGAGAAAAAAAATGGGGGTAAAGACAGTAGTACCAGAACCAGGTAACAAAGTTGGAGGGAGGGAATGACTTCTGTTTTTTCTCTGACTTGAGCAAAAGGAGTTTGATCCTGAGAGTCCCTGCTAATACAGCTGTGCTATACATCAATCATGCTAAATGTCAAATGCCAACAGAAGCTCATCAAAGAATCTACTTTAATAACGGTAGAATTCACTAATTTCAGAATCTCAACTGCTCGACATTTAAAGTTGCATTACAAATGTAGTTAGTCCTTCCATTATAAATACATGTAAAATGTATTTTGAACAGCTGTGCCAAGTGACATCTAATCAGCCAGCTTTGACTTAATGACTATAGGGGTGGGCCTACTTCCTACTATGTTGATTGGTAAAATATTTATGATCCCAGAATCCTAATGTATGTGAGAATGTGAAGAGATGTTTGGTGACCCAGATTCCAGCCATGCCTTCTCTAAGAGTAGATTCATTGTATCCTCTGGGTGACTCAGCAAAGGGACAGGTATGTAGGAGTTTGGATCCATGTTAGGGCCTCTCTATTCACTATTCTCACTGTGCACAGCAACAAGCAAGGCAAGTGTTTGCAGAAAACAAAGCCTCAGATTCCAGAGTGGGTCCATCTTGTTCCTGAAGCTCCTTGTCCTGTCCTGTTCACCTCATCCCTCCTTTAAGCTTCTTTAAGAACATAGTCTTTTCTCTGCTTCACATTTGCACCTCAGCTTCCCTGGGGTAGCTTCATTGCCTTCAATGCCAAGCATGTTTCTCCACCCTGCGTTTTCCTAGATATAAACGCTGAAAGGAGCTAGAGACAGCATATATTCAAAGTTGTCTACATCAACAGAAAGTGGACCCTGCACTTAGAGCAGAGCACACAGGGTTGGGAGAGAAAGTGGTGGGAGTTATAGAGAGAGCTGGGGAAGAAGTGGGGAAGCTTGTAACGAAATGCACCAAATTCCTATATAAAATTCTCAAACAGCAAATTTAAAAATGAAGTTTTCCACATGGCTCCTGCTGCTCCCTTTGGTAAAATATTTATTTCCCTAAGCACTACTCCGGAAGTCTCATTTTAAGGGACCGGCAGTTAAGCTAATCATCATGAAGACTGACCTTATGTCACTGTAACAACCAGTCAAAAATGTTGAACTTGTCATGATTATAATGTAAAACCTTTTAGAAAGAGTAATACACTATTGCAGGCACTCAGGAATGAAGTAGATGGCATTAGATCCCAGACTTATCAACATCTAGATTCTGCTGACAGCAGCATTTCTAGATGCTCATTAGAATGCGGCATCTCAGGACCCAGCCCAGGCCTCATGAGCCAAATTAGTCATCACATGTGTGTCAAACTCTAGAGACAAGTGTTTTAACACACTCATGTTTAGAGTACAGCATGCATATGTGCATGTGATCACTCTCCAGCAGTTTTTGAAACAGTAGGGAGAGGAAGCTTTTGAGCCTCAAAAGAATGATGTCACCACTTAGTGGTCTTGTGACTTTGGTAAGTTACATAACCCGCTCTATGTCTGGAAGTATTCAGCTATATAGAAGATGTTAAAATGCCAAGACCAGCCAGGCATAGGAAGGGGAAGTGGGTGCTGAATTGGGTCAGCCAGAATAAAAGGGTGGCATGATAGGGAATATGCCACCTGCTGGTGAAAGTGTGTACTTGCAAGAGTTGATTGACATTCAGAAATGGAGTTTTTTTGTTTTTTTTATTTTTTTATTATATACTCTCTGTATTCACATTTGAAACGTTATCCACTTCCCCCACACTGTTCCCATCCCTTATCCCCCTCCACTTGTCTTCATGAAGGTGCATTCGCTCCTAATCACCCTCTCCACCCCAGGGCCTTGGCATTCCACTACACTGGGAAAACATACCCTTCCTGGACCTTCTTCTCACATTGATGCCAGACACTGCTATCCTCTGCTACATATGCAACTGGAGCCATAGGTCTCTCAATGTGTGCTCAATGGTTGGTGTTTTAGTCCATGGGAGTTTTGGAGGGTTTGGTTGGTTGATAATGTTGTTCTTCCCATGAGGTTACAACACCTTTCAGCTCCTTCAGTCCTTTCTTTAGCACCTTCATTGGGGTCTTTTGAATTTTGTTTTATTGTCTTTTTGCCTTTACATTAGTAACTCCTGGGGGACTAGTGGTACAGGACAAACCATTAAAAAACAAAGGTAACCTAAGGGCAGACACACAAGCTAATGAAAAAGTTCTTATAAAAAATTACAAAAATATATGTAACATCTCTGACAGTTACTCTGGTGTCAAATAAATTAATGTTTTCTTCTATTATAAGTCCATAATTTTTAAAATTCTAGCTTTCTATATGCTAATGGCTTTTTAAAAATTAATAGAGGATATTATCTTTTCAAGGCAGAATAATGGTTTAATCAAAATGCTCCTGATTTCTTTGATTTATTGATGTCATTTCAAAAGTGAATGAACAAATGAGGAATTCATCTATTCTAACATTGGTTGACTAGAACAAAAATGTAAAACTTCTTATATTAAAGAGGTTATTTGAGCAGGTTCCTAGACAGACAGGTTTCCTTGAGCTATTCCTTAGTCCAAAAGTGGGCAATGCCCATGTCTCCTTGGATGATGGCATTGCAAAAAGCATTCTGCAGGCAGCATTGTGTAGCAGTGAGACAAACAGAATTCATACGCTTGTAGACTTAGACATTTTAAAACCTACTTTAATAAGGGTCCTTGAATGCTTTAACCTCCCTTTTAGAACACTACCCACCAGAGGGAGTGTAAAGGAAAGGATTATAGCTCAATGTGGGATGTGGACTCGTTTAGAAATAGTATTGGGGGACAAGTCCAAATTTCATTGTCAGGATATCAGCAGCTTAATTCACACAAATCAGCAACAGTAGTTAGATCCACTCACAAACACCACTCACAAATCAGCAATGGGAGTTCGATTCAGAAGAAGCTGTGAGGCTCTGCTAATCAACCCAAGTCCATGGAAATAGCAAGAAGCTGCCAGAATATGATGGGAAGTTCTTGGGTGCACTTCCCTCTAAAAAGTCAGTACAAGCAATAGTCAATGAAGGAGAAGGCAAGGCAAACAAATGCCACAGTGTCATCAGTGAAGACCAGCATCAATCCCAACGAAGACCAGCAAAGAGTGACAAGGTGATGCCCACAGTCTGTTGAGTTATACATATACCCTTTCCAAAATCACATATCCGCTCTAGCAAAACATTGCATGTCCTCTTTCCAGGCAGCTTCCAGAAACACTCGTGTCTATCCTCAGCAAACCAACCTCCCAAGTGTCTGCTTCAGCAAAACTTCCTCTCATACAATATCACAGGACATAACTGAGTCTTCAAAGAAACCAAAAATTTCCACTTTACACATAGGAAACCCCATCTAATGTGACTTTGTCTCACAAGCCCATCACACCCTGACGTTCAGGATCCAGAAACACAGGATTTCCAATCAATAAGAAAAAAAATCAAAGCTTTTTTCAAAGTTTTCAAAGCCTTACCACTATTTGATGCTGGGGAGGGAGACTAGAAAGCAGTAATTGCTATATTTTTTTTATGGCAGGGATTACTTGGCTCCACCTGAATATGACCGTTGGATATATTGTTCATTTTTTTTCCTTAACAAAATAGTTTCACAAGATGAAGTTAGGTATATTTGATTGGACCTTGACAATGCTGTAAAATACAAATGCTCAAAATGTGACTGTGTAACACCAGAAGCTACATGAATAAAGAAAAACAACTTATCATGACTTAAGGCACTGTGAGATTTTGGAAAAGCTTCATTCTAATTTTGGCAAATCATCATATCTTCTTTACTCTCTGGAAAAAATAGAATGGGAAAATTATTCAAATAAAACTGTCCTATCAAGACCCAGAAGAATCAAGGCAAGATTTAGAGCCCATATTTCAAAGAAAGTAAGGAGATCACAGAAATCTAAAATAATGTATAATTCATGACAAAGCTTGGCATAGTTAAAATGTCCTTGAATTTTAATTGGATACCCAGATAGAAGCTTCTATAAATTCTGCTCTATGATGGAGCGATGGAGAATTTTTATACTTGTATAATAATTTGTTTCACCCCTGTAAAAGAAAAAAAAAACGTGAATTGAGAATTTCTTAATGAAAAGTGTGTGCTCCTATTTGAAAGACTAGTGTTCCTAGTCAGTAGTTCCTAACCAGCAGGGCTATGACACTCATGCATGAGTTTTGTTTGTTTGATTTTTGTTGTTGTTGTTGTTTTAGTGAGTATATGAATGTTTTTCCTGCCTGCATGCCTCATGCACTAGCAGGAATCAGTTTACCTGGAACTGAAGGTTCAGACCCTTGTGCACTGCCACATGGGTGCTAGGAATTGAAGTCAAATCCTTGAAGAGCAGCAACTACCTTTAATCAATGAGTCATCTCTCTAGCTTCTCACTTGTGTTGTTGTTGTTATTGTTTTCAATCACTGAGCAAAATGCAGAAAGTTTGCATCTCATTAAATCCAATGAAACTATTCCTGTGGGCAGACAGCTGGCTTACCCAATACCACCACTTATGATTCAGTGATTTAAACAGCTTAAATATGCCTGAAAGTTTTACCTCCCAAGTATGTGGACCAGAAGGTTACTTCAATGTTCAAACTATTCTGTCTTCACTAAGATTTTTTTTTTTTTTTTTTTTTTTTTTGGTTAGAGCTATGTAAGTTATGTGAGCAACAAAGGAACCTAGTCTGGGAAAGGACAGATCTGAAGGTACTTTTTGCCAGTGATTGGACTGTTCGTCTTTTGAGGATTACATAATGTCAAAGTCTATTTTCATTCAAGTGGCATATGTTTAAAATAGCTTAGATGAAAGTTATTGACAGAAAACAGAGATAAATAGTTACCTCAGCTTAAAATTAAACCATGTCAGACAGAACACCTCCTAATAATAGTAGGTGTTATTGTTTTCCTTCATGACAATAAAGACACATTTGTTATTAGACTTCTTCCATTCATTTATTTTGAGTCAAGGTGGATAAAATTCTCTCAAACATATAATCCCAATACAGAGAATAAGTCAAATATGCCTTACTGTTTGGGATCCTAACTGTTACAGACTCCTAGGACTGACATAAAAAATTGTCATAAGCTATTGCTTAAAATAGCAAAAATATATAATTTCAAGTCCAGGAGGCTCAAAAATCTGAACTCAGCTTTTTGGTCAGTCTCCACTCATTCCATAGACTGGGGTGGACACCCGTCTTCAACTCTTCATTCTCCCATAGTTGCTGGCAACTCCCTGGCTTTTCTAATAGAGTGCCTTATACACTTGATCCATCTCTGTTTCTGTGTTCACACAACCCTCTCCTTCTTGTCTCCAGTTCTAAATGTTTCTGTTTTATGGCACCAGTCATTCTATGGAGACCCTCTACCATCTGGAATAGCCTCATCTTATTTTGATGATATCTACAAATGTTATTTATAAATAAGGTCATATTTTGAGGTTCCCCAGTATTTAAGACTTTAACACTATGGGACACATTTCCACCCATAACAGTGGCTAGAAATGGTCACTCATTTCTTGTCACATATACAAGTAGCCAGCCATTCTTCATGTTCTAGTGGTACAGCAGTGATAAGAGTCCATATCTCAAGCACTTTGTGGAAGACTCTATGCTGTCTTGCCTCATACCTTTAAGTCCTGACATTTTATGTTTATCTATCCATCACCCACCCTTTTAGTATAACAACTTTAAGCATATCCCCTACGGTTTTCTGTTTGTTTGTTTGTTTGCTTGCTTGCTTGCTTGCTTGCTTATTCCTGTTCTCATGAAGGCTGCTCCAGGGGTAGAAATGAGGTTACAACAGCCAACATGGTCTCCAGATACTGTAGAATAAGGAATTTTTCAGAGCGTATTTAGGGCTGTAGTCACCCTGAAGATAGCTGGCTTTGGGACTTCTAGTCAAGTCCTGTGTAGAAAACTACCTTCTTTCTATTTTCCTAATCCAATAGGGTATCAACTCAGATGGATGTGAAAAAAAGAGAGAGGTATTGTTCACAATAGACAATTTATTATGAATGTGTATTATGCTCATACTAAAATGTCAATCAAAATACTAATGTTTGAAACATAACACACAAGACATACTTTAGTCTATGTTCATTCTATAGGCATGAACTATGGTTCATGCTATAGGCAGGAAAAAAATGTGTGTGTGAGGGGGTGCTAAGTAAAATATATGAATTTTAAAAGCATAGATATATTTAGCATGAAATATTCATTTATATCTACTGGTATCCATAAAATGTTGCAACTTTTAAAAGCAGATTCATTTTATTTAAAAAGCATTATTATACTTTAATCCTTTTTCTCAGTGAGAATTCAAATCATTATTTTTTCTTCTCTCCCTGTCTGACTCCTGGTTCATAAACTCTGTGAGGACAAAGGATGAGTCTGATTTATCTTTACATCCCCAGAATTTACTTAGTGCTTAATTTACATTCTAAATTAATTATGACTGAGTAAACAATGCAGACATGATAAGCAAGCAGTCTCACAGATATGTGCCGTTGTGTGCCACAATAAACTGAGAATGGCTAAGCCCTCCTTTCCATATCATTTGCACATACATTCTTTCTGCCTTCTCTCCTTCAGTGTCTCCTTAGCTTTATTAGGGGTAGTAAAGCTGTCTTAGGGCTCATCCTTAAACCAGTCAGTGCTTAGCCTCAACCTCCTGGGGAACCATGAGTCTTTTTCACAGCATTTCACTGCAAAGAGAAGCTTCTCCATTGTGAGCAACATTTGTTTGCGTGTAGAAACATAAATACTTAGCAATTTGGTGCTGCTAGTTTAGTTAAACAATGTTAGTTACCACTTAGGACCTATAATATCACTAGTCATGGGCTTTTGACCAGGTTTACAGTACCAGACATGGATTCCCACCTATGAAATAGGCCTAGAATCTAAGCAACGAGTAGGTGGTTATCCCTATAATACTGTGCCACTATGGCCTGCGTGGGCAAATTTGAGTGAAAAGTTGATATTATGTTTAGGGTTCACAAATGGTTAAGACTACTGATGCTTTTTGCTGAAAGTAGTCTGCCTAGCACCTTTAGGTACTGTGAAATCTACCTAGCCCCTGGAAGTTTCCAGTTCAGTTTTAAGTTGGTTTCTATGTGTCTTGCTACTTAGACTTTTATGTCTTTGGCAATAATGTATCTTTTGCAATAATATTTTATCATTTAGTTCTAGTAGGAAACCACAAAAGCAAAAACGATTTTGTACTGTTTTGGGAACCTCTTCGGTCTTTCTGGCCAATATTCTTCTGAGGAAATAACCTATCACTAGTACTAATTTTTTTCCCTTCTGTGAGAAGGTTCATCTAGTCATGCAGAATATCTCTCTTTAAACATTTTGAACTTTTCTTATATTTTTAAATTAGTTTACAGGCAGTATATTTTCACGTGGTTTTTCATACAAATAACATTTTATTTGCCTACCCTTACCCCATCTTCTCATTCAATGTTCCAATTCCTCCCTGCTAAAACATTCTGCTCTCTGTATTCTCTTCCCTACTTTTATTTTTATTCATTTTTAATTTCATTTTTTATTATTATATTAATTTTATTCTATTTTTTATTTTTACCTACACTCTATTCCTCCTCTTTAGGGTATCCCTCCACAGCCCCTTTCTAATCTCCTAGATTCCACAAGTGCTTCAAGTTAAACAAACAAAACAGACAAAGACACAAAGCTAGGATCCACATATGAGAGAAAATATGTATGTGGCTAAGGTGACCTCACTAATTATAATTTTTCAGTTCCTCCATTTACCTGAACATTTAATAATTTCATTTTTTAGATTTTTCAGTGGTATGTGGTGGTGGTGGTGGTGGTGGTAGTGGTGGTAGTGTGTGTGTGTGTGTGTGTGTGTTCACATGAATGCTGTGTCTCTGGAGGTCTCTGAGCCACCATGTGGGTACTTGAAACTGAAATCTGGTTTCCTGGAAAACCTGCAAGTATGCTTAACTGCTGAACTATCTTTCCAGATCCCAAGCTCACTTTTACTTGCAGATGGATAAAATTCTATAACATGTGTATATAACTTTTCTATTATCTACATGTTAGTTGATGAATCTTTATGCTGATTTAATTTCCTAGCAACTATGAGCAGAGTGACACAGAACACAGATATGGAAGCATTCTATCTCTCAAATCCATGGTCTCTTCTGCTGAAATTATTATTTTTTGTACATACATATATACAAAGACACATACATACATACATACATACATACATACATACATGCATATGAATAAAGCCAACTGAGTTCATTTGGCATTTCGTGTAGGTATGCATGCTTAGAGCTGATTTATTGAGGTTGGATAACCTACGTGAGGGTTAATCATTGGAGAAGACTATTTTTCCCACCTCTAAAAGCCATCTATTTCCTTTAGCTCTTTGTCCACGAATAGGACCTTGTGAGATTCACCACTCCACATTGACATGCCGCAGATGTGGTCTTTGTGAAGGTCTTGTTTAGGTAACTATATTGTTGAAATTTCATGGGTGTAGTTCCCTGTCATATATCAAAAACACCATCTCTCAGATGGCTCTTTGTGACACCTCCTTCAGTCTTTCCAGACCTTCTTTTCTGACATTCCATGAGCCATAGATGTAGGGACTTGTTGTTGATGAACGCCTTCTAAGGTATTCACTATATGTTTTGTTTTAAGAACTTTGTTTAATTCCATAGCCCATTTTAAATTATTTAGTTTGTTTCCACAGAAGATAATGTTTTAGTTCTTTGTATAATCTAGACACAATGTCAGATGTATAGCTGTCAAAGATTCTCTTTTTCCTTCACTGAATAAAAGCTTTATGGTTTTATGAGATCCGACCTATTGATTGCTGTCTTTACTACATAAGCTACCTAAATCCTGCACAGACCATCCACACCTCTGCCTTTAGGTTAATGTTTACTCTTTATTTTTTCCTCTAGCAGTTTTACACTAGCAGGCAAGGTGTTTTGTTTTGTTCATGTATGTATGTATGTATGTCTACATGTGCACTTCATGTGTGTCTGGCACCCATGGTCTTCTGAAGTTATAAACTACTTTGAGCCACAACATAGATGCAGGGAACTTAGCCAAGATCCTCTGAAAGAGCAGCAAGAGCTCTTAACACTGAGCAATCTCTCTAGGTGCCAAGAGTAACGGGTCTTACATTGAGGTTTTTGTTCCTTTTAGAGTGGCATTTTTTTGCAGGGTGAAATATGAGAGTCCAGTCTCATGCTTCTGTATGCTGAAATAAAGCTTCCCTGTATCATTTGTTGAAGATGCTGTGTAGGCTTATTTTTTAAACCTACTTTTTTTTTAGCGTTCTTAAGTGCTTCAACCTCCCTTCTAACTCACTGACCAGAGGTAGGGGGAAAAGAAGGTTAATAGGAAAAGGGTATTGTGGACATGTTTGGAAGTAGTTCCTTAGGGTGATTCCATTCTTTGTTGTCAGGGTACCAGAAGTCCAGTTCAATAGCAAACACCAATCAGTGTGATAGAGCAGAAACTGCAAGCCTTAACCAATGGGCATGCATCAGTGGAAGCATTCAGAATGAGGGGAAGTACCACAAGAAGCTCTTTAGTGCATTTCTCTTTACAACGTGAAGATCAATGAAGACCAGAAAAGCATTTCTCAGGGTAGAAATTAGGGGCATCCTCTCACTGTTTTGGGGGTTCCATTTACATTCTTTCTAGACATCATGTGTCCTCTCAAGTGTCTGTTTTCAGCAAAATGTCACATGGTATCTTTGTTTGATAACAATTATTTTAGAAAGTACCTGAAAATGCAATAAGAAAACAGGAAAGCTACCTAGTATTAGTCCATTACTATACTTCCATGCAACTCCTAATATTATCTTTAGCAACCATGTTTACAAGCTTCATTGGCCACTCTTGTTCACTGACTTCCAGTTAGTTCCATGGTGTATGAAGAGACTAGATGCTCTAATCAGGGTTTAGAAGGCCCTTCCTATGTTCATCCAGCAGCAGAGACTGGGAATCCAGCACAGCCTTAGGCATGATCAGTACACACACAGTCTCAACAGCAGCTGTTCACTTCCAAAAACCAAAGCAAAGGCCTTACTTCCAGCCTTCTGCTGCAGCCTTTGAAAAGTTATGAGTGTGAATCTTATTCAAATGTGAAACAGGCATGGCCAGACAGTCTTTCCAGTAATGAGGAGGGCTTTAACATGGTTAATCCATCTCAAAAGAGAATGTGAGGATATTTTTTAAGATCTCATAACTCAAAAAATAAAGATGAACAAAATTATCCAATTGATACACACTTGGACAACATCTAATAGGACAGTAAAGAGCACACCTCCTGGTAATACTTTTCATCTGCACAAAAAATGACTTACATTCTTGACAAAAACAAAGTCTGCAAGGTTCTGTGAGCACATAACATGTACCTGTACTGGGTGTGGACTGAAGGTGCCCCTCTAGGTTTTCTTGAATGGATTAGTAATTTTTTAAGACAGTAAAAACTATGCTGACCTACTTTTCTGCCACAGTTAAAATTGATGGCTAATGATTTTGAACAAAAAAATAAGAAAAAAATAGTGTCACCATTATGCAAGTACAGCTTTAGGACAAATCTTCAACCCAGAAAACAGAGCCCTAGTGAGTTTCATCACGCTGCCTGTGGTCTATGATTAGCTAGGCAGTGGCAGGTGCCACTACTGCTTTGGTTTTACTCAGATGACCAAGTAGAGCAGATAGAAATTTGAGCTCTTTCCTCATCATCTGACCCATTTTCACAGATCACTCAGTCTTGGAGCTTGTCTCTTTGTCTGCTTGTTTTATTCGGTCTAAAGATACTTCACTGTGTCATTTATTAAGTGATTAGAATGGCAGGAAGGATTGGTCCCTCATTATTTTGGTGATTTTGCTGTCTTTTGGCGGCTACTATAAAGACTAAGTCAGAGAGCAGAGCTGTAACTAGGGCTCCTCCACTGGGGTGCAGGGAGGACAGTGCCAGCCAGGAGCCACCCGCTGCCATCTCTCTTCACAAAGCAAAGTCTGTGTGCAGAAAGGGCATCAGTGAGACATCCTAATATGCCCAGTTAAAAAAAAGGAGGGTGTTTTTCTCTGTATTGAAAAGAATCATGAAAACACCCGATGGGAATTCAGAAGGGCCGACTCAAGGTAGGCATAAAGAAATGAGCTCAAGTCTCAAAAACACTGGGGTTCTAAACCACATCCGAGAATACTGACCATCTCTTCCTCGATAGCACGCATTTCCACACATTTATGTCATTAGCCTGTCACCTGTTGTCTGACTAATGCCCTCTCACATTTTTGTCAGTCTGGCCTCCAAGTCTGGGTATACTTTAAACTGAGACCCTGGGTCTTGTTCCTTTCATCCCTGTCAAGGAACTTGAGACTTCCAATTGGAAGATTTAGCGGCAGATACTTCATTTGATATACACAACTTAAAAGTATTTTATTTGTGAGCTTGGGATGTCTCATGTCATTTCACATATGATCAGCGTGGTCATTTCCATACAAGCACACCATGAGCACTAACCACAGCCCATGGCACTCTGCCTTCCTTCTTCCTTCCCTCCTTCCTTTTTTCCTTCCTTCCTTCCTTCCTTCCTTTTTTCCTTTCTTCCTTCTTTCCTTCCTTCCTTTATTGCTTTCTTTCTTTTTGCTCTCTCCCATGCAACCACTCATTCTCCTCACTGTAGAATATTGTCATATGGTCCAGGCTGGTTTCACACTCACCTTTCTTCACTTTAGCCTCCTGAACGCCGGGATGGGACCATTACCGTTACGGGTATGCACTACTATGCTCATGTTTCTTCTGAGGAGAGTCTTTTCAAGATGCTTGTTCATTTTATGCTAGGTTACATACATTTTAAATTGAGAGCTTTAATTTGAATACAAACCCTCTGTCAGAAGACTATTCAGCAGCAGTTGGCGGTCAGGTTGTATGAAGGGCTAGCTGCTTACTCCACTTAAGCTATTATATACTTCAATTCTGATAGTCTTTGTTGGATTTTTATTATGGAAGGCCTGCCTACCCATCAATGAGTGTGGAATATAAAATTACCCACATATACTGTATTGGGATTTATCTTTTCCTCTATGTTTATTATGTTCATTTTCTAAAACTGGATCATCTAAAATAAGATGGGGTTGAGATAATTATATTCTTTTTATAATTTAGTGTGAGTTTATATGTGTTCTACGAGCATGCACACTGGAGCACAGTGCCTGCTGTGTTGAAGTCAGAGAAAGCTCATTGCCTCTTTAGGTCACACAAGAGTGGAAGCACTCTATCAGCTCAGGATGGTGTGATGGAGACAGAGTGTGTAGGGTTCTCAATATATGTTTACTCTGGCAGTGGGAGTAGAGGCTCTGTTAGTTGCTAAGTATTCCATCATGCACTGATGATAAAGGATACTTCTGAGGATTTTTGGTACCTCTATCCTCTGATGAGATGAGGCCTAAAGCACTCAGTCTATGCCAACTGGACATGGTGAATACCTAGGTGTTTCATAGAAAAAGGTGGTGCCAGGAAAATCAGCATTTCCCAACCCCATGGTTTCCACATCTTGTTCTGACAGCTGTTCATGAACATTCAAGGTGCAGGCACAGTCAACAGTGGGAATCACATGGTAATAACATTGTTGGAACACATCATTTTCAATACACACAGAAATACTGGAAGGTTACTTCCAATTCTGTCTGCCTACTCAATTCTCAATTTCAGAAACAAAAAGAGACCATCTTATGTCTTAGAATTGATATTTCCCATTTATCCTGCTCTTGTTGCTGGTTCTCCTTCTGTAGAAGGGAGCTCTCTTGGCTTCACCTTGTGTCTTAGTATAATATATGTTTGGAGATATGCTTATTCCTCATCCACCTATTGTGGAAAAATACACTTCATAGATCTTCCCTGAACACAGGATATGTTCTTATTTGTATCTTTCTAGCTCCCACCCTTGGCTCAATAAATGAAGTATGCTCATGTTTCCTATAAATCCAAGAGTGCTTCTGCTGTGCAGTTCTGTTGACGTGCTGTGCTATATAGGCTCTCCTAAATGCCCTCAATCTATGCATTGATGTTTCCCAAATCATCAGTGATTATTGATTTAAAGTACACAGAATTCTTCCACATTGGTCAACTAGGAGACATAAATGAAGGTTGCTGTGTGACCTATGGGCTGAGTCTATTGAGTGTTTCCCATACCACACGTAGTTACTGCTAATTCTATTATAGCTCACTTAATTATTATTTCTTTAATCTCACAATTTAAAGCATCTATACATTTTTCAAAATAATAAGACTGTGTGGGCTGAGATAGCCTCCAAGGCTCTCTACAGAGGAAGATGGTGTAGGAAACAAGCTATACTTTCTCAAATCTATTCCCTTCATGCTGGCTAACCTGATGCTCACATGTAATTGAAATTTTTATATATGTTGCATTCTCATTTTTAGCTACCCAGATTAAAATTATACAGAGTAAAACTGGACATTTCAATCAGTCATTCAACATAAGTAGATTGCTTTTAGTAAAATAAAATTTTCCTTTAAATGAGCAGTGGTGTTTCCATTATAATTTATCTATATATAATAAGGTAACTATTAATGAAATGGGTTGGCTTAAATTTTAAGAAAAACAGCATTTAATTAAATATAAGGGTTTTTTTCCTAACAAAGGAGAAGATGCCCTCCATGTCTACCACACTGACAGATACTGAATGAGTGGTCCTCTTCCGAAGTGGAATCAGCTCAGAATTCAGATCTCTCACAGGGCACACCATGTAAGCTGAATCTCTTCTCCTGGAGTTTATGGAGACAGATGTTTAACAACAAATTTCCTCTCGCTTATAATAGCCTTTGATGTGAAAACTTTGATGAAGGGTTGCAAGTCAGTTGAAATAAAGACCAAAAAGGTTTTTCAAATCAAATTAATGAGCCCTTTCTGCTTTTGAAGTTAAAAAATATATTTAAAAAAAAAACCTTGTGGGTTTTGAGTTACTCTAACAGAAATTTGCTGTTTGGAAAATGCACTAAAGCCCCATGATCCAAGGACCAATCACTACAAAAGACACGGGAGAAAACCAAGACTACACATGTGAGAAATTGGCTTCATCATGACACCTTGTTGAGGATTTGTGACTGCATGTAAGGTCTAGGACTGCCCCCAAATATGTAGACAAGGTCTTCCCAAGCCCTCAGGCCAAGCCAATAGGAAGTGCTGGTTGTTAGACTCCGAACCATTTTAAAACCGTATTTTTATAGGAGATGGGTGCGAAAGTAAAGCAAGATGTGTGTTGAAGTCATTCCTCCACCTGAGTTCCTTTGTTCTAAAGAGCTGATAACACCTCCGATTGGAAAGAGATTTTTCTCTCCCTAAGTTGCAGTGTTCTGCCAAGTCCCACTAAGACCAGCAGCAGAGTTCATGGGCTCAAGCCTGAGTTCACGCGCCCCGCTGAACACCAATATCACGCACTCTGTGTCCAAGCCTGAGTTCGTGCATGCTGGCCAGACCCAGCGGCGGAGGTGACAGAGGCTGCAGGTGTATGAGATTCCTTGCACCAGGTCCCACAACTATATTGCCCTGTGGATGGAGGAAGCTACTGAACTCCTCGAGAACACATCGGTGAACAGATCCAGAGAACAGAAAACTGACTGAAAAGTCAAACAACAAAGCTGCTTAAGAAACATTCTTGTGTCTGAATGTGTGCTTGCATTGGTAACCTGGACCATGTGTCACACATAGATCAGTTTCATTCAGGGAAGCTTAGCTAATTATGACACATGAATACGGTCTGGGAGAAAGGAAGAATTTGCCTAAAGAGAGGGAAAAAAATTAATCTATACAGGGCAAAAATATCCCGAACCCAGAGAGAACCTGGGAATTCCTAAAGAATCAGTATGACATGCAGCACCTTTCCTCAGAACAAATATGAAAGGAAGGCATCCACCTGCAGCATGCCAGGCAGCAGAAGCTCAAAGCAATACAGCACAGTACTAAGCATCTATGCCAAGGCTGGACCAGTGGCAGGGTGAACTGACCAGGCCTTGGCCACCAAGACTCCATATCATGTGTGTATTTTCTTCCATCTTCAAAGTAGGAAACGTGAGACCTGGAATAACTATTGGATGATGAGAAGAACAGGTGACAACAGTGACCCCCCCACACATGCCAGGACAGCTGACAGGCCTGGATATCCTCGTGGAGATGGGGCAAGAGGCTGTGGATCAGATCTTCAGAGCAGACTAGGGGGAAAAGATTTCATAACTCACGCTGAGCATGTCCATCTTACAAGTCTCTGGAAGGCTAGGTGCTGTGAGGGAGAGTGCCACTAGGGGACAGTTTCAGTTACAGTGAAGAAAGGAAGAAAAGGAAGGAGGGAGGGAGGAGCAAAGCCTAGTTGAGATACAGGGAGGACAAGCGGGATAGAAGGAAGAAAGTGTGGTAGAGAAAAAAGCAGGGAGAAAAGATGTGCTAGGAAAACTGTTTTGTTTCTTGGAGTTTTTTTTTTCTTCCTGTGTGACAACATGGTTCTTCCTGCAGCTTGATGAGTCCAGACATTCTAGTTTGCAAGCTCCTTAAGCTCCTTACCCATCAATGGTTTTCACCTTAAGGGCCCAGTGAAGCTGGTGTGCTAGGAAATGGCAGCCTGTGTCTTTAAGAAGCCCCAGTGTATTTGCTGTGATCCCTCAGGACCCCCCACTCCCAGAACCACAGCAGCTATATCTATAATCTCCTGGCTCTAGGCTTCACATTTCCTAAGGCAGGCACAGAAGACAAACATTGCATCACCTCCCTTCTACATGAAATCCAAAAGTGCTGATCTCCTAGAAACAGGAGGCAGAATCAGTTCACCAGAGGCTGGGGGTAGGGAGGCAGGAGGGAGATTGTACGAAGGAGGTTGTTCAATGAGTGCTGTGTTGTGTTAGTCAGGAACAGACAGGTTCTGGCATCCTGTGGGTCAGCAGGATGACCCCAAGCAACAATGCAAAACATATGCCAAAGTGGAAAGGAGCATCTTGAAGAAACCTACCAGAAAAACAGCAAAAAAGTTTAATGTAATATATAAGTTACTTTCCCTGAGTTGATCCTTATAAGCTATAATCACAAGTCCAAAAATCGTACTGTAACTCCTGAATATGGAAAAATAGTGTGTGCCAATCAAAAAAAAAAACAAAATAAACCTTACAGTGTATTTACCACGATAGCAGCAAAGCTGCTGTCTTCAAAGCGTTGCTGTGAAATAAGATGTGTAAGGTATCACACTGACAGTTCTAGAATGTCAACTGCACCGGGTTGTTTCTACCAGCAGACACTGCACAGGCTCCCTATGTCATCTGAGTCATTTGGAAAAGTGTTTCACAGTCATGAAGTTGTTCCCAATGAACTTTTCTGTGAATTTTAGTTTGTGGTGAAAGGTAACAGCTCTGAGAAACAACTTGTAAAAGTCACCAGTGTCTCGGTAAGCTCGGACCTATGGGCGTTGTCTCGTGGAAATGTGTTATAAACATGTGATGGGGCGAAGCTCACAGGCTTCTGTAAAGGGCAGAAACTGAGGACGGTTGCGTGCAGGGAGCTGCTCGGCATTACAGCTAGTGGAGCTCTGAGCCATAGCAGCAGCTGCTCTACAGGTACTGCCTTCCTCTCCTGCCTGCTCTGAGAGCCGTCAGAAACAAAAGCTTCCACAGTCCCTCCTTTACTAATTCTATCTTCCCTCCTACCCTACACTGTACTCCCTGTTTCCTCCTCCCATGTCTTCCCCACACTCTGTCCATCTTCCTTCCTCTCTCTCTTCGTCCCTCCCTCCCTCCTTCCTTTCTTCCATTCGTGACTGTGAAACCCTCTTCTATTGTTACCATTTCCATTTTAAGTTTGAGAAGAATAGAGTGAAATGAATGTGACTATAGAGATTCTCAATGAACTTTTACCAAGTAGTCCAGATTTGAATCCAAATTGGTCTAATTCCAAAACCTAATCTAGCACCGCCTTGTCTTAGGGGCCACCCTCTTAGTCCTGCCTTTGAGCTTTGCTTTTGGCCTTGTGTTCTAATATCATCTATATAAACAAGATTCACCCTGCCTGATACCCCAGTCTATGCCCCACAGGTGTTGGAAAGAGTGGAATCAGTGTGCATTTTGAAGCCAGTGTGTCCCTTCACCTGGCATGAGTTCCCTCCTTTGCACCCTCTCCACAAGCAGAATGTAGTCCAGAGCACTGAATTGCAGGACTCGGGGATGTCCATGGAGCTAGGATAGAGAGAAAATGAGAAATAAGGACCCATTTCTTCTACCAATGGTGGTTTCTCTCAAGAAGGCATTTCAGTCTTCAGCTTTCTAATTCTCTCAGAGGTTTCTCCTAAGGTTCAGTCATGTGAATTTCACCATTTGCAAACAGACAGGCAAAGCATGCCCTTGTCAGGACTTTGAATGGTGACCTACTGCTGCAAAGGGTTTAGGTTCAATGTTAAATTTCACTCTTTCACACTGACAATCAAGCCCTTTCCAAAAGTACACAAAGATTACAGCTTTCCATGGCCAATAACAGAAGTGGGCTTCCTTTCAGTTAACAGTCATAGTTCCCACCTCAAGGCTTTTTAGAGAGTGCAAAATAACTGAAGGAAAAAGGCAGAGATGTATTTGTGACTCCATATTTTAAAAATACCTTTAAAGTAACCACATTAAAATGTTAAAATAGTAGAAAACAAATCATCTGTGTGTTTTCTTCTCCTTCCAAACACTTTAGTAGTTACATGTGTTTCTTACTTGTTTTTTTTTTTTTTTTTTTCAATTGGAAAACATTAGTGACTGCAAAAGACACAAATACATCTCTTCTTCCTCATAGAGGTTGAGTGGCCACTAAACACATTGCTGTGGTTCTGAAGCAAAGTCAAGAGATGGCAAGGCTCATCATCTGCTGGAAAGAATTCCAAGGGTTGAAATGTTCTCCTCTGGGTAGGTAGGGGTGGCACTTCACCCCCTCCCCGTTTTGGTGTAAATAGTGGGAAAAGGTTGAGGTTATCTATTACGGTTTTATATTAGAATATAGACTAATCAGAATTATTTATGTGCACAGAGATATGAGTGCAACAATGATCAGTAAGCCATTCTCTGCAGAGAGAAAGAAAAAAAAGAAAGAAAAAAAGAGAGGGGAAGAAGAGAAGGAAAGAAGAAGATAGATGGAAAGGAAGAAGGAAAGAAAAAAGAAGCAGGGAAGAAGGAGAAGGAAGATTATGAGTAGGAAGAGGAGGAAAAAGAGGAGAAGAAGGATGAGGAAGAAGAAAAGGAGGAGGAGGAGAAAGAGAGAAATCATCTAAGCCTTCATCAGTACAAGAATGGTTAAACATAACCATAATTTAATAGATGTTTAAAAACACAAAGCAGTATGAACAAGAATGTTGTCAGTTAGGAAAGAGGTTCCCAACACATGCCATTAAATAATAAAGACATGCTTCAGAACAACCAATTTAATATAATCATATTATTAAAAAGTGACATGTGAAAATGTGTGTAGAATTTGAGGACTGTCACTACATCATTAACAATGAGTAAGTACATCTGGAAACAGAAGAAAAATTAGAAAGTATTAAAGCAGGTATTGTTAGTTTTATGAATATTTTGAGCATTTTAAAACTATAATAATGTGCATAGATTTAAATATGTGTAATGCAATTAATTATCTGTATTGTATAATACTTTAATGTTGAAATAAAGCAATGTAACATACATATGCTTTAAGTTCTGGTTCCCACAGCATTAGACAGGACCATTTTCCATGCTTTTAATAACTAATATTTTCATAATACCCCTATGACCCATCATGTAAATGGCTGGTTTAAGCCCTACAATCCCGGCACTGGGCTTTTACCTTGTTACCAACTTATGCTTTGTCATTAATCCCTTTTTTAAAAGTATGTATGATTGTTGGGTCCACACATATGTATGTGCACTGTGTGATTACAGTGCCCCTGTATATCAGAGGAGAGCATCTGATATCCTGAACCATGAGTTACTGGTGGCTGTGAGCTACTGTATGAGTACTAGTAACAAATGCAGGTCTTCTGTAAGAGTAGTGAGTGCTCTTAGCTATTGAACCAACTCTATGCCCACCTCCTTTAATTCTTGGTAATGCTATGGTATGGGTTTTGTTGTTGTGTGTTTGCTTGATTGCTTGTTTGTCTGTCTGTCTGTTTTGTTAGGGTAGCTGTTAAAATTCTCAATTTTCTTTATTCTGAAGCAAAGGTCTAGGTTGTAGCTTGAAGAGATGAGCTGGTGAAACATGAGGAATCCTAATAAAATTGGAAAAATCCTATGGAAACCAGTCCTGCTGCTCTTGAGTCTCGTGGTTACAGTCTTCTACTGTCAAGAAGTCTCTACATTAACAAGATCATTGCCTATTGGCCATTCTTTCCTCCAGATGTCTTTATCTAACACAACTTAATGAATGACATTTTTGTCATCTTGAAATGCATAGGAAAGCCTGCTGTGAAAGGTTACCCTTCATCCCAAACAACTGCCACATTGAAGCCTGCTTGACAAAAATTATATCATCTGTGCTAATTAACTGTTTAAACATGTTCATAGGGAGGTGGAGAAGACCACAGGCCTTCCCTTGAAAACCCACCTTCTCCCTGTCACCTGTTATATACACATAATTCTACCCTAATTTCATGATGCCTTGGGTGGGGCTAGAGTACAGATGTACAGATGCTGGGGAACACTGAGTAGGGCAACATCTATGCACCTATGGAAAAGCTTCGTTTCTGTACGGTCGAGATTTTACTTTTGCTTATTGTGGAAGGAGCACCATATCCCTGTAGGTAAGCCCTCACCTAGGCTCTGTAATCAAGTCCAATAAACTCACTGGTTCCACGAGGTAAACCTTAGTAGAATAATACCTTGTTGGTTATTGGTTTTACAGAAGGAGTAGCCCAACTCCAGCACAGAAAGATAAAACAAGGTGGCAAGAAGCCATGTTTTTTAGCCAAATGAGCCAACACTTGGGCTGGAACATCAACTTCTTACTTTTCCAGAAAATACTCTCCAGTTGATGATGATGACAACATGCTGGGAAGTATCTCTCCCAGAAAGTGATGGACTGACTTGGCCAGCACTGCTTGTGTAGAAGAAAATGTGCTACAGAATAGATGGCCTGGGAACTTCTGCTTTTGGAACAAGGTCTATATGAAATTATCTGAACTGACTCATGAGCCAACCAACAGAATCCAGGCAGCCAAAGACAAACACATTCATCTTTCTTTCTTGTTGCTGTTGATACCTCTCCTAGATACCTGATAGTTTAAAATGATACAAGAATTCTCAAAACCTTTTCACTAGTCATGCAGTGTTATAATTAGAAGAGACAAGAGGTGGACATTACACTGGACTTCTTAGGGTATATGACAGAGTAAAATAAATCACCAGTGAGAGACATTTACATCATTCTGCTCCTTTGTCGGAAAGAATCATTCAAAAAGGTTAAAGAAAATGTAGGGGTCTGAACACCTTGTCTATAGGAGGGCAAGTGTTAAAATCCTAGTCTGAAATTTTTAATTTCCCGAAGTCTGTGGGAGCAGACACTCTTTGACCCTCATTAGCCTCTCAAGATAATTTTCCACAAACTATCCTTCTCTTCTCTGTCCAGTCCCTGCCACATAAACTTACAAGTCATGTCTGTATCCCAGACCCTCTTGGGCATATCTCTACTGCTTCCTAACAACAGTCACTCTCTAGGATTGGTCTCCTAATTCATCCTTAAACTCCCTGTAGAAAGTCCCATGGATAGTATAAGAAATGTTTTAAATTAGTAGAATTAGGAAGGGTATAACATCTCTAGGGTATAGTCAAAAATCACATACAACTCACTTTATTTCTGAGATTCTTCAGAAAGAAAAATTCAATTAACTCTCCCAATAAACTTTAAAATATTGTTATTTTTCACCTCTTTTACAGATGACTTTGTTCTACATTGATTAGACTACACTCTTTAGAGATGGCCACAGCAGTGTCTACACTCTCTTCCAGGTACCCCCCCCCAATTCTTCACTCAACAGGTAAGTCTATCTATTTCTTGTCCTTTGGAAATTGGGAGTGAAATTTGGGTTTTCTCAGTGAAGAGTTGTCAAAAAAAAAGTCAAAATAGTGTCAAGGGAGGCCCAATGGCTTCTCCTGATGATACTTCCTGGGAACTATTTGAAACTTAGCCACTAGTTCTCAGAAAGAGCATCAGTGTGGAGAGGCCATTCAGGAGTATAACAGACTGCATAGCTCAAAATTTACACCCACTGCCAGGCTTCACCACCACAAACAAGAGGGAAAATCCTCCAGACCCACTTGCTATGCCCATTTCTACCCAGGAACAGATGCTTGATAATTCCTGGAGCTATTTCTGCTTTTTAAAACTAGAGGGAGAGTGTTATTGGTATCTCTCAGGTAGAATCCAAAATGCTTCTAGAATTATACAGTACCCAGCCCTTCACACAAGGTGGAAAGACCTTGTTCTATCAGCCTGACTCCTGCAGCTTTTGAACCACGCACACCAATGCCAAGTGTATATGAGACACTCTGTCCCTGCCAAATTCTTCCCCAACACAGCTTCATGAGGCGAGGTGTTTCACAGCAATAAGTAATTGGCATCAAATAAGTGGAAGAGCTGAATCACATCCACAGGTCTCTGGGAGTGAAACTTGCACAGCTTCCCAAGCCAGCTTGTAGGGACATAGCAATACAAACTATCTAGGTAGCTCTAGCCAAAGTACAGCTGTAACTAGGGCAGGAAGCATGATATAAAGAAAGACTGTTACAAGGAAAAGGCGAAGGGTCCTTTTTATATTCCCCATCTTTAGGAGAACACTTCTTTTTTTCCCCATCTGACTGAAAATACATGCAAACTGTGTCTGCTTCAAAAGTTACTTGTAAATGTGTCATATGTATATATGTACTCACACATGCATGTACTCACAGATGTGCTAGTCTAGGCATGTGGAAGGTAGCTCCTCTATTAACCTGTACCCTACATTTCTATAGAACTTGTAACCTACAAGTTCAATAGAGGATTATTCCACAAAGAGATCTGTACCTTTAAGAAACCAATCACCAGGATCTTTCTCAACCTGCATCTCAATTTTCTTTCAGGATAATTCTTTTAAACACAAATCAGTCTTGACAGAACTTCACCACTTGAAATGGAATATATATATAATCAGCAATTTCACCTACAGGTATTTATCCTAAGAAAAGAACCAGAAATTTAGAGCAAAGATGTATATGCAAAACTGTTTAATGCAAGGTTATTTGTAAGAGTTAAAAACTGGAGGGCCCAAATTCTTTTAATTAAGGTAACAAGGTAATGGTAGCATGCTACATTTTATACCTACAGCAGGACAGTATGGAGATGTACCTGAGCTGTTCCAGGTGGGTCCTTTCATTTGACCTGTTGCATTAGCATTTTTCTATTGCTCTGATAAAATACTATGATCAAGGCAACTTATTCAAGACACACCTTATTTAGGGTTATGGCTCCAGAGAGGATGAATCTACAGTCATAGAGGAGCGGGGGCATCAGAAGCAAGCAGCAGGCAGCCTGTATGGGAGCAGAAAGTAGGAAGCAAGTAGCAGGAAACACGAAGCAAGAATCAGGAAACAGAAAGCAGTCAGCATGCATGGCAGCAGGAGTAGTAGTTGAAAGCTTATGTCTTGAACTATAAAAACTAAGTAGAAGAATCGAGGCTTACTTCCAACTATATACTTTCTCCAGCAAGGCCATACCTTCTCAGCCTCCTGAAACAGCAGAGCTATCTAAAACTACATACTCAAATGCCTGTGTCTACAAGAAGAGGTGTTTTCACATTCAGACCATCCTACCCAGTATTCAACTTCCTTACAAATGACCTATGTTGGTAAAGGCCATTCCTCTTTCTCAACACTTACTCGTTTCTAAGCTTATGCCAAACAAACTTAAAGTTCACCACATGCCTCTGAATGGGCAGTGCTCAGTATGCAACATCTCCTTTCTTCTATGCTCAGTGGCTGTCACCATCCATCAGATCTAAGGCAAACATGTGAGCAATTCTCTCTCCTGCATGTCCCATATCCAACTAACCCTCCAATCACTTCTCTAATTCTATTACTCTTATTTTCTCCCAAGTCAGGATTTGCATGATTTCCCATTACTTGGGTCACTTCAATCTTCTAAATGGGACTCAAGTGCTATTCTGAAATCTACTTCCATGTGACAGACAAAACAAGCCTTCAGAGCATGCACCTGGTCATAGCATCCATTTATTTAGGCCAGTAAGATAGCTCAGAAAGTGAAGGTACTCACCACTGGATAAAGCCCTCCTGGTAGCCTAGTTCACTCATTTAGTAGAAGGGGAGAACCATCTGCAGTGAGTTACATATAACATGTTGTTTTCTTTTGTTTTCCCAGAAAGCCCCCCTGCAACTCCACATCATTTGGCCCACACTGCTTGCTGGATTTTGAAAAGCCATATGGCCAGAGCTCTGCTTATCTTATTACATTCTCCCGGCACAGTTTACTTCTTCAAACATCTATGTAATTTCTGCTCCAAACAGACAGTAGCCCATACTTCTTTCTGTATTCCACATACCCCTCTGCTTTCAGCTGAGTTGCCCTGTACTGTTCATTGCCATCACTATTCACATTCTAATGCTCAGTTTTCCACCTATCTAAGCTCTTAAATTTGTGAAGCTGTCTTGTTTCTTGTCTTACCTTCTTTTCCTTTATGGAACTCCTCTTCAACAAATAACACACTCACTCACACACACACACACACACACACACACACACACACAAACATACATGTACACATGCATGCATGCACTACTAAGGATGAATGGTGTCCATAAAAATCACAGTAGGTTTATTGTGGAAAGCAAACCTAATTAATAATCAAAACCACATTATGTAATAAAGAAAGTAATGGCTACTCAGTAACAAGGGGTTCAGTGCATAATTCTACCAGATATTTATTGAAGACCTAATACCAATACTCTCCAAGCTATTCCATGAAATAGAGTCAGATGGAACACTACCTAACTTATTTTTCAAGGCCAAAATAACCCTTGTTCCTAAACGACACAAAGACCCTACAGGGAAAGAGAACTTCAGACCAATCTCACTTATGAACATAAATGCAAAAATACTAAAAAAAAAATGCTGGAAAACTGAATCCAAGAACATGTCAAACAGATCATTCACCACGATCATGTAGGCTTCACCCCTGGGATACAGGGATGGTTTACTATACAAAAATCAATCAATATAATCCACCATATAGACATACTCAAAGAAAAAAACCACATGGTCATCTAACTAGATGTTGAGAAAGCATTTGACAAAATTCAACACCCCTTCAGGTTAAAAGTCTTGGAAAGAACAGGAATCCAAGGCCCATACCTAAACATAATAAAAGCAATATACAGCAAACCAACAACCAACACCAAATCTAACGGTGAGAAACTTGAAGCAATCCCACTAAAATCAGGGACTAGACAAGGCTGCCCACTCTCCCCCTACCTACTGAACATAGTACTGTAAGTCCTGGCCAGAACAATTAAACCACAAAAGGAAATCAAAGGGATACCAATTGGAAAGGAAAAAGTAAAAACATCACTGTTTGCAGATAACATGATAGTGTATGTAAGTGACCCTAAAAACTCCACCAGAGAACTTCTACAGCTGATAAACAAGTTCAGCAAAGTGGCTGGATATAAAATTAACTCAAACAAATCAGTAGCCTTCCTCTACTCAAAGGACAAACATGCAGAGAAAGAAATTCAGGAAAAGATACCCTTCACAATAGTCACAAACAATATGAAATACCTTGGTGTGACTCTAAGCAAGTGAAGGACCTATATGACAAGAACTTCAAACTCTGAAGACAGAAATCAAGGAAGATCTTAGAAAATGGAAAGATTTCCCATGTTCATGGATTGAAAGGATCAACATTTTAAAAATGGCCATATTACCAAAAGCAATCTAGAGATTTAATGCAATCCCCATCAAAATTCCAACCCAGTTCTTCACTGAGTTGGAAAGAGCAATGTGAAAATTCATCTGGAATAACAAAAGACATAGAATAGCGAAATCCATCCTCAGCAACAAGAAAACATCCGCGGAAATCACTATCCTTGACCTCAAGCTATATTACAAGGCAATTGTGCTGAAAACTGCATGGTACTGGTACAGAAATAGGCATGTGGATCAATGGAATAGAATAGAAGATCCAGAAATGAGCCCTCACATATATGGTCACTTGATTTTTGACAAAGGAGCTGTAAACATTCAATGGAAAAAGGACAACCTATTCAACAAATGGTGCTGGTACAACTGGCACTCAGCATGCAGAAGAATGAACATAGACCCTTTCTTATCTCCTTGTACAAAGCTCAAGTCAAGTGCATCAAAGATCTCCACATTAAACCAGGAACACTGAAATTATTAGAAAAGAAAGTAGGGAAAACCTTAGAACACCTAGGGACAGGAGAAAATATCCTGAACAGAACAGCAATGGTTTGTGTCCTAAGGTCAAATAGTGAAAAATGGAACTTAATGAGATTGCAAAGTTTCTGTAAGGCTAAGTACACTGTCAAGGAAACAAAATGGCAACCAACAGATTGGAAAAAGATTTTTACCAACTTCACATCTGATAGAGGCTTAATATCCAAGGTATACAAAGAACTCAAGAAGTTATATACCAGCGAATCAAATAACCATATTAAAAATGGGGTACAGAGCTAAACAAAAACTTCTTAATTGAGGAATATTGAATGGCTGAGAAGCATCTAAGGAAGTGCTGGACATCATTAGCCATCAGGGAAATGCAAATCAAAACAACTCTGAGATTCCACCTCACACCAGTCAGATTGGCCAAGATCCAAAACTCAGATGACAGCAGATGCTGGCAAGGATACAGACAAAGATACTTCTCCACTGCTGCTGGGGTTGTAAACTGGTACAACTACTCTGGAAATCAGTCTGGCGATTCCTCAGAAAATTGGACATAGTACTACCTGAAGACACAGTTATTCCACTTCTGGGCATATACCCCAGAGACGCTCCTACATACAACAAAGATACATGCACCACGATGTTCATAGCAGCTCTATTTATAATAGCCAGAAGCTGGAAAGAACCCAGATGTCCTTCAGTAGATGAATGGACACAAAAATTGTGGTATATTTACACAATGGTGTACTACTCAGCTATCAGAAACAATGACTTTATGAAATTAAGAATATGGATGCATCTAGAGAATATCATCTTGATTGAGATAACCCAGTCACCAAAGAACAGACATAATATTCAGTCACTGATAATTGGATAATAACCCCATAAATCTCTGAACACCCCAGAAACAACTCACATTCTGTATGAAGCTCAAGAAATAATAAAGGCCAAATGAAAGTAAGAAAATGAGAAACCATTATGCTTGATCTTTACACACCAAGAAAACTTTGACTATTTCCAGGTTACATCTTGTTTTACATGTACTTAATGCTCATTGTAACTAGTAAGATTTTAATGCATACTATCAAATCTTTAAATAAACCAAGTACTGACAAAAATGTATTCCCATACTTTTATGCATAAATGTTTAAAATCAGAATATTTATCTTTGTTTTTTAAAATAAAGTTGTTCAATTTTTTTTTAAAAAGCAATAAATAATCTGAGACTGGGTTTGTTTGGCTAAAAGTCCACCTGGCAGATGTGTTCAACTGTGGCATTAAGTTATAATCTACAATGCTCATGATTAGGAAATTTTGTGTTTTCAGCTTATTTACACTTTTGTACTGAGCAGCACTTATAACTGTCATGTGATATCTGTGCCACAAGATGTAATTGAACAGACCTGGTAGGTGATAATCATCCAGTGAGGGACATACCTTCCACCAAAGCCACTAGAATCCTACCACTGAGAGAGTTGTCACTCTGACTTGGGGTTGAATGGTGGTTGTCATCTGTAAGGCAGTGCTGGTGGTAGAAATGTCAGTCAAAAGCTGGACTCTTTAATAGACATAATGGTGCTAACACCCCAATGGATGCCAGGAAGTCACTAATGGCAGACATCCCAGTTATTACCAAAGACCAGTAGAGCTGGGAATTACCATAGACTATTAATTAGCCATTCTATCTAGAAATACAATTCCTCAGTACTAGGGCATTGTTTTTTTATATTGATTTCATGACCTTTTTCATGGAGATGCCTAAAAATCTACTTCTCTGCTTTTCGTCTCCATCTGTTTCTGTATTTGACCTTTGTAACATTTCCTAACAGGTCACCCAATCCTTTTGTATGGTTGTCACTCATTTCCTATGTCTCATGTTTGAAGTGGTAAGTCTTCTTCCTTAGCTGCCTGTTCCTTTCATGAGCTTCTCTTTCATTGTGTTTTAGGTCTGTTAATTTTCTCTTGTCTGTCTGACAATATAGTTTACAGAATGAGATTAAGAGGCTTCTAAAGTTTGTTCTTTATTTCTCCTGAAAATTTCCTTTGAATTCTGATTGTTTGGACCTCAATTTCAAGTGGATTTTCTTATATTTTATCTTAGGTGCCTTATGCATATCTAATGGCAGATTTCAAAATTAGCAGATTTCCTGGGAAAATGATGAACGAAGATAAGTGGGATGCTGGTGCTTCCCATGGCCCTTTGTAGAGCCTCTGTGCAGGAAGAGATGCCGTACTTTCTCAAGAAACTAATCCTATAGTAGTTAGCCTGGGGAAGGCACAAGACACTAGCTTTCATAAGAAAGATATTGAAGAGGACTCGTGATACTTCTAAGACCTCACTATTACCTAGGTTATCCTTTTATTTCTCTTAAATTAACCACTATTCCCACATACACCATCTTCCAAAAACAACCATTTACATTGGTCTTTCCTAACTTATTTTAACTTGATGTTCTATGATCTAAAATTTCTTCCTAATGGCAATAGGGTTTCCCAGGTTAATGGGTAGGAGGGAAATTAATGAGTACATTCAAATATACACAGATCCTCTATCCCTCTTTAAATGTACTTTCTTCACACGTGACATTGCATGCTAAAATTGATTTATAATTGGCAATGTTTTCAGGATTTCTAATCTATTCTATGATACCTAATGATGTTCCAGTAGCAGATTTCAAATTATCATGAAGTTAAAATATACTTTTATATTTGGCAGTATAATATTTTAATTGTAATTCCTCTTTTCAAAAATTTTAACTTTCTTGGCTGTTCTTATATCATCTTAGTTTAACTATAAAATTATGTTGGGCCAAATTTTTGAACTAATTTGAAATGAAAATGACTTTCTTGTATTAGCTTTGTGCATGCATGTACTCAGCACTAGTCTCTGCTTATTAAACACAATTTTGTATCAATACATATTAATTCTCTAATCTGTTCACAGGGAATTCATATTTGACTTTATTTGGAACAAAACATTTGAACTTAGAGTTTCTAGCATACTTTGCTAATAAAAATGAAAATACTTCCAACTCTTCCAAAAGTCATTTCACAGCTTGAAATTTTGTGTTACTAATCTTTCCTGCAAGGATTCATCTTCAATTGCTTTTGTGTTATGGGAACAAAGCATGATACCTAATTCAAAAAACTACCCGATGAAATGGAGCATTGAATAATGATAGCAATCTTGGACACTATCTCTTATAATTAACTATCACAGGAATGACTTTAGTATGATTTTGCTAAAAATAAATGTGTCTGCATTGTTGATAAGAATGTAAGTTAGTATAGTCATCATGAAATAGATATTCCTCAAAAACAGTAAAAGTAGAGCTATCATGTGGTCATAATCCCATTTTTGGTATGTTTGCAAAGATATTAAATCAGTATGTTAAAGAGATGCCACAGGATCCAGGTCCTTTGTGACACTACTCATAATAGCCAATTGAGGAAAATAATCTATTTATCTATAATTAATTGACAAGTAAAGTGTGAGATATATACATATTGAAATACTTCTTAGTCATAAAAACAATAAAATTCTGTCATGTGGTCATGTGGCCAGATCGCCAATGCCTTCTCTCTCTAGCAGGCTGGCTGGATCCCAAGAACAACCAGGCCTTTGTGCCTCAGAAACGCCCAGGTTAGACCCAGTCTGTCACCTGCCTACCAGCTCCATCTGGAATACAACCACAGTGTTGAGCAGCATGCTGTTCCCTGAACTCCAATGTTAGACCCAAGGCTTTCCCTGCCTCCTCAAGGAGTCCTGTCAGAATTAGGAACATACAGCCCACACCAGGGGCAACCAGAGGACTAAAGTCCAGGGTAACACAATCAAAAAGAACCAGAGCAATATGGCACCAATAAAGCCCAGGTATCCTATAACAGCAAGCACTGGATATCCTAAAACAGGTGAAGTAATAAAAAGGATGACCTTAAATCCAATCTTATAAAGATGAGAAAGGAAATTAATAAATTGTTTAAAGAAATATAAGAAAATGCAATCAAACAGGTGAAGGAAATGAATAACACTGCTCAAAACCTGAAAATGAAAATATAAGCAATAAAGAAAACACAAGTTGAAGCAATTCTGAGGTAAAACATAGAAAAAAACAATGACTATAGATTCAAGAATCACCAAAGAATACAAGAGATGGAATATTGAATCTTAGGTATAGAAGATACAATGAGAGAAATAAATACATCAGTCAAAGAAAATGAAAAATCAAAACAAATTCATGAAATAAAGCATCTAGAAAACTTAGGACACTATGAAAAGACCAAACCTAAGAATAATGGGAATAGAAGAAGGAGAATATTCTCAACTCAAAGGCCCAGAAAACATCTTCAACAAAATCAAAGAAGAAAATTTCCCCATCATAAAGAAAAAGATATCTACAAATTTACAAGAATCTTACATCACACCAAACAGATTGAAACAGAAAAGAACCTCCCATCCAACACATAATAATCAAAACACTAAATGTACAGAACAAAAAATAATAATATTAAAATCTGCAAAGGAAAGGGGTCAATAATGTAAAAAGGCAGACTTATCAAATTTACACCTGACTTCTCAATGGAGACTCCAAATGCTAGAAGGACCTTAAAATGTATTACAAACTCTAAGACACCACAGATTTAAGCCCAAACTTATATACCCAGAAAAACATTCAATCGCCATAGATTAAGAGGAAACCAATATATTCAAAGACCAAACCAAATTTAAACAATACCTTTCTACCAACTCAGCTCTACAGAAGATGTTAGAAGGAAAAATCTAACCCAAAGAGGGTAAGTACACCAAGAAAACACAAGGAATAAAGAATTTCACAGCATTTAAACCAAAAGAAGAGAAACATGTGCACACACACACACACACACACACACACACACACACACACAAACACACAAACATATACACACCCACAAAACTACCACAAATATCAAAACAGCAGGAATTAATAATCATTAGTCATTAATAGCTGTCAATATCAATGGACTCAATTCTCCTAATTTAAAGACAGAGGAAAACAGAATTGATGCACAGGTTTTACCATTCTGTATACACAAAACACATTTCAGCAACAAAGATAGACATTACATCAGAGTAATGTTTTCTAAGCAAATGGACCGAAGAAACAAGCTGGAGTAGCGGTTCTAATATCTAATAAAATATATTATGAATCAAAAACAATCTGAAGAGATGGGCAAGAACACCTTTTATTCTTCAAGGGAAATATCCACCACGAGGACTTCTTAGTTCTGAACATCTGTAACCAAACACAAAAGCACCCACGTTCATAAAAGAAATATTACTAAGGCATAAATCACACATTGAACTTCACACGTTAGCAGTGGGTGACTTCAACCTCTCACTCTCAAAATGGACTGGCCATCAGAAAAAAACTAAACAGAGAAAAAAAAATGAAACTTACAGATGTACCTAACAAATAACTATAGAACATTTCACCAGCTAAAGAATATACATTTTTCTCAGTGCCTCATGAACATTCTCCAAAATTTGCAGCTATATAATTGGTCATAAGCAAGCCTGAACAAATACAAGAAAACTGAAATAATTTCTTGCATCTAATCAGATCATCGATTAAAACTAGACTCCAACAACAACAGATACAACAGAAAGCCTACAAACTCATGACAACTATACAACTCTCTACTCAACAGCCACTGGGCCAAACAAGGAATAAATTAAATGTTTTCTAGAATTCAATGAAAATAAAGGAAAACATACCCAAATTTGTGGGACACAATGAAAATAGTGCTAAGAGGAAAGCTCATAGTGCTAAACACCGTTATAAAGAAACTGGAGAGATCTCATAACAGAAAATCACAGCACAACTGAAAGCTCTAAAAAGAAAAGAAGCGAAAATGCCCAAGAGGAGTAGATGCCAGAAAATGATCAAATGATGTCAGCAAATTAGAAACAAAAGGAACAATGTAAAGAATCAATGCAACCAAGAATTGGTTCTTTGAAAAAATAAACAAAGTCGACAAACCCTTAGCCAAACTAACTAAAAAGCAGAGAGACATCTAAATTAATAAAGTCAGGAATAAAAGAGGGTGCATAGCAACAGACACAAGTGGAGGGGATTGGGTTTAGGGAGAGCAGAGGAGAGAGAACAGAAATTGGAGGAGGTTAATCTCTAGGAAGTGCCAGAGACTTGGGACAGGAAAGCCCCAGCATGTTTATAGGGCCAACTCTACTCCTAGTAGTAAGGGATATCGATCCTAAAGTGGTCACCTTCTGTAGCCAGGCAGGACTCTCAGTCAAGGGATAAGGACAGCAACTCACCCACAGGTGACATGATAGTATATATAAGTGACCCTCCAGAGAACTCCTACAGCTGATAAACACTTTCAATAAAGTGGCTGGATATAAAATTAACTTTAAAACAAAATCAGTAGCCCTCATATATGCAAATGACACATGGAATGAGAAAGAAACCAGAAAAACACATTTCACAATAGCCACAATGATATAAAAGATTTTGGGGTAACTCTTAACAAACAAGTGAAAGACTTGTGTGATTTTAAAAAGAGGATTTCAAGTCTTCGAAGAAAAAAATTAAAAATGATAACAGATAGAAAGATAGAAAGATCTCCCATGCTCATGTACCATGGATCAGTTCAATTTACATAGCAAAAATGGCCATCTTACTAAAAGCAATCTACATATTCAATACAATCCCCATCAAAATCACAATATATTTCTCACAGACTTTAAAAGGGAAATTCGCAACTTCATATAGAAATACAAAACAAACAAACATTTTTTTTTCATCACAGTGAAGGAGTGCTATCTTCAGGCAACTGAGGAGTTCAGTATGTCAACAGTATGCTTTGGAGACTCAGTTCATTCATGCATTTTTATGTCCAAGTATAAATTTTCTAGAATTGTATTGCCAATTCTTGACTTTAGTTACTTTATGAATTAGATTTTTATCAATGAAACTGTATCAAATGTATAGAAGGATATTAATAAGTCTAAGATATAATAAGAATTTTAAATAATATGGTGCATGCTACTGTTGGTTTAGATCATTATAATTAAAGTGTGCTTTTATGCCATGTCTATATGCTGTTTTGTTTTGTTTTTTCTCAAATCTAAGATTATTTTTTGAACCTGTAGTTGATTCTCCACATATCATTTGATTGCATGCATATTTGTGTTTATTTCCACTATATTATTTTGGCCACAATTTGGTGTATTTTTTTACTTTCCCATATTGGCTCATAAAATTTCAAAATCTCATTCATTTTACTCTTAAATAATTGGTCCCCAGTCAAGTTCCCTGTCATAATTACTTAAGCAATTGTTTATAACTGGTAAATCACGTGTTCACTGTTGGCTAAATCTTTACCTGGCAGGCATCTTTGTGCAGCGCTACATTTTAAAATTTTCCCAATACTATCTCCAGAGACCCATAGTTATGTTGAAAAAGTCTGATGGCAACTCTTCGAGATATTTTACTTGGAAGTTAATTTGATGTAACAAATTAATCACTTTTAGTTAATGGCTTAAGAGAAAAGCAGCCTGGTCTTTTGCAATTCATGAAAGAACTCATAGTTGGCACATTTTGACACAATTCCATCCTGCTACCTCAATGTTAGTGCTTTGCCTTTCCTATTTGGAATCGCTGTTTGTTAAATGGGCTTAAATACAACTTCACCATTTTTCTTTCAACAGTTGCTGTTCAGGATTTCTTCATGTTCAATTTGTTTTAAATATTTTATACATTTTTCTTTACTTCGAATTCTCAGCTTGAAACCTTGAAACTATTCTCAACTGTAGGGAGCCGTTTGTGCCACACCCAAACAGAGAACTCAGCAAACAGAGCTTTTGCCCAGCCAAGAGACTTAATGCGCATGCGTCATAGCCCGCTCTGGGGGCATACTATTGAGTTACTAGAGGGCGCACCAAGCAGGTAGTGACACGAGTCTCCTAGGCATATACAGCAGTGCATTTCTCCCCCATGTGGAGAGGGAGATAGTGGAGAGATTGAGGGAGACCCCACGTGGAGAGATGTCAGAGAGATCCCACATGGAGAGAGACTGGGCAGAGAGATCGCACATGGGAGACTGCACATGAGAGGTCGCCTATACTCAACAATAAAAATTTTCTGGGGCAATTACCATTGCTGATATCAAGCTGTATTACAAATCAATTGTGATAAAAAACTGCGTGGTATTAGTACAGAGACAGGCAGGTAGATCAGTGGAACAGAATCTAAGACCCAGAAATGAACCCACACACATATGGTCACTTGATTTTTGACAAAGGAGCTAAAAATTTCAATGAAAAACAGGACAGCCTCTTCAACAAATGGTGCTAGTTCAACTGGCAGTCAGCATGCAGAAGAATGAAAATCAATCCCTTCTTATCTCCTTGTACAAAGCTCAAGTCCAAGTGGATCAAAGGCTTCCACATAAAACCAGGCTCACTGAAACTAACAGAACAGAAAGTAGGGAAGAGCTTAGAAAACATAGGTACTGGAAAAATTTTCTAAAAAGAACACCAATGGCTTATGCTCTAAGATCAAGAATCAACAAATGGGACCTCATGAAATTGCAAAGCTTCTATAAGGCAAAGGACACTGTCAAAAGGACAAACCAGCAACCAACAGATTGGGAAAAGATCTTTACCAATTCTACATCTGATAGAGGGCTAGAGTCCAATATATACAAAAAACTCAAGAAGTTAGACTCTAGATAATCAAATAATCCTATTAAAAATGGGGTACAGAACTAAACAAAAAATTCTCAACTGAAGAATATGGAATGGCTGAGAAGCACCTAAAGAAATGCTCAGAATCCTTAGTCATCAGAGAAATGCAAATCAAAACAACCCTGAGATTCCATCTCACACCAGTCAGAATGGCTAAGATCAAAACCTCAGGTGACAGCAGATGCTGGAGAGAATGTGGAGAAAGAGGAACACTCCTCCACTGTTGGTGGGGTTGTAAACTGGTACAACCACTCTGGAAGTTAGTCTGGCGGTTCGTCAGAAAATTGGACACAGTACTACCTGAGTACCCAGCTATACCATTCCTGGGCATATACCCAAAAGAAACTCCAACATAATATTTTTTCTAAACCCAACAATTGCGGAAGACTTTCCGTTGAAAACTTGAAAACTAGTTATTATGTTCTATAGGCAAATCAAAGTACAGAAAAACCCACTAACACATGACTTACCTGAGATCAGCAACAATGCTTTAAGACACAATGTGAGCAAACACAATGGTAAAAGGCTGTTGGGTACTGCAAGTGGCTCATTTCCTGTTAGAAGAGCTGCTTGGGTTCACTCGAAAAAATACTCTTTTGCTCTAAGTTTTGGGGAAGGAGATGCAGAGTAAATGAGAAACTAACTTGCCTGTTTATGTGCATGAAGATATGAATGGTCAGTCATGGTAGCCACGTGCCTCTCAAAACCATGGAGAGTATTGATGGAGACTTGGCTGCCTCTTGGAGAGAGATTGAAAGTAAACCCCTATTACTGAAGCCATCATACACTTAAGATGCAGGGCTGAGATGATTTAAGATGGATCTGACCTGAAGACCTCTTTCCTGTGACTTAGCTTCCATGGCTCCAGAGGATAATATACAACCTAGCAAGGGTGGGAAACCATCAGTCCTACCAAGATTTAAGAACTAAGAGCCAAGACAATAAGATATATACAAGGTGCAAAAGAGGCTTCACATGACTGTGGCAACCAGCGGCTGCCTAGTTGTCCACACAATAGGAGGAAAATCGTGCCTGGTAAGGCAGCCAGCCTCCTCAGCCGTTAGAGAGGTCATGGCCTTAGAAAGGAATCTGCTGCCACCACTTTGTTAGACCAGAACCATTGCTTACTACATCCTACATCTTTACCTTACACTCCCAGGTAAGTGTAACTACCTACCCCCCATTAAAGAAGCTGCTCTTTGCAGCAAATGGAGACAGCTGGTCTAACAGATACATCTACATCACAGCTCCTGCGTCTATGACTCAGGGGACATCAAGGCAGAGGGAACAGAGAGATTTCAAGATTCAGAGTACCAGGAACTCTGCAGTGAAACAGTCTCTCTTAGAAATGGCTGTGTAAACAAGACCAGAGCCATGGTAATACTAATGGAAAAGTGAAAGTGATTGTGGAAATGCTTGCAGGGACCCATCTCTAGGACAAAGGACTGCTGGGAAAAGGAGAGCGAGCCTCTTTCAGGGATGAGGCTTTTTGATTGCTCTGTGTGTGTGTGTGTGTGTGTGTGTGTGTGTGTGTGTGTGTGTGTAATTAATGACTATAAACTTGAAAGTGGGGGAATGAGAGGAGCTTGATGAAAGAAAGAGGAAAATTGATGTCATTCTATTTCAATTAAATACATATTTTTTAATATTGTAAAAGCTGATTGTTCTTTGATTTCAGAGTGACTCTCTTACATAGATCATGAGAATAGATGTCCAGTCATTCCTCTCCCTGAGCCTCAAGGAGAATTGGACATGGGAACATAAGTGAAGCTGGACACTCATGTAGGACTGACATGCCAAGTAGTACATAACAAAAAAATAAGAAAAGTGAACCAATGTAACTACTATTTTTCTTTCTTTCTTCAGAAAAAGGAGCACACATTATGGAGACTCACAGAAGCACCATGTTGATTATCACACACACACACACACACACACACACACACACACACACACACACACAGACACATTACATTACATTATAAGATCTTATGTATATGTTATATAAGTGAGTGTGTGTTTGTGCCTGTGTGCTTATTCTGTCCTGTGTTCTGCCTTAGATAATATACTACACTAACACTGACATTTGATAACCAATTAAGTTTAAATTTTTACACCTTTTAAAGAAACGTGTTCAACACACACACACACACACACACACACACACACACACACACATATACCGATCACTGTTTTAAGAAATTTATAAATAATTCATATTTTTAGGAGTCCTAACTATTGTACCTTTATTTTTAACACTTTAAAATAGAGGAAATGAACAAATAAAATATTTGCCCAGATTTAAAAACTAGTGAATGGTATGTACAATCTTCTATCTTAAGCAAAGTGGCTGTTCACACATAGTGTGGACAGTGTCCACCCAAACTTGAGCCAATGCTCTGTGTTGACCGTTCATTTGGAAGCATTACAAGGCTGCCCACTGGAGAAAATATCTGTAGGAAGCCATATTAGCATGTACAAAGCCTGAGAGATGATCAAGGACAAGATGTGCGAGAAGGTTAGAGCAGAGATCCACAGCAAAATGAAGGCCAGTAACAACTGCCATCACTCTCTGGAAAGTTGGAACACTGGAATCAGAATGAAACCCATGAGACTTGATTGATTTCCTAAAGTGGCATTGGACAATCTTGAATATTTTAGGAGATTATCACAAAACTAAAGACATCTGTGTAGATTTAGACTTAATATAGGGTGTGTGTGTGTGTTTGTGTGTGTGTGTGTTTGTCATTTATGATACCTGTCTTAGTCGGGGTTTCTATTCCTGCACAAACATCATGAACAAGAAGCAAGTTGGGGAGGAAAGGGTTAATTCAGCTTACAGGTCCACATTGCTCTTAATCACCAGAGGAAGTCAGGACTGGAACTCAAGCAGGTCAGGAGCAGGAGCTGATGCAGAAGCTATGGAGGGATGTCACTTACAGGCTTGCTTCCCCTGGCTTGCTCAGCCTGCTTTCTTATAGAATCCAGGTCTACCAGCCCAGGGATGGCACCACCCACAATATACTGGGCCCTCCCCACTTGAGGCCCTCCTCCCCCTTACAGCTGGATCTCATGGAGACATTTCCCAAACTGAGGCTCCTTTCTCTGTGATAACTCTAGCTTGTGTCAAGTTGACACAAAACCAGCCAGTTATACAATACCCACAGAGGTACTTTACAAATAACCAGGTAGAAGGAAGAAGTCAAGGCAGAAAATCATGGCAGCAAACAACAGGCATAATAGTAAGAAGAAAAGGCTGAGGGACAACATCTCAAATTCAAAACAGGAAACAGAAAGAGAAAACTCAAATTGCCGCCATTATTTAAACTCCCAAGTCCTCTCTCCAGTGTCATACTTCCTCCAACAAGACTACCTGTGTAGCCTCCCCAAACAGCACTGTCTACTGGGGACAAAGTATTCAAATGCCCAGGACTAAGGGAGCTCTCTCATTCAGCCCACCACAGCCCTACTTGTCATAAGTAGTCAGGCACTGGATAACTACAGTGTTGCTGTGTGGCATTTCTAGAGATCTTGTATGTCCTTCCTTTGAAGCAGTCTGATATTCATATCAGTAAGATTTCCTATAGGGGTTATCCTTCTCCAACAAAAGGATAATTGATGGTTTAATCTAGGAAAGCCTTCTGCCTCCCTTCCTTATTATATAGGGTGCCTTGTTTAGGCTTGATTCTTCTGTCTTTCCCCAGCTGCCATAAAACTTCATCTGTATCCCAGAGATAACTTGTATTTGGTTTTCTTCTATGAGGCTTAAAAGTTCTGCTCTAGAGTTAGTAGAATGCAAGGAGAGCTTGTGCCTTTCCTACAGGGAAGGGCAGGCCTGAGTTCCCTGACTGCACAGCCCCCAGAGTGCATGCATTACCAAGTTTGGCAGCATGTAATGTAACCTTTGCCCCTTTTGTCCCTCAGTATCTGTGTGCTGGCCCAGAGGAAACACTCTCAGAAGATTTCATATCTGTGAAGCTACTTTTTTCTTAACCATTATTCATGCTTTAGCCTCAGCTAATCACGTTGATTGTCCCAGTAAAACACAAATTTCACTTCAAGTACTGGCCTCTTGCTGAGCCCAGTTAACTCTTCTTATTCTGAATTAACTGAAACTGGACATTTTTAGTTAAAATATATTTTATAAACAATCTGATCAACTCTTTCAGAGAGTCAGATGTTTCCCTGAAACTTCACAAACCAACCGATATTTCTCTCAGCATTTTCCATACTTCTGCAGAAAACCTCATTAAACTTTTAGTAACATTCAGCTTGAAGAGCCACTGCTAACAGGAAATTGTTGACACTTATTCCTTGTTGGAAGGAGATGAATAACTGTACAGAGAATATCCAAATTAAGTAATACCAGTTACGTTGACTTCCAATGGTTTAGCCCCAAGACCGAAGAGAGAGAGAGAGAGAGAGAGAGAGAGAGAGAGAGAGAGAGAGAGAGAGAGAGAGAGAGAGAGGCAGGCAGACAAACAGACAGACAGACAAAAAGAGGAAGAAAGGAGAAATTAAGGAAGGAAGGAAGGGAGGGAGGAAAGAAAGATACAGACAGGTACTTGAGACCTAGACCAATTTCTAGTGTATATAAACACAGGAAAGACAAAGAGGCAGAAATGAGATTCAGAAGAATGTCTTTCTCCTGAAAGACAGAATTGGCACTTTCTGTAGCTACGCTGGCCGATTTATATGGTCACACTGGCTCATTCACTACAAATCTATTTTTAGGTGTATCTTGTGACTGAAAAAAAAAGCCCCATTCAAATAGGTTGGAACAAAAAATATACACTCGGGGAAACCAGGTGGTCTTTTATTCATAAAATTCTATCATTTCAGAATGTCACAAAAGTTTCAAATGAGCAGAGTGCATAAGGTGCACTGGATTTGAACTGAAGAAAAAAATTATCTTTTAAAACACCAACAATATCATCTATATACAATAGTAGGTGAATGTGAATAAGTATTTTGGTTTTAAACATATTGGAATACGGATATTCCTAAGTAGCTTTTGCCATTAGGAGCATTTTCTTCTCCCTTTGAGTGACAAGGAAAAGAACAAATATCCAAAGGAATGACTAGAGAATAGGGAGGAAAGTGACAAGTTGACTTATTACTGTCAGGGATTCAACCTCTTTTAGATATTTGTAATGGTTGACATGGTGATGCACAGAGTTCTCAGATGTACAAAGAGAATTCCTCTTTTCATGTGAAGCATTCCTCTGCAAAGGAAATGAACTATAATATATAGTTTGGAAAATACCAAACTATGATTAAGAGTAAAGAACAAAGTGTGTGGGGAGAAACAAAGTACTGGGCTTTAAGAAAAAAGAGTAAAAGAAAGAGGGGAGGTGAAGGAGGGTGGCCAGTTGGTACTAAGGACAAGGAAAGGATTCAAGATAAACATTTGGCTAGATACAGTTCTCCACAGTTTTATGATTGTGTTAGAGACTGTTATTTCCTCATAGACATGACTTTACCAGCTATCCATGCACTGGCCATTAGCAAGAGGGCTAAGGAAGTTAGCAACGGATTCCCATGCTCACAGTGAATACAACAAAACACAGGCATGCTTTGAAGAAAGACTTGCCTATGTCAGCACCATCATCCTTAACTCTAAGCTAGCATCAAGAGGATGGAGAAAAGACAATTAGGTCCAGGCCACAGATCTGAAAACAAGTGGCAGTCCCTAATAAAACCAATTGCTTGACAAAGCCTATGACAACCACTGTCAGCACAACAGATTTAGATTGAATCACAGGGCTACATTAGATCAAGTAGCAAAGAGATTGCCACCAGCTCCAAAACCTTTGGCTGGCAGAATGTGGAGACACATTCCACTAGCTAATCAACTAGCACAGGGCTTTTCCTCAGAGCACAGTATGAGGCCTGTTGCAGGTTCAACATCTGGTGGAAGCTGAGGTCTATAACACAGGCTAGAGTTCAGATAGAGATTCTAGATCAGTTCCAACATGTGGATGAGATATGAGTAGGCCTGAATTTCAGCCACATCAGTTTTCACTTCTAATGTGCATAATTGTGAAACTTGGATGTGATACAGATTGGCATGAGCTTTCATAGCCAATAGACTATCTATCACTGCCTTAGCTGGGGATTATATTGCTGTGAAGAGACACCATGACCATGGCAACTCATAAAAAAAATTATTGGGTCTGGCTTATGGTTCTAGAGGTTTCATCCAGTATCATCCTGGCAGGAAGCATGGTGGCATGCAGGCAGACATGGTGCTGTAGAAAAAAAAACTTCAGGTTTTGCATTTGATCTGCAGGTAGCAAAGACTTTGTGACAAACTGGATGTAACTTGAGACATTAAAGTCTGCCCCACAGTAATACACTTTTTTTCCACAAGGTCACTCCCACTCCAATAAGCCATTCTTATTCAAACCACCACGATTATCCACCCTTGACTTTTGGCACACAAATGTCACCAAGCCAGTGGTCACAAATGGGCTGAAGAACTGGCCTGACATCAGGGAAACATACTGAAATCTCAACGCACTTCACCAGTGGCTGTGATGTGGGCTGTAGTATCCATCTTAGACCACCTATGCCTTTGACCTGTAAGAAACAGACACGACCCAGATTAACATCAGCTTTAATGAGTAGGGTTCTGCCTTCACCAACACTACTCTAACCTCAAACAGCACAAGAGTATGTGGGTCTTTTTATATGGAAGGCTAAGAATTGTAAGTGCAAAGTGTTGCTTTGAAACCTAGCGCTGATGAAATCTAACACTGGGGAAATCACTGGACTTTATCCCCAAGTTTACCTATGCAAGAAGCCTTTGAAACATCTCCAGCAGAGCCAAGTGAAGAACTTCTTTGGTATCACGTGTCTCAAATCAGTGCTCTTGAACCTCAGTAATCAGAAAATTATATATGAGCTAGAGAGATGGCTCAGTGGTTAAGAGCACTGGTTAAACTTCCAGAGATCTTGAGTTCAATTCCCAGCAACCACATGGTGGCTCACAACTATCTATAAGGGGATCTGATGCCCTCTTCTGGCCTGAGGATGTATATGCAGCAGAGCACTTATACATTCAATACATGCATTTTTTAAAATCATTTTTTCAAAAAGTCATAGAAACATGAGCCTTAGTGTGATCAAGTATTATAATGGTCTTGGCACACTATCTGCCCAGAGTTGTAATCTTAACCCTTACAGATTGATGTCTTTGGAAATCAATGACATGCCATGGAACATTGCCTGGCTGCCAATGAAGAATTACTTGCCTCAGAGCTGAAGAGAGAGCACAGTTTTGTCTGAGCACAGACTGATAACAAAGTGCCTGGGCTTGGGTCTGACTGAGGAGCAGAGAATACAATGAGCTGTAGAGAGCACAGTGTTCCAGCAGACTACATAGAACACACAGGGGAGCTGCTTGCCCTTACATATCTGGACCCAGCCACCATTCAGAGCTGAAGAAGTGCAAATGATTACAAGGTTAGAAAAAACTAAGCAGTGTGCATAGGCGTTCTAAACTGACAGTCTCAAGGCCAGGCTAGAAAACCTGGAGCAGATCATTAATCCTTAAATTCCCGAGCACTGATGCATGCCTTCCAATAGTCTTCAGAAAATCACTTGCCCCAAAAGTACATTACGAGAGATTGACAGGTAGAAAACAACATGAAAAATCTCTCAGAACTTGAACAAGTTCATCAAGGAAACACAGAGACACATCTCCATGCTCCAACAAGAGGGTTAAAGGGTTGGTAGCAATTGTTGGAAACAGAAATTCCTGAGTTAACCAACGCACTAAGGAAATTTTCTTTTAATGTGACCAAAAGCATCAGTAGCAAACGGAAGAAAGAATTAGTGGACCCGAAGATAGGCTATTTGAAAATATACAATTAGAAGAGAAAAATAAGGTGATAAATCTTACAGGAATTTTAGAATAGTGTTGAAAGAGCAAACATATTCAAATAAATAATATCTGGGTTGGATGCATAGGTACTATTCTTGCTCTATAAACACAAGGACCTGAATTGAGATCCCCAGTTTCCATACATAAAGCCTGGAATGGGTGTGGGGGTACCACAAATGGCTCAGTCGGTAAAGGTACCTGCTGCTAAGCTGAGGACTTGAGTTTGATCCCTGGAATCCAGCACAGTCAAATGAGAGAATTGTCTCCTAATAGTTGTCTTCTACTGTTTATAATACACACACACACACACACACACACACACACACACACACACACACACACATAAATGCAAATATCCAAACACAGGAAGGACAAAGACCATTCTTAAAATTTTACTCAATGAAATCTAAATTGATGCATTAGAATCAAGTTCTCATAGATGAAAGATAAAGAAAAAAATGCCCAAAGGTTATAAAAGAACAAATAACACCAAGTGAATCTCCAGCCATTGTGATGAAGACTCCTCAGCAGAAACCCCACAAGATAAGGGAGAAAAACAAGACTTTCATCATTTTAAAGAAAGATATACCCAATAGAGAAATATTTGAAGAGACAGAAAATTAAGACAAACATCAATTCTAAGCTGCATCTTCAACTCAAATGTACCCAAGAGACATGTAAATAACATAAACTCAACTACATGCTACTTACAAGAAACTAATATCTTTAAAGACCAATAAAATTAATATAAAGGAATGAGATTATATATTCCACACAAGCTGAAAGAAACAAAAAAAAAGAGTATCCATACTAACATCAACTGAGAGGAATGTTAAATTCAAGCAGTAAAACAAGAGAAATTACCATATAAGAATAAAACAATTGGTCGGGTAAGAGCAAAAAGTCAGTCTAAATGTGTATGCCCCATTTTAGCCCTAGATATACAAGGTAAATTATAAAACCTAGCAGAAAATAGTTTCTACTCTGATAATTCTTGGAGACATTTGCTCTTCACTTAACAGTGAATATATTGACCATACTAAAAAAAATACAACAACAACAACAAATGAATCTTTGAGCAAATAACTCTGAGAGATATTTACTTAATATTTCATCCAGTGACTGTAATAAATCAGCACAGCAGAGACACTTGCAGTCTCATAAACCTCTCTTGTCAATAGATAGGCTGTAGGAACAGCTTATATCTCCCAACTTATAAAAGACCAAAAACATGTGGTAGAATGAAAGAGAATGTTATTGAGATGTAAGAAACCTTGTCATTTGAGATAATATGGATTGAACTGGGGGGTAATCATTTTAACAATAAGGCACAGAAAGGAAAACCTCACAAAATCTCAATCACAAGAAAAATCTGAAGAAAACTAACATAGGGGACATTGAGACCATAATGGTGATTATTAGAGGCTGGAGACAGTGAGCAGAAGGATGTTGATCAATGGGCATCAAGTCACAGTTAGAGGGATCAATAGGTCCTGAATACGATTATATAGTGCAACGGCTGCAAGTAATAGTTACAGACTATATATTTCAAGAGGTTAAATGGAAAATTTTTTAAATGTTTACAATAAATGAAAAATATGTTAGTAGATATATCAGCCTGAATTAAATATTATGTGATACATTCACAAAGTGAGCACTAGCAATACCCACTGATAGGTATAACTCCTATGTTTTGCATATCAATGACAAATTAAAATGAAGATAAATAAGAATATTTCCATTTACAACAATTATTCTGAAAGTAAAACCTATAAAATGGTATTTTGTTACATGTCCTTTTTTATAAATAGAGCCAGTGTATCATAGAAGTTTAGACTATCATATGGTGCTTGAAATGGCATTAGAAAGGTTTATACAGTATAAACAACATGAAAGCCTTGGTTTCAAATGCCTTCAAATGTCAGTTGCCATATAAAAATTATGAGAATAAAGTCCAGTCACTTGGTTGTTGATTACCCGTATTTTGCAGTCTCTTGAGTTTCTATTGCTGTGGTAAAACACCATGAACAAAAGCAACTAGAGAAGAAGTCGTCTTATTTCAGCTTACAAGTCTATAATCACATTCTACCAGTGAGGAAAGTCAAGGCAAGAACTCCAGGCAAGAATCTTAAGACAGGAACTAAAACGGAGACCATGGAGAAATCTTTGGGTTTTTTTTGGGGGGGGGGTGCAGTGGAACTTTATTGATGGTATTGAAGAGAGTGGGGAGGGCTCCCTAAGCCCCTATTATTATGGGGGTCTGAGATGGAAATTGTGAGGGAGATGCTCAGTGTTGAGGGCCAAGTTGGGATGGGACTCCTCAGCAACTGAGGGCCTCTCTTGCTCTCAGTGTCCTTGCTGGGGGGTGAGTGGTCCAGGGTTTCTTACTCCTTAGAGGCCATGTAGACCATAAGGTCCACCACACTGTTGCTGTAGCCATATTCATTGTCAAACCAGGAAATGAGCTTCACAAAGTTGTCATTGAGAGCAATGCCAGCTCCAGCATCAAAAGTGGAAGAGTGGGAGTTGCTGCTGAAATCACAGGAGACAACCTGGCTTAATCCTTGCTTCTAACAGCTTGCTCAACGTGTTCAGCTTGCTTTCTTATAGAACTCAGTACCATCTCTCCAGAAATGATACTGCCCACAGTGACTAGGGCACTCCCTCAGTCATTAATCCAGAAAATATCTCACTTGCTTGCACATAGGCCAAACTGTGGAATCTCTCCCATCACCATTGATGTGCGTGTCAAGCGATCATTATGCAGGTCTTGTTTAGGGAACCATATTACATAAATATCATAGGTGCAGCTTCCCTGTCACGGCTAGAAAACTTCCTATCAACAGAGCTAGTCCTTTGGCTTTTCCAGTCTGCCCAACCACCCTTTTACTACAGTGATATAGGGGTAGTAGGTGTAGAGGTTGTTTTGTAACAATTAGGGCTGCCCATGGTTACTTATTCTCTGCATCTGAGCTAACTGTGGATCTCTCCAGTCACAGGTAGTTGGCTGCCCTCTGTTCTTTCAATCATTTTTTTTCTATCTAAAATGCTACCATCATTCTCCATCTGTACCACCATTTTCCCCATCTGCTGCCATTATACAGACCCTACCGTGATAACTCCTATTGTTTTACAGACATCCCTCCCTCTAAAATCATTCTGTTGTTTGAGTTCAGCAGGAACCACTCATTTAATATCCTGTGCATGGTCCTACACCAGCTCCTAATGCACTAACATCACTGTCTGTTCACATCTGTGACTTCATCCTGATGTTTATTATGGTCCATGACAAATAGTAGGCTTGTCATTGGCCATTAGCTATCTTGAAGACTCTTGTTTACCCTGACTACAGTCAATTGTCCAAGCTCCCTTGCTGCTAGAAGGAGCCATTAGTCCACACTTCCAGAAAAGCATATATAGGTATAAGCTTCTGGGAATTGTAAGTCCTTATTATTGATCTGAACCCAAATTCTTATTACACTACTGGAGATATTTTCTTATACTGAGTTCTAATGATTGTTATGACCTTGGAGAAAAGGTGAGAATCATGGAAAGAGGAGACTGATTTTTAATCCTTTTTGAATCCCAAAACCCCAAAGTAATCACTAAGTAGAATATTTTGAGGATAATCACCTTCAAAATGACTCTTTAGGAGGCTATCTTCAGAATCAACATTTGGAAAGGGGGACAATGGATTGTGCCTGTTAGACAGTCACTACATATAATTCTTTTTTTGAAGGTTTTATGTATGAAAATTCAGACAAAACAGGCTTAAAGCATAAAACTGTGTTGATTGATTTTTTCCATAATTCTGTGAATAAAATTATCCATCCAGTGATGCATCAACTCTTATAAACAGGTTTAAAGAGCCATCCTTCAGAGGGGCAAAGTTGTCACTGTGCCAGCACATTCTTCTAGTATAGAACTTCAAAGGGGCAAAGTAGCAAAGTAGACATGGAACGTAGATGGAGAAGTGGCAGTTAGCTGAACAAGTGGCCCTGTAAGCCTCACTGTCAGCCAGAGCATGAAAGCTAACTAAAGAGAAAGGAGTCAAAAGAAAACCTGTGATGCTCATTGTCTCTCAGAAGTATTAGAAAAGAGTAGCTTTGATCCTAGTGTCTGACAACTTCAGACAATTGCAGCCTAAGACTGTACTTGCCTTCTCTGAAACAGAGTAATGAGAACTAGGCATGATTTGCATTTCTGTTACTTCAGGGCCTGTCACCTGTCAAGGACAAAGGAAATGATGTTTTCTTGATGTGGAAACTTTCCATCTATAACCTGGTGTCAATCAGTTTCATGTCACCATAATAAATACTGAAAGATAGTCAACTTATGATGGGCGAGAATTAGGTTGGCTCACAGCTTTAGGGCTTTTAAAGTTGATTGGTCTCATTGCTTTGGGAAGCTCCATGATGTAGAAAAGCACAGGGTGATGCAAAATGACCCTCCTCATTCACAGACACTCAAGAGAGAAAGAGGAGGGTGCTGAGGTCCCACATCTGCTCTAAGGACATGACTGCAGTAACAAGAGCCCTCCTTCAGCCCTGTGTTTTAAAGGTTCCAACCAACCTCCAAAATCCAACACTCTGAAGACAGGTCTTTACCTCACCTTTGGGAGGAATCTCAGCAACAAACTACAACATTTAATGTGAGACTCTTCCCATCGTCAAGGGGTTTGCAGAGGCCAGCTTTGTCTGGAGCATACAGCAGAGAAGAGGTTTGATATTCATGTCTTCCCCACACACACCCTGCCCACCCCACAATGATGAATATTGATCATTCTCCATAGAAACCCAAAGGATAGTTGAGATCTCTGACATAGAACTATTTATGGAGGATCCAAAATTTCATGTGAGGGATGATAGAGGGAGATAGATAGATAGATAGATAGAGGGAGTCTTCAGGAAAATATTGCTCTCTTCTGACTCCTTCTTTCTATGCTTTCTAACTGCTACAAAGTGACTGTCATCCTCCACCACACACTTCTGCCTCCACGACATTTGGCCAAGGATATAGAGCCAAGTAACCAAGGGATGAACCCTCTGAATCCATGAGCTAAAATAAATTATTAAGTGACTAAAGCTAGGAATTTTGTCACAGGGCACAAAAATAACTGTCATACCTCCCTTGGCAATTAGATCATCCCACCTCAGTCTCAAGACACTGCTAGATCATGGTGACTTGTGGCTATAGGTATAACTTCCTAGGCATTTGGGTTAGAAGTTATGAGAGGCACACTGTTCCATCTGAGATGCATGGAAAAAAAGGAAGCCACAGCCCAGGGTTTCTCAAGAAAGAACACATACAATATGTAATATAATGAATATGTCTGCCCAAGGTTTTTGAAAAATTCATTAATTGGAATGAGTTAAAATAAACGCAAGGCTATGAAGTTCATATACAGATTATCTGAGCAAGGGAGATACCTTGCAGTAACATAGTGTGCAACATGGGTAATTATTGCAATCCTGGTAATTCTTTTGTTCCAAAATAGTTCTTCATCTCTGGAGTTAAATAGTTAATTATCCCAGAGACTGTTTTGCAATTTTTCTTTGGAATTTAAAAAATAAATTTTGAGAGTTAAATCAAGAAAACAGATGAAGAGTTTTAAATTTACATGATGCATTTGCCACTATTATCTAGTTCCTAATAATCTTTTCATTCATTGTGCGTTTACTATTCCTGAACTATTAATATCCATAGCCCTTCTTTTCTGCATCTTTCTACAAAACGCAGTAAATATCATAGGTCTAGAATTTTCAAAGGGTTTGTTTCATCAATAATATTGTATTTTATTCTAGGTTTGCATTATATACCACTACAAACTATTACCAACGTAAATGTAGCTAGGGCAAATTCTGGTTTTAAGCCTTACTTTTTAACTTCTTAACTTTTTAATGAAAATATACTTTCATTACTCCCCAGTCCCCTTTACTTTCTCTAACCCTGCTGGTACCTCCAAACACTGCTGCTCAAATTGAAGGACTAATGATTTCAGGGATAACCATGCAACAGAGACCATTACAGAAAAGCCACAGCTAGTCCTAATTCCAGTCCCAGTGAGACTATCTATAACATCTGCACCTAAGGATCATAAAGCATCATGAAGTGGGTGGCAGTAAGGTTAAAAGAGCCAGAGAACCAGGAACTTTTCTGTGGTCATTGTGTCTCTTAGAAATGACAGGAAAGATATTATGCACACAATATCACGACAATATGGCTGCTTCAACAGGACTGAATTATGACCACACTAACAGAGATGCTTACATAGAAAAGGGAAGTCTCACAGGATGCTATCGGTAGACAAAGAATTCCAGAAAACAAATGGCTGCTAAGAGAGGGAAATTGCTTTCCCAGGGATGTGCCCCGGACAGGTTATTTAATATAAAGTGATCATTTCTGTGTCTTACTTTTTAAAAAAATCCAAAACAAGAACTACTTAACAGTAGCTAAGTTTAAAAAGAGTCTAGTAGTTCAGTTCCATACGTTTGCCTAAAAATTTCATGAATTCATTGTTTTTAATAGTTGAGGAGTACTCCGTTGTGTAAATGTACAGCAATTTCTGTATCCATTCCTCTGGTGAAGGACATATGGGTTCATTTCAGCTTCTGGCTATTATAAATAAGGGTGTTATGAACATGGTACAACATGTTTCCTTGTTAGATGTTGGAGCTTCTTTTGGGTATATGCCAAGGAGTGGGATAGCTGGGATCTCAGGTAGTAATATGTTCAATTTTCTGAGAAACCACCAGACTGATTTCCAGAGTGGTTGCACCAGCTTACAACCCCACCAACAGTGGAGGAGTGTTCCTCTTTCTTCACATCGTCAACAACATGCTGTCACCTGAGTTTTTGATCTTAGCCATTCTGACTGGTGTGAGGTGGAATCTCAGGATTGTTTTGATTTGAATTTCCTTGATGACTAGTTATGTTGAGCATTTCTTTAAGTGCTTCGATATTCCTCAGTTGAGAATTTTTTGTTTAGCTCTTTACCCCATTTTTAATTTTGATTCTCTGGAGTGTAACTGCTTGAGTTCTTTGTATATATTGGATACTAGCCCTCTATCAGATGTAGGATTGGAAAAGATCTTCTCCCAATCTGTTGGTTGCCATTTTGTCCTTTTAACAGTGTCCTTTGCCTTACAGAATCTTTGCAATTTCATGAGGTCTCATTTGTTGATTCTTGATCTTAGAGCATAAGCCATTGTTGTTCTGCTCTCTTGAGGAATCTTATTTTCACTAGGTATTTCTTATTATTTTCTCATTGCTGTTTTCTGTTCAGTCCTCCTCTATTATATTTGCAATGAATTTGTAATCAATCTGGAAAAGTGAAGTTTATTCTGATTTGTAATCCATCTTGTAGGCTGAGGTTTAATCAGGATTAAAGATGTCTAGAAAGGCCATAGTTTCTTTAATAAAACTTATGCTCCTCCCGTGGAGTCAGCCAATCAAGGTGATTTTAAGTTGAGATTAAATACTTCAGGGAGTGCATAATGGATAATTAATTCAGACATTGTTGACATCATAACAGCCACAGACAACTGCAACCATAGGCATTTATCAAATGCCTCTGGATTCTACAGACACTGTTAGAGTATATTGAATGCATCTTTGAGAAAACAATTTCTGCCGTCATGAAGATGACATTGCAGAAAGATAATCTACACAGCAAGCTTAACTAAACCTGAGTGTTTTGGCCTTGGCCTCAGGAACACCTATTAATTCAGTTTTTCTCAAACATGAAGTTGCAAAACACTGCCTTGGGAACATAGCAGGGCCTTACTTAGTAGATATAGACAGTATCCAAACTCCAGTCTCTACAATCTATAGGTGTGATGCATATCATCGATCCACAGGCCACATTTAATATGAAAATAAGTCATGACTTTTATATTCTCTATTTGCTTTCTAGAAAAGTTGTTGAGGAAATTTCTGTTAAAAAGAATGGAGAAAAGAATATTTTAATCAACTGAAGTTGAACTGTGTGGCAATATATTGTTTTTCTGAGGTTGATAATACAAATTACCATGTAAAAGATCTGAGAATTTCTTCAGTTAAAAAAAAAAAACAAAAACAAAAAAAAAAAAAGACTTGAGCATTGTTCTATTAATTTTTTCTAAATGACAACAAAACACCCACCCTCTTTACTGAAGTATAAAAAGTGTCTAAAGCTTTGTATAAAGAGTTTCCCTTCTTACTTAGCACTCTTATTCTGCATACACTGTAGTGGAAGGCTAAAATATGCTGTAAAATATGCTGGCTATTCTCAACTATCATAAAGGTACTGGTTCTCTTCTAAGCACAAGACAGGCTAAAAAGAAGAAAGCTTAACAAAATCATTTGGCCAAGGTTTTACCGAAACTTGGAGCCTTCAGAAGTATCTGAGACATGGGGAAAATGCTTGATTTTATGCTTGCTTTTATATTAGATGATGAAGAATTAGTAGTACAGTGATGTTGATGGACAAGGAGCCCAGCTAGTAATGATGGAGATTGGGAAGGCAGAACGGACTCTTGTCTGCCTAGATGATGTTGTTCCACACAGGTATTGGGCAGATTTTTCTAGAAGAAAGTTTTTTTGAGAGAAAAGGGTTCTGGGACAAAGAGAGCTTAGAATTTTAGGATTTTGTTCTATGCCCTAGTTCGGGAAAGAGAAAGGCTACTCTTTGTGATTTGTCTCAAGGGACACGTGGGGCTTGAAAAATAAATCAGGATGCCATAATTAGGGGTTATATATTTGAAGCTATCATCCTCGGTGAGGTAACCTAGTCACAAAAGAACACTCATGGTATATACTCACTGATAAGTGGATACTAGGCCAAAAAGTTGGGAATACCTAAGAAACAATCCACAGACATTATGAAGCTCAAAGAGAAGGAAGGCCAGAAGGTGGATGCCTCAGTTCTTTCTAGAAGGGAGAACAAAGCCTTCATTGGAAGAAATAATGGGACAAATTGAGGAGCAGGGAGCAAAAGATCATCCAAAAACTGCCTCACTAGGGGATCCATCTCATATACAGCCACTAAACCCAACCACTATTGCTGATGCCAAGAAGTGCTTCTTGGCAGTAATCTGATATGGATGCCTTCTCAGAGGCTCTGCCAGAGCCATACTGATACAGAGGAGGATGCTTGCAGCTAACCATCAGACTGAACAAGGGGACCCCAATGAAGGAGCCAGAGAAAAAAACTGAAGGACCTGAATTGGTCTGCAACCCCATGGGAAGAGCAAAATAATCAACTACCCAAACCCTCCACAGCTCCCAGGGACTAAAATACCACCCAGTGAGTTGTTATGGAGAGACCCATGGCTCCAGGTGCATATGCAGCAGAGGACAGCATTCTCTGGCATCAATGAAAGGAGAGGACTTTGATCCAGCAAAGACTTGTTTCCCAGTATATGGAAATACTGTGGTAGGAGAGGGAGGTTGGGAGAGGAGCACCTTCATGGAGGCAATGGGAGGGAGAGGGGATGGGATTGGTGGAAAGGGGATAACACCTGAATTGTAAATGCAGAGAATATCCAATAATAAAAAAATAAGACTTCTCAGGGGATTTATGGTTGAGTTTTCTGTTTATCAGCAAGTTTCCTCCATGTGCTATAAGATCAGATTTCTTCTCACTGAGGTTGTCTGCAGTGACTTCTTGAGTGTGTGAGCTTTGGGATCTTTTGCTTATCACTTATCACTAGGGCTCCTATAAATTACAGGCCACCTGACTTTCAACATGAACATGATTTGTGAGGAAGCTCTTGGTGATCTTTGCAAATTGTGGTAATGGATTTGATGCTTATTAAGGGTGATGGTGGGGCAGCTCTGATATGAAATTAAAAAATAAGGACACACTTCCTGATTTGATAATGGAGGAGCTTTCATATCTAAAAATATCACAAAGTATAATTCAATATAAATGTGTAGTTAATGGAATTGAGGGCATCTTTGGGTGATAGCCATTAGAGTTTTGCTTATATCAGCGATGAGGAGAGTATGAGGAGCCATTTCTCTCCACTATTGCCACAAAATGCTTTCTCATCAGTTTAATATGGACTCAAACTTGTTCATTAATGGCTTCTGAAGAAGCCCAGTTTTCATCTCTGGCCCTGTAACTTCTTCTAGGATCTCTAACATGATATTTATCATTGACTTTGACCCTCTTTTGGCATTTGATTCCCTCAGCGTTCTTGGTTTTAGCTCTTCATTTCTGTTGACCTTTGCTCAAGGCACCTCCTAAGACACTCTGCTCTCTCTTCCCTCTGACTGTTTGTCTGTCCTGTGGTTTCTATATAGTATAAACCTCTTAGAGCATAACTAAGTTCCTGAAAGACTCCTTCAACTTCTCAAGAAGAACCCCTACCGTGCCAATAGATCACTGCATTATGTCAGTTAGTAATGTATCAGGTTCAAATCTCACTATATTTTGAGCTGCTCACTGGTGGTCGTATAGGTTTTTTCATCATATATTCACAATACCAATCACCAGTTACTCATCCATTTATTTACAATAAACATTGTAAAAATGCAAAAGATAAATTATTTACTTTGAAACGTAAGAAATTGCTGTAGCTTAAATGCAACCTCTTGTTTTCATGCATTGAAGATTTATTCACAGATGCAGCATTTCTGCGTGGTAGGAACTTCAAGGGTAGTTTAACATCATTATTGTGGGATGCAGGTAGTGGATCCTAACAAGATGAGGTTTCTACTTTTCCTACCCCACTTGCAGTTTTCACTACAACACCACATCCACCATGTAACTACTATAATACACATCCACAAGGAATGCTGCTGGAAAGTGTCACCAGCTGTGGTCTCTTAGCCCAGGGCCTTCAAATCTGGAGAACTGTGACCCAAATAAATTAATTTCTAAATTTTTCTCTCTAGCTACCGTAGAACACAATAACAAGATCTATCATTCTTCTGCATACAAGACAAACAATCGCCACAATAAAGATAAACATTACCTCAGAGTAAAGGGCTAGAAAAAGATTTTCCAAGCAAAAGGGCCCAAGAAGCAAAATGGAGTTGCAGATATAATATTCAGCAAAATGGGCTTTCAACCAAAATGAATCAAAAGAGACAGGAAATTACATTTTATATTCATCATCAAAGGAAAATTTTACCAAGATATCTCAGTTCTGAAAATCTATGTTTCAAACACAAAGGCACAATTTGTAAAAGAAATGATGCTAAAGCGTCAATTGCACATCAACCCCACACATTGTTAGTGAGAATCTTCAACACCCTATTCTCACCAGTTGATAGGGATCCAGACCAAAAAAAATATGAAAATAACAGACATTATGAATCAAATAGATCTGATAGACATCTGTAAAATATTTCACCAAAACACAAAAAACAATATACCTTCTTCTCAGCACTTCATTGATTCTTCTGAGAAATTGAACATATAGTCTATCACAAAGCAAACCTCAACAGATACAAGAAAATTGAAATAATGTCTCGTATCTTATCAGACCACTGGGGATTAAAACTGAACTTCACAAACAAAAAAAGCACCGGAAAGTCTACACACTCATAAAACTATAACAATGTGCTACTCGGTGATCTGTGTATCAGGGAAGAAATAAAAAAAAGAAATTAAAGGCTTTGTTGTAAATTAAGTTTATCGCTTACTATATATTCGGGTAATATTTAATTTGTTCTTGGATCTTTGAGGGGTTGAAGACTAGTTATAGTCTCATAATCAAACTTAAGTTGTTTAACATTAAGGAAGATAATATAGATTTGAAAGGATGGTTTTCAGATGATAATGCAAGCTAAAATTAAAACATAATTTGGGTATAGGATTGTAGACTGTTTAGGTTAGGATAGATGTTAAAGTAATGTACGTAAATTGTCAAAAGTGATGAACTGGGTGTTATTAGAGTATACCATAGCATATAGTTTACATAACTGTGATAACTATGTTCATTGTATATCTGAGAGAAAAGGCCTTCTTAATGAAGAAAAGGGGAGAAATGTTGTGTATATGCTTTAATTCTTATGTTATGAGTTCTCAAAATTACATAAAAATTTCACATGTGAGACATTGAGGGTCCCTTCCCCAAGCTGGTTTTAAATGAAAATAGGAGTTGATGGCAACCAATTGCTGGGAAAGAGGACAGAGGTAGGACATTAGGATTCGCTGGTAAGGGAACTGAGGAAAAAGGCAAATAATGATTGCCAAGAAGGAAAGAAGATGCAGGCTTCAGAGTTGTAGAAGATAGAGCAGCCATCATGAAAGAGTTGGAGAAGAGCGACCTTCAACCCCCCTACCCCATATTGGGTCTAGAGTAGCAAAGATGGAATATATAATTTAGTGAGGAATATTTCAGAAGTATCAGAAGGGAGGCATCAGCAATGTGGAAGTCTGGCAGTGGCCATCTATTGAGCTGTTTAAGGCATATTAACATAGAAGACTCTCTCTCTCTTTCTCTCTCTCTCTCTCTCTCTCTCTCTCTCTCTCTCTCTCTCTCTCTCTCTCTCTCTGTGTGTGTGTGTGTGTGTGTGTGTTTAATTCAAGAATCCAGAGAATTGGAGCAAATAACAAGAAACATGTATATGAGGCACCATCGATGAGATTAGAGTGTACTAATCACCTACATTACCAAGAATTCAAAAAAATGTTAGCACAACACAGCCAAATTTATGGGACACAATGAAAGCAGGACTAAGAGGAAAGTTCATAGCACTGAGTATCTCTATAACCAAATTAGAAAGTTCTCATACCAACAATTTTAAAGTACACATGAAATCTTTAGGAAAAAAGAAAAGAAGCAAGCACACCAAAGAGGAGTGAGAGGTGGGAAATAATCAAAATCAGGGTTGAAATCAAACAGTTAAAGACAAAGAAGGCAATACAAAGAATAAATGGAACCAAATCTGGTTCTTTGATAAAATCAACAAGAGACACAAACAAACCAAGAGACAGAGAGACAGTTTCCAGATAAAATCAGTAATAAGAAGGGATTCATAACAACTGACACTGAGGAAATTCATAGAACCATTAGGTCTTACTTCAAAAGTATGTACTCCACAAATTGAAAATTTTTAATGAAATGGCTGATTTCCTAAATAGATACAACTTACTAAAGTTAAATCAAGATCAGATAAAGTATTTATACACCTCCATAATACCTAAGGAAATAGAAGCAGTCACTAAAATTCTACCAACAAAAAAAGAAAAAGAAAAAAAAAAGAAAGTAAAGAAAGAAAAGCCCAGAACTAAATGGTTTTAGTGCAGAATTCTACCAGACTTTCAAAGAAGAGCTAATACAAATACTCCTCAAACTATCCCAATAACTAGAAACAGAAAGAATACTACCAAGATCATTCCACAAAGCCATAGTCACCCAGATACCTAAACCCCACAAGGACTCAACAAAGAAAGAAAGAGAACCTCTGACCAATTTCTCTTATGAACATTGATGTAAAACTGTTTGAACAAACCAAATCCAAGAACATGTCATCCATCAAGATCAAGTTGGCTTCATCACAGGGATGCAAGGATGGTTCAATATAAGAAAATCTATCAATGTAATCTACCATATAAACAAACTAAAAGAAAAAAATCACATGATCATATCATTAGAGGCTGAAAAAGCCTTTATTAAAACCCAACACCCCTTCATGTTAAAAGCATTAGAGAAATAGGGATACAGGACATATACATAAACATAATCAAAGTGACATACAGCAAGCCAATAGGCAACATCAAAGTAAATAGAAAGAAAATTAAAGCATTTCCATTAAAATAGGACAAAGCTGCCCACTCTCTTCCTACCTATTCAATACAGTACTTGAAGTTTTAGCCAGAGCAATAAGACAATTAAATGAGATCAAGGGAATACAAATTGGAAAGGACAAAGTCAATGTATCACTAATTGTGAATGAAATGATAGTATACATAAATGACCCCAAAAATTCTACCAGCAAACATCTCCAGCTATTAAACACCATCAGCAAATTGGCTGGATACAAAATTTACTCAAATATCATTTATAAATATTATAACTGGATTGTGTGTGTTTTTATATGGGCTTACTGGGGTTGAAAATTGCTACAACATACCACTTATGGGCATTTACCCAGAAGATAGTCCAACATCTCACAAAGACACTTACTCAACTATGTCCAAAGCATCTTTATTCATAATAGCCAGAAATTAGATGTCCTTCAACTGAAGATAAAGAAAATGTGGTACATATATACAAAAGAGTACTATTCAGCTACTAAAAATCAAAGACAAATTTTTTAGGCAAATAGATGAAACTTGAGAATATCATCCTGAGTGAGGTAACCCAGTCTCAAAAGGACGTGCATGGTATGTGCCCACTTATGCCGATGTTAGGTATAAAAGACAGGTATATGTTGCACTCCACAGACCAAAAATGAAGCTAAAGAAAAAGGAAGACCCAAATAAAAAAAGCTTGAATCTCATGTAGAATTGAGAGTAAAATAGTAAGAGGCAGATAGAGGGAGGGAACTTGGAGAGAGAGGTAGGGAAGGGGAATTGGAGTTTCAGGGTTAGGTGTGGGGAAGGACAGGAGATATGGCTAGACAGCCATGAAAATGAATGGAAATCTGTAACTGACTAGGGTCAGGAGGTGGGGGGCATCTCTAGGACAAGACAGACACCTTAGATAAGGGGGTGAGTGCCCAAGAATCAATGAGGATGACCTTAGCTGTGACCTACATTAGGGATATAGAGCCTAAAGCAGCCACTTTCTATAGCCAGACAGGTACCCAAGTGGATCAATAAAGACATCAACCCACTCACAAAACTTTCAACCCAAAATTTATCCTTTCTACAGTAATGCAGTCACAGGAGAGGGAGCAGAGACTGGGGGAATTGACAGACAATAATCGGCCCAACTTGAGACCCATCCCATGGACCAGCACCAATCTCTAATACTCTTAATGGTATACTCTGTTATGCTTGTGGACAAGAGAGCTTGTTTTCCTGTGAGAGGCTCCACCAAGCAGATGATTCAGACAGATACAGAGACCCACAGCCAGTGGTTGGAGCATGGGGACTCTTACGGAAGAATAGCAGAAACGATTGTGGGGCCTGAGGGGTTAAGAATGCCACTGAAAGACCAACAGAGTAAACTAACCTGGACCCCGGGGTTCTCAGAGACTGAACCATCAACCAAAGAGCATACATGGGCTGGACCTAGACCTCCCCACACATATGAAGAAGATATGCGGCTTAGCCTTCTTGTGGCCCCCAAACAACCAGAAAGGTGGCTATCTTAAAAACTCTTGTCTATATTAGATATATTTTTCTAGCTGGGAATGCCTCACCTGGCCGCGCTCTTAAACTCTGTTTTATCTTCCTCAATGGAAGATGAAGTGTCTAGTCTTCCAGATACTTGAAGTGCCAAGCTGGAGGAGAGACAGGGGAGGGTACCCACACAGAGGAGAAGAAAAAGGAGATGGGAAGGGTTGTGGAAGGGGATGGCTAGGAGGTGGCAGAGAGTGAGATAGAAAGTAAATAATTAAAAACATAAAATAATAATTTTAAAGTACATGGAAAATAAAGTTATTCACAAAGCCTAAGTGACATTAGCATAAAGAACATAAAATCAACTCCCAAAGCCCAGATCCAGAGACATACTTCCCTCACACAATTGTACTTCCTAAAGGTTCCATAACCTTCCAAGAAAATACTACCATCTGGGAACCACATGTTTAAATGCATGAGCCACTGGGGGACATATTTTTTATTCAAAACACTTCATGGACTTCTGTTAAAGATACAGATTTTGAACAGTATTATACTCACTGAAAAATAAAGATGCATAGATAATTAACATCCAATGACAACTGATACTATGCTGTTTAGTAGCAAGAAATTTAGGAGTAAAGGTTCCACAAACCAACTGTAATGAAGAATGATCCCAGCCTTCTTTCTCAGTGTAGAAGAGACTCTTGACCCCGTCTTGCTCCCAGATTGCTCCAGAGCAAGAATAGGACATACCCACAAAGAGACAATTCTAAAGCAAAGAGTCTCTCCAGGATTTTTTTTTCTGACTGAATTCCTGCTCAGACTGTCATAAACATCTTCAAAACCTGATTCAGACATTCCTTTTTCTCGCCACCTAAAACTAAAAACAGGTATTGACTAGAGCCTCTACATCTCACTTAATCCCAAGTTGTCTCAACTGTTTGGGAAAGCATTCATTCAGGATTGATGGAGCTCACCATAAGACAGGAAACACAAAGAGCTGATATACAAAGGCATGTTTCGGGCCTCGTTTCATTTATCATCTCCAATTAATGGTCAGATAATTACTAATCTCCATTCCTCTAGCAAAGAAACTGGCTTAGGTGTGTTATAGTAATCCAGTTCAGGTGACTAGTTGATAGCAGTTGGTATTTTTATTAATTAATTAATTAATTAATTAATTAATTAATATCCTCATCAAAGCCCTCTTCCCTCCTCTCCTCCCAGTCCCACCCCCTCACTTCACCACTCTCCCCTCTGAGTACCAACCCTCCAGCCCCAGAACATCAAGTTGCAACAGGATTAAGCACATCCTCGCCCACTAAGGCCTGCTAAGGGAAAGAGATACAAATGCAAGCATCAAAGTCTAAGTCAGAGACATCCCCTGATCCAGTTGTTAGGGACCCATGCAAAGTCCAACCTGTACTTCTGCTATTTATGTGTAGGGGACCTAGGTCCAAGCAATGCATGCTCTTTGGTTGGTGGGTCATGCTATGAGATGCCCCATGGGTCTTTTTTTTTGTTGGCTCTATAGTACTTCTTGTGGTATCCTTGACCCTTCCAACTCCCTCAATTCTTCCCTCCACTCCTGTACAAGACCACCTAAGCTCTGCCTAATGATTGGCTGTGGGTTTCATTAATAGTGTTACAGGCTGGCTCTCTCCTATGTGATGGGTCTCAAGTTGGGCCTCAAATTCTGCTCAATCTTTATCCTTGCACATCTTGTAGGAAGGACCAATTTTGGGTTTTGTGGGTGGGTTTGTGTCCCCTTCCCTCCACTGGAAATCTTACCTGGCTACAGGAGATGACTACATTAGGTTCCATTTTCTCAACCTCTAGAAATCTCAGATAGGGTTAACCCAATATCCTCCCAGTAGCCTCTCCATCCCAGGTCTCCTGACTGTCTCAAAGATGTCCCCATATATTCTCCTTCTTTCTTCTAGCCTTCTCACCACCACACTCCTCACACTGAGCTCCACTCTGTTGTCTGCTCCCTTCAACCCCCTCTCCCACCCACTTTCATCTATCCATCTGCCTTCCATGGCTATTTTATTTCCCCTTCTGGGTAAGATTCAAGCATCCTCCTTTGGCCCCTCCTTGTTACATAGCATCTTTGGGTCTGTGGGTTGTAGCATGGTTATCCTGTACTTTATGGCTACTATTCCCTTATAAGTGAATACATACTATGTCTTTCTGTGTCTGGGTTACCTCACTCAGAATGATCTTTTCTAGTTCCATCCAGTTGCCTGCCAAATTCATAATGTTCTTGATTTTAATAACTAAGTAGTATTCCATTGTAAAAATGAACTACATTTTATTTAACCATTCTTTGGTTGAGAGATATTGTATTAATGTAAAACACTACTCAAATAACCCCACTGGCAGTGGTGAATGTTCCTTTTCATCCACCAAAATGCTCTGGATTCTTGAATAAAGGACACATACATGAAGAATATGTCCTAAGCAGCTCAACGACCAGGCCACTCCCAAACTTCCACATTGCTAATGCCTCCCCTATGATACTCCTAGATTATTTCTTACTAAAATCTATACTCCATACTTGCTAGGCACAATTATGGGAGAGACCCCTGCGGCCACTCTTCCCAGGTTCTTATATGGCTGTACGCTTTCTCTCCTGCAGCTCTCAAACCTGATCCTTCTGCTTCCCCAGCCTGGTGTTTCTCAATCCCTCTTCTTCCCCGGGTTCCCTTGCCTGGGAAATCTAAAGTCCCACCTCTGTCTCTTTGTCCCATCATTTGGCCTCTGGCAACTTTATGTACCAGTTATAATCAACTAGTGGCAGGGACCTGCGGGGTCATACATGCCGACATGTGACTTCCCCTTTAATTTGGAAACCCAATTAACCCAACATAAGCAGTAAATCAAATCCACAACAGAGGGGCATCTGGGTTGTTTCCAGTTACTGGCTAATACAAATAAAGCTGCTATGAACTTAGTTGAGCAAATGTTCTTGTGGTACGGTGGAACATCTTTTGGGTATATACCCAGGAGTGGTAAAGCTGAGTCTTAAGGTAGAACTCTTTGATTTTCTTAGAAACTGCCAGATTGATCTCCAGAGTGGTTGTACAAATTTGCACTCCCACCAACAATAGAGGAGTGTTCTGGTTTGTCACATCCTAGCCAGCATGTGCTGTCACTCCAGTTTTTGATCTTTGCCATTCTGGTTGGTATAAGATGGAATCTCAGTCATTTTGATTTGCATTTTTCTTATAATCAAGGATGTTAAAGATTTCTTTGTTTCTCAACCATTAAAAATTCCTCTGTTCTGAATCTTACATGGCCTGGAAGGGACAGTGTGGTACAGTTTCTCACCTCTGAAGCAGAGACAGAAGGACATGACCCCACAAGTGCTGACCATTGCTCTGGGCATGAGGCATGTTTGTATAATAATTTACTTAATGTTCCTCCTTTAGGAAATAATTCTCTATGACAAAGTTAATGACTTCATGATAATTAGAAACACCACAAGTCTGGAAACCATAGGTGTGTCTAATGTCCTTAACAAAATAGTAAATGTTGTGACCTTCAGGACAGCCCTTAAGGCCATGGGAAAGAATTCCAAAAACATGAGTTAAAGTATGTGTAATTTTTCAGGTATGAAAAATATAAGGATGTGATATGAATTATATGAGGGGCTTCAGAGACCTAAAAGACAGAGGCAGCTGCACTGTGATCCAGCTTGTCAGGTATTAAGGAAGGAGATAGAAATTTCTGAAGTGATCACAGGGCAAGATCCCACCCAGCTAAGTTTATTGTATATGCTTACAAAGGCAGGCAGGTTACTGAGTTTAAGGTCTGCCTAAGACAGAGCTAGTTTTGGCCTAGGCAGGGTAGAAATGGTGATCTTAGAGCTGAATTCCACTCATTAACTTGTCTATGCAGGAAAATCTCTGAATCCATGAGCTACCCAGAGAGCTTTTAGAATTTTTTTCTAGCAAGCAGAGAACTGTGTAAGGAGCCATCTTGTGCAGACTACAGAGCTGTCATCTGGTCCCCATGATTGACTTAGAGTCCTTCTTTCTCTGCTTCCATCCTCAGGACCTTCAACCAAACCAAGGCTGGCCCTTGGCACCTCTGTTGAGAATTCTCTGCTTAGCACTGTACCACATATTTTAATTGGGTTAATTGGTTTGTTGGTATCTACACTCTTGAGTTCTTTATGTATTGTGAATATTAGCCCTCTGTTGGATGTAGGATTCGTGAGGATTTTTCCAATCTGTAAACTGCTGTTTTGTTCTATTGACAATGCCCTTTGCCTTACAAAAGCTTTCCATTTTTAGGAGGTCCTATTTGTCAATTGTTCATCTTAGAGCCTGAGCTATTGGCGTTCTGTTCAGGAAGTTGTCTCCTGTGCCAATATGTTCAAAGCTAGTCCACACTTTCTCTTTAGTGTATGTAGTTTTATTTTGAGGTCTTTAATCAACTTGAACTTCAGTTTTGTGCAGGGTGATAAATATGAATCTATTTACATTCTTCTAATGCATAAATCTAATTAGACCTGCACCATTCATTGAAGATGCTTTTTTTTATTCATTGCATGATTTGTTTGTCAAAACTCAAGTGTAGGTTTGTAGGTTTATTTCTAAATCTTTGATTTTATTACATCCAACAACTTTTCTATTTTCATGCCAATGCCATGCGGTTTTCAATACTATTGCTCTGTAGCAGAGCTTGAAGTCAGGGATGGTGATAATTCAAAAAGTTTTTATTATTATTAAATTATTTTATTTATTTACATTCTGAATGTTGCCCTTCTTCCTGCCCCCCTCAAGAAATTCTTATATTATACAGGATTGTTTTCACTCTTCTGGGATTTTTATTTTTCCATATGAATTTGGCACCTCTTTCAAGGTTTGTAAATAACTGTGTTGGATTATGATGAGGATTGTATTGAATATGTTGATTGCTTTTAATAGCATGGCCCATTTTTACTATGTTAATCTTACCAGTAAATAAACATAGGAGGTTATTTCATCTTCTGATATCATCTCTATTTTCTTTCTTAAGACACATGAAGTTCTTGTCATGCAGGTCTTTCACTTGCTTAGTCAGAGTTACACCAAAATATTTTCTACCTATTAAGATATTCTATTGTGAAAAGTGTTGTTTCCCTATTTTCTTTCTCAGCCCATTTATAGTTTGTATAAAGAGGACTACTGATTTTTAAAGTCAAATTTGTATATCCAGCAACTTTGTCAAAGATATTTATCTGCTGTAGATATTCTCTGGTAGAATTTTTGGGGTCAACTTATATATAATGTAATATCATCTTCTAATAGAGACAAATTGATTTCTTTCTTTCTAATTTGTGTTTATTTATCTTCATTAGTTATCTTATTGCTTTGTCTAGAGCTTCTAGTACTATACTGAATAGAAGGGGAGACAGTAGACAGCCTTGTCTTATCCCTGTTAATTTCATTATTTGTCTATTTAGTTGCTGTCTTGAAGGCCTTTCTCCTGGTGAGACTTGGGTGTTGAAGTCTTTCACTATTAATATGTGGGGCTCTATAGAGCATTTAAGCTTTATAATGTTTCTTTTATGAATGTAGATGCTCTTGCATTTGGAGCATAGATGCTCAAAACTCAGACATCATCTTGAAAGGGGTTTCCATTTGATGAGTGTGAAGTGTCCTTTTGATTGGAAGTTGTATTTATTAGATATTAGAATGGCTTCTCCATTGTTGCTTCTTGGGTCTGTTTGCTTGGAAAACCTTTTTCCAGCCCTTTACTTTAAGGTAATGTCTATCTTTTTTGCTAAGCTGGGTATCTTGTATGTAGCAGAATGATGGATACTATTTTTACATCCTTTCTGTTAGCTTGTATCCTTTTATTGGGAAATTGAGTTCATTAATGTTGACAGATATTAATGACCAATGATTTTTAATTCCTTAATTTATTTTATTTTACTGCTAGTGGTAGTTTTGGGGGCATGTAGGTGTGTTTCTCTTTTATTTTCTGGTATGTGCTTATTTATTTCCTGTTTGGGGGTGTATTAACCTACTTGGATTAAAGTTTTCATCTAATATCTTCTATAGGGCTGGATTTGTAGAGAGTTAGTTTAAATTTGGCTTTATTATGGAATATCTTGTTCTTTCTATGGTGATTAAATCTGTGGTGATTAAAAGTTTTCTTCAGTATAATAGTCTAGGCGGGCATCTGTGATCTCTTAGAGTCTGCACAATACCTGCCCAGGCTTTTGAAGTCTCTATTGAGAAGTCAGATGTAATTCTGATAAGTCTGTTTTACTTGGTCTTTTTTCCTTGCTGTTTGTATATTCTTCCTTTGTTCTATACATTTAATGTTTTGATTTTTATGTAGCAGAAGTATTTTCTTTTCTTGTCTACTCTATCCTGTTTTCTGTATACTTCTTGTATGTTTAGATGTCTCTTTCTTGGAGTTGGGAAGAATTACTTCTACTATTATGTTACAATTACCTTCTGAGCCCTGGAACTGAGAGACTTCACCTTCTATTCCTGCTGTTCTTAGGTTTTGTCTTTTAATAATGTCCCAAATTTGTTGGATATTTTCTCTCAGGAAAATTTTAGTGTTAACATTTCCTTTGACTGGTGTATTATTTCTTCACCTGTATATTTTAAACCTGAGATCCTCACTTCCATCTCTTGTATTCTCTTGGTAATACTTGCATCAATATCTCCTGTTCTATTTCCTAAGTTATGCTTTCCATCTCTAAGATTCCCTCAGTTTGGGTTTTCTTTATTGCTTCCATCTCCATTTTCAGTTCTTAAACAATCTTGTTTATATGCTTTATCTATTGACTTGTATTTTCCTGTATTTCTTAAGAAACTTATTAATTTTTTTTTGAAGGTCTCTAACATGTTTATAAGATTCAATCGAGGTTCACCTTCTTGTGCTTTGCCTTTGTTAGTATATTAGAGGCTTACTATTATAGGACTAACTGGGCTTTGGTGGTGAAATATTGCTTTGGGTCTTGTTGACTGTGTTCTGATGCTGGCCTTTATCCCTCCAGTTATCCCTGGTATTGGCTGAATGCTCTTTTTTTAATTTTTTGTATTGAATATTTTCTTTATTTACATTTTAAATGTTATTGCCTTTCCAATTTTCCACTCTGGAATTCCTCTATCCAGTCCCTCTTTCCCTACCTATGTGAGAGTGTTTCCCCACCAATCCACCCAATCCCTCCCACCACCCACCCTAACATTTCCCTACACTGGGGCACTGAGCCTTCACAGCATGAAGGGACTTTATTCTTGTTGATACCCGAAAAGGTCATCCACTGCTACATATACAGATGGAGCCATGGCTCCCTGCATATGTACTCTTTGGTTGGTAGTTTAATCTCTGGGAGCTCTGGGGGATCTGGTTGGTTGATAATGTTATTTTTCCTATGGGGTTGAAAACCCCTTCAACTCTTTAAGTCCTTTTTCTAACTCTGCCTTTAGGGACCCTGTTCATAAACCAATGGTTGGTTGAGAGCATCTGACTCTGTATTTCTTCGGATATAGCAGAACCATTCAGAAGAAAGCTATATCAGGCTCCTGTCAATATGCATGTCTTAGCATCCACAATATTGTCTGGGTTTGGTGACTGTATTTGGGATGGATCCCCAGGTGGGGCACTCTCTGGATGACCTTTGCTTCAGGCTTTGCTTCACACTTTGTCTCTGTATTTCTTCCTATGAATAATTTGTTCCCCCTTCTAAGAAGGACTGACACAACCACTCTCTGGTCTTCCATCTTCTTGAGATTCATGTGATCTGTGGATTAAATCTTGGGTATACTGAGCTTTAGGGCTAATTTCCACATATCAGTGAATGCATATCATGTGTGTTCTTTTATGATTGGGTTAGCTAACTCAGAATGATATTCTAGTTCTATCCATTTGCCTAAGAATTTTATTAAGTCACTGTTTCTAATAGTAGAGTAGTACTTACCCCATTGTGTAAATGTACCACATTTTCTGTATCCATTCCTCTGTTGAAGGATACCTGGGTTCTTTCCAGCTTCTAGGTATTACAAACAAGGCTGCTATGAACATATTGGAACATGTATCCTTGTTATATGTTGGAGCATCTTTTGGGTATACATCCAGGAGTGGTATAGCTATGTCCTCAAGTAATTCTATATCCAGTTTTCTGAGGAACCACCAGACTAATTTCCAGAGTGGTTGTACCAGCTTGCAAACTCAACAATGATAGAGGAGTGTTCCTCTTTTTCCACATCCTCACCAGCATCTGCTGTTACCTGAGTTTTGATATTAGCCATTCTGATTAGTGTGAGGTTTTTTTCATAGTCTCAGGGTTGTTTTGATTTGTATTTCTCTGATGACCAAGGAGTTGAACATTTCTTTAGGTGCTCCTCAGTCATTAGGTATTTCTCAGTTGAGAATTAATTCTTTCTATAACTCTGCGCCCATTTTTAATAGTCCCTGATTTTAGTGGGTTTACTTCAAGTTTCTCTCCATTAGTTTGATTGTGACTACTTGTTTGCTGTATAAAGCTTTTAATATTTATGTAAGGGCCTTGAATTTCTGATCTTTCCAAGACTTTTAACATGAAGGGGTATTGAATTTTGTCAAATCCTTTCTCAGCATCTAATGAGATGATCTATGTTTTTCCTTTGAGTTTGTTTATATAGTGGATGACATTGATGGATTTCTGTATATTGAACCATCCTTGCACCCTGGGATGAAGCCTACTTGATCATGATGATTGATTTGATGTGTTATTGGATTTGGTTTCCAAGAATTTTATTGAGTATTTTTGCATAGATGTTCATAAAGGATATTTTCTTTAGGGGTTATGTACCTGTCAGATAGTTTATCTGATCCTGATTTAGCTTTGGTACTTGTTATTGGTCTAGAAAATTGTCCATTTCTGCTATATTTTCCAGTTTTGTTGAGTATAGACTTTTGTAGTAGGATCTGATAATTTTTTTGAATTTTCTTTTTTTCTGTTGTTATGTCTTGCTTTTCATTTCTAATTTTGTTAATGTGGATACCTTCTCTGTGTCCTCTGTCTAGTCTGGCTAACAGCTTATCTATCTTGTTGATTTTTCTCAAAGAGCAAGCTCCTGGTTTTGCTGACTCTTTGTGTAGTTCTTTTTGTTTCTATTTGGTTGACTTCAGCCCTGAGTTTAATTATTTCCTGCCATCTACTCCTATTGTGTGTGTTTGCTTCTTTTTGTTCTAGAGCTTTCAGGTGTGCTGTCATGCTACTAGTGTATGCTCTCTAGTTTCTTTTGGAGGCACTTAGAGCTACGAGTTTTCCTCTTAGCACTGCTTTCATCATGTCCCATAATCTTTGGTATGTTGTGCCTTTATATTCATTAAATTCTAAAAAGTCTTTAATTTCTTTCTTTATTTCTTCCTTGATCAAGTCATCATTGAGTAGAACATTGTTCAGCTTCAATGTGTATGGGGTCTTTCTGTTATTTTCATTGTTATTCAAGACCAGCCTTAGTCCATGGTGATCTGATAGAATGCATAGAATGATTTTAATCTTCTTGTATCTGTTGAGTCCTGCTTTGTGACTGATTATATGAACAATTTTGGGGAAGGTGACATGAGATGTTAAGAAGAAGGTATATTCTTTTGTTTTAGAATGAAATGTTCTATAGATATCCATTAAATCCATTTGGCTCATGACTTCTGTTAGTTTCACTGCGACTCTGTTGAGGTTCTGTTTCCATTGATGAGTGTAGGGTGTTAAAATCTCCCCCTTTTATTGTTTGAGGTTCAATATATGCTTTGAGCTTTAGCAAACTTTATTTTATGAATGTAGGGACATTTGTAGCATATATTTTTCAGAATTGAGAGCTCATCTTGGTAGATTTTTCCTTTGATGAGTATGACATGCCTTTCATTATCGTTTTTTGATAAATTTTGTTGAAAGTCAATTTTATTCTATATTAGAATGGCTACTCAAGCTTGTTTCTCGAGACCATTTCCTTGGAAATTTTTTTCCAATCTTTTATTTTGAGGTAGTGTCTTTCTTGTCACTGAGGTACATTTCTTGTATGCATTAAAATTTTTGGTCCTGTTTACATCTCCAGCCTGATAGTCTGTCTTTTTATTGAGGTATTGAGTACTTTGATGTTAAGAGATACTCAGGAAAAATGATTCTTGCTTCCTGTTATTTTTGTTGTTAGAGGTGTAATTATGTTTGTGTAGCTAACTTCTTTTGGGTTTGTTGAGAGATTACTTATTCTATTATTATATCTATTATTCTTTGTAGGGCTGGATTTGTAAAATGATATTATGTAAATTTGGTTTTGTCATGGAATATTTTGCTTTCCCCATCTATGGTAATTGAAAGTTTCTGGGTATAGTAGCCTGGGCTGAAATTTGTGTTCTCTTATGGTCTGCATGACCTCTTTCCAGGATCTTCTGACTTTTAGAGTCTCCGGTGAGAAGTCTGGTGTAATTCTGATAGGTCTGCCTTTATATGTGACTTGACCTTTTGCCCTTACTGATTTTAATATTTTTTGTCTTTTGCATTTGGTGTTTTAATTATTATGTTAGAGGAAGAATTTTTTTCTGATCCAGTCTATCTGGAGTTCTGTAGGCTTCTTGTATGTTCATGGGAATCTCTTTCTTTAGGTTAGGGAAGTTTTCTTCTATAATGTTATTGAATACATTTACTAGCCCAAAGATTCCTAAGTTGGAAATCTTTGCTCTCTTCTATATTTTTCATTCTTAATTTTGGTCTTCTCATTGTATCCTGGGTTTCCTGGATGTCTTTGATTAGGAGCTTTTTACATTTTGCATTCTTTGACTGTTTTGTCAAATTTTTTATGGTATAATCTGCACCTGAGATTCTCTCTTTTATCCCTTGCATTCTGTTGGTGATGCTTGCATCTATGATTGCTGATCTCTTTCTTAGGTTTTCTATTTCCAGGGTTGTCTTCTTTTTTATTTATTGTTTCTATTTCTATTTTTAGATCCTAGATGTTTTGTTCAATTTTATTACCTGTTTGGTTGTGTTTTCTTACAACTCTTTAAGGGATTTTTGTGTTTTCTCTTTAAGGGCTTCTGTCTCTTTGCCTATGTTCTCCTTTATTTCGCTAAGAGAGTTTTTCATGTTTTTCTTAAATTCTTTTATTACCATCATGAGGTATGATTTTAAATCCAAATCTTTTTTTTCCAGTGTGTTGGGATATCCAGTACTTCCAGTGGTAATAGATATGGGTTCTGATGATGCCAAGTTGTCTTGGTTTCTGTTGCTTAGGTTCTTGTGCTTACCTCTTGTCATCTTATTATCTGTGATTTTAGTTGGCTGTCCTGTCTCTGACTGGAGCTTGTCCACACTAGCCTCCATATGAAAGAGCCAGATATTGTAGCATGTTCCTGATGGGCTTCCTCTGGGTGTTGTGAGAATGGGTATAGAACCAGTGCCAAGGTCTGCTCAGGGCACAGATTCAGACCAGAAGCAGCTACATGTTCTTGATGCTAACAGGACTCCTCTGGGAGACAGGCAGAACCTACAGCCTGACAGTGGAGCTCAGAAAATAACATGCTGCTCATCTCTGGAGTTCTACCTCAGGTGGACCTGTCAGGGAGCAGATTGGTGGGGCGGGGTCTCACCTAGATGTTCCTGTGTCCTGGCAGACCTCCTCAGGATGGAAGCCATGGAGTTCAGGGGTTAGTGTTGAGGGGTTAGTTCACCTCTGCTGTCTGTGCCCCAGGTAGACTGATCCATCAGGGAAATAGTTGGAGGGATGGGCATATGATTTACCCTGGATATCCTTGGGGTCAGGCAGGCAGTTCTCCTTGAGTAGGAATTTAATGAAGCTGTTGTGGGGAAGATGGCAGGGCAGCATACAGCTCACCTCTTTTGGCTGTGCCCCAGGTGTCCACTCCTATTATTCTTAAAAGGCACCTTTAAATGCCCCTTCACACAAATTCATGATGTACAAGTTGCAGTGTTGGTTCATCTTTCTTCATGATCATGGAGATTGAACTTATGGTCTTACATATACTAGATTAGTGGTCTACCTCTGGGCTATCCTCTAGAGTCTAAGTTATAGATTTAGCAATAGCATCAACTACGTTCATCTCTGACCCAAGACTAAAAGAGCTAACTCAAGAGAGAAATCCTCCTGCTTCTGCCCCCCACCTCCCCCCACCAGAACTAGAATCAGGAACAAGCTACAACAATGCCTGGCTTTTTTATATTGAGGTTGGGGTGGAACTCAGGTTCTTATGCTTTGCAAGGGCAGCGCTTTAGACACTGAACCATTTTCCCAGCCCGTTGAAGAACATCTTGATAGTGGATAAGTCAAACTGTATTTCTGCCTTTACAAAAAAAAATCTTAAAGTTTCTACATTCACTCTAGCTGGCTTAAGTAAAGCTGTTGGGTCAGCAGAAGTTGGCTAATTGCAGCAAGTTTTCTGTGGAACATTAAGGAGCCCATTACTCTCTTGGAATTCTCTTTCTTCCTCTGAGAGTAGAGAAGCAGCAGTGTGGCGTCAGATCCACAGGGCTGCATAAATGTTTTCTATTTCTATTCTGTACTTGAAAATTAAATTTAATTATTCTTCAACATGTCAAAGGCACCCATTATGTTCCACTGGTTTATGCTGAGCAGAAACTGTGAAGAAGATTTGATTTGGAAATACTTGTTTCCACAAACCTTCCTGAACTATAGAGAAGAATGCACTATTTGTGATGATGTTAGCAGAAGCCTACTGGGCTGAATGAGATTTGAGGCACAAAAGCTACAGAACACACCACTTTTATTAATTCCATGACATCATAAATCCCTCATGAAAAAGTTAAAATATGAAGACCTGTTTTCGGGAAGTAGCTTCCAAGAAGTGATGACTACCTAAAAGAAAGCAATAAACTTCAGAGCACAGACCAAATTTATCAAATTTGATGAAACAACGTCTGGATTTGTCTTTTAATGTTGATAGGCAAAAACTACAGCTGTGTCAAGTATTTCGGCTATTTCGAATCTGCTGCAGGTAAGAACAGATAAACAACGCACAAGCAGCTGCTTTGAGACTAGGTGATTCAGACAAAAGTATGGAATGTAGAGGAAAAACAAAACCAACCAAACAAAGGCAGAACTGTGTGCCCTAGGAGACAGTCACACAGACCTCACTGTCAAATGCTATGTATCCTGTGTAAATCACCAATAAGAATTTGCTCATAGGAGATAAGCCAATAGAATCAACATTACTGGATGGTTCTGTGTGTTCAATAAAATCAACTATATAGGTGACATGTCTATGCACCATGGTCTTGCATTTGGCAGTTTGGCTGTAGTTTTTGGTAGCACAGAAAGAAGCCACACGGAAGCAACTTCTGGAAACAGTGTCAGCCAAGTCAAACAGAACTCTATCAGTACATACCCAACTGAGGATTTGATGCAAACTCCACATGCAGATAGGAATGAACAACTGGAAGACACAGGCTTGTGGGCTTTGAGATCGAGTTGTTGTGAAGAGCTAGGAAAAACAGTATCTAAACCCAACCAAAGAATTTTGAATAAGGACAAGAGTAATAGGTATCCACACCATTCTTCCAGAGATATTTAAAAAGTATAGGGTAATTTTAAATTTTTATTTGGATTAGCAACAGAATCTGTGAAGGACATATTCTAAGAAAAGACTCCAGGAAAAGAGAATTTGGCTTTCTTCAAACACTTCTGTAGTGACAGCTGCAAGACTCAGCAATGAGATGCAGATCCTGATAATAATGAAGAGAAATCATTTATTATTGTCAGTCAGCATGGCACAGCCAAAGTGACATTCCTCACCAATGTCCTACTGGAGCCCCTGGCAGCCCGATGAGGAGTCAAGCTTAATCACTTTATCTTCTACTTACAAAGGCGGGAGGCAAAGCTCAGAGGTGCTGTAAGGTTTGCCAAGCTCACATGGACAGAAGGACAGCAAAGGAGGCAACACTTGTGACCACAAGGCTGCTTTCCCAGTACTCTACATTATCATTTCTAAACCTTTCAGAATAAATTTTATTTATCTCATGTGTGTGTGTGTGTGTGTGTGCGCGCGCGCGCGCTTGTGCATGCATGTGAACGCACGCTCTTGAGTATATGTACATGAATGCAGAGCTGGAGTTACAGAAGATTGTGTACCACCCTATGTAGATGTTGGGAACTAAAGTGTAAGAGCAATATGAACCTCAGAGCCTTCTCTCCAGCCCAATTTCTGAGTTTTTCAAATTGTACTAAATATCTCCTTTTCCTTGACTCTCCATTCATCATAAAGTATATTTTTAAATAGAAATGTCTAAATTTTGTATTGATATCAAAGAAGGTTTTTGAGCTATCAGTTGCTTCTTTGAAATCTCTTGTTGCCTTTCTAACACAATCATGTTTCCAATAAACCACATACCAAAATGTTAACAGTAATTACATGCAATGACACATTCTACCAATACCACAGCTACACTAACCCCACAACTTATTGGAAGCTGAAAGTCGAGCAAGGTGTGCCACAAGACTTTGAAGGTGAACTTATGACACACTGATAAAATGTAAGGCACAAATGGGTACATGCCCACACGTCAGACCACCTTTCCATACTCTGAGAACCTTGATAGCAATTTCCTGAGACCACACATCAGCAACAGTAAATGTGTCTCTGGGTTTGCATTCCTGAGTCTCAAAATGTATCTGGAGATTAAAAATACAGACACACATGCACACTTGCATCTTTGTCATATTATCAATATATATTTATATATTTTAAGTTACACATATTATATATCATATTATATTATAATCTATATATAATATAGATAATTATATGTATATCCTCTATAATCCTAATATCATAGATTTTTTGATTGCTAATAACTAATATAGCTGTCAACTTAGAAATGAGGAAAGGGAGCAGTTGATAACAACCCAGAGCACGTTTATTATTCAGACAGAGTTATGCTGGTAAAACAACCTAGGAGGTTGGACTACTCTGTGTCTTAGGTTTAGAAGACCTTAATGTTGCATCTACATTTATGTTTTTCGTTAGTGAATATTTAGTATGTTTTATTTTCTAGAAATCTGTTTTTATTCATCAACAAGAATACGTTTAGAATCATAACATTGTAAATCCCTTTGTCTGTTTTCCTAGCTTTTCTGTATCATTTTATATAATAAAAGCTTCCCAAAATCTTGGAATTTATGCTAACATAATTCTTTTGTGTGCCTGTGTACCACTTTAAGGGCTGATATAATGCATATTGAACTGAAAGCAATTTTTAAAATTACTTGATTGAACAAAGGCCTAAGTTCTCATTTTACAGGTATAAGAATAAGGGCTTGAGATGTCAGGTGACTTATCAAACATTACAGCACTTATCGATCAAAATCAACTTCAAGCCAGATTTTTTCCCATCCTGTTTATGTAAAACACTACAAATCTGAATGTCAGTGCTTTTGTAATGATCATTAGCAATAAACACAAAAGTCCTTTATTTATTTTTGCTATAAACTGCAAGGGATACTGTCAGTGGTGTATGTATGTGTGTGTGTGTGTGTGTGTGTGTGTGTGTGTGTGTGTGTGTGTATGTGTGCATGTGTGTGTATGTGTGTGTATGTGTGTGTGTGTGTGTGTGTGTGTGTGTGTGTGTGAGTGTGTGTCCATGAGCTCCCACTCAGAGTCTAGCAGAGTGCAATGGAAGCTCACTTCTGATTACTCTTGATCTGATTTCTTCTGAGGCAGCATTTCTTCCTGAACCGGGAACATCTCACCCCTTAGTATTTTTGCTAGGATGCATGTCCAGCAAGCTTCAGTGATCCTTCCATCTCGGATTCTCTCTGTAGTGCTAGCCTTACAGATCCATGGAGCCGCACCAGTCATGTAAATGGTGTGTCCGTCTGAACTCAGATCCTCATGATTGGGAAGAAAGTATTCTTGTCCATTTAACTATCTTCCCTGCCCCTAGCCTTTCTTTTAATAACTACTGACTTTCTTTGCATATTATTCAGCAGCTGACAACTAATTTGCATGTGAGTGCTGCCTTGACTGTACTTAGAACTCATGCATGGTCTTGCATTTCATTTAGGTGAGCTGTAGAGACTCCCATTTGACTCTTATGTGTGAAAGCGAAATTTAAAAAAAAAATCACTCTTTTATTCTCTATCACAAAATATAAAACAAACCATTCTATCAGGTGAAATCATCCTGGCCCTGTTAACAACACTGTGGCACTAGTGAATGGGTGAACTAAGAGTTTACTTGTAGTGCAGTAGCCACCCAATGAGATAAGCTATAACACACACATACACACACACACACACACACACACACACACACACACACACCTGCAGAAAGCATGCAGGATTCAAAGGAGTTTCTAAGCAGAGGTCTCTGGCAGCTACGCTCTCCTAACGAATTACAGACATACAATCTTTCTTTATAAATGGGTATGTGCCTGACAGCACTTTGTTTCAGAGCAGTAAATCACAGCCACGGTTCAGCTATCCATCTCCTTCCTACAAGAAGAAAATAATACAAAACAAGACAGAAGGGCTCTTGAGACTCACAGAGGACAATCCTCCCTGGCCTTCCATTAACAACCAATAACATATATCCGTCTAAAAATACTGCAGACCCGAGTTTGTTCTTTGCTTCGGGGTTTACTTGTAATTCCTTCCCTCAAGTGTTCTTCTTGCTCATTATTTAACTGTCCTAGTCAGATGAATGCATTTTCTGAGGCAGATTAAAATAAAGACATATAAACTTTGTCTTCAAGTAGCTCATTGCCTTAGAACAGAGGCAAACAATATTCACTCTGTGTCCCTAGAGTCAACAGTGCAGACCCCAGAGACCTGGGCCTCATCTGGGTTCTGTGCCACATCCTGTCCATTGAGAAGCTGTCTTGCTTTAAGGTAGTCATGTCAGGTGGTCCGTTCATGAGTTATTTGTGAGGAAGAAAAGTATAGTCCTTCACAGCTTGAACTCGAAATGCAAGCTAACTGATACTTCTCAAAACCTGCTATGATTTGAAATATGTTATAAGTTATATAGGAGTTAGCTGTTCTGTTAAACTTAGGAAGAAACAAGTGTCTGGATTTTAAGAGGATTTTGTAAAAGGAATATTTTAAAAATGGAGAAAAATTTCACACAAAGAAGCCACTGTACGGATCATACAGCCACAAGTACAACCCGTTGTTACAGTTCTTTCATCCATACCCACCCAACAATTTCCTTCCCTGTTTCATAAAAAGGAGATGCTGGGCCACTTAAAGCAAATTCCAAGGATTAAATCATACTTTGTCTTTGCATGACTGAGCTTGAAGCTCTTTTATTTAGCAGTGCTCCTGTACCCAAAGCAACCCAAACCCCAGTCTCAGCCCAGCCCCAGCCACAGCCACAGTCTCAGCCCAGCCCCAGCCCCAGCCCCAGCCCAGCCCAGCCCAGCCCAGCCCAGCCCCAGTCCCAGCCTAGCCCCAGCCTAGCTGCACACTTACATATTTAAAGCAAGTTTATTTTCTCTTTAGAGACAAGGACCACAAGGCAAGCTCTGGTTGTTCTGTAAACTTTTTCTCTTTCAGTAATATCAGCCTCTCTCTCTCTCTCTCTCTCTCTCTCTCTCTCTCTCTCTCTCTCTCTTCTCTCTCTCTCTCTCTCTCACACACACACACACACACACACACACACACACACACACACAGAGAGAGAGAGAGAGAGAGAGAGAGAGAGAGAGAGAGGAGAGAGAGAGAGAGAGAGAGAGAGAGAGAGAGAGAGAGAGAGAGAGAGAGAGAGAGACTGCTGTTATTTTGGGGAAACTGCTATAGAATTCTTTGCATTCTGATTTATTAATCTCTTAATGCAAATTAACATATTCTTTTGTCTCTTTAAAGGGACAGTAATTTCTGTAGGCTTACAAATCAATCCTTTGTTCAAAAATGTCTCATTGCTCAATCTCTGCAGCTTCCCATCAGGTAGTATATATCTGTGTGTTCTAGATTTAGCAACATTATGATTAAATGGAGGGCTCAGGTGGTGTCAGCTCAGATCCATCCATTATAACTTCCCATTAACAATTCATCTCATGATTTCTGGGGTCACAGCTGGTTGCTGCCTAGATCCATTATCTCATTAAGAACTGCAAAAGTATAATGTTCAAATTCACTGTGATACCTTTATTTTTAAAAATTATGGGGTTTATTTTTTAGTATGCATTTGGTTTTTCTAAAATATAGCTCCTATAGGAAGGGAGAAGACTATATCTTTTACTGGGATCCATTTTGAGAACAATGAGTTTCTGGCCTGTCTTAGGTTTATGCTAGGTTTCCATGGTCATTTAAAATGTAATAGGATCTTGGTCTGATCTTTAAAAACAAACAAAAGGAAAGTCTCTTAAATCTCAAATTTCCTTGAGTCCACAAATCTGGACTCTGCTCAAACAGTCCCGTTTCATTAGTCAGTCTGGAAAAGAAGTCATGTTAAGTTCTTCAGTGAATGGAAATCTAATAGAGTCAGTTACAAAGCTACAGGAGGGGTTAGGACATTTTTAAAAGTGGGGAGGTGACTCTGAAAAGCAACTACACACTAGGCTGAAGGATCAAAGAAAGAGCATGTCAGGGTGCTCACAATGCTTCCCCAAGGCTGTGTGAGCATCTGTGAACAGCCTTAGAACCAGCATGGCTGCTCTGGAGGGAGCCTGGAATTCGCATGCGCATAAGAGAGTCAGTTCTCAGAAGACCTAGTCACAGAGTAGCTGCCTGCATGGGGAAGACAGAACACTCACTTCTGCTCTCACTACTGGGAGTACTTTGTCTGATAGACCAGGAACCTGCACATTTCCTCCACAGCTGTCACTGTTACAAGTGCCACCACATCAAACATAGGAAGAAAAATGACTTCTCCTCCATCTAATCATCCACTGTGCTTTCTGCTGACAGAAACTAACCAGAGGAACTGGGCTGACAAGGAAGTCTGTGATATTTCAGACCTCTGTCCTCCAGCCATCTCAATAGAGCATGAAAGGATAAGATGGTGTTGACATCAGACAGACAAACGACCACATGTGCTTCGTTTACTAAGACCCTCATTGCTCAGAGAGTCAACTCCTCTACTGTTTTTATTTTATGTACTTACGTTTCAAATGGTATCCCCATTCTCCCCTCTCCCACTGCTACTCCCCCTACCCCTGCTTCTATGGAGATGTTCCCACTCCCATCTCAACACCCTGGCATTCCTTTACACTGGGAAAATGAGCCTTCACAGGACCAAGGGCTTCTTCTACTATTGATGCCAGAGAATGCCATCCTCTGCTACATATGCTGCTAGAGCCATGGGTCCATTTATGTGTACTCTTTGGCTGGTGGTTTAGTTACCAGAAACTCTGGAATCTCTGGTTGGTTAGTTGTAGATTTATGTTAAGTCAATACATAATTTGTCTCAACAACCTTTAAAAAAACATGTTAGACTTCCTATGTTTTTAGATATTTGGCCATTCTTAGATTTCTGATAGAGTTGAAGACTAATTTAGTTTTATAGCCTATCCAATATAATTAACATTGAGAAAACATAGTTATATAGAATATTTTCAAGTGATAATAGTTATACACAGTTTAAATTTAAAGGCAAATTTTTTTTGTTTTGTTTGTTTTTAAGGAAAATAAAAAGAGTAATAAGTAGATTTATGTTAAGTAGATACATGATTGGAGAGGGAAAGAAGGTGGGAAAAAGGAGAGGAAATGGAAGAGGAAGAGTCAGGGAATGAAAACGGAAGAGGGGGAATCACAGAGAGTGAAGGAAGAGAAGGAGCAGGAACAGGAGGCCTGGAAAAATGGCAAGTTATAAGGAATCTCTTAGGAGGGAATAGAGAGTGTAGTGGTAAATCTGCCCAATATAGACACACAGCTTGTGTTCCAAATTTCTGAGTTGTGTTTTCTTTGAATGGTTTTATTTGGGTTGAAAAGGATATTGCAGCAGTTAATACTGTTGTTTTTCCTATGGGGTTGCAAACCCCTTCAGCTCCTTCAGTCCTTTGTTTAACTCCTCTATTGGGGTTCCTGTGCTCAGCCCAATGATTAGCTGCAAGAATCCTGATCCATATCAGTAAGGCTCTGGCAGAGCCTCTCAGGAGACATGCATATCAGGCTGCTGTAACCAAGTACTCCTTGGCATCAGCAACAGTGACTGGGTTTGGAACACTGCTCCATTGTGAAGAGGGGGGATTGCAAGCTAATACAACCACTTTGGAAATCAGTCTAGAAGTTCATCAGGAAATTCGATATAGTACTACCTAAGAACCCTGTTATACCACTCCTGAGCACATATCCAAAAGATGCTCCAATATATAACAAGGACACATGCTTCACTACGTTCATAGCAGCCTTATTTGTAATAGCCAGAAGTTGGAAAGAACCCAGGTGTCCTTCTGCAGAGGAATAGATACAGAAAATGTGGTACCTTGACACAGTGAAGAACTACTCAGCTATTGGATACAATGACTTCCTTGGGGGACCCTTGCATGCAGACCAAATGCTCAGGCCATTTGCCACCCAGGAACAGCGGAGATCCAGGGACGCAGGCCTTGTGAGACTGCAGTGCAAGTAGCTGGGGCACAAAGAGGGCCAGACCTGGCACACAGAAAGCGCGGCCCCTTGATTAGTTCAGGGGAGCAGGAACTCTGCCATAGGGACTTGGTTTCCACCCAGAAAACCCTTGCATGTGGACCAAACGCTCAGGTCATTTGCCACCGGGAACAGCGGAGATGCAGGGACGCAGGGCTGGTGAGACTGCACTATGAGTAGCCAGGGCAGAGAGTGGGCTAGGCCTGGCATGTAGAAAGTGCACCCCCCCCCATTGGTTCAGGGGAACAGGAACTCTGCCTTAGGGTCTCGGTTTCCACCGGAAGGCCCTTGTGTGCGGACCAAATGCTCAAGCCATTTACCACCTAAAAGAGCAGAGATCCAGGGACACAGGTCAGGTAGATGAGAGAGGGGAAGCAATCACAGACAACAAGACCACATACAATCACAGATAACAAGATTGCAAGAGGAAAGCCAAAGATCTTATAGAATGAAAACCAAGACAGCCTGGCAACATCAGAACCCAGTTCTCGAATCACAGCAAACAGCTGAATACCAAACAATCCAGAAAAAGAAGACTCAGACTCGAAATCATACCTCAAGATGACAATGGAGATCTTTAAACAAGAATGGGAGGAAAAGCATAAAGAAACAGAAGCTTTTAAAAAAGAAAAATGAAAAATGCTCAAAGAAATCAAAGAACTAGAAGAAAACAGAACCAAAGAGATGAAGGAATTGAAGAAGTAATTTTAAATGGAAATAGAAACAATAAAGAAAACACTAAAAGAGACAATCCTGGAGGTAGAAAACCTAAAAAAAAAAATCAGGAGTCACAGATGCAAGCATCTCCAACAGACTACAAGAGATGGAAGAGAAAATCTCAGGAGCCGAAGACAACATTGAAAACATAGACAAAACAGTCAGAGAAAATGCAAAAACCAAAAAGCTCCTAACCCAAAATATCCAGGAGATCCAATACACAATGAGAAGACCAAACCTAAGGATAATAGGAATAGAAGAGAGCAAAGAATATCAACTAAGAGGCACAGTAAATATCTTCAACAAAATCGTAGAAGACAACTTCCCTACCCTTAAGCATGAGAAGACCATGAGCATAAAAGAAGCCTACAGAATTCCAAATAAAGAGGACCAGAAAAGAAATTCCTTCCAACACATAATAGTCAAAACACCAAGTGCCCAAAGCAAAGAAAGAATACTAAAAGCAGTAAGGGATAAAGGTCAAGTAACATATAAATTCAGACCAATCAGAAATATACTTGATTTCTCAACAGAGACTATGAAAGCTAGAATATCCTGGACTGACATCATGCAGACCCTAAGAGAACACAAGTGTCAGCCCAAGCTGCTATACCCAGCAAAATTCTCAATCACTAATGATGGAGAGACCAAGATATTCTAGGACAAAACTAAATTTACACAATATCAGACCACAAACCCAGCACTACAACAAATTATAGGTGGAAAACACAATACAAGGAGGGAAACTACATCCTAGTAAAAACAAGAAAATACATGAGCAAGAAAACCAAAAGAAGAAAGACAAACAGGCACAATTCTACTTCTAAAAGCAAAAATAGCAGGAAAGAGCAACAATTATTCCTTAATAAATGTTAACATAAATGGACTCAATTCCCCAATAAAAAGGCATAGGCTATCAGACTGGATACATAAACAGAATCCAGCATTTTGCTGTATTCAGGAAACTCATCTCAGAAACAAAGACAGACACTATCTCAGAGTAAAAGGTTGGGAAAAAACCTTCCAAGCAAACGGCCCCAAGAAGTAAGCTGGAGTGGCCATTCTAATATCGAATAAACTAGATTTTCAACCAAAAGTTATTTTAAAAAGTTAAGGAAGAACACTTTTTACTCATTAAAGGAAAAATTTGTCAGAAGGATCTCTCAATCCTTAACATATATGCTCCAAATACAAGAGCACCCATATTCATAAAAGAAACCCTACCAAAGATCAAAAAATATATTGCACCCTGAACAATAATAGTGGGAGACCATAACACCAAAATCTCATCAATGAACAGATCATGGAAACAGAAACTGAACAAGGACACAGTGAAACTAGCAAAGGTTATGAACCAATTGGTATTAATAGACATGTATAGAACATTTCATCATAAATCAAAAGAATACACCTTCTCAGCACTTCACAGCACCTTCTCAAAATTGACCATATAATCAGTCACAAAACAAGCCTCAATAGATATAAGAAGATTGAAATTCTCCCATGCATCCCATCAGATCACCACGGTCTAAGGCTGCTCATTAATAACAACAAAGACATCAAAAAGCCCATATAGACATGGAAACTAAACATTGCTCTATTAAATGATAGCATGGTCAAAGAAGAAATTAAGAAAGGAATTAAGAATTTTTTTAGAGTTTAATGAGAATGAAAGCACAACATACCCAAACCTATGGGATGCAATGAAAGCAGCTATGAGGAAAACTCATAGCTCTGAGTGCTTACAAAAAGAAACTGGAGAGAGCATACACTAGCAACTTGACAGAACAACTGAAAGCTCTAGAACGCAGGAAGCAAATATGCCTAGAAGGAGTAGATGGCAAGAAATAATCAAACTCAGAGCAGAAATTGACCAAATAGAACAAAAGAATCATTTAAAGAATCAACAAAACCAAGAGCTGATTCTTTGAGAAAATTAACAAGATTGACAAACCCTTAGCAAGACTAACTAGAGGGCAACCAGAGAGCACCAAATTAACAAACTCAGAAAGGAAAGTGGGTACATAACAACTGAAACTGAGGAAATTCAAGAAATCATCAGATCTTACTACTAAAGCCTATACAAAACAAAGCTGGAAAATCTGAATGAAATGGGTGAATTCCTAGACAGATACCAGGTACTAAAGTTAATCCAGCACCAGGTAAACCATCTAAAAATCCAGTAACACCTAAAGAAATAGAAGCAGTCACAAAAGGCTCCCAAACAAAAAAACCCAGGTCCAGATGGATTCAGTGCAGAATTCTATCAGACATTCATTGATGACCTAATACCAATACTCTCCAAGCTATTCCACAAAATAGAGTCAGATAGAAAACTATCTAACTCATTTTTTAAGCACACAATGACCCTTGTTCCTAAACCACACAAAGACCCTACAAGGAAAGAGAACTTCAGACCAATATCACTTATGACCATTGATGCAAAAAAACTCAACAAAATACTTGCAAAGCAAAATCCAAGAACACATCAAAACGATCATTCAACATGATCAAGTATGCTTCACGCCTGGGATGCAGAGATGGTTTAGTATGTGGAATTCCATCAACGTAATCCACCATATAAACAAACTCAAAGAAAAAATCTACATGGTCATCTCACTAGATGCTGAGAAAGCACTTATCAAAATTCAACACCCGTTCATGTTAAAAGTCTTGGAAAGAACAGAAATCTAAGGCCCATACCTAAGCATAATAAAAGCAATATCCAGCAAACCAATAGCCAACATCAAAGATAACTATGAGAAATTTGAAACAATCCCAGTAAAATCAGGGACTAGACAAGTCTGCCCTCTGTCCCTATACCTATTCAACATAGTACTGGAAGTCCTGGCTGGAACAATTAGACAGCAAAAGGAAATCAAAGGGATACCAATTGGAAAGGAAGAAATAAAAACACCACTGTTTGCAGATGACATGATAGTGTACTTAAGTGACCTCAAAACTTTCACCACAAAACTTGTACAGCTGATAAACAAGTTCAGCAAAGTGGCTGGATATAAAATTAACTCAAACAAATCAGTAGCCTTTCTCTACTCAAAGGACAAACAGGCAGAGAAAGAAATTAGGGAAAAATACCCTTCACAATAGTCACAAAAAATATGAAATATCTTGGTGTGACTCTTTTTTTTAAACTTTATTTTAAAAAACAAAGATAAAAGAAAAAAATTTTAAACATGTTTGCAAAAATGTATACAAATACATTTTTGTCAGTGCTTGCCTTTTTTTTTTCTTCTTTTTTAAGATTTGATGCTCTGCATTAAGGTCTTACTAGTTACAAATGAGCAAAAAGTACATGTAAAACAGGATGTAACCCGGAATTAGTCAACATCTTCTTGGTGTGTAAGGATTGAGCATAATTTTTTTTGTTTGGTTGATTTGATTTCTTTTCTTTTTTTCTTAAGCTTCTCTGTGAGTTGTTTCTCTGGCAGTCTGAGCCTCTGGGGTTAGCATCCCACTATCAGTGACTGCATATTACGTCTGTACTTTTGTGACTGGGTTATCTCACTCAGGATGATACTCTCTAGATGCAACCATTTTCTTAAGAATTTGGTTAATTCATTGTTTCTGATAGCTCCATTGTGTAAATGTACCACAATTTTTTGTATCCATTCATCTACTGAAGGACATCTGGCTTCTTTCCAGCTTCTGGCTATTATATTATATTATATATCTATATTATAAATAGAGCTGCTGTGAACATTTTGGTGCATGTACCTTTCTTGTATACTGGAGTGTCTCTGGGGTACATGCCCAAAAGTGGAATAATTGGTTCTTCAGGTAGTACTATGTCCAATTTTCTGAGGAATCACCAGACTGATTTCCAGAGTGGTTGTATCAGTTTACAACCCCACCAACAGTGGAGAAGTGTTCTTCTTTCTCCGCAACCTGGCCAGCATCTGCTGTCATCTGAGTTTTGGATCTTGGCCAATCTGACTGGTGTGAGGTGGAATTTCAGGGTTGTTTTGATTTGCATTTCCCTGATGGCTAAGGATGTCGAGCACTTCCTTAGATGCTTCTCCTCCACCCGATATTCCTCAATTGATAACTTTTTGTTTAGCTCTGTAACCCATTTTTTAATAAGGTTGTTTGATTCTCTGGTGTCTAGCTTTTTGAGTTCTTTGTATACCTTGGATATTAGGCCTCTATCTGATGTGAAGTTGGTAAAGATCTTTTCCCAATCTGTTGGCTGCTGTTTTGTTTTCTTGACAATGTCTTTAGCCTTACAGAAACTTTGCAATCTCATTAAGTACCATTGTTAATCTTTGACCTTAGAGCTTGAGCCATTGGTGTTTTGTTCAGAAAATTTTCTTCTGTGCCTATGTGTTCTAATATTTTCCCTACTTTCCCTTCTAATAGTTTCAGTGTACCTAGTTAAATGTGTAGATCTTTGATCCACTTACACTTGAGCTTTGTACAAGGAGATAAGAAAGGATCTATTTTCATTCCTCTGCATGCTGAGTGCCAGTTGGACCAACACCATTTGTTGAATAGGCTGTCCTTTTTCCATTGAATGTTTACAGCACCTCTGTCAAAAATCAGGTGACCATATACATGAGGGCTCATTTCTGGATCTTCTATTCTATTCCATTGATCCACATGCCTATTTCTGTACCAGTACCATGCAGTTTTCAGCACAATTGCACAATAGCTTGAGGTCAGGGATGGAGATTCCTGCAGATGTTTTCTTGTTGTTGAGGATGGACTTCACTATTCTAGGTCTTTTGTTATTCCAGATGAAATTGCACATTGATATTTCCAACTCAATGAAGTACTGGGTTGGAATTTTGATGGGGATTGCATTGAATCTGTAGATTGCTTTTGGTAAGATGGCAATTTTTAAAATGTTGATCCTTTCAATCCATGAGCATGGGAGATCTTTCAATTTTCTGAGATCTTCCTCGATGTCCTTCTTTAGAGGTTTGAAGTTCTTGTCATATAGGTCCTTCACTTGCTTAGTTAGAGTTACACCAAGGTATTTCATAGTTTTTGTGACTATTGTGAAAGGTATCTTTTCCCTAATTTCTTTCTCTACATTTGTCCTTTGAATATAGGAAGGCTACTGATTTGTTTGAGCTAATTTTATATCCAGCCACTTTGCTGAACTTGTTTATCAGCTGTAGGATTTCTCTGGTGGAATTTGTGCGGTCATTTAAGTACACTATCATGTCTTCTGCAAAGAGTGATGTTTTTACTTCTTCCTTTCTGATTTGCATCCCTTTGATTTCCTTTTGCTGTCTAATTGCTCCAACCAGGACTTCCAGTACTGTGTTGAATAGGTAAGGTAAGAGTAGGCAACCTTGTTGTGTCCCTGATTTTAGTAAGATTGCATCAAGTTTCCTACTGTTAAGTTTGATGTGGCTGTTGGTTTGCTTTATATTGATTTTATTATGTTTAGGTATTGTCCTTGGATTCCTGTTCTTTCCAAGACTTTTAACATGAAGGGGTGTTGAATTTTGTCAAATGCTTTCTCAGCATCTAGTGAGATGACCATGTGACTCTAACTAAGCAAGTGTATTATGACAAGAACTTCAAAACTCTGAAGAAGGAAATCGAGGAAGTTCTCAGAAAATGGAAAGATCTCCCATGCTCATGGATTGGAAGGATCAACATTGTAAATATCGCCATCTTACCAAAAGAAATCTACAATGCAATCCCCATGAAAATTCAAACTTAACTCTTCATGGAGCTATAAAGAGCAATGTGAAATTTCAACTTGAATAACAAAAGACCTAGAATAGCGAAATCCATCCTCAACAACAAGAAAACATTTGCAGGAATCACCATCCCTGTCCTCAAGATATATTACAAGGCAATTGTGTTAAAAACTGCATGGTACTGGTACAAAGATAGGCACAGGGATCAATGGAATAGACTAGAAGATCCAGAAATGAGCCCTCACATATATGTTCACTTGATTTTTGACAAAGGAGCTGTAAAATTCAATGGAAAAAGACAGCCTATTCAACAAATGGTGTTGGTCCAACTGGCACTCAGCATGCAGAAGAATGAAAATTGACCCTTACTTATTCCCTGATACAAAGCTCAAGTGCAAGTGGATCAAAAATCTCCACATTTAACTAGGTACACTGAAACTATTAGAAGAGAAATTAGGGAAAACCTTTGAACACATAGGGACAGGAGAATGTTTCCTGAATAGAACAAAATGGCTTGTGCTCTAAGCTCAAATATCAACAAGTGGAACTTAATGAGATTGCAAAGTTGCTGTAAGGCTAAGGACACTGTCAAGAAAATGAAACGGCAGCCAACAGATTGGGAAAAGAAATTTACCAACCCCACATCTGATAGAGGCCTAATATCCAAGATATACAATGAACTCAAGTAGTTAGACACCAGAAAATACAACAACCCTATTTAAAAATGGGGTACAGAGCTAAACAAAAAGTTCTCAACTGAGGAATATTGGGTGGAGGAAAAGCATCTTAGGAAGTGCTAGACATCCTTAGCCATCAGGGAAATACAAATCAAAACAACCCTGAGATTCCACCTCACACCAGTCAGAATGGCTAAGATCAAAAATTCAGATGACAGCAGATGCTGGAGAGGATGCAGAGAAAGAGAAACACTTCTCCACTGTTGGTGGGGTTGTAAACTGGTACAACCACTTTGGAAATCAGTCTGGCAGTTCCTCATAAAATTGGACATAGTACTACCTGAAGACCTAGTTATTCCACTTCTGGGCATATACCCCAGAAAAGCTCCAATATACAACAAAGACACTTGCACCACAATGTTCTTAGCAGCCCTATTTATTATAGCCAGAAGCTGGAAAGAGCCCAGATGTTCTTCAGCAGATGAATGGATACAAAAACTGTGGTATATTTACACCATGGAGTACTACTCAGCTATAAAACGACTTTATGAATTTCTTAAGAAAATGGCTGCATCTAGAGAATATCACCCTGAGTGAGATAACCAGTCACAAAAGAACAGACATAATATGTAGTCACTGATAATTAGATACTAACCTCAGAAAGCTCTGAATACTCCAGAAACAACTCACAGACCATATGAAGTTCAAGAAAAACAAAAGCTAAAGAAAGAAAGAAAGAAAGAAAGAAAGAAAGAAAGAAAGAAAGAAAGAAAGAAAGAAAGAAAGAAAGAGAAAGAAGGAAAGAAAGAAAGAAAAATAATTATGCTTATTCTTTACACACTAAGAAAACTTTGACTAATTCCAGGTTACATCTTTTTTTATGTGTACTTTATGCTCACTGTAACTAGTAAGATTTTAATGCATACTATCAAACCTATAAAAAAGTCAAGTACTGACAAAAATGTATTCATATATTTTCATGCAAAAATGCTTTTAACATATGTACATTTATCTCTGTTTTTTAAAATAAAATTGTTCAATTTTAAAAAAATGAAAACAATGACTTTATGAACCTCTTAGGCAAATGAATGGAACTAGTAAATATCATCCTGATTGTGGTAACCCAGTCACAAAGGACACACATGGTATGCACTCAATGATTAGTGGATATTAGCCACAAATCTCAGAATACCCAAGAAATAGTTCACAAATCGTGAAGCTCAAAAAGAAAAAAAAAACAAAATGTAGATTTTTCATCTTAGAATAGGGAACAAAATACTCATGGGAAGAAATACAGGGATAAAGAGTGGAACAGGGACTGAAGGAAATGTCATCCAGAGACTGTCCCACCTGAGGATCCATCCCATATGAAACCACCAAACTCTTCTACTTCTTAAAAACTGTACCATATCTGTAGCTGCCGAATTTTAAAATGAATGCTGGGGATTTGGTGTTTGCCAGGCCATAGGTAGGAAGTGCTGTGTGTGCCTAGTCTAAACATACATAAATCCTGGCATCCTGTCGTCTGTTCAGTTTGGTAAACAAGCTTTATAGGCACCAAAGGAAACTGGAGAATGTCAACTACATTGCAGTTTATCTGGATCCAGGCTGATATCTTCCCAGGCACTCAGTGCATTGTCATCATAGTCAGTCTACATCCACAAGATAGCCCTCAGGAGCCCTTCAGATTATCTTTGCTGCTCAACTGGACGCCAGAAGTCTATGCATCTAAGACACACCAGAGTGGCTCCTCTTTATTCAACCTGGAGCAAGACAAAGAGTCCTCCCTCTTTTTCCCCAGTCAATCCAAAAATTTACCATTACTGGTTTTCCAAATGCCTCTGAAATAGACAATGCAGTGCCTAAAGTTGTCATTTGTAATTCTTTCTATAAAACCTAATTTAATTTTTATCCAAAATGTCATATTTGTGCATGCTTAATGAGAGACAGATTGAAAATTCACTAAATGGGGATTGTTTTTAAAATACAAGTTTAACTTTGCTACAGATCTTCCGATTCTATAGTTATTATTTCAACCCTTTAACATGATTAGCTGTGAAATCTATTGTTTTCAGTATTGCCACATATGTAGAGTATTAGTGGCTATACTTCCAAGTGGTCAAAACTACGCATGGTCAATGCTGATGGAGAAATGTCTCCCTGCCTCTGGACACTCTCCTTCATTCTCTCCACTATAGTCAGCTCTGTGAAACTATAAAAACATATTTTATTTCTATTTCTTTTGGTTTGCACCTAGCTTTTGTGGCTTAAAAACTGCCTTCCTTAATTTTCAATTATAATAAAACACCATGATGAAGGCAAGTTATGAAAAAAAGCATTTATTTGGGGCTGACAGTTCCAGATGATTACAGTCTGTGGCTACCACAGTGAGGAGTATGGCAGCGGGCAGGCAGGAATGGCACTGAAGTGATGGTTGAGAGCTCACATCCTGAGACACAATCAGGAGGCAGGAGGCTGTGAATGGTGTGATATTTTGAATACTTGGAACCCTCCTCTAGTGACACCTTCCCCAACAAGGTCACACTGTTGAGATTTGGTCTTGCTGTCCACAGGGAGGAGGAAATCTTCATATATACCAAGGAATGCTATGTAACCTTGCTCCTTAATTTAAAAGTATTTGTTTAATAAAGATACCTACAGCCTATAGCTTGGCAGAAGAAAAATAGATGGTTCTTTGGTTCCTGGCTTTGGGGTCTGAAACAGGACCACAGAGGGATGAAGGGAAGAGAAGGTGGAGAGAGAAGAAGATGCCATAAGGTAGGTAAATTATGAAAACAAGGCCATGAGCCCTGGCCAGTTAGAGTAAGAGTGGCCTAGGAGGAAGATAGCAAGTTGTATCTTGGGTTATTGACAGGGAAGTAGACATAATAGCTTATAGAACTGATATCTGCCCAGCTCTGGTGATATTAAGGCTTACTATAAATATCAAGGTTTTATGTCATTTATTTAGAAACTGAATAATCTAACGTACAGAAATCCAAATTAGTATTCATAACAGCACCCTACCTCCTAATCCTTCCCAAATACTCCTGCTAACTGTTGATCAAGTTTTCAAGCATAAGTCTGTAAGACTTAGGTTGAGGGTGTAGAGACTCTCTCAATAAGTTGGTGATCACAAATCACACTGGAAACGAAAGGGGGAGTACTGAGCAAACACTTGGCATGAGTTTACCCACAACTCTGTTTCAAAGTGAGAGACACAAATGGGTTTCCAAGTCAGAGAGTTGCAGAAAGAATTGAGTGTAGATAAGAAAATGGATCTAGCTCTAAATCTAGACTGGAGCTGGGGATGTGAGTCTTAAATCACATTGCACTTGTGAAAACACTCCCAGGATGAGTTGCCCCTACAGTATTACGTTCTCATTTAGAAGATCTCTACTCATCTTCTCTAGCTGTCATGTGTAGGCAATTTAGTTTGATCTTTCTATATTGAATTTTACTACCTCTGTTAGAAGAAAAGCAATACAAATGAATTAAAAAAAAAAAACTTTGTTGAATTCTGGATTCAATTACCTTATCAACAAGTCTGTTCTGTTGTTTCCTGGGTAGACACCTTCATCCAAAACCACAAATATATATATATATATATATGGTATCTTCCCTCCAAACCCAACCCAATTCTCTTAGTCTGTACAGTGTGAGTAATATAAGCTATCGCTTTATTAGGTCATAGAGAGGAACACATGACATCATACTGATGATCAGTTAGCCCAGTGCTCAGGCTACAGTGGGTCCTCAGTGAAGGTGCTTCTTTCTCTGAGCATGTTCCTGTCATTTGCTACTGTAATAATGAAACTACTGCTGTGAAATATCAATGGCATTGCCATCTGAATTTTACAGAAACAAAGACTTGAGCCATTTCCTTTCTCCATAGCTAGGCTGTTACAAGGAGAAATGTGGAATCCGAGTGCTGTTTTGCATGAATCTTCATAAAGCCCCGTATTTGTAGGTCTGCATCAAAAAGTGTTGTGTATTTTCCAAATGGAATAATGACCAATCTGGAGCTTTCAGGGCAGCCCTCTTTCTCTTCATCCTGTTGCTTAAAATGTATTTTAAGATATTTTACATAAAAGTCAGCTGCATTAAACAAAAGACCAATGAAGTGAGCCTCCCAAGTTCCCTGTACTTCTTATATTGATTTTATTTCTGTGGGCAACTTTGACTGGGTCCCCTGATCCCAATTCCCTTTCACAGTCAAAGCAGATTTCAATGCTTTTTTCCTCAGCATTGATTCATGTCTCCTCAGTTAGTCCCTTCCAACTGTGAGAAAATAAAAGTCAGTTGTAATCACATCTCATAATAGACAATCAACTTTGAGGTCAAGCCCTAAAACTCTTTACTGAGGTCTCAGTTTTTTTGTCCTGTGTTTGGTTTCCTCACAAAATGATAAAAATGACACCATCCCTGGTATTTTAACTTGATAAAATGGCTATTTTATCAAGCCTTCTGTTGTTTGGTTATACCTTGGTGTAACAAAGTCTGCCTTCAGTTTCCAGCAGTAGAATGTATAACTGGCCTGTTGGACTGGATATGTCTACGTATGCAGAGCTCTGAGTCAGTGCAAGCATCTGAAGGCAGGGGAGTGCCATTCTATACTAAAAACAATCTAGCCTCTAAGAGCCACATGTAGAATGAGGAGTGTGAGGGCTCTATTGTTTATCTACCAGTTATTATCTGTCAGCTCTCCACCTCTGTCTCTCATTTATCTGTCATCTCTCTGTTCAAACCAACCTTCCTAATCAGAGCATGCTCCCTTCTCCATTCACTTCCTCCTCCTTGCCTATCTGTACCCTAGGAATTGTGTTATTTCTGCTGGAAATTCCCATTTAACTTTTCATCATACCAAATTCGAAAATCTTGATTTTTTTTAGTGGGCCCAGCAAAATCTCAAAGATTCAGTCTATCTGAATGTATCTTGCTTTATATACCTATCTGTGAATCATGGCCAAAGGAAGGAACTAGACGATTTTGCTAGAACTTGAGGTTAGAGTCAAAGTACCAAACCACATGAGCTGAGCCTGGAGATGGGGCGGTTCCCTGTAGAGTAATGGAAATAGCAGTTCCAGAGGGGGAAGAAATGGGTGCCAGGCTGGCAAAGCAAATGTTCACGTGATCAAAGCATGAGGATACATTTATTTGTACATTCAAACCTTAAAAAATAAAATAAAACTACATATGGGGGCAGATACCTGTAGTACCAACCACTTGGGAAGCAGAGGCAGGAGGATCGCTAGAGCTCACAAGTTGAACACCAACTTGACTAATACCATTAAGACCCTAAACAGAAAAACAAAACCAGAAAATGGCAAAGCATGGTTGTGACACTGTTCTCAGTCATACAAAGGTCCTGGCTCATAGTGAGTGCGTAGCCTCCCAAGGAAACCACACATTGTACTGCTGTGATGTAATCACTGGCAGACTCAAGATAACCTCTGGAAACACCAACTAATGGCAATGGTTTTGTTGACAGTGACTTTGACTATGATTTGTTGTTAAGTTTCACATTTGAACCTCCCGAATCACATAACAATACACATAAATACAGAGGAAGCTGGGACAAAGACCCAGGCTATTGCTCTGGATGAGAGGCTTGCCTGTTTTAGATGCCTCCTTAATCTGCAGTGGAACCAGCAGTCAGCCAGAGACTCCCTGCTTCTCTTACAATCTGTCACTGCTTGACGCTTTCAGAAAATAAGAAAAAAAGGAAACTGGCAGCATCCACACCAAGAATTTGTTAACTTCCCACCCTGCAATTTACTTTTTGATGTGCAGTGACAGAAATACTATTAAATTTCATAGGCTGGCAGGTAGTTATTCATTAGATAAGAAACTGCTCCCTTAAAAAAAAAAGTCTTTCATTCACCCACCACTCCAAAATCACAGCAATTTAATTGAAAGCTGGTCTAGTCAACCTACAGTGGGGCTCCTGAGAAATAATTTGTGTAAGTAACTACCACCAAGAGATTCCCCAAGGAAAAGCTTTCATTAGGGCTGAGAACACGTTCTGATGATTCTAATAATTACCTTGCTGTGAGTGACTAGCTCACTAGCATGTCTGCCAAGAAGACCTTTGCTGATTTTTTCTCCTTGCTGTTGCCTTTGTAGACCATGTTCCCTCTACAGAAAGGGAAGATTAGTCAGGACAATACAGTGAGAACTCTTCCTCCTCAGATGTCTATTTCAATGCCCATAAACCCCCAAAATACTCTTGTAGGATGGAATAGGCATGGTCCTAAATTATGCTTCCGTGTCCCTAAAAAGCTTCTCTCCTGGAGCTTTTCATTAGCAAGATGAGGCTGAGAAATGGGAAAGAAGAATCTTCAGGATCCAAACAGATCCAGGTTTGAATTCTGCCCTAAACTGTAAGGTTTAGTGGGGATAATGCGAACTGACGTTCTGTGGGTTGTTATGAAGACTTAGTAAGGCAGTAGAAGGGGGACACTAACCATCATACCCCACACTCGGAAAATGTGCAGCGCTGTTGCCTATATTCCAATAAACGTTAAGCAGTTGACTTGGGGCTATTTTGATGACAAAAGTTAGTAAGTGCTATATTCCCTCATTCAGCCATGGTGGTCTCCAAAGGAGCACTTCCATATACGGGTACCAAGGTGGCACTTGCATGGTGCGAAGGAGAAAAGACACTTCAGGCCCTGTGCTGGCAAATGTACAGATAGGATCATCCAGTTTACAACAGCAAGCACAGAGGATGTGAGAGAAAGGAGCAAGCGCTTGCATATGGAAGACAGCAAAGATGCCAAGGGATGAATAGTGCTTGAGCTGGGGAATAAATAAGAAAAGAAGAGTTACCGCAGGGATGACATTGAAACATGGGACACAGGTCAGAGCATGTGCTGCTGTCAGAAAACAGTAGAAAACATGCCAAGCAGGTCAGGAAGTTCCCCCCTCCTGAGACAGAAAGATAAGAGATGAGCTGGGAAGTGGGTCATGAAGAAGCCAGAGCCCTAGTGGCCTGATTGCATCTTCTCAGCTAGTGAGTTTCAGGCTTCCTAGATAGAAAGATCACTTTTACATCGTTTACACATTATGGCTACATTTAACTACTCTGAATAAAAGTTTGAAATTAATACAGGTAAATGTGTTGTGCATATGAGCATTTGTGTGTGTGTGTATCTCGAGATGAGTGTGTAGAAATGCATATGTATGTGTAGAATATATGAATATTATATGTGTTAAGTATAAATGTGTATCTGAGTGTGCATTTGTGAGTTGTGAATGTGTAAATGTATGTATGTGTATGTGTATATATGAAGTTGTGGTAAAGTGTATGTGTTATGTGTGTATATGCATGCTGTTTATTCATGTGTGCATGTATTGTTATATGTATGTGAATGTATATACTCATATGTATGTATGCAACTTGATTTGCTTTCTTTTGCTATGATAAAGACACCATAACAAAAAGAACCCTGAGGAAGAGAGTTTATTTAACTTACACATCTGCATCATAGTCCACCATTGACAGGAACCAAGGCAGAAACTCAAGCTGGGAAGGGACTGAAGCAGAACCATGGACAAGTGACCTATAACCCAGGGCCACTTTCCCAAGAGTGACACCATGTACTATGGACTGGTCCCTCCTGCATTAAGCATTAATCAAGACAATTACCTACACACTTACCAACAGGCAATCTGAGGAAAGCATTTTCTCACTTAAGGTTCCCTCTTCCCAAGTGACTCTATCTTGTATTTATCAACTCTACCAAGCTGACAAGAGGTAACAAGCACAGTTTGCATGTGTATGTGTGTGCATGTGTCTGTGTGTGTATGCAGACATAAATGTATATATGCATGTGTATATGTGTATATAAATTGTGTACATATGTGTGTACATAAATGTGTATGCATGTGTGTGCATGTATGTAAAATATGTGTACATGTATGTTCATGTGTGTATGTGAATGTAAGTGTGTGTTTGTGTGTGTATTTGTGTATGTGTGTGTATGTGTGTATGTTCACACAGATCTATGTGTAATGAGTTGTTTTAATAACGATTTGGTCTTGGGTGTTCTTATGTTGGCAAGAGCATGAAGATACTTCACAGAGTAAACAAAAAGAATGTACTGGATTTTTTTTCCTTTTTCCAGTTTGTTTGTCTGTTTGTGTGTGTGTGTGAGAGGCAAGATTATTCAGGCTTTCTAATGAAAATTTAATGAGAAATGAAGTGGAACAGACACTGATGACCCAATCAAGGTAGTGACAACAAAAAGAGAAATAGGTGGGTACCTTGCCACATGATTGTAACCAGACCCTCAGGAGGCTGAAGCAAGTGACTTGTGAGTAAAGATCCAGTCTGGGCTACAGAGCAAGTCTCTAAGTCAGGAAATCAAAATTAGAAAGAAGATAACTGAGGATAAGACAGGAAGTAAAACACATGATTTAGATTAAATTTGGTTGATTATTTCCTTTCTTGTTTTGTGTACAGAGCAGCAATTTTTCTTGCTTGTTTGTTTGCTTGGGAGGAATAAGTTTTAAAGTTTTCATATGCAAAATCTAATTGGGTCTAATTGAATATTGAATTACTATTGAATATTCAATAACAGAAAATGTCATGTTACATATGCAAATGAAGTCTATGAACTTAGACTGTTTCTTGTTGCTAATTCTAGGATCATCCAAAATGATCACAGAGATCATAGGAGCAGTAAAGAATGTATCTCAGTATTCATGGAGTATGAATCTTGAGCAAATACACTTCTAAAAACCTATCTACAGAAATACAAAAAAATTTAACTTACATTACATTTTTACCTGAAATGAAATGTATTTCCTCATAGAGTTAACATGGTTTTAATTGTTGTAACTATGCTGATTTATAGTAGATTTTATATAGTTTTTTTAAGTTTATCTGTTACAGAATATTGAATAACTTAGTTAAATAAAATTTATTTACCAATGACAAAATCATTCTCACCTATATGGATCTGAAACGAAAGAAAAAACTACTAAGACTCTAGGCAATTAGTTTTTAAATTATTTTAAAATGCCTTACAGTTTACATAGTTATATTCATTGAGTTGTATAAAATTTTATTGTTTTAGATCAAATAAATTCTTAATAGTTTTATATACTTTAATCTACTGAACACTGTACACAGTTAAAGATTTTATAATGAATATAAAATTATATTGTTTTTGTATGTGTGTTTGAGAAGCTGTCTTTTATTCTGAGATTATGAACTCATATGATAAAATTAAAGGTTGACCAAGAATTTTTAAAATATTTGATTATTTATGATCCCTTAAATGGACTAAACTTCTCATATGTGTAAAAGACATAAAATAAAATTACAAAACAATAGATAAATTTTCTTTTTCAAAATGTTCTCATGAAATCTCTAAGCCATAAAACTTTCAGAAGAAAATGTAAGAATGTGTCTCTATGTCCTTGGACTTTAAAATATATTATTCAATATGGAACCAACATAAGCAACAAAAGAGAAAGGGACCAATTGAACAAAATCAAACTTTACAGCTTTGTGCTTTATAAATCTGAGTCAAAAGTTAAATGGAGCTGACCTACATGGAAACAAGACCCAGGTTGGCTACCTGAGCTCCTTCCACATATACCAGTCACTTCAAAGCTCTTTTGGTTGCCTGCCATGGACTATCGCCTCCTCCCATCCCCCTTTCTCCCTTTGGGATGGGTCAATTTTCATCTTGTTCCCCACAAGGGACTCCACAGCCACCACATGTGTCTCAGAGTTATAGACCATTCCATCCCTTTGGGGTTGACTAGTCCTGACGGTTGCTTAATTGAAACCACCCACTTGCCCCATCTGGGTGACTTAAAACCTGTGACTAGTGCACTCTGCCAGGGAAACCTATTCTAAGCTCCTTGACCAAATGGCTGAAGGCACAATACTGTAGCTGAGGAACAGAAGACTTGGGGTAGCAGCTGTAACCCCAAGTGTCAGACAGCATCCCAATTCTGCTATGAATTAGCCCCTCCTAACACTGTAAACACCCTTGCTGAAAGAAGAGACTTGATTTAAATGAAAAAGGAAAACTCAGCATCTTGGAGGGAGTGGGGACAGTACCAGGAAGGGAAACTTGCCACCTACAATTTGTCCTGCCTACATGCTGTTCCTCATCTGTGAGTGTCTGGTAGAGTTCTGTAAATCTCTGAGAACCTCACCCACTTCTTTTGTTTTTAATCTGGGGACTCAGTTATTATAGATTTATTCATGACATTCCCTTTATCCTAGTTTGCATCTTCTGCTTCTGCTTTCTTTTGTTTTTAGACTGTTCTGCTTGGGGGAGAAAGCCCATGTAGTCCAGGCTGGCCTCAGACTTCCTATGTTGCCAAGGATGACCTTGCAATTCTAGTCCTCTTTTCTCCACATTTTAAATGCAGGGCTTTCAGGTGATGTCACTACATCCTACTAGAAAACCCAACAAACTCCAACCATTTTTGAAGACACTCCATTTTGTGCAAGACCGGGGCCTAAACTCTAATTCCAGGCTTCATGAGCCACAAATTCCACTAGAATAAACATCCCAATAGCAGGGTCAAGTACATAGAGATAACCTAAGACATCCTGTAAAGAACAGATAACTTAGTATACTGTTGGACAGGTGGTTTTGCCCCCATATTCAGTTCCTGCAGATTACTCCAGAAATGCAGTTTTTAAAATATGAACTTAAGTATTGATATGAAAATCCCCCAAGCTTGCTGCATTGAAATCAGCTCCTTGGTGGCCATTGGGGGTCCCTGTGTCTTGGGCATAACACTACACCTTTTTGAAAAGATCTTTTACTTAGCATTTAAGTTTTATGCCTTAGCTGATCACTTTTCATCAATGAGCAATATTCTACCTTTTGAGAACATCCTAATGTGCTTGCGACTTTATCAATTGAAGAGCATCTTGAGTATTTCTAGTCAAGAACAGTTGTGGATAAAGCTTCTATGAACATTTGAACACATGTTTCTGAATGGACGTTTGGGTGCATACTCAGTTGAAGAGTGAGCCTGTGGTTAGCTCCAAGAAACTGCCAAGCTCTTGTCCCCAAGCGGCTGTGTCACTCTGCATGCTACCAAGAAGGAATGAGATTCCTGAGGCTCCACATGCTTGGGAATTTATCTCTTCTACTAGTGTGGCGTGGTATTTCATTCCTGTTTTATATTCTGAAAGATATAACAAGTGTCCATGTGCAAGAGTAAATTCTCTGCTTTTCTTCATAAATGTAACAATTTTTGCCTCCCTTATTTTGAAAATATGAACGTTTTTGTAAGGTCTGTAGGCTCCTCTCTATTGGCCACTTGGTAGATGACTCACTCATAGATCTACACTATTAAATAATTATTAAAATACCTACCAAGACTAGGCCCTGCCCCAGAGTTCCAAACCAGAAGCAATAAGCAATGGGGTGATGGGCTGGCGGTATTTTTCCAACATCATCAAAACCCATAAAATGAGGCTCTTGAATTCTTCCAGGGCCAGATCAGGGCTTGGACCCTTGGATTAACCCAGGTACTCCTAGCTGCATCTTTCGGGGCAAGGTAACTAGCAAGGGTCTGGAGAGAACAGCCAGCGGAGTCCAAACAGAAGACCTAAAGAAGGAGGGTGGGACATGGACAGGTGCCGTCCAGTTGGAGATATGATGTAGCGAAGGCAGGCTGAGGGGAGAGACCAAGGGCAGCGTTGCAGCAATATGGGAGTGCATCCCCAGGGTCCTGTCCTGAGTGACTGGTCAGGTGTCAGCTGGCAGTCTCCAGGTGGCATTCCTGACCCAAGCCTGGCTGAAGGCTCACACATTGTGGGTCCTCTTAGTGAGCAGGGGCTCCTCATCTACCAGCTTAGACTTGAGGTTCTCCTTGTAGGCTAGAATGTCTCCAGGACACTTGACTGTCTGCTTCTCACAGACCCAAATCTCCTGTACAACCTGCTGGATGAGTCTTAAATCACGGCTAAGACAGGGCATGACATCATGCCATCCTCACCTCATTGATGGCATCTGCCAGAGCATCAATGGTCTCAATGTCCAGGTGATTGGTAGGCACAGAAAGAGCATGTGAGGGTTCTGACAGGCCAGCCAGGCCAGATACACTCAGCACTCCTGCCCATCAGAAAGGTTCTGGATTAGGCTCACCTGCTGTTTACCAGTGAGGCCATATCACCCAATGATCTTCCTCATCTCCTCCTTCTCCTTGATCTCTGTGTAGCACTTTACCGTGTACTCCAACAGTGAAAGGTCCAGGTATAGCTGTCCCTGTTAAGTGCTGATGGTAATGCCCTATCTTGACATGAGAATGCTTCCAGATCATTCCATCTGTAGGCAGAAGCTCTCCAGTTAGCAGCTTTAACAGAGTGGACTTCCTTGCTCCATTGGGCCTACCAGAGCCACTCATGTGTCAAGTTCAATGCCAAATTCTAGATTATTATAGATGCAAGGCCCATCTTTTGTATACTTGAAGCTCACATTCTAGACCACAATGACAGGTGGTGGGATCTTACCACACAGTGAAAAATAAAATGACAGTGTCTTGTCACTCACAGCCCTCTCTGTCAGTCCAGATGCCACCATTTTTCTGTAGTGTTTTCTCTCTGCTTTGAGCCTGCCAGGCCAACTTGTTACTGCGATGGCCAAACCCGGCAATGTTCTTCATGTGTCCTCTCTGGTCCTGTTCCCAGTGAAACCTCTTCATCTGGGTCTCCTTCAACTCCAGCCGTGTCTTCACATACTGATCATAATCACTCATGCAATACCTCAGTTTCTTGTGGATGATTTGGTACAGACCAAAGTGCCAGGAATGGGACGCAGGACCAAAACGCTCTTGAAAGTCTTAAGTCCCTCTTCCAGCCACACATCCAGGTCCAGGTGGTTGGTAGGCTCGTCCAGAAGCAGCATGAAGGGCCAAATAAACAGGGCTCTAGCAAGAGCAACTCTCATCCGCCAGCCGCCATTGAAACCTTTCAGCTTCTTGCGATGCATGGCAGGTGTGAGACCCAATCCGTGGAAGATCTGTGAGACCCTCACCTCAGCTTTGTCAGCATCCAGCTCTTCCAGCCGTTCACAGAGCTCCATGAGCTTCTCACACTCCACGTTCTCATGAGCTAAGCGCTCAGCCTCCCTCTCCAGCATGGCCCGCTCTGTGTCCACCTCCATCACGCACTGCAAGGGTGCTTTTTTCACTAGGAGGCATCCCACAAGTCAGATGGTAGATGTCACTGTGTTCTGGGATGGGCACTTCACGTTTCCCAATAGCAGAGAGCAGCATGGACTTTCCAATTCCATCTAAGCCAACGAGGCCATAGCGCCGGCCTGAGTTTAATTCCTGTTTGGTGTCACTGAGCAGTTCTTGACCATGAAAGGGGAGTGAGAGGTTGATGATGTGGACATCAGTGTGTTGGGGTGAGAAGCCAGGACACCAGTGACAGCCCAAGCAACAGCTTTCTTCATCTCAAAGTCCTTCAGTTCCTTGGTCAGCAAATCCACTTCTGTGGTCTCTCTGCCATTGTCCTTCTCATTTTTCTCTTCTGCCACCTGAGGTTCTGTGACAGCATTTCCCTTTTCATGTCCCTTTCTGGGATGCTGTCGAGCTTGGGCAGCTTCCTCTTGGCTGCCTTCATCTAAGCCAGATCGAAAGGCATGGTGATGAGCCACAGGGGTAGTTACTGTCCTTCCAGGACTGGGGCCTCACCACTTGGCCTCTGTCACAACAGAGCTGCTCCTTGAGCTCCTCCCTGAAATTCTGATCTTAAGTACCTACCCAATACAAATTGTTAGACTTTGAAAAATCTAAAGCCCTACTTCCATTATTTGGCAATGCCTCTCCTTACACCTAACAATCTTCTCTTTCAGACTGTATTGTCTGCAGTCACATCCGACTTTGATTTGTGCTGACATGTTACAATATTTTTGTCTCCTTCACTTTTAAACTGCCTGTGCAGTTCCACCTGGCCTTCTGTGACCACCGCTCATATACTTTCGTCTGTGACACTGCAACTTCCCTTGCTTCTTATATTTCCGTCTTGTTCTGCCTCCCACAGTTTTAACAGAGGATCACATCTTGACCCACCGTTTCATCTCTTTAGTCTGTCAGTAGCATTCATTTTGTTCCTTGAGTTTCCGGTGTGTAGTGATGGATAAGACGTGAACCCACTGTGCCAATCTACAGGAAGGCACGGGTCCTCGCAGAGAACATTCTGTCTCTCCCTCTCATCATTTGTAACACTGCTGTTGTTTGCTTTACTAACCCATGTCTTACAGTGGCCTAAGCCAGTGTTACTGTTACTGTGTTGAATTAAAAATCCTATTGCAGCAAAACTTTGAATATACTTTATCTTAAAGCAATATTAAGACATATTTGGCAAAATTGAGAGAACAATGCATGGACTTTTCATATTCCCGGTGTACACACACATCCATCAATGCCTCCTCTGTAACCAATACATCCAACCCTGAGTGACATGTTTATTATGATGAATAGTGCTATACTGACCCATCATTATCAGAGAAATGTTTATAATTTACATCAAGGCTCATTCTTTGTGCTGTGCATTCTGTAAACCAGGCTGGCCATGATTTGCAGCGATCTGGCCTTGGTCTCTGGAGAGATGGATTTCATGCACCACTTGACAGCAAAATGTCCAGTTTAAAGTTGGTCTGAGTTCCTGACATCCCATTAGTGTTGGTTCTCAGTCTTGTTCTATATCCCCTGTTCCTGTGTTTATAGATGAAAGGGATCTCATCAGTTCCTCATCAATCCCCCTGGGCAGAGATGATGCTGGTGAGTCACTTCCTTAGGAAGTCAGGTTCTAGACACAGAAAGAAATTTTCCTCTAATCTTTAATGTGAGAACCTGGTGAGGCTTCTCCAGGAAAATCCACTAAATGATTACAGGAGTGCTTCAGACAAAGGCATCTAGAAGTTTTAATTCCCACACAGGTCCATCCCCAGTCTCTAGAAGGTTCTTCAAAATGGTGCCAAGTGTTTTCTCTCACTCCAGCACAAGTGGTTTCCACTTCAAGGAAGTTGCTCTGGGCTGTGACTGAATATGTTTGTAAGTATCTCCCGATTTTAGGGTAGTAATTGGCCCTATACCTCCAGTTCTTTGGTGTATTTAAAGGAAATCATTGAGTTTTCATTGCTTCAATGATTTTCTTCTTGTATGTGTGGGAGTGAAACTTTCTCAGTTCCAAGCTTTGCATAGCAGAGAATTTTTTAAAGTGTTGTTAACGTGTGCGTTTATGTGATTATCATTAAATTATTTTCAGAAACTTAACTGATGAGTCTATATAATTAGTTCTACAGCGTTTTTATCCCGGAAGTATAGGCACGTACTTCAGTTATTTCCAGTTCTTTTAGAAACTCTCCCCCCTGTGCAGGGCCTGAGCATTGCCTTTGTTGATAATTCTAACAAAGCTTCCTTTTGCCTCTTAAGCGTGATCTGCAAAAGCCAAAGAGCAGAATTATAGGTTTGTGCATACACGTTTGAGATTTAAGGAATACCCTGTTCCTGTGTGACATTTTTGATAATATCACCCCCATCAAGTTTTTCATGAGCTTCATATTCAAAGGATTTAAGAATGATGGAATAGATGATACTTGAGGTCATCTTCAACACAAACATCCCATTAACCCAGCCACACCATTTGCTCTCTTAATCCAGCTTTTGTATTCTAAATGTTGTGATGCTTGGCCTTTCTTAATGATCCTCTCTTTTATAAATAGAGACTTGCATTGTATTTCAGGCTACATTGAATTCACCATATACACCAGTCTCATCTCTTTCTGTTCCATCCATCCACATTCTGGGATTACAAATCAAACCATGACCAACTCTAGGAGTTTGGAATACTTGCAGTTCTTTCTCTGGTCATAGTTCCGTCAGCTGTTCTGAATTTACATTCACCTTTAAACTCCAGTGTGAGCATTCTATATCTTTGGTGTGATAATATCTTAGAATCGATTGAAGGTTTGGAATCATAAATGTTCAACATGCCTATATAAACTAAAAAGGTGAGAGGGGGAGGGAAGTAGGGAGAGAGAGAGAGAGAGAGAGAGAGAGAGAGAGAGAGAGAGAGAGAGAGATTAATTTGAACATCTGCATTTCACCATGAATCTCAAAATTCTTTTGTTGGTTAGTTTTTTAGTATCTTACTTTCAGATTTAGCTGCAGTAATTAGTAATGTTTTTGTTATATTTCAGACTTAGGTCTGCACAAGCACTCATAAGAGTTTAATTTCACATTACCTAGATTCGAAGACTAGACAAGTACTGGTTTCCTGAAGCTAAAGCTTGAGATATTGCACATCTAGCTAACTGTGAAAGGTAAATCTTGTAGCTCTGTGGTCTTCGACCTTCCCAATACTACAACACTTTAATATAGTTCCTATGCTGTGGTGACCCCAACCATAAGATTGTTATTGTTACTTCATAACTGTAATTTGCTACTGTTATAAATTGTAATGTAAATATCTGATATGAAGAATATCTGATATGTGATCCCCAAAAGGGTTGTGACACTGGTTGAGAACCCCAGAAGGAGCAGAAGATGGGGTTGTGCTTAACATATTAGAATGTATGTACATGTAGAATAAATGTGACAACATTCTTTTTGCCTAAACTGATCCCAAAGAGCTAGACTCAATTTAGATGCTCTTAACATTTCAAAGTAGGATTTAAGAAAAAGAAATAGACTCATCAATTCAAAGACCATCTTGAATCAAATTACAGCTTTTCATCTTTTGGAAAGCAAGCAGGTGGATTGACAAACAGAATGACAGTGGAGGCAAATCTGATATGGACCAAGAGGCTAAAAATTCTCTCCTGTCCTGGATCTTGGAACATATTTATTTGGTAGGTTATTATGCACCAGATCAGCATAATTTCGAACTGGCTGTGACTTCAATGTGATTAAAATCCTGTTGTCTTGCTAGTCTTTCTATATATGACCTTTCCTGAAGCCAACTTCACAGCATGGTCCTCACTTGCCCACACACTCACTACTGAGCTGGGTTCTTAGCACATTAGATTAATATTTCATTCTTTTTTCACTCACACATATTAAATATCAATGCATATATTTCCACTACTAGGTAGCTCAGAAAAACTTAACAACTGGAAGAATAAATGAATAAGGGGGGTCTTTAGCTGCAACACTGAAGAGGAACCATTCATTTCTCTGTCTAACAGTGTCTCCACAATTTACTCCCATGCTTCTGTGTGATGTGGCTGGATTCTTCTTCAGCATCTACCACATGCTGGTCCCTGAGTCTCATCCATCTTTCCTATCAAGCCCAGTGAAGGAGACAAACACAGATCTGTATAACTAGACAACACAGACTAAACTGTAAGTGCTAAAGGCTAAGTGACAAGAGATTAAAAACTTGTCATCCGTAGGCATTACAATTGTTCAACTACCTCCTTCAGTCTATTACAGAGACTATCTTCCCAAATGAAGAAATGTATGCCAGCCCTGTCTCCATATTCATAACCCACATGATACATAAAGGTTGAGTGGATAGAAATAATTGACAGTCTACATAGCTCATCATAAATCGTTTTTGGTTATGGTTTTCTATTTTTATTTGCAGGGCATTTTTGAGACATCACAAGAAACTTGCACCTTACCCAGCATAAACACACACACACACACACACACACACACACACACACACACACACACATGCAGGCTTACACATTCTCTATATATGGCTCATGAAGACTTCCTCTGGAACTTTCTGGAGAAAATCTGAACACTCATGATCAGGAATGAAGTTAGAAGAGCTAGCAAAATGGCTTAAGGATTAAGAGCATTTGTTACTCTTTTGGAAGAGCAGGACTTAAAGTTGTCTGTAACTCCAGATCCAGGGGAATCAGATGTTCTACTCTCCATGGGAAACCTAAACACACACACACACATATCATTAATATGGTATACATATAGTATACATAATGGCAGGCAAACCATTATGCACATAAAATAAAAGCAAATGCATCTTAAAGAAAGCTGATAAAGAATAAGACATGTAAAGCACAGAAGACATTATTAGAAATACATGCAAAGTTTTTTTTTTTGTTGTTGTTACAATGGTTATAAGTAGATTCACTTCTGCTTCCAGTGAATGTTATAGTAATTGGCTTCAGGAAAGTTTCCCAAGGTTGTACATCTGGACCTTAAATAACTAGACATTCAGAAAAAAAATTATGAAATCATAGTTTTTAGACCTAGAACAAGAGAGGTGTTATCCAGAGAGGAGAAAAAAAAATCCTGTATAAATTTGGTTTTAGATTTGGTCATTGGAGATGGGCCCAAAACAGAGCCATTTAATTCTGATGGTTGAAGAAACAGATGGTAGAGTGCAAAGAAGTTGTGGTGGCTATAAATGAGGAAAGTCTGTGGTGGATTAAAGGGCTCCATGAAAAGGGGCAGATTCAGGCACATAAAAAGGCTCCCTCTTGAGTCTTTGTCTGAGTAACAACATAAACATGTGTAAGAAGAAAGAGAATGGAGATAGTGGAGGTAGCAGGACCTATGTGAAACATTTCCAAATAAGGAGAAAAGGAAAAAAGTCCAAATTATCCTTCTAAGTACACACACACACACACACACACACACACACACACACGAACATAAATACACACAGAGACACATACACAGACATTCGCACAGGAGTAGGGGTGAGATGCACACATCATCTCAACATAGATGCAATTTGATCGCCATTTCTCAGAATATGAAAAATGTATTATTCCTATGTTTCCTTTCTATGTTTATTTTTGATTGAAAAAAAAAACATACTGCTTTATACAATACATTCTGATCACAGTTTTCCTCCACACAAACCCCAGGCCCTGTCTTTTTCTGTGTCTTTGCAAAGCAAGCAAATAGGTGACAAAGAAAACCCTTAAATAAGTCGAAAAAAAGAAACATAAGAAACATATATACCATAAAAACACAAAATTAGAGACTGACATAAACACAAAACACCAATAAGATTTTTTAAATGCCTTACTTTAAACAAAACAATGTGCAATAAAAAAACTACCAAAAATACCATCAAGTTGGTTTTATGTTGGCCATCCACAGCTGAACATGAGACATGCTGTTTAAATATGGTTAGTACACTCAGTGTGACCCTTTTGGAGAGATTTTTCTTTGAAAATTGGTATCAAATTGTAGATGGCTTTCTAGTTAGGCATGTGAGCCCATGTTCCTTCTCAGCACTGGAAACCCATCTGCCTTTAACCCACACAGGTCCTGTGCATGCTACCTCACTCTGTGGATTTACATATGCACCAGTCCTATTGTATCTGGAAGACACACTTTCCTGTAAGTTAACTATCTGGCTCTTACACTGTTTCTGCCTCCTCTTCTGCAGGGTTCTCTAAGCTCCAGAGGAATTTGATGAAGAGATCCCATTTAAGAATGAGTGTTACAAAAGCTCTTTCTATACATTGTGGTGAGTTACTATCTACTACAAGAGGTAATTTCATTGATGTTGGCTAAGTAAATCCCTGAGCTATAGAGATAATGTGTCATTAGAAGTCAATTTATTGCTATATTCCTTTAGCAAACCAATAACATTTGCTTTTTGCCCCATGCTTGTCTAATGTAAGTTTCACAGTCACGCAAGTAGTGTTAGGTATAGGTTCCATCTTGTAGAGTGGGCCTTAAATCCAGAGAGTGTTTAGTTGCCCCCACAACAGTTGTGCCAGCATCTCTCAGGCAGGTCACTATTGTAGACTGTACAGTCTGTAGCTGGATTGTGTGTTATCCTTCTCCAGTTTTTTGCACAGTACCTTCTAGTACCATGAACACTAGTCAGTAGGGGTAAAGGCTCTACCTAGGCACCAGCTCAACTTCATATTCAGGGAGATAGCTAAATGTTGCCTTCATCAATAGGGCTTTAGCATGTGGTCTTGGAAATAGTCAGAAATGTTTAGAGGTCCCTATATAGTGCCATCGGACAACGACTCAACTATATGTAACTCATTCCTGACACTGGGGGTTTTACTTGGTGAGAAAAGGTGTCTAGTTGAAGCATTATCTGCCCCACATTATTTTGTGATTCCAGTTAGATTTGTTTCATATATGTATGTATTTTGGAATCTTTCTACAACAGTATATTTCCACAGACTCCTCAAATGCTCCATAGAGATGGCTGTCCCTTCCCATATTCCTTTTCATACAATTCTTTATCCACTTAATTCTCCTGTTACAGTCTCTCTCTGCCTCTCCATAACTATATATTCTCTATTCAATTCCCTGAGGAATCTTCTTTCTCACCAGTCCCTCACTTAATACCTAATGTCTGTTTTATATGGGTTGTAGCGTGTCTATTAAAGGCTTAAAAGCTAACAACCACATGTAAGAAAAAACATAAAATATTTATATCTTAGGGTATGGGTTACTTCATTCAGAATGAGTTTTTTACTTTCATCTATTTACCTGAAATTTTTATAATTTAATTTTTTAAGAGCAGAGTAGCATTTTATTGCATAAATGTAACTACATTTCTATTATCCATTCATCAATTAATAGCCTTCTAGGCTGTTTCCAATTGCTGGCTATTATAAACAGAGCAGAAAAAACAAGAGTAAGAAAGTATCTCTGTAGTAGAATATAGTGTCCCTTGGGTATATGCCCCTAGATCTTGGGGTAAATATTTCCCCACTTCCTCAGGAATTGCCACACTATTTTTTTAGTGACCATGTAAGTTTCCATTCTTACCAGCAATGATTAAGTGTTCCTCATTTTTTTTTGCATCCTCACCAGCATGAACTTGCCTTTGTTCTGTTGATATTTGGCCATTCTTATTGGCTCCATTAAAATTCATGGTATTGGTCTTTACTTCTTTTCTTTGTACAGGAACAAAGAGACACATTTGCTACTTTAACAGTCCTAAAGCAGATTCTGAGAATACCTTCAACAGCATGCCCATTTGACCAAGCCAAGCAACCAGAACTTCATTGTTCTTTTTGGTGTAGTTTAGGCAACTATCATTGGGCATTAACGCCGTTATTTTCTTGCTGTCCTTGATAAGCTAGACCCAGACATATTTAGTGATAGTAGAAATGTTTTAATGAGAAACATTGAAAGAAATATGTTTGTCAAAAAAATAGGCAACAATATTAACTGTGTAATTTAAGTTGGATAAGAATTGAAAACTTTGGCTCATAAGGTTCATGAACTTCACCACTATCCATCTAGCTTTATGGGCGTATGCATTTTGTGGGCACATCATTGGTTCTTGGGCATGATTTCTCCTTTTTAAAGGCTGGTGCTGGGCTCCTACTTCTGAGTACCCATATCTGAATTTTAAAGAAAGGGTCATGAACAGTGAATCACACAAACAGGAGGTTTGACACATCTGTTCATGTCTCAGAGTATTTTTTTCTAAAGTTAAAAAAAATACTTTTTAAAGTGTTCTATACAATCCAGATAATGGTCTACAATAACTATACTTCTGGCTTCAAATGAATGAACTTATTAATAATGTATAAAGCAAGAGTAAAAGAACAAATGGTGGATATCAGATAGAAGCATATAACAGATATCAAATATGAGCAAATCAGACATGTATAACATTTGGTCCAGACAACTGGAGTAGTCGTATTGAAAGAACCAACAAGAGTAACACTCTCAAGTTAAAACAAACAAGCACCCACCAGAAATTGACTGGAGAGGTTGAGGCTGTCAGCTGTGATCCTCTGGCCTACCATCCCTAAACAGGTATGGGGTCTATAGCCGTCCTTCCTTCCATTGTTGTCACAGATAGAAAGGTAGGTAAAACAAGGTGAGGGAGGGAGAAAAGGAGGGAGGAATGGATGGATGGTAAATGGATGGATGGATAGAGAGATGGGTGAATGGATGGAAGGATGGATGAGCGGGAAGATAGATATTCTAAATACATAAATAAATCTGCTCAATCCATACAATGTTATTTATGTATACATTATTTTAGGGTTAAACATTTGGTATCCGATAACTTGCTCTTTCTGAGGGAAGGCTATTTTATACTGTGGAATAATTAAGTGTCTATTAGAGATGATTCATCTTTTATCTGGACATTGTATAAAGGCACAATGTTTTTAACACTCTTGGATAATTACTGTTTTCTGTTCTCCTTCTTATAGGAGCAAGGAGCCAGCCTATCCCCAGACAATGTCCTTGGGAATCACTTTGAGACAGGTTTGCATCTGAAATGGAGAGAAGACTACCCAATTCCAGAACCAGCTTCTCACTAAGCTTAGACAGCACATTAAATCAGCATTATATTGTATATTAGTAAGTAAAGTGATGTCTTTAGTTATTAAAATGCTTATTACAAAGACAATGTAAATGAAGAATTTTTAAATTAGATGAATAAAGTCCAATGCTACATTGTACATAGTGGCTTGAATTTGAGACATCCTCACAGACTCATATTCTGAGCATTTGGTCCCCAGAGGGTGCTGCTGCTTGAGAAGTGGGGCCTGGCTTGGTCACTAAGGCTAGGCCTGTGATGGTTGCTAGCCAGGTCTCTACTTCTGGAGGCATCCTGTTGGGCCAAGATGCAAGGAGGCTCTGTCATGCAGTCATGCATCAAATGCTCCACTATATCTTCTATACTCAATGACAGAACACAGTGCCTCTGAAACCATGAGTCTAAACAAGTACTTTCTCCCTTAAGTTGGATGAGATTCTGTCACGTGATGAGAAAAGTAGCCAAGACATGTATATAACAGAGGTCACAGTAACATAAAGAAATGGTGTCTGCGGTAATTCTAGAAGGAAAAGTAAGAGTGCTGTTGAAAGGGTTATGGTAACTTAGAGTTTCTTATTCTCCAAATTCTCTGATTCATAGTTTGAGCTCTTCCTCTCCCTTTTCCTCCCCTCCCCCTCTCTCTGTGTGATCTGCATGTGTGTATGTATGTATGTATGTATGTATGTATGTGTGATATATCTGTGTATGTGTAATGTGTGTATGTGTGACACACAGCAAGCAGTGGGCAGAGTCCAATGTGTTGCTCCCATGTGGACCCCTCCAGTATCCTTTTGTCCTCTTTTCCCTTTCATACCGCATCAGTGTGGGTGCTATCTTGTTAAAACTAAAGGATGGTAAAGGATGGGGTTGCCTAAGTTTATCCTTTCTCTAACCAATGTCATAACAGCATGGCTTAATCTTAACTTTTCAGACCTCTCAAATTGCAGGTTTCTATCTTTCTTTCTTTCATGTCAATCTTACAGAATAGCTCTTTCTTTCCCAATAGATATTAATTAAAAATAAAGCATTATATTTAATCCTTTGCCAAAGGATGTGGAAAGTCTCCTTGTGAGGCTGATGCTAACCCTCAGCTGAAACAAAGTAGGCATAGTTTAAGTACTGCAAGACTGATAAGCTGGCTAACACCCCATTCCTTTCAGGTTCCCAAACCTGTACTCATTCTTACTCAGGGGTGGAATAATAGTTTCTGCTCTTCCTTCTTTTAATTCCATAGAATCACAAACCCTGTGCTGTTCGGTGATTTAGCAAAGTAAGCAATTGCACAAGATACTTCCTGTTTTCCCCTCAGTAGATATGTGGATGAATGGCCTTAGTTTTTTATGCTTTCAAAAAGTTGATTAAACTCCCACTGCTTTGTAGGGTAACTGGCTATTTCCTGCAGCCTCCCTCCGGAACTCTAGCTGGGCAGCAATGTTCCTCGGCTGCCTTTGCTTCCACATAGCCGAAGTGTCTAAGACACATTCCTGCAAACATAAATTTAAAAATAGATGGAAGGGATGCACGGAGGTTTTGTTAAGCATCTATGCAATAGTAACCAGAACACTCCCATGACTCCAGAAAGTGCCCACTCTCAGTCAGTCCCCTCTCAGTGACAGTCTACTCTTGTTCCTATTTCTGAAAATTAGCTCCAACTTTCCTAAATTGTATATGATAGGAATTACTCAGGATTTCCAGCGTTTCCAGTATTCGGCCTTTCAGCTATATGTTTTATAAATGGATTTGTATTTTTGCATGCACACACACTCCATTCTCCATACACCCAAAAGTTTCCATTGATGAGCAGGAAGGTTATGGCCAATGCAGTGATGGGCAGGGATTCGGGAAGTACTCTGGAACAGTTTTCTCACCATTTCTCTTCATTTCTATTACCTGAATACTTAGGAGTGAGCGTTACAGGAACCTAGCATGCCTATCCTGTGAAAGACTCTATCAGCCGCTGACAGAGACAGATGCAGATACCCATAGACAAACATTGGACAGAGGTCAGGGACCCCTAAGGAAGAGTTAGGAGAAGGATTGAAGGAGCTGAAGGGGTTGGCAACTGCATAGGAAAACCAACAGTTTCAAATAATCTGAACCCCTGGGAGCTCCCAGAGACTGAGCCACCAACCAAAGAGCACACATGGGCTGATACGAGGCCCCAGCACATATGTAGCAGAGGTCTGCCTTGTCTGACCTCAGTGGCTGAGGATTGACTAGTCAATGGAGACATGATACCCGAGGGTAGGGGGATACTTCTGGTGGGGAGAACTCCCTCTCAGAAACAAAGGGGAGAGAGGATTGAAGGAAGAACTCTTCAAAGGAGAACCAAGAGAGGGGCAACATTTGATATGTAAATAATTTTTTAATTAAATTTAAAAAATACTTAGGAGTGAAGTTTCTGGGTATTTTTTGTTTAAAAAGATTGTCCACGGAGAACTTCCAATGTGGTTGTCTCATTTTGTGCTGATTTTTATTATTGATTAAGTCTTGCACAACACAAGCTGGCCATTAACTCAAAATTGATCCCTTGGTGCCAGCTTCATGCTGCCATACCCCGCTCCGATTTTTCTCTTTCCTGACAGCATCAGGGGCTCTCTCTTTGCTACCTGCCTTCACCAAGGTGCTGCCTGAATCTTCGTTTTAGCTATTCGGTGGATCTCTAGCGATAAGTCATAGTGGCTTCAATTTGCATTCTCTTTGTGACAGTTACACTGAGCCCACTTTAATATACCTTCCAGTATCTTTCCCTGTAAAATGTTGAAGATTGCTTCCAATTTTATTGGCTTATCTTCACACTTGTGGGGAGGGTTGTTATGCATATGCTGCAATATTTTTCTCAACCTGTATTGTTTCTTGGTCCCCTTACCGGTATCTTCTGATATTCAGCATTTTCTATTTGTTTTGAGTTTTATCATCATCATCCATCTTTCCTCGAAGTCCAGTTGCTATCCCCTGCCCATTCCTCCCTCTAATAGTTTCCCACACCATTTCTCCTCCCCTGTCTCCAAAAGAATGTTCATACACCCCCGTACACTCACACACCCCACAAGACCTCTCAACTTTCACTGGGGCCAGTCCAGGCAGGCCTATGCAGTGTCTGTGTCAGGGGCCTTGGACCAGCCAGTGTATGCTGCCTGGCTGGTGGTTCAGTGTCCGAGAGATCATGAGGGTCCAGGTTTATTAAGACTGCTGATCTTTCCATGGGGTCCCCCTCCTCCTTAAACTCTTCCAGCCTTTCCCCAGTTCAACCACAGAGGTCTCTGACTTTAGACCATTGGCTGGTTGCAAGTATCTGTCTTTGTCTCAGTCAGCTGATTATTGGGCCTCTTGGAGAGCAGCCATGCTAGGCTCCCATCTGTAAGCACACCACAACATCAGTAATAGTGTCAGGCCCTGGAGCTGACCCCTGAGATAGGTCCATATTAGGGCCAGTCAATGGACCTTGTTCCCTCTGTCTCCTCTCCATTTTTGACCCTACAATTCTTCCAGACAGGAACAATCCCAGGACAGAGTGGCTCACTGTGGGATGGCAACTCCATCTTTCTACCTGATGTCCTGTCTTTCTACTGGAGGTAGACTCCTCTTCTCCCTAATGTTGAGCATTTCATACAAGATCCCTCCCTTTTGAGTCTTGAGAGTCTTTCACCTCCTAGGTCTCTGGTACATTCTAGAAGGTCTGGTCTAACTGGCAGTTGGTATGAAGAAAAATGAAAATAGATCTATAGTTGTCACCTTGCACAAAACTCAAGTCCAAGTGGATGAAGAACCTCAACATAAAACCAAATGCACTAAATCTAATAGAAAAGAAATTGGGAAAGAGCCTTGAACTCATGGGCATGGGTGGAAATTTCCTAAATATAACTCTAATGGATCAGGCTCTAAGATCAAGAATTGATAAATGAGGCCTCATGAAACTGAAAAGCTCTGTAAGGCAAAGAACATAGCCAATAGGACAAATCATCAACCCACAGATTAGGAAAAAAACTTTCCTAACTCCATATCTGATAGAGGGTTAATATTCAAATATTCAAAATATAGAACTCAAGAAGCTAACCTCCAAAAAAAAAACCCACCCAATCTAAAAATGGGGTATAAAACTAAACAGAGAATCCATAACAGAAGAATCTCAAATAGCTGAGAAGCACTTAAAGAAATCTTCAAAGTCCTTAGTCATCAGGGAAATGAAAATGAAAATGACCCTGAGATTGATTCTACGTTATACCAATCAGAATGGTTTAGACCAAAAACTCGGGTGACAGCACATGGTGGTGACTTTGTGGAAAAAGTGGAACTCTCTCCCATTGCCACTGGGATAGCAAACTGGTAAAAACCACTCTGAAAACCAATCTGGAGCTTCTTCACATAATTGGAAATAGATGTACCTGAAGACCCAACGATACCACTCCTGGGCATATATCCAAAAGATGCCCTCCTATGCCACAAGGGCAAATGCTCCACTATGTTCATAGAGACTTTATTTGTGATAGTCAGAAGCTGGAAACAACCCATATGCCCTACATGGAAGAATGGATACAAAAAAATGTTGTTCATTTACACAATGCAAACTCCTGGGTTATTAAGAACAAAGTCATTCTGAGTTTTGCAAGCAAATGGATGAAACTAGAAAATATCCTCAGCGAGGTATCTCAGATCCAAAAGGACATGCATGGTATGTACTCACTAATAAGTGGACAGGAGCCAAAAAAAAAAAGCATAGAATACCCAGAACCTAATCCATGGAACTCAAGATTAACAAGCATTTTCCATATTTTTTTTTTTTTGAAAACCAGTTTTTCTAGTTTCTTCTGTTGCTATGGAAATAAAACCATCCTGACCAAAAAAAAAAAAAAAAAACAACTTAAGAGAGAAAAGATTTATTTCATCAAAAAGGTTGCGAAGAACTTAGGGTAGAAACACAAAGCAGGAACCTAAAGTCGTGTTTTTTTGCTATTTCTCTGGTCATGCAACTCACTTCACAGCCAAGCAGTAGAGCAGAATGTATAAAAGATTGTGCCTTGCTGTCTCCTTTGAGGCTCAGCTTACCTAGCTGCCTTATACACTCCAGGACCACTGTCCAGGGGATGGTGCTGCCCACAGTGGGTTGGACCCTTCTGTATCAATTAGCAATCAAGACAATTCTTCACAGTCTGAGGGACCAATCTGATCTTGGCATTCCCTCAGTTGAAACTCCCTTTTCAGGTAATTCTGGGCTGTGTCAAGGTGGTAATTAATGCAAACTAGGGCACCAGAATGTCAGTTTTGACTAAAATTCTTATGTATTACCTAAGAATGTGCCTGCTGAGATACCACGAAGATATTTTCCTTCTTTTTCCTCAAGCTTTACAAGTTCATGTGCAAGATCAAGGCCCAGAGCCTCTCTAGATTTGTTGCACATAGAGTTTGAGAGGTGACTGGAGGATTCTCTTCCCTCTTCTATACTTTTATCCTAGAAAGTAATAAAAAGGTAATCACTGACACTTGGAACCAAGTGATGCCTTGTTGTTGGTAAGTTTGTGGGCTATTCAATTCCATCCCAGGCCTTTCCTTGATGAACCAGTTATGGCACTCACAAATATCCCAGACATTGCCAACTGCCTTCTGAGGTCAAAGTTGCCCCTCATGACAACCAGCTTTCTTCAAATTACAGTTCCAAGAGCATGCTGCCACTGTGGGATTATGGAAAATGCTTTCTATCACTCACTCTTGTGTGTCTCCATCTCTCCTCTGAATTTTCGATACTATTCACATGCCCCATGAAGATTATTTGTATAAATATCATAGTATGCTAGCTTTATAGCAACACAGGTAGTTAAGTATTTGACATTTACAACAATGAAGATCTAATTCTAAAAGCTTTTTTAATGTTAATTTATTGTAGCTATAGATTTCTTGGTATTTCCTATAAACTAAATAATGTTCTTTATAACCAGTGATAAAATTATTTCTTCCCTTCCAACCCACATGCCTTTTCGTCTTGCCTTATTTCATTGAGTAGGAACTGTGGTCAAATACTATGAAGTAAACACCGTTGTTCTGGTTCTTCCCCAGCCCCAGAGAGGAGACACTCAGTATATCAGCAGTATGTATATTTTCTATGGAATTTTTAAAAATGCTTATTATGAAAGAGAATAATTCTTTTTTATTCCCAGACTCCTGGGAAACGGGAATTGGGAATGACAGTGCTTACATGACATTTTCCATCTATTATTCTCCGCACACCTGTTCTAGACAGTGTGTGCTTAAACCTTGCCTTTTTATATATAATCTGATCATTCCTTTCTTTAGAGAATGTGGTCCATTTAAATTTTGCATAACTGTTGACACGGTGGGTCTAAACTGAATCTGATTTCCACTTGTCCACTCTGATCTTTGTGTACTTTCTGTCAGTTAATTTAACTTTGGCATTCCATTTTGTTTTGACAATCATCTTTCCATTTTACGCTCTTAGTATGCACTTCAGGAATGATTATGACATACCATTTAATTATTATGTGTTGTCACACACATTTAAATCTTTATTTCAAATCAGTTACACAGATCCCATGTCTGTAGTCTGCTCCAGTGAGGCAGACGTCTGGCTTCTCCCTGGCTTCAGCCTGCATTCACCACAGTCTAGAACACAGATTAAGGCTCACGGATGGAGTCAGTATGGGCCTCATACTCCAGCCTCCCTTATCACAGGTCACAGTTCTCTCTGCCTCGTCCCTAGAATCTCTCATTTGCATTGTATCCATAGTCTAGTTGCCTGTGTTGCTGGGGTAAATCTAGAACCAGTGCCCCAGTGATGACTAAACACAAAATTCTCCATAGTTTTTCTGTTTTGTTTTGAAGATTATAGCATAATTACATCACTTCTCTCCCTTCCCTCGTTCCAAACTCTCCTATACACCCATAAACTCTCATCATTGCTTTTTAAATTAACAAATCTTGCTAGAATTTGAGCTATTTGAAGAGCCAACCTTTCTAATCATCTCTATCCACACAACCTCTTACATGAGCTTGTGCTCATTATGTGACCCATTTCTTAGGAGAAAAAAAAACAAGATTTTTAGCCCCAAACTTTCATCAAACTCATTAGAAAATTTACATTTTCTCTTACTTTCAGAGTAAAAAAAGGGAGGGGTAAAAAAAATCAAAAGAATGCAGGCACTTTTCTGATTAGAAAAAAAAAATAGACACTGAAGGATCCTGTCTGACCTCCAACTGTCCCCTCTGAGCTGTGCTTGCACTGGGCTTTTCTCTGCTGTCCAGTACACGCTCGTCCCTAAGCACTGCGCTCGAGCACAGAAGAACCAGTTAGCACAGTAAGTGCATCGCTTTTTTTCTTTGAATGATAGCATCTTTTTCTTACATAATTCATTGTTCCCCTCCCTGCTGTTAATAAGAAAAAAAGAAGAAAGGAAGAGTAAAGGGAGGTGAAAAGCTTATGTTTAAAAGAAAACGGCCTCTATGCCATGATAAATTAGCCTTTGGAAGCTCGAGGCCCTCTGAGGTTATTTCATATATTATGTTCCCAGACAACTTTGCTAGGTTCACCTGAAGGGCACAGGGGAGATAATTAGCATGTCTTGGTTCTAGCTCTAGTTTCACCAGCTGGCTGTGAGAACAGTGGAGATTTCATCTAACATCTTCAGTGTCCTGATTGCATCATCTACTAATGATGTGGTTAGATAAATACAGTATTTAACATTTGTTAAATTTTTCCTATGTGTCAGATAACCCACAAAGAACATACATAATGCTGATTAATCATCCCAAGTTTATGATAAAGGTTTTGGTATTAGTCATTATCACATGACATGCTTAAAAAACAGCAGCCTACCATTGTTTTGTGATTCTTAAATTATATTTGTGGGGTGGTGTGTGTGTGTGTGTGTCTCTCTCTGTGTGTGTGTGTGTGTGTGTGTGTGTGTGTGTGTGTGTGTGTGTGTATGTGTGTTATATAACTGTTTCCTCCAAGACTAAAACATTCCATGCTAAAACTGAAGTTCTTTAAGCATGGATGAAAACAACTCAGAATACATGTAGGAAGTTCCTAAAACTGAGCAGATTTACATCTGTGCCAAAGTCGGCAAAAAAAAAAAAAAAAAAAAAAAAAAAAAAAGTGAGAGTCATTCTTAGATAAGCCAAGCTGCCAAGAAGACTCAGAAAGTACCAGCTGCCTGGAAGAAACAGAGACCAGCCAGATGCCTGGAAGAGGTTTAGAACATCTGAGTCACTTGGAAGGAATATTCTCCAACCTGCTGAGCTGCCAAGGGGGCTGTGCAGTGTGCTCCAGGTTTCAGATTTTGTTACCCATGCTGATGTGAGCTTTGATGCTGCTGCTGTCTTTGAAACATTTCTGTTCTGTAAGTGATCCCTCACTTATATTCCTGTAAACTCAGTAAAACTCATTGGTTTTCCAAGTTGGATCTTACTGGTAGCTGTCCTTTGTCTCTTATGAGTGACGTATCTGGGGTAAGTAGATGTGTGTTACATCTTCCCAGAAAAAGTTTTGTCATAAAACAGTGTGTGTGTGTGTGTGTGTGTGTGTGTGTGTGTGTGTGTGTGTGTGTGTAAGATCATGCTACATGCATGCTGCTATTCCTGGAAGCCAGAAAGGGGGATTACATCCTGTGAAACTAGAGTTACAGATAGTTGGGAACTGCCTAATACCAGTGCGGGTTACTGAACCCAGATCCTTTGGAAGAGAAGCAAGTGTTCTTAAGCTACTGAGAAATCTCTATAGCCTCATTGGTTTTGGTTTGTTTGTTTGGTTGGTTGGTTGGTTGGTTGGTTGGTTGGTTGGTTGTTTGGTTGGTTGGTTGGTTGGCTGGTTGGTTTTTTGTGATTACAGCCAAGGCTGTCCTGACTTACTATTTAACCCAAGTTGAACTCAAAATCGTGGCAATTTTTCTGCCTCCGTCTTCTAGGTATAGGAGTTACAGATATGAGATAAAATCTATTGCTTAGTTTGCAAACTGTAATAATCTCTTCAAAATTGTATGTGGAAGACACAGCATTGGGTTTGTACCTGTCTGATTTTATGGGCTATTCTAATAAGCTGCACAACTGCAGGTAAGAATATGACTGGTAGTTTAGATGATAGTGTCCACATAAGTCTTGGGCATTTGAATACATAACTTCCAATTGGTGACTGTTTGGAGGAAATTAGGAGGTATGACCTTGCTAGAGGAAGTTGTCACTGGGGTAAAGGCTGAGGATCCAAGACTCCCCATTTTGAGAATGCTTTTTCTGCTTCTTGTTTGTGAATTGAGATGTCATCTGTCAATTGTTGTTCCAGCAAACTGCTACCTGGTGCCTCTACTCCACCATAATGGTCTCTTAACCCTCTGGAACCATAAGCCCAAATAAACTGCTACTTCAATTTACCTTTGTCTTAGGTGTTTATCACAGCAATAGAAAAGTAACTAAGACAGAGGTTGGTACTAGGAAGTAGGCTATTGCTGTGCCAGGCCTTCCTATGTGGTTTATTGGAGGAATGCAGACTTTGGGACTTTGAATAAGAAAAGTAGGTGAATGATGTATGTAGAGCTTAGTGAGCCTCCTAGTAGCATCTTTGAAGATAGTAGTGCTGCGAACAATGTGCACTGTGGAAACTTAGCTCAAGCGGTTCTAAAAAGGAATAATATTAGCATTTTGGATAGAGACAATTCTTTGAGGTGTTAGTAAAGAATGTGACTACCTTCTGACCTTGTCCTAAGAATGTACCTGGAGCTAAACTGAAGAGTGATGAGCTAATTTCTTTATCAGAGATGTCAAGACAGCCTACTATTGACTCTGTCAGGTAGTTATTAGTAATCATTCTTCAGTGAAAAAATAGAAGAAAGAAATACAAAATGTACAGTTTGGAAAGGAAAAAGACACTGGCAAGATTAATATTAGAGCCTAGTATATAGGGAATCTTTTATAATCAACACTTGTCAATAAAAAAATCTTATGGCCAATGATATGAGGGTGAAACTAGAAGGTGGGACATCCAACAGGAAGAGAGAGAATTATGGGACATAGTCAGGATAGACTAAAGGAAGATTCACCCAGGAATGTTAAGAAGACAGATATATACCAGATAGTAGTTGAACTCAGGTTAGAATAAATGAACAACTCACCCTCAGAAACTTTGCGGAAAGGACATAAGAAGACTAAAAGAGAAAAGAAGTCACATAGCTGAACTCAAGTTAGAATAAAAGAGATAGTAAGTTACGAGCAAGTCAGAGAACAAGCCAAAGCTTATGCATTTATCAATAAATAATTAATCTCAGAATCGTTATGGTTGGAAAATAAGTGGCCAGGAGGAAAAACTTGATTATTTTTTACAGCCTAGGTTAGTGCTGGAAGAGAGGTTGAGGTTGTTAAGGAGAATAGTACTATTAGAAAAGAGCCAAATTAGAATAAAGGTGTTGGACTAAAGGGAAAGATGTCCTCAGGGCAAGATCACAGGAAGATAAGGAATTAACACAAGTAACTGCAGATTTAATGCCCATCCCAGGCTGGCAGCTAACCTGAAGTATCCTCCTGATGGTTCTGGCTTTAGAGTCATTAAAGACATGTTAGCAAAGATAGAGGGATCTTCCTCTGTGATTAGGGACAGCCACTAGGGCCAGGCAGTGGGTGGCAAGGAAGTACCTATATCTATGTCCTGGGAGATCAAGAGGCCATGAAAGGCCGTTTTTTAAACTGTTAACATAAAACTTCAACTGCATTGGAGACCTTAAGATGTTGGGCATGCCAGCGCCCTGTACTATCAACCAAGGAGAGCTGCACACAGCGGTGGAACAAGCCCAGGAGAAAGAAGTATGTTGATTCTGCAAAGCTGGGAGGGTAGGACACTGGGCCTGGGGCTCCAGGACTGAACTTCGCTCCGTGAGTTTCAGTCTTGCTTTGGTCTAGTATTTCCTCACTATGTAGCCGTTGCTTCCTTTTGAAGTAATACTATATATTCTGTGCCATTGTATGTTGGTAGTATGTAATGTTGCAGGTTACAATAAACAGATTGTCTTGGATATCAGAAAAAAAACTTTTAATTGTGGATATTTAAATAATGTTGAGACTGCAAAACTATGAGAACTGTTGAAGTTAGAATCAATGCATTTTGCATTTTTATTGGATAGTTTTTTATATTTCAAATGTTATCCCCTTTCCTGGTTCCCCTCTCTCCCATTCCCCTTGTCCCTGCTTCTATGAGGATACTCCCTCTCCCACCTCAAAACTTGTATTCCGTACACTGGGGAAAGGAGCTTTCACAGGACCAAGGGCTTCTCCTCCTATAGATGCCAGAAAATGGCATCCTCTGCTACCTCTGTGGCTGGAGCCATGGGTTCCCCGTGTGTACTCTTTGGTTTGTGGTTTAGTCCCTGGGAGCTCTGGAGGGATCTGGTTGATTGATATTGTTGTTCTTCCTATGAGGTTGCAAACCCCTTCAGCTCCTTTAGTCCTTTCTCTAATGCCTCCATTTGGGGACCCCGTGTTCAGTCTGGTGGTTACTGCAACCATCTTAATCTATATCAGTAAGGCTCTGGCAGATCCTCTCAGGAGACATCCATATCAGGCTCCTGTCAGCAAGCACTTCTTGGCATCATCAATAGTGACTGAGTTTCGTGGTTGCATATGGGATGGATCCCCAGGTGAGGCAGTCTCTGGGTGGTCTTTCCTAGGTATCTTCTCTACTTTTTGTCCCTGTATTTCTTCCAGTGAGTATTTTGTTTTTCATTCTAAGAAGGATATGGCCTCAAGTCAAGTCTACAGAGGATAAAACAGGTTTGAGTGAAATGTCCCCTATAAATCTTGGAAATTGAATATTTAGTCCTCAGCTGGTAACTCTTTTGGGAGATGCAGCATTTCTGGAGGAAGTGTGTTACTGGTGTCACACTAACACACTCTGTCTCTCTGTGTCTCACTGTGTGTTTGTCTGTGTGTGTGTGTGTGTGTGTGTGTGTGTGAGAGAGAGAGAGAGAGAGAGAGAGAGAGAGAGAGAGAGAGAGAGAGAGAGAGAGAGGGGTGGTGGAGGGAGGGAGAGAGAGAGACATTCATTCACTGTAGCTCTCTGCTTTCTGTTTTTAAATTTGAGATGTAAGATGTTAGCTGTTCTTGCTGCCTCCGCTCTTCTATCATGACTTCTTATCCTTTGGTACTGTAAGCCCCAGAAAAACCCAGACTTCGATAGGTTGCCTTTGTTATAATTTTTAATCACAGAAATAAAATATAATGAAGATATGTACTCTAAAAATTCTTCTCTACACTATTAAGTGTGGCATCTCTGGAAGAAAAGCAAGCTTCCATGCAACCTGGCATGACTTATAGATCCTGCTTCTGCAGATTATAACAGAAGTGTCAGTATGCCAAATTTAGTTCCCAAGCATACAAGTCATCTAACATGACATCCTGCCTCCAAGTTCACACATAGGTGAAGGGTAGTGAATGTTCATAACAGCTTGAATGACATCTGTTTAGTTAAAAAAAAGTTATCATCAATATTTCTTTGTATTCATTTGATGTATTTAAATGCTAAAATACTGTATTATAATCAATACAGTCATTTAAAATTGTGTATGTATGTATCAGCCCATAATAGCCCCAATTTTTGCACAGTCCAGATAGATTTTATTTCCAGTAAAAATTTTAACTAAAGATTGATCCTCATTCATCCATTGGCTAGTGAGTGCCCAGAACTTAGTGAATATTTAGGCATCTTGTTTGTTTAACATTGTGAAAAGATTAGACAAATATAGCAAATATCTATTCTCTTTGATATTCTGGGCAAATGAAACAAATATCCCACCCCAATAGAGTAAATGCATCAAAGATGGCATCTTAAGAAAGGATTGAGGACCACAGAAGTCACCCCACATAAGTTACATTTCAATAAGAGCTGAAGTGTGTTCAGACACTAGCCAGCAAAGAACAGAAAGCAAAGGGTTTCAGAATGAAAACGTTGTTTAAAGTCCCGAATACTATGAAAAAGAATGCAATGCTCACAATGATGAATATAGATATTCAGAAAAGCCACATTATTAGAGTAGTGAGAAATGGGTTGGGAGGTGACAGCAGGTGTCATTCTAAGTGACCTTTTGAATGTATATTTCCAGAAGGAGGATAGTGATCTGGGTAAAACAGCTGGTTCGGTATGAAATGTGATGATGTAGCGAAGTTCTTATAAAGAATGCTTATTTGATTATCAACATCAAGACCTGCAGAAGATTTTTCTCCACACTCTCATCGGGGATAGATTTTCGTTCGTGAGATAAGCTATACTCACTCAAAAGCTAAAAGTGTGTTTTATTATGTAGTCATTCTTAGCTGAGTATTAATATAGATTTATTTTACATATTTGCTAACCATTTGTATTTCTTTTATATTAATCACCTCCATTTTCAATGGGGCAATTAATTTTTTTTCTTGCCAGGTGGGTCATATGTTCTCCTGATTTGTAAACTGAGAGTATTGTTAACATTTATATTTTGTCACTCTGGTTAATGAGGAATCAACCCTGCTTGTTTATTTGATACTAATATAGCTACTTACTTCTTTTTACTGTATTTGCTGATACATATTTATCATATATATTTGTTTCACAAAATTCTTTACCAAATCATAAATTACAGAGCTTCAGCGGAGGAACAGAGAAAGCCTTTACATCACATAGTCAGCATCCTTCAGTACCATGTCTTTTGCCATCCCTACTTTACCTAAGTCTGATCTCAGAGTCCAGCAGGCCACTCAGGACTACATAGGTGGACCCTTAAGACTCTGTCTCAAAAAATAAAAGGCTCAAAATTGCTATTTGTAGATTTTTCTCTCACATTTTCATGTTCATAAATAAAACCTTAAATTACTTTTCTTTTTTTTTTTTCCTCTTAGGGTTTATCATTTCTGTTTGTTTAGAAGGGCTAAGAACTTCAAAATAGCACCGTGTCTTCATCTTGAATGAAAACTGTGGATATTTTCTAACTCAAAGCCTTTGCGAGTCACCCCTAGTAGCCTCTATTAACAAGACTTCCAAAACATAAACTTCTGCCACCGTGGAATGATTCAGGGAACCTGGTCCTGAGCTATAAGAATAGTAGTTCTTATAGCCTTGAATGCCGCAGATTAGTGTGGGCTGTGCTTCTTGCTTCCATGTAAATAAGACACCCATGACCACACCAAGAACAACATAAACAACCTAAACAAACATAGACAACATGTGAGTGATGGATGTACTGAGCCTTGAATCACATGACCCTTCCCACTGTTGTCAAGTAAGACGGTGAACTTCTTGCTCCAGAGTCACCTTGTGATGCATTTATTTATGTGCCAATGATAAAACTATAACTACTCTTTTACAGGTAAAGATACATGGCAACAGAAGAGATTTTTTTTGATTGTGGACAATTAAATTTCTTCAGAATTTTGCTATCCATGATTTCACAACATACTATCATTAAAATGAGCAGAAAACTAATTATTGGACATATTCAAGGCTCTTTGAGCAGAACTCAGAAGAAAATATTTTGACCTTTTCTTCAGATAAAATGTTCATCTCATCCGAAAGTTCTACTTAACTAGGTTTTGAGGCAGAAGCATAGTACTCAACAGCAAAGTGGAGGTGGCCATAATTTCTATCATTTATAGAAATTTATAGAACAACACAGCATAGCATAGTCAGTTCATAAAATACCTTTAGGAGACTCTGACAGACACAACAGTTCCACCTGCCTCCAAAGGGAGGGCCATTTTACACAGGCACAAAGTGGGGAATCGCAGACAGGTCTATTAATAGCCATGCAGGTGGCGCTGATTAAAGGGAAACAGTGGAAGATCATCATTTGGAAGTAATTTCACAAGTACGTGCGTGGGGTTAATCTAGTCTGGAAAGCGCTCTCCAAGAGCAATGCAAACTTTTATAATTAGGAAGTGTTTAAGATAAAAACTTAGAGCCTAATCACATTATCCTATACACAAAGCACACGGTTGTATTTTTGCATCTTAACTCCTCTCGGACTGTAGGGCATTTTTATGCATCATCCTCCAAGCATCACAGTTCATGGGAGGGGATTGCTCTTGCTTAACAAGCTGTTGTATTTTTATATGACCAATGGAAATGGTTAATCAATAAGTACTGATCAGTAATGCCTTTAATGAGAATTCATAGAAAATGAATATTTGATTATGATAGTCTTTCTCTGAGCACAGTGCACTTATTAGGATCATATTGACATAAATTCAGAGAAATCACCAGTTGGGCATGTTTGGGAAGCTGTGTCACATTGCCGCTTATTTTCAGTGTTATGTGGTCTACTTAGGTAAGAAAAGAGCAGACACTGGGTACAATGAAGTAGTCTGTGACATCTTACAATTCACTATATATATTAGCATATCTTCAAGAGTTTATAAAGCAGGGATGAGCAGGGAAGTGACTTTAAAGAGAGACAGAAAAAAAAAAACCTTCTTCATTTTGCTCTCCCATTATGAGACATTCCTGTGGAAAGTAATGTGCTCTGGCTTGGAACCAACTACCAGTAGTCACAACCTAGGGCTGTTAAAAAACTGAGACACTTAAACCTGGCCCAAAAAAGATTTGAATTGAGTAAGAAATAATGCTAGCCCACCACCTTGCAGACTGCACTGCTGACTTAAAAAGCCTCTTTTTATCTGAAAACTTTGCATGAAGCTTAAAATGTCATCATCATCATCATCATCATCATCATCATCATCATCATCATCATCATCATCATCATCATCATCATCATCTGTGTGTTTAAAGAAGTCATAGAGGAAAGATTCTCTTTAATTATTTAATGCAGTTCTAATCCACTGCATTAAAGCTGTCAATCGTTATATGGACAATTATAAGCATGTTTTGTGGTGAACCTGTGTACATATTTATGTTGGAATATACTAGAAGTAGAGATGTAGAGTTATAGGATATGTGCACATTCAATTTAGTAGATACTGCATGGGGCTGGGGAGATTGCTCAATGGGTAAAGTACTTATCACACAAGGGTGAGGAACTAAACTTTGGATCCATGAGTTCACAAAAAAAGCCAAACACTCTAGTGCAGCTAATATTATTCATGGAAACGTGACATACTCTGACTCTTTCACAGCAGACACTGATGTATTGTCATACTGTCGTCATAACTTATACTTTACTAATGGCTACTTAAGCTCTCAACCATGATTGTCATTTTGCTTAAATGAGCTTCCGGGTCATTCTCTCCTTTTTCTCTCTCCCATAAAAATGAAACTTTTCATGACAATTTCCCATATCCATAATATTCTTCAGAAATATGATTTTTAGGACATCTGTCTGACTCATTTCACTAAAGGTAACTAATTGTGTTCTAAAGTCTGTTTAAACGCATGCTGGAAGAAACAATATTGGAATTGAGATGAAACTCCTAATTTCACTAGTTTAGGTTTCTTATTAACTTGTTAAAGTTTGATGATTAATTATGTGAATATGTGTATGTGAGTTTGATCACATAAGTGCAGTGGCTACAGAAACCAGAATGTGGCAGCAGATACTCTGGAGCTGGAGGTATAGGTGGTTGTGAGCTTCCCAACATTGGTGCCAGGAACTGAACTCTAGTCCTCTGCAAAAGCAATGTGTGCTCTTTACTTCTGAATTATCTCTTCAGATCACTACATTAGTTTTGATTCATTCTTTTCCTTTTCTTTGTCTAAGTCCTGGACTTTAGATTGATTAAATTGTAGTGACTTTATCATAAGATAAATAGAAATACTATGGACCTACAGTGGTCACTACAGGAAAATGAAGGCACACACCTTGGGAGGGTTTGAGCCAGATGGGGTGAGGATCATATGATCTAGGAACAGTTTGTTTTATGTAAGACATGGAGTAATTTAGACATAAATGCTTTGATACTAGCACAGCATCTTAGAACATGAGTCTCTTGACAAATGTTTTCTCAAATCCAGAAGTACAGTTGGCCACTTGGCAAATAAATTCTTTGCAAATGGCACTATCAAAAATGCCAGACTCTGCAGACTCCACAAGGATTAATTCTGTCAGCTAATCATTGTAGGTAATTTTAATAGTGAACATAAAACTTCCCATTAGAATAGGCATAAAAGATTGCAATATTCTTAGTAAGAATATTAACTAGAGTTTAATTGTGACTTCTAAATATCTACCTAATAAAGATAATTTGTTGCCGCTATATGCCTTCTTCTTCGGACATGAGTATTACTATAATTAAATACTAGAAGTAGGCTACTATATAAAAAATAGGTTTTAGTTTGGCTTAAGGTGATGAAGTGTTCTTTCATTAAGACCATGTTCATCAAGACCATGGGCTTTGTCTTATGCCTGGTCCATGCAGCAAGACAACCTAGAGTACCACATGGTAAGGGATAAGGATCATGTGACAAGGATGAAGTGTTTACACATGCACTTGTGTCTGTCCTCACTCTGTATCTTGATAAAGCATAAAGAATTAGTCAAAAGACTTCATTCTCAGAATTTTATCTTGTTCTACAAAGTTCTCAAAGATCCTACATCTGGTTTTGATTATCTCTAGTCTATTAACACCTCAAATTAGGGTCAGTTACAAAACAGGGACCCTCATGGCATTTCACAACCATAGCTGGCCACATGTAAACAATTTAATAAATTTATTTTTTTCTGAACTAACTCTCAGTATTAAATGACCAAATATATTTTGTGCTTTTTAGGATATACATACATACATATATACATATGTACATAGATATTCATACATACATACACACATATATACACACACATAAACATATTATGCATACACACATACATATACTCAAACATGTATGCACACATGCACACAGACATACATACATATACACAAAGAGACATGCATATATGCACATACATACACACAGGTATTCTGAAACAGTTCTGGAAATTGCTACATAGACTATGGTGGCCTTGAACTCACAGAAATCCAACAAACTTTGCCTCCTAATTGCTGGACTAAATAAATTTGCCATCATGTTTGGCAGGACTTATCTTCATGTACTTATCATACAATTGCAGTGGCAGGGACAATAACTACTTATATGCCTAATATGTTAGAAAAGCTTGGAGGAGTTCTTCTTCTGGGGTTGTAGTGGAAAGAGAACATGTGACTATGCACCAGGTATAAGTCATAATTTACAAGCCGTACAAGTTAATATATGTAATCACATAACCGAAAAATAAATTAGTTCTGTGATGAAACAGGCTTTAAAATGCAAGTATTAAATTTGAGGCAAATCAGATATAAGTGTGCTTGAGTTGCTTCCTGTATGTCACAGCCTCGCTGGCTTATCTTCCCTATCCCTGTTTAAGTGGTTATGATGTTGCACCTAGCATCTGCATTTTGTTCTGTATGTTGAGGTCAGTTCAGTAACAACCTATAATCTCCAAACAGTAACAGCGGCTGCCTTCCTTCTTGTGTCCGCTTGTAGAGCTTTATGAAATTTTGGTTCACATTACTTATGGATTTATTGCACACGTGTAGGTTATTGTGGGCAAGATGTTGGAGCACCAAAGTCCATAACAACATCTCAATAGGTGATGGCTGGTCACCTGTCACCGCACCAGAAGAGGAAGATGAGGAGGAGAAGGAGGAAGAGGAGGAAGAAAGTGAAAGAGAAAGTAGCATTCAGAGCAAAGTCCCAAGTACAAACACAGCCCCTGAAAATCCCAGCCTTTCTGTGGGTTATTTTGATGATAGAGCAAAGAAAATTTCATAGTGAGTACATCTCAATATTTAATTCTAAGAGATCCCCATGGAAGAGGCATCTGGAATACTCACTAAGAAATATCTCACAAATTACAAAGGACAACACAACATGTGTCCAGATAACTTCAGGCTCTTTCCTCAGCTCACTAGCCCACCTCCTTATCTGGAGTGTTTTATCTTTCTTAGAAACAGACACATCTCTGTTTCTAATTGTTTTCTCTGACATAAATCCCATTCTCGCTGTTGCTCTGACTTCTCATTACCCCCATTCTCACTGCTGCCCCAACTAAACCAAAAGGCATGGCTTCTTCTCTGCCTCCCCTCCTGAAGCTCACTGGGGCGGGGGGAGTGTTTTTCCTGTACTCTTGTTTTTCTCTCAAACTCTAGCAAAATTGTCTTCCAGATTGTAAAAGAGAGAGGGGGGCGAGGGAGGGAGGGAAGAAAAAAAGAAAAGAGAAAGAAAGAAAGAAAGAAAGAAAGGAAAGAAAGAAAGAAAAGAAAGAAAGAAAAAGAAATAATCAACAAGACCCTTAGAGCAAAGCATCTGAGGGCTGTGACAGCCAGTGTAGATTTCTGCTGTTCCCCAGATGGTTGCTTTGCATGATACAGTTGAGCATCTGCATAGCAGTGTTTACCAGAGTCAACCCTGTGAAACTCGGCTGCGGACAACACCTGGCCATCCCACATGAACACAAGGCATCATGAGCATAGGTCAGGGTGTTGTGTGCATGCCTTTAGCCAGGAACTTTATCAACGCCCCTGTACCAGATGTTCTATAGAGATAAGGTCTTTAACATCAGGTCCTGGTGCTGATTACAATGAATTCATAATGAACAGGCCACAGGCTTCTAAATGTTGTAGACAGTGTGCAAGAAAGAAGATGGCGTGTGCTTATTAGACATAGTTTCAATGCAGTCTCCAGAACTGATTGTTGGTTTGCTGATTTCTCTCTGGGGAAATTATTAAGATTCACAAGTCTGTTTTCACATCAGAAAAAAACAGATTTATGATTATCTCAAATATTTGAGAGCTTACTAACCAACATAACTCTTGAAATAAAGTAGGAGCTATTGTATATAGCAACTGCCTCTGGGGAGGGGACATCCTTTTAAACTGAAGCAAATTAAGATACAGGGTGTTCTAAGAGGATTCAAGAATTAAAGAACTCAGAGGCTTTAGAAATCTCCTGAAACTGAACAGATTCACTAGGCTCCTCCCCATCATAGATTATGAGAATCACTCTTTTCTCTCTCTCTCTCTCTCTCTCTCTCTCTCTCTCTCTCTCTCTCTCTCTCTCTCTCTCTCTCTCTCTCTCTCTCTCTTCCAAAACTTTTTCTTTAATTGGCTATTTTATATACATTTTGAATGTTATCCCCTTTCCTGGTTGCCCTCTGCAAATCCCCTACCCATCCCCCCGGTACCCTGCTTCTATGAGGATGATGAAAATGTTCCCCACTCACCAACCCACTACCCCTCACCACCCTAGAATTCCTCTACACTGCAGAATCAAAACTTCACAGGACCAAGGGCCTCTTCTCCCACTGATGCCAGATATGGCCCCTTCAGCTTCTTCAGTCCTTCACCTAACAGCTCCATTGGTGTCCCTGTTATCAGTCCAATGGTTGGCTTTGAGCATCCCCATCTGTATTGGTCAGGACCTGACACAGCCTCTCAGGAGACATCAGTATCAGGCACCTGTCAGCAAGCACTTCTTACATCAGCATTAGTGTCTGAGTTTGGTGTCTGCATATGAAACGGATCCCCAGGTAGGGTAGTCTCTGGATAGCCTTCCCTTTAGTCTCTGTTCCACTCTTTGTTCCAGTATTTCCTTTAGACAGGAGTAATTCTGGGTTAAAATTTTGGAGATAGGTGGGTGACCCCATTCCTCAACCAGGAGCCATGCCTAACCTCTAAATATGGGCTCCACTGGTTCTCCCTTTGTTGGGCATTTCAGCTAATCTCATCTCCACTGGGTCCTGGGAGGCTCTTGCTTTACTAGCATCTGGGACTTTCTAGTTCCCCAGTCCCATATTCCCCATTGCTACACACTTCTGTTCAATTTTCCGACCCTCTGTGTATCTCCTCCAATACCCAATTCTTCCCCTCTCCCTACACATCCTCCTCTCTTCTTCCCAAGTTCCTCCTGCCCTCTACTTCCCTTGAATATTTTGTTCCCCATTCTAAGTAGGACTGAAGCATCCACTCTTTGGTCTTCCTTCTTCTTAAGCTTCATATGTTCCATGAGTTGTATCATGGGTGTTCCAAGCTCTTTGCCTGATATCCACTTATCAGTGAGTCCATACCATGTGTGTTCTTTTGTTACCTCACTCAGGATGATATTTTCGAGATCCATTCATTGGCCTGCGAATTTCATGAAGTCGCTGTTTTTAATAGCTGAGTAGCACTTCACTGTGTAAATGTACCACAAATTTCTGTATCTATTCCTCTGTTGAAGGACATCTGGCTTTTGGCTATTATAAATAAGGCTGCTATAAACATAGAGGAGCATGTGCCCTTGTTATATGTCAGAGCATATTTGGGGTATATGCCCAACAATAGTATAACTGGGTCCTCAAGTAGTACTATGTCCAATTTTTTTGAGGAACCACCAGGGTGAGCTGTCACCCATGCTAGGGTAGGCTTTGGTGATGTAACTGTCCTTAAATGATTTCTGCACCCTCGGTAACACTTCACCCACATCCCTGTAAGTAAACCCAATTAACTCAAAGGTTCTCCAATTGGGCTTTTGTGCATTTTTTAACTTTGGTCTGTCAATGGTGCCATCTCTATTTGAGTAGAAGTTTGTTCACAGATACTCACAAATAGCTTCACATGACAGGGACCCACTAAGTTTTCAAGAAGTCCTTATGCCAGCTGTAAAAATTAGGACATGGTGAAAGGCGCACCGCACTCTGCATGCTTAGAATGAGCATAGATTGATGACAAACGTGCAATTGAATCCAGTTTCATCTCATGTTTTCCAAGTGATGTTAGGAAAATTTGCTAGTCTTGCTATGCCTCAGTCTCCGTGTGTCAGAGAAGGATCAGAATAAGAGCCATCTCATTAGGCAGTTGCTACAATCTGGACAGACAATCCTTGGAAGCCCCTTTGTTCTATCAAGCACATCATATGCACTCAGCAAATATTCAGTTTCAATATGTAAATATTGTCAGACACTGTAGTGACCCTGTAATTTGTAATCATTAGTATAATTAATCTAGATAAGTGTCCAGCCCGCCAGGGCAATCTGTTTCCATATCTTATAGATAAAAACACTGGGCTTCACGCGTTCTGCATCAATGGTCATCACCACACAACTGATATATGATAATCAAAGCATGAAACATGACCTTCTGCTTCCAAATTAGTTGTATGTGCTTCCTTGTTCTTTCTCCTCTAATAACAGGAAAATTGGCCAAAATATAAAGTATTTATACCATACATCCTCTTTCCTTTGGCTGTGTTGGTTACTTCTGTACTGCTGATCAAGATGCCAGAGAGAAACATTTTCCTTCGTGACTTCAGAGGGTTGAGCTTACAACTGCTTGGCCCCATTGATTCTGAGCCTGTGCTGAGGATGATCTCATCATAGCATGTCAGAGGCTACTCCTTTTTCAGGGTTGACAGAGTGTGAGCAGGTAATTGGGGACAAGCCATGGCTTTGATAGCATAGTCCTGTGACTTACCTTCCTCAGATCAGCTTCCCATACTTCCCAGAAATGTGCCACTGGCTCTGGCCCAGTCATTCAACATACAAGGCTGTGGGACATAGCTCATATTTGACCTTTAAAGCTGACTAAAGAAAATTTAGACCCAATAAAAGAGAAGAGAAGTAGTCTGGGGAGATCTGAGTCAAGTGCTTGCCAAATAAGTGTGAGGCCCTGAGTTCAGTCCCTCAGCTCTTCATTCCACTGGACTGTTCTGCATCAACGCATCACCATCCTTAGAGCCAGTGCTCATGGCTCTTATTTTGTGTCTTTGTCCCACTTAATCCTCCATACAAGTCCTAGACATTTTGTAAAAATTATATTTTATTGAGTAATACCTGGACTTAAGAGTCTTCATTGGTTGGACTTGGCGAGATGACTCAGAGGTTCAGAGCACTGACTAAACTTCCAGAGGACCTCAATTCCCAGCACCCACATGGCAGCTCACAACTGTAATTCCAGTTCTATAGAAATCAATGCCTGGTTGTGCTCCACAGGATTCTACATGTACACATATACACAAAAACAAAAAAAAAATCAAATAACAAAAAACGTGAAACCATTTTTTAAAGGAACCTTTGTTGGTTATATAGTATCTACTTTAAAACTGACTCTGTATCCTTAGCTAACCCTCAAAGCCCCACAGCCCAGCTTCTTGTTGAACTTCATGCTACCCTCCCACACTACAACCACATTTAGCATACCAAAATTTATAAGCTTTCTCCTAACAAAAATGCCCTCCCCCAACATATCCCTTTACCTGGAAAACAACTTACCTCTTAACTCAGGTCAAATAGAATCTTCTTTATGTGGCCTTACCCAGGACTTCAGACCACGTATAGATGTTACACCAGGAAGTGGACAGGAGCAAGTCTGAGACACACCTTTTGAAGAAATAGCAAGGTAGTGATGATTCAGACAGGAAGCAGGAGCTCAGACTTGATGGAGTAGTGAAGACACATTCTCAGACTACAGAGAAGTCCTTTTAAACTCAGGCAACCCTTAAATGTACCTTAATGTTGCTAGAGTTATAAATGCCTGTTGAGATTTTTATGTCTTCAACCAGATCAGACAAATATCTATTGAAATCCCCCACTTAGAAGAGCACCAAGAATAATAGATAAATAACATTATTATTGTTATTATTGTTGTTGTTGTTTGAGCTACCCTAGTATTCTCCTGATTAGTTATTCAGTTAATATGCATTTTAAACAAATAGTGAATAAATGTAGTGCATGTTCATCATTTAAAAGCTGCCTTTTATTTGCTGAGTCTAATATTCTCTTTTTATCTTAATCTGACATGGATTGATACAGACAAAATGGGTATTTAATTTAATAATTTAGCTTAACTTAATTAATATCCTGTTTTCTTAAAAGAATATGTATTTAAGCAAAACAACGTAGGTTAGTAAACCAGAAATAGAAACTCAGGTACAAGTAAAATCTATACATGATATAATTGAAGTTTAAATTTTGCCCTCGGCATTGTTGAGCAACACAAGTCATAATAAAATTGTGCATCTTGGGATTTAAGGGACAGTTCCTTATGGTAAAAATAGGGTTAGCTAGCATGAAGAAGAAATCTAGTATGATAGATTATATAGATAGAAAGTAAACTCAGCTTCAAGTTCACAATAGTAGTTTGTGAACATCAGCACAGAATAGATCTATATGATATCTACAGAATTAGTCTTAAGTTAATACTCATTTTAATACAGCCCAAGATTCTTGGTCAGGGAGATAGATAAGTCAGTGAAGTGATTGCTAGGGACCATGAGGACTTGTGTTTGGTTACCAGAACTCATATCAAAAAGCCACTAGGATAGTACACACTTGCAATCCCAGACCTGAGGGAGCAGGAACAGAAAAAAGTCTGGGTCTCACTGGTTAGCAAGTCTAGCCTATCAGTGAGTTCCAGGATAATAAGAACCCAGCCTCATAAAAATTAAATTGGCCATCACTCAAGTAATGATTGACCCTCCTACACACACACATACACACAGACACACAGACACACACACACACACACACACACACACACAGAGGATGGAGGGAGGGAGGGGTAGAGAGAGGAGGGGATTAGGAAATTAGGTAGGTTTGATCTGGATACATGTTCATGTGCACTAATTGTCCATTTTGTGGTTTTCAAATAGATAATAAGCTTATCTCTAGGTTAAAGGTTCCTTTCACTGGCCTCGGTGTTGCTGTTGTTCCATCCGGCAGGTACCTCTTCTAACCACTACACTGGTGTCAATATGATAAAAATACTTGGAATAAACAATACAAGAAATGAAAGATTTAGTTTGGTCCATGACTTCAAGACTATCAATCCATGGTTTTTTGACTGATTGTTCTTGGCTGATGGAATATCATGGTGGCAGGAGTATTTACCAAATGAGAGTTGTTTACCCTGTAGTAGACAGAATAAAGAACAATGAAGGAGAGAGAAAGTGAGGCAGGAAAGTAGATGAGAGAAAGGGGAGAGAGGCCAGAGACAAGATGCCCTAAAGGATCCTCTCCCAATGACCTACTTCCTCTCATGACACAGCTTCCATCTCCTTGTCCTTAGCTGTGCCTCAGGAACACATTAGTCCTGGAAATGACCTGTGTAAGATTATAGTTGGGGTGGTCTGGGCAGAATATGATCATAACAACATCTCATCTCTACCATATTTACTAGACCTTAAAGTTTGTTGTTCAACTTAGACCATTGTATCCTCTCTTAAGAGAACTCTGGCAGCCAGAGATTCCAAAAACAGCCAAGACTTCTTCCACTGCACAGGTATCGATACTTGATCCCAGTGAAAATGCAACAAGGAACAGGGACAAAGATGGAGTGCAGTATAACCAAGGACGACTGGTTCAGACTGAATACATGCTAGGGTAAGGATGGAGAGGGCCGTGAAGCCTGAAGAGCAAGACTCCAGAAGAAGCATTCATCCCACATGTTCTCAAGGATTATTCCAAGGAGCTTCCCTCCTTTTCCATAGATTCTTTAATAGCCTGGAAACACACCTGGCCCCAAACAAACATTCCCTCAGAAGGATTTAGCAAATGCATACTGTTTAGCATTTTCTCTTTTTCTTTAACTACTTTCCCTAAACTGTCAGTATCTCCTAATCTTCAGCATCAGCAGAGATGGGGATTTCCATTTATGCTTCTCTCAGCAGACAAGAAGTCAATCTCTTTCCAAGACAAAGCACTTGGTTAGGAAATATCGAGAAGCATCAGAATCTCCATTTTCCTGATCCTTTTTATTATTAACAACACACACACACACACACACACACACACAAACTACACACACATATACATCACACACACATATACATCACAAATAGACCTACTACACATTCACATACATGTGAACAACACATATACACACATACCACACATAGACACATCACACAGAGATAAAAAATGTGAGAGAGACAGAGACAGAGAAGAATTTGCTTACAATCTACTGTTGGTATTTTCAGAATTCCTGTGAATTCTGATGGGTACTTGACAGCACTGAGATGTCTTTGGCTGCACAGAAAGAAATGTCAGTGTAGCTATAAAGATTAAACCAGTGTCCAGTAACCATGTAGGGTTAGTAGGACTCTTTAGAATCAAATTTAATAGTTTCTAAATTAATGGGTTTTATGATACTTTGCCGTACCTAAATTAACATATATTAAATAAATTATACAAATAATAGATAAATAAAAGATAGATGAACATAGATAGATAGATGATAATACAGATAATAGATTTACTGAATTTGCTGAACTATATTAAGTGATTTATTAAAGCTCTAATTATAATACAGCCAACTCCATAACTATTTTTGAATTAATGTGTTCACATGTCCCACAGTGTGATTTTAAATCATTAGCATATACACTTTAATACAAAATACAAATATCCAAATAATTTGTAATGATGGTCTACAAATTCATTTTCCAAAGTCTTTTGCCTAAAATCCTGGTAATTTTATAGGATTTCCAAATGTTTTTCATTTCAAAAGTTGTCCTTGAGTTTACATCACAATGAATATGTCCTTAAAAGTATGGGTTTTTGCAACAAAATTTGGGTCTAAAACAAGGACATTTCATAATGGAGCATACTATCCTGCCTCCTAAAAGATCTAGATACTGAGGGTTCCTACTGACAACTATCAACAGTTCTGGGAAGATTCTGTTGCTCTCAATAACTGCTTCTTAGAAACAAAAACATTATAATTGCCAATCAGTGGCTGATGAGAAGTCAAAGAACCAATGAACAAAATACCACAAGACCAAAAGATGATCCAAAACCTACCAATGAGTGGACAATATTCTTCCAATCTGGTGCATGCCAGGCATTTCACTGTTTGAAAATGTGTACTCCTCTTCAGTGAAAGCTGTACACTTGCCAATAACTGGTAGATGCATGTGGGTTGGTTCCTCTTTCTGTGCGGAAGGCGTCTGTAACAACATGAAGTGATGCCATTTGTAGGATGGTGTGGACCATGAATCAGTTGCTCACCAAGTGGCAGCCGAAGTACAAAGTGGGTAAAATAACATGTCAAGGAAAATCATAGGTCAGGCTCAGCATCAGCACAAGAATTAAAGTCATAAGATTTGTGACTACTAGCTTTGATTACGTGTGGCAAGAGTGTCAGACTGTAGCAATAGAAGTCAAAATTGGGTAAGAAAGTTGTCAGAATACAGTTCAAAACAAGCAGAGGTAGAATTTATGCTTATGGAAGAAGCTTCACAGAGAAGTACGAGATACCTCCCTAGATGAGATTGGATGTTCTGTGACTGTAAAATATCCAAACCAGATGTATGTGCATGCATACCATAGACAGGCAGACAGATGATAAATAGACAGACAGACAGACAGACAGACAGATAGATGGATGGATGGATAGATAGAAAGATAGATGATAGATAGATAGATAGATAGATAGATAGATAGATAGATAGATAATAGATAGACAGACAGACAGACAGACAGATAGATATGTACATAAAAATACACTTGTGTATATGTGTGTTTACAGACATAACATTAGTAAGATAAGTCTGTTTTATGGAACAGATAGAAGACACGAAACAACACACTGAAGATGCATTCAAGACAATCAATATTTTTTAAAAAGGCAATATTGAGAACCCTGAGGAATTTGACGTTATTTCCTAGAAGATTACAGAGCTCTTTGACAATGACTTTTGATCAAATGAGAAAGAAAACTTTAAAAGACAAAAGATTAAAAAGATAAAGAAAAATAGAGCCATAGAGATATCTGCAAGAATATCCATGTAGTAACACATGGCTCAGAGTATCACGAAAGTGGAGGCCAGGATGCTCAGCCAGCTGAGCAAAACAGAAAGCAGGATGTAAGAGGGGATGATGTCAGAGAATAGTGTACGTGCTGGTTCTGATTTCCCTGTCATGAGAAAAGAATTATTCTGGCTTCTGGGGAGAAGTCTGCAGAGAGAGAAACTGGAAACAGGAAGGCATGAGCATAGGTTATTTCATAGCCAGGCAGTGAGATGAGAGAACATATTGAAAGATAGGAACTCCTGTACACTACAGCAAGGTTTACCGAATCTGCAGAATATAAGAAAGAGAGGAGCCAAGGATGATCAAGTGCTTCATGCCTTACCCAGAAGAATGGGGTGGCCATTTAACTTTAGGGAAAGTAGAAACAAGAGTCTAGTTTGGGGATCTGAGTTAGGGTCTGAGCTGGGTGTCAACCATCTGAGAGGAAACGTCAAGTCAGTATGCATGTTAGCCTGAAATTCAGAAGCAAGAAAAATGTTCAAGACAAAAATGTCCTCAACAGGAGAACTTATGGAAGCAGGAAGAGTGCTGAGGGGAGGCAGGGACACCATGGAGCCTGAAGGTCAACCTCAAGCTGTGCCATTAGGAGGCCAAAACAGAGCCTATCCCAGGCACAGATTAAGGGGATATTTGAAGAAAGCAGTAATATCTATCTGTATCTGCCCAGAGGTTGAGTATGATGGGGACTGAGAACTTATTGCATCTAGTGACATAATGGATAACTACAATCTTGATTAAAGCAGCTTTGATATTGCGGGATGGACAGAAGCCAAATAAATTAGATGAGCCAGGAAAGTATGGTGGTATTAGAAGGCGAGGGATACTGCATATGGTTTAGAACAACGAAAACAAGCCATTGGAGAAAGAATAAGTTATCACTCAAATAAAATGGAACAGTCCAGGTACAGAGTTTGTGTGAAGAGAATGAGAGCTTTCCAGGCACAAATGCAAACTAAAGAATATATATGAGAATAGGAACATATAGGGGGGTCTTTTCAGGTTTCCTGTTAGCCTACAGAATTCAAAAGTAACATGATCAGTTGAGTGTAAGGAGAAAGAATGAGATTTTGTGGTTTAGTAGAGCAAGATGGTGGTTTGATAAAGGGAAAGGAGCAGGATTTACTGAGTAACTCCAGCAAATGTTCTAGTTAAAAGATGTGGTCCAGAGTTTAAGATAATACAATCAATGTCTCCCAGGCGTGATAATACTAGAAAGCTGGATCTAATCTGCATTATGGAGAATGACAGGATTCAAAATGGATGGTATCCATTCATATGGAATCACCATCACCATAATCATCTTTATCATAAACTATTCTTTATCTGTGATGTATACAATGCCAGGTTTAGCACTTAAAAAGGAATTATCTGCAGCCTTTTTAACATTATTATTATTTACTTATGTGAATGGATGCTTTACCTGGATGTATATGACACCTTGGAGGCTCTGGAACTAAAGTAATAGACAGATGTGAGCTGTCATGTGAGTGCTGAGAATTAAACACTGGTCCTACGGAAAAGTAGCCAGTGCTCTTAACCACCATCTTTTTAGCCCCACAATGGACTCTTAATGAAAAGCATTGTTATCTCCATTTCACAGGCAAGGGAATGGAGAAAGGTCTTCATTCAGTGTAGTTCAGTGACTTACAATAGCTGCATCTGTCTAGTATGCATAATAGCTGCAAAATATCAGTGAGACATTTTGAACATCTTAAATTGCTAATAATGACAGCAGTATTATTCATTTTGTCTTCTCATCCATGGACATTAGAAATAGAACAGGAGAAAAAGGACACATGACTGCCAGGGTCTGCTTTGAAAATACCTTCCCATAGACACACACACACACACACACACACAGAGAGAGAGAGAGAGAAAGAGAGAGAGAGAGAGAGAGAGAGAGAGAGAGAGAGAGAGAGAGAGAGAGAGAGAGAGAGAGAGAGAGAGAAGAGAGGGAGAGAAAGGAATATTAAGGCAGCCACGAGTTGCTAATCAAATACCTAAGGAAAAAAATTCTGTTGATATAAACTCATGAGAAAATGCAGGGCCAGTAACATGCTTTTTGTTCGTTTGCTTGTTTGTTTGATCCAAGCACAAAGAACAGCTTTAGATTTGCGAAATGTTGGTGCCTTCTCTAACCTCAAAGACTGTGCAGCTATTTCTCTTACTGACTGTAGGGATGATTTTGCCTTTGGGGTTCAAGATTCTCTGCTCTGAGTAAAAGAAAAGAAAAAAACAATTCAGAAAGACTTTGGCAGGGCAACTGTAAGAGCAAAGTCCCCTGATATCACATGGACCACAGGACCTATATTGTTCTTCATAGCACACCAAAAAGGCTTGTTCATTATTTGACACTGCCAGAAACCATGCTGTGTCCTCGACTTGATTCAAGAAAATGAAGTACTTAGATATCCATGACTGATGGGAAGGAGGAGCCCTGACTAGCATGGCTTTAGATGGAGAACAGAACAGAATAACCATTGGAGCAGCATCATTTAACCTGCAGCTCTTCTTCCTCCTGCGCCATAGATCCCAATCGGTCAAGTCCAAGCCATCAGCATTTTCACTGCCAAGCATGACCTGTTTTTACAGTTTGGAAAGCTTGCGGGTGGAACCTATGAGCAGGATAAAGTGTTTTTAATTACTCAAGAAGCCTGGAAAATCACAAAAAAAGGGATAGGAGGATAAAGACAAGGAAGAGAAAGAAAAAGTCATCCAGGTGAAAAGGAAGTATGTCAAGATTTCTTGCCATTTCAGACCAAAAAAGAAGTGGCAGTGCACCATGCTATGCAGGCCAGATAGTAAGACCACCCCTGTGTGGCATCTAGCGAAGGAAGGGCAGGGGTGGTGACAGGGCTCTAGAGTCTGACTCTTTCTAGTGCTTAGTCATGCTATATTTGAGATATTCAGGTTTGTTCCTTTCAGATAATGTCAACATGAGTCATTGTCCTTATGATTGATAAACTAGAGTCATTGAGTCCTGTCTCTGCCTCACCATACTACCTAGATGCAAAATGAAATGAATGTTTGACATGCACAAGGAAAGGGAACTATTACCAGGTACTCACTCAGGCCCCATGTCACATACTCTTATATTTTAACCATAGTAATTCTTCTCAGATCTATTATACAAATATTCCTACTTTCCTCCCTAACCCACAAAAGTCACTGAAATGAAATTCAAGGCCCCCAGCAATCTCTCATTTTTTATGTCCCTGATAATAAAACTTAATGACAAACTTCATTTCACAAAATTTGAAAAGACAATGTAATAGCTGATATAAACCCACAATATCAAAGAGATAGAACTCGGTGCTGATGCCAAAAAGTGCTTACTGGCAGGAGCCAGATATGGATGCCTCCTCAGAGGCTCTGCCAGAGTTATAGAGATACAGTTGCAGAAGCTTGCAGTGAACCATCAGACTGAACACAGGGACCCCAATGAAAGAGTGAGAGAAAGGACTGAAGGAGCTGAAAGGGTTTGCAACCCCATGGGAAGAACATTATCAACCAACCAAACCCTCCAGAACTCCCAGGGACTAAAACACCAATGAATGAGCACACATGGGACCTATGGTCCCAGATGCATATGCAACAGAGGATGGCATTGTCTGCTGTCAATGGGAGAAGAGGCCTTTGGTCCAATGAAGGCATGTTTTCACAGTGTAGGGGAATACCAAGGCGCTGAGGTGGAGAGGGTGGTTGGGAGAGGAAGCACCTTCATGGAAGTATGTTGAGGAGGGAATGGAGTTAGGAAAAGGGGGGTTACATTTGAAATGTAACTACAGAGAATATCCAATAAAAATTAATTTAAAAAGTGATAGAACTTGGAATACTAAAATTCTAAAATAAGTTTTTAATTCTCCCCCCTCTCTGTCTGTCTGTCTGTCTGTCTGTCTGTCTCTCTCTCTCTCTCTCTCTCTCTCTATCTATCTATCTATCTATCTATCTCTATCTCTCTCTCTCTCTCTCTCTCTCTCTCTCTCTCTCTCACACACACACACACACACACACACACACACATCAAAACAATATCTAATAATTTTCATTACCTGCAAAAATAGCAAATTTTCAGTTAGCAAGAGTCTATATTTTCTTGCTCAAAATAAACTATATTATCAGCCCATCAAACCCTTCAAACAATTTCATCAAATGCCATCAAAATACTCTTCAACAGCTTTGTAACAAGCGCAAAGAATTTTGGCATGACACGAAGCTTGTAAAATAACAATTACTTAATTATTAAGGTCTTAATGACCTCATTAGCATGCATGCTTGTATGGCGTACAAAGGGAAACTGAACACTAACAAATGCAAAACACATTTTCTACTTACGCTAGAAAAAATAGGTGCTATCATGCAAATATGAACTAAAGAGCCAGAAGATAAATCTGAATGGAACCTGAATGGGTAGATCACTTGGGGTTCAATCTGAATGTGTGGACACCCCAGAAGGGGTGGGGAAATGACAGCAAAGATGCAAGATGTGTCAGGATGCCCAGGGGCTGTCTGGGGCAGGTATGGTGACCCTGCTAGGCTCTGCCCAGCCTCTTGCCAGGTGTCAGCCTGTTCCTGGCATTTGTTTGGAATTTTCACATATTTAAAATTATTTTTTCATAATGAATTTTGATAGTGAGTGAGTTTTTTCATATTGTAAGTAATGATAGTGAATATTTATGTTAAGAGGGTTAGAGACAAGATTGCACATGTTTACATGTGTATATATAGAGAGTGATATAGATGTGCACACATGTACATACACATATACTCATTTACGTACACATATACACTGTTATAGTATATACATTCATACACACACATACACTGCTAGGTACACATACACTGATATATACATGGATTCCTGGATATATTACAAGAGAAATTATTTTCAGGGATTAGTACATGGGATTAAACATGGGACCTTGTGCATGCTAGTCAAACACTCCACCACTGACATACATTCTCAACCAAAATCACTTTTCTCTTTTCTATTTACTGACAGAAGTTTCTATTTTAAAAGATGAAGAGTCCCATAAGAAAATTAATAAATTATCATGATGCTATCATTATTCACTTAAGTTGTTCAAATTTGTCCATTATTAAATATTTCATGTAAATATTACAAAAAATTTGTAATTATTTTAAAAGTTTTGAGGACCTGAAGATATGTCTCCACTATTAAGAGCATAAACTGCTCTTGCAGAAGACCCAGGATCAATCCCCATCACCCACCTTGGGCTGTCCATCATTGCCTGTAACTCTACACCTGTAACTCCAATGACAGGGCATCCAACACCCTCATCTGGTAGCCATGGGCTCTTGCACACACATATCGACACACACATAAATAAAACCAGTATTTTTAAGTTTGGAACTAGAAATGGAAGGTTCCTGAGTTTAATCATGTCAAAACACTTTATTTATTTTTGACACTCTCTTGAAAAAATAGTCTGATAAAAAAAATGTAGTCTCTGCAATGTCAGAAAAAGATTCATCTCAAAACCTTCTCCAAAATGAACATTATCTTCAAGTAAATAGTTAATACAATTTCTCCAATTTGGTGACAGTGTTACTTACATTTAAGTAAACATTTCATGCCTTTCATTACTATTTTTTCCTGCCTCCTACTCTCTGAGACAGACTCATGTTTCCCAGGCTGACCACTCACTCACTGTGCAGCAGAAAATGACCCAAAGTTCCCAATCTTGCTTCCCTCTTCTCCCAAATGTTGGGATTATGGGTATATACCACCACACTCAGTTCATGAAGTCCTGGTGATGGAACCCAGTATTTCCAGTACACAAGCAGGCAGTATACCAACTGATCTATATCTCCACCCATTTTTAATAACTTACTTACTGATTACTTCTGAATGTTATGAATTTCCTGATCATGTATTTATCATGTTCCAATTAGGATTTTAGAGCTCTTGTTCATAGAAAGTATTTGCATTAATTATAACTATTCATCATTATTTATATCATGAGTTGCTTTTCCTTTGCAGTTTGGGGTCTTCCCAAGGTTGAACTATATCCCCATTTGCTCAACTGAACTTATTCCATTAGGAGTATTAGATGGTATCAAGTGAAGCCAATCCATCTACAGTAGAGACTATCGGACATATACTAACCACCTACCAGTTTATAAAAATTATAAACATTTTACTGCACATCTTCAACTCCTCCAGACCAGCCTCACTATACATGGAGTATAAGAGACTGGCCAGCTGGTCACTTCCACTCAGAAGCAGTCAGACATTGCAGGTCATACGAGTTGAGCAAAGAGTGTGGTGGGGCTGGTCACATCAGTCTCCTCCCTTGTTCAGGCATGAAGTGCATGATGGGTGATTCCCAGCGTCTCCTTGGCTCTCTTCACTGTCACTTTATAGAACTGGCATTGCAGGTACCTAGAAGTAAATTTTCGTTAGGCAGACTAAAAGGTTTTTCGCTTTTTCTGAGTACTGGGTTCCTTATTTTGTGAAATGGATGCACGTAAGATTGTCTTAATTACTTACTCTTGGAAAGGACATTGGTGCTCCATACACAGCTGTGGAGGCGGATGCTTCAGCCAACATTTACTAGGTTGAAATGTGCTCAGCCCGTTGTTCCGCTCAGTCTGTCGTACAGCATTGAGGAAACAGCAGTGATGAGGGAATTCTCTGTTTGCTAGGCTCTCACAGCCTTTGTGGAGGACGGAGATCTGTAGAGAAGCAATTATAAATTCCTTCCAGGTGATGCTGACACTCCAGAAAATCACTGTGGGATCACCATCACACCAAGGTAACAAGAGCTTCATTTGTAGCTGACATATCAGAGGCCAGAAGCAAAAGCACAGATTCCCTAGCCTTGGAACGCCTCTTGGTGTTGCAAGAGCAAGCCACAGAGCTGGAAGGTGAGAAGCAGCCAGGTAGCTTCAAGCACAGGAAGTAGCCAAGCAACTCCAGAATTGACTTCTTAAATCCCTTAAAATTGCAAGGTATAGTGGCTCACTTCTTTACGATATTCTGGTTTTGTTTTTTACACGTATGGGTATCTTGTCTGCATGTATGTCTGTGAACTACAGGCATGCCTGGTGTCCAAGGAGGCTGGAAAACATTGGATTCCCTGAAGTTGTAGATAGTCTTGAGCTGCCCATATGGTTGCTTGAGATGGAACCCGAGTCCTCTGGACAAACAGTCAGTGCTCTTAACTTCCGGTTCATTATTCCAGCCCCATCATTATTTTTTTAATAATTGTAATTGAATTTTTGTCTTCACATTTATTCTTAAAGTATCTTGTCATCAAATTATGCTTAGCGACCATCATACAGAATTTCTACAAAGGTGGGAGCTGTGTAAGAAAATTAAAATAGGTAAAACTAGTCTCTTGTGTTCTTCTGCCTCTACTTAACAGGAAATAAAAGCATAAAAATTGTTGACCAAAGGGGAATCGAGAGAATGTCTGTGTGCCAGTGGGAAGGGTAGACGTGTTGTTCCTCAGGTATCTCCCACCATTATTTTGAGACAGGATTTCTCACTGGCCTGGAATTCACCAGGTAAGCTGGCTTACTGGCTAGAACATTCCAGAGTTCTTCCTGTCTTTAACTACTTACTCCGTACTGAGATTATAAATGCCCAAAAATTCATCCCATAAAGGAATCCCTCTGATGGGAGGTGCTTGGCCCTGAGTAAATGTGCGTTATTGATTGGAACTCCGGTCATCTGAGACCCGTGAGTATTGACAGGCCCTTCCTTGGGTCAGGCTCAGGGAGGTGACAGCTTTCCTTTGGTCCCAGCATAAATGTTGGCCATAGATGCAAAGCCCAGCTTCTTCCTCCTCATAATGGCAACCAGAGACTGTTCCTGTGCAGAAGCTGACTCGCTCCTCCCCCCATCCTACACTTAATAAACATGCTAAGGTTTCAGATTGCTGTGTAGTAGGTATGGATCCCAGCTTTTCTGTATGTGTGTCTGTGTGTCTGTCCTTTGTTCATTCCCCTCTTTTCCCAGTCAGGTTTCCGGGATCAATTTGTGCAGATTTCAGGATAAATATTTATTTGAAGGTTCAAGATGGCCTTTCTGTGGTGCAGGGATGGTCAGTAGCTAGAGTGCTTGTCGTTTAAGAGTTTGGATTCCTGGGTCCCACATAAAGTGACGAGATGACCATGGGTGAGGCAGTACCAGCAGGACTGCAGGGAGCAGAGCCAGAGTGCACCAGGACTTACATGTCCCACCCCAAGAGCCTGCTCTCTCCTCTCTTATTATTTTGTGTCTCAGGCAGAGAGCCTGAGGAAAGGAGCTCTGTGGCTCTGAGTAGCAGATGGATCCTAGGCTGTGAATAGGAAGCTGATGGCTTGGCTTGTCAGACACTCCAAAGCCAGTGACAGCTTCTGCACTGGAGGATGGGGTTGGGCTGCATAGATGCTCCCGCTTGATTTAAGTGGTGGGACCTGCCTCCATGGAACCAGTCTGACTGCAGGGAAGGCGGGAGCAGAAGCCCAGCAAACTCACAGCAGCTTTGAAACCATCCACTGTGACAGTGGCATAGAAGAAAGGAGGGTAAAGTGAACATTGCTAGAAACATTCTCTCTCTGGATTAAGATTCCGAAAGGTGTGTTTAATAGTTAGTACAATGTAGGCATGTGAAGGAACACCAGCATAAAAATGTAGAAAATGCTGACTGCTTTCTATAACTTCTTAACCCGACCAAACAGGAGCTCTGTTTATTTCTTCATTGAAGAAACACTGCCACCATCTTCAGGGCCCAGCATTGCTGATTGCTGACCTTTCCTCCATCTGACTCCCAGGAAGCCTCTTGGCTGTGGATGCTTCTCCAGTCCTCTCAGATCAAAAGCCCAGAAGAGCAGTTAATCCCGCCATTGTGTCAGAGACAAAAGAGGGCACAGGGACAAACTTTAACAAAATGTTCCTCCTTCAACACAATAAAAACCAATTAGTCATCATAATTTGGGTCTGGCTATTTTGACTTTTGTTCTCTCCTACACCATCTTTCAACAGCAGAGTTTTAACTGCACAGATTATAAAGAGGGGCCGAACCACCAAAAAGCTATTATCCCTAATTTTTTTCCCATTTATTCTACAAGAACAGCTTTCCCAAAGATATAACATTCTGGATATGCAATATCCACTTAACAACATACAGGAGAGCTCACTCACTGATAAGCAAAATTATTTTGATCAATACAAAGGAGATTGAGCTCTTCCCAACCCTTGGGGACTTCTCATGGTTTGAGTTGCACTGACAGCAGCCAATCTGCAGGAAAGGTGGTGGGCTCAGAATGTATGGCAAGCCCATAGGCTCAAAATACAGCCGGAGTGGATCACATGGAGAGGAACATGGGCTGTACTTCTCTCTCAGTACTGATACCTTGTGCTGCCACAGGCAGGTTGAAGGCTAACTTTGCACACTTTTCCACAAATGAACTAGACTCTCCTGATAGTTATGTCTCTCAAACTTTAAGGTACATACCAAGCAAACTGGGACCTGAACTCCAGTGAACATTTCTTGCAAGCTTCCAGCACACATAGTCCACGCAGCACACATAGACCTCGGAGTAGCAAGGCTTCTCGGGGTTTAGTGAGAAAGTGAGCAATGTTTTCTGGAGCTTACATCTGATGCTCAATCATATCCACTCTCAGTCACAAGCAATGTTCAAAGAAAAAACTTTTAGCTCTTTTCCTCAGAAACACAGCATGTCTTAATGGATTTTTGCCACACTGCCCAACCACCTCTAGGTCAGCCTGCAGCTTGGGGTGACATTACTGCCCTTGATCCGCTAGGTCTGTGTGTAAGGATGGCTAATGGTCCAGACTGACCTTTCCTCTTGCAGGATGTGTGCAGACAGTTTTACAATACAGGGTGAGTTGTTGGAGTTTGGACAAACTGCACATTCACCTTCAAAGTTGTCTTAGTACAAATGTATCATCAACATAAAAACTGTAAATCCTACAGAAAACAAAGTAAGACAAATGTTTCACAGACATGTCCCTTTTTATTTGAACCTTCCTAGTATCAAACAGATGCACAGCTGTGAGCACTTGCCTTTCTTTTAAATCCTACCATAATTTCCTAGCCCACTGTCTGGTTAAGTTTGAGGGGAGTCACATTAACCATGATTCCTTGGGAAGGGAGCAGAGATTATACAAAAAGAGTTTCTATTGCTGCAATCATAGAATAAAGAAGTTATGCACAGCTATTCCTTACAAGGTTCCTTGAAAACAATCTCATTTAAAAAAAAAAGAATTTCTACAAATATATTACAAGTCAACTTTTTTTTTTTGCATTTTAACTGAAATGCTAGATTTGGATGAACATTTAAGAGATGCCTAAATTGTTAAATGATTGTGTTGTTCTCTCAAGATACAGGCTCTTTAACAGATATTCAGCCAACTAGCCTTACCCAGAGACCTTGGGATTGGGTATAGGTTGGGAAGGACATATTTGTATCAAAACAGAGGCTTAAAGTTAAAACAGAAAGACCTTTAGATGCAAAATCATAAATAGGAGGAGAGGCGAAATTTCAGTGATGTTTATTCTTAGGTCTTTCAAAGAGTCTAGGCTGATTTAACTTTCTGCTGTGGTAGAAAGTTCTGTCAGGAAGTTGAACTTAGTGCATTCACATACCGGGGTTGCAGCAAATATGAACATAGGGATATATGAATTTTTAATCACTTAGACTGTGAGATTGGAACAGCCCAAACATCCTGCATCCCCTCTTAAGCAAATCCTATTCATCAGTTATAGGCACCAAAAACTGACTCTTAGACAACCGGATTTGGCTGAGGAGCCTCCAGTTCCAGACTTCCTTGAGGAGAAAAAATGGCATCCCTGCTCTGCGTTCACAACCACCCTGTGCAAGCTTTCCTTTGGCGTCTTCCAGCAAAGCTTCAGTGTCCAGCCCACAAATAGCTGCTTTGCTCAAACGCGTTCTTCATAGATGTTCATGTCACTCAGCTATCTTCTAACTATTGCCTAAGAGAGGAATACCTTCTCAGGGGGGTGTGCCGCTCCCAAGGATTTATGAATGAATTACCTAGGTTTAAACAGAAGACGAGAATTCTTTCTTGAACTCTAGTTGCTAGCCACACTAATTTTGCAGCTATTGGTTTCTTGTATCTGCTATGAGATAATCTAATCATATCACAGATTCAATCCTTCGTTCCTTCACAGATTTCCAAACCTTTCCATTCAAAATATGAGGGTTTTCCCTGCATTCTTTGGATCATATAAACAACTCTCTTTTAAACGTTGTAGTGGTTGTGGTCCCAGGAAATCAGCACTCCTTGGTGTCTGAACTAGAAGACACCTGTTTGCATATTCATGTGCACAGTCATTTCCTTCCATCTCTTTCCTTGCACTTGGTCACCAGCAGACTCACAGACAGGATTCTGTAGTGCCTCGTGTTTGCATGCTCATTGTCTTATCCAAAAAAAAAAAAAAAAAAAAAAAAAAAAAAAAAAAAAAACCTGTTTTGCAGTGTCCCCCGTGTGGGCTAAAGAAAGCCTGCCCCCAGTTGACTCTGAGTAGGATATAAAGTTGGCAAAGGCTAATGCTGGGTAGGGGTGCAGAGGCTGGGGTTTTAAGATTCTGGGCAAGAAACGCAGGGGAGGAGAAATTTTGCTATGAGAAGGTTGTAGGATGAACCACTCTGAGAAGGAGTAAGATGGTGAACTGGTCAAAATGTAGGTGCAAAGGGAGAGCAGTCCCATGGGAGGGCTGCCCAGAAGGAACCAGGGCAGCAGAGATAAATATAGATTTAGACAATGTTAACTCAGGAATACAGGAGAGGAGTGTGAGCCAGCCTCGAGGAGGTTTGGAAATGCCCAGTCATTGAGCTAGTGAAGCCATATTAGAAACCATGCTGTACGTGTGTGTGTCTTGCACTCATGAATCTAGAACTCTTGGCAGGTGCAGAGCCATGCGCACCCACCAGGATCATAGAGCGGCTTTTAAATATTTACTGAAACAGGGTATCTACATTTGCCTTCGGTTCCAGTTTGCTTTTCTAGCACTGTGACAAACGCCAAGACCAAAGCAACTCGGGGAGAAAGGGGTTGATTGGTTTACATTTTCCAGTCCAAGTTTGACATTGAGGAGACTGAGGCAGGTACTTAGGCAGGAACCTGGAGGCAGGAGCAGACAGAGAAGCCATTGAAGAGACAGACTCCCCACAGGACAATCTGATAAAGGCAATACCACAGTTGAGGGTCCCTCTTCCCAAATATATGTGCAGGTTTGCAAGACAACCATCATTTTAATAAAGAAAAGGGTGGTGTCTTTGCTCTAAAGGATGACTCTTGGCTTTGGCCCACACCAATAAAGAAAAAGAAAACCAGATATCCCAGTATCTAAGAAACAAGACATTGATGACATTTTACCTAAGCACATACTTGATTTTCTGTGTAGAACAAGTTTGATCACACAGGATTGAGACAGAAACATAAAGAGAATTGTTCTTGGTTATCTACAGCTGGGAATCTAATACCAGTCCAGCTGTGGCCAGCAGATATTGGGCCCTTTCTGTTTATTTTCTTGCTTCCCTGCCTGCTTGTTCTGGGACTTATACATATTAAATTGGATTAATCGTTTCTCAAGTTCATGTCCCCTCCGGGGTCTGTGCATTGTTCTGCTGAGTATTTGTTTACACATTTATTCTCACATGGCAATGAGTGTCCCATGAGTCACCAGCCAATATGAACGCAAAGGCTGAGTAGTGACCTTCCTATGAACAGACCCCGTGCCCCGCACCCCCACTTGCCCACACTCTGAACCCTGTGAAGTTGTCCTGATCACAGAGTCATAGGAACACAGATGTTAGGGAGTTTCCATGTTTATACTTCTAACGTTATGAAGAACATATTAAAACATACTAATACACTGGGGCCCATATCTTACTGAGAAATTGGGGCTCTGCCCTGCTGCTGGTATGTGCATGCAGAAAGGTACACATACTGCACAGTCTTTTCAACTCGGGACCTATTTAAACACTCTGCCTACATATTTCAGTATATGGAACAAGTCACTCCTTCAGCAAATATTTGTTGGGGACCTGCCAGGATCGACTGTGCTGTGCTGGGATATGCTAGTGCACCAGTGCACCAAGATTCCTGGTGTCATGGAAGTAAGGGAGATAGATAACAACTACACAGGATTCGGAGTGTTTTTCGTTCTGGGGAGAACGTGTATGATTTTTAATTAGTATGATCAGAAGTAACTGGTTGTGGGATGTGTAGATAACTCATTGGCACTCAATCAGCCTTCAGAACTCTTCCAAGCCCCTAGACGTGGCCTGGTGTCTGCAGGACACGCGCTCTGTCAGGATTCACCTCTAGGGAAAGACTACCTTTTCTCTCCCCACTTTTCTTCCCACTGGTGGTCTGTCAGCTGCCTTGGAGTCCCCAACATTGCAACATTGCATCGGAAAGTCCATGGTTCCAGGCCCTCCCTCCCTCCCTCCCTCCTTCCCTCCCTCCCTCCCTCCCTCCCTCCCTCCCTCCCTCCCTCCCTCCCTCCCTCTCTCTCTCTCTCTCTCTCTCTCTCTCTCTCTCTCTCTCTCTCTCTCTCTCTCTCTCTCTCTCTCTCTAAGATCTACTCCTCCTTCTCTAAGCCACCAGGGAGAGCAAGCTGAGCACCGTCCGGGAGCGCGCTCGCTGGAGCCGCCCTCCCGCCCCCGGCTCCGCGAGAGCGCGCGCGCCGGGCCAGCGGCTCTCGGCGGCTACGCGGCCCGGAGGGCGGCGCGCGCCCTGCGCTCAGCAGCTACGGCGGCGGCTGGCGCGGGCTGGCGTCCGGACGGAGGCGGGAGGGGACGCTACAGCCTCGTGAGCGGCGAGGAGAGTGGGGCATAGGACCGGCGAGTTGGAGAGGCGCGGCGAGCGGCACACTGCGCCCGCGGAGAGCCCGGCCCCGCGTCCCCGTGCCCGCGCGCGCTCAGCACCCGCGTGGAGGACAGCTCCGCAGCGCGCCGCTCGCCCCGCCGCCCTCTCGCCTGCCGGCGTCCTGTAGCCCGTAGCTCCGGCGCCCCACGGAGAGCCCACGCCACGCTGCCGGACCTGCAACTCCCTTAGAGCCAGCTCGGGAGAGCAGCCATCGGCCTCGGGAGCCCTGACGACGCCAGGAGCAGAATGTACCAGGGACACATGCAGGTAAGAGACATCCCTCAGCAGGTCGATTGAACAGACAGTGCTTCCCAAGTTTCTGGTCCAGAGATGCCCTCGCCCAACTCAACAAGTGACTGGGGCACCATGACCCAGGAGTTTACGTCCCCCGGTAACACTGGACAGTGTCCCAGGGTAGGATGCGGAGGAAAGATAGGGAACTTGTGCGGGGAAGTTTGCTTTCTGGGAAGTCCTGAGCCTGTGCCTTTAAGCTGGCTCTGGGATCCTAGCAGAGGAACCCTGAGGAGGTGACCATGTTTCCTAGCAATCCTACCGCTGCACCTCGCACATATGTCAGCTGAAGGGCAAACATCAGCCAGACAAGCCGCCTCTCCCGCCTGCCCAGGGCGCTCCACAGTCCCAGCACTTATCCGTTGTCGCGGTGTTCTGTAAAGCATTAATGTTTAAATGTTCCCTAATGTATTTTCCCCTTCAGGTGACGGGACATTGTCACCTGTCCCAGTAGTTACAGCGGAGCGGGTTCTCAGGAGGGGCTTCTTCAGATGTTAGCTGGAAGATTACTTTAACCTTGACTTTAGTTTTCATGCACGAGGTGGAGTCTTCCTCAGAAGACTATGCACCGGAATAGTGGAGAGATTACCCAAACAGTAACTCCGCGTTCTGAAGTGTGAGGGGAGCTCCTTCCCAGTCCCTTGGCATGTTTCTCCCTGGGGCTTCCTTTCCCAAGATTCTCAGCTAGTGGTCCCCAGAGGCGGTGTCCCCACACCTAACATCCATTCGGTGTGTCTGCTCCGCTATCTTTAAGACTCCTTGGGACATAACGAATACGCTGCTGCATAGATGACTTATATTTAATTTCCAGGTCTTGGGAAAATTCCTTTGCACCATCACTTACTGTTATCAAAAGCACGGCACTAATTGTATCTCATCTAAAGCACACTGCTGATTGTATCTTAAGTTTGTTAAGAATTCAGAATCAGTAGAATTCCTACAGCATTGTCCTGTCACTGACATCATCCTGTTTTGAAAGTCATTAATGGGATTATGTCACATTTGAGGGACGGATAATGATTAGTATCATTTTTAAATATGTATCAAATACAGTCTGCCTGCCTTGGAAGTTTAAAATCAAAGTTTAAAAATTTAAACTCTCCCACTACTGAAAAACAAAATCAGCAAAGAACTGATTTAATCGTGTGCTTCGTTTTCAGCCAAGAATGATATTTAAACTTTCACTGGTCACATGTCATTATTTAAAAAGTCTCTTCACCGTGATAAAAGAGAAGCATCTGAGCAAACAGACTCAGCTCTCACAAACTTTCTCCTATACACAGAATTCATAGCTGATGACCTAATGCAATTTATTGAAAACTTTCCATGACGTTTTTGTTTTGGGGATTTTTGTGTTTTTCCCCCAAAATATGTTCCTGGAAATGCAAAATTGAAGAAACAATCTGGTGAACTGACACACCCTCCAAAGAAATTTTAACTCGATTTTCAAAACATTGTAAGAATGAGTGCTGTTAAAACTTAGATGGTCCAGAATAATTTCTGAAGGCTTGACTTCACGTTGGAATAAGGCTGTCCATTTGTTCCCATTGTGACATGTGCTCCCATAACAGCACACCAGAGCTTGCAGCGAAGCTCACACATCTCCTTTGCCAAGCCTAACTTGAAAATGATACAAAACAAAAGCTACAATCGGCATTCTTGCCAAAATTCCAGAGCTCGGTGCCTTCTTCCCCACCCTTGACCATTATGTTGACCATAAAAAGTTCAGACACCATCTGAGTAGAAATCCTGTTTGTCCCCAAATCACCTCTGACAACCTGATTCTTGATATATCTCTTTGGTTACATTTTTGAACACCCACTTTCTTCCCCCAACACTGTCATTTAGTCTGTAGACAGACTGTCCGTACTGTTGTTATATTTAAAGAATGGCTTCTTAACAGGCTTAGCTCCATACTGTGTGTACCTGACTCTGTAGTCACACACATGCACAAACACAGTCCAGACAATAGCGAATATTTTCAGTTAGAATCCCAACACATCCTTTATAGCACAGACCAGGAGCATGCATATTGACTGAGGCTGCTTCCAGCTTTGGGCTCATTGGAAGGGTGATATTATTCGACTGTATTAAGGCAGGTATAAAACAGAAAACCTTTGTAATCATGTCCCATGCCTTCTACATCTTCTCTTTTCTGTGATCAAGATATTTTTTTTAAAAAGTGCTTTGTAAATAACAATCTGGAATGGATGGGGACTGTTCACATGAAGCCTTAAAAATAGTCCAATTAAAACTCCTGCGGAGCCTTTGTGTTTGCAAGTGGATTCCCTTCTGACACAGAAGGCTAACCTTCACTCACTGACTTTTAACAACACTCATTGGTTCATTCTGATCTTTCACTACAAGGTGAAAAGTGATATCTCTTTCAGACAGACAGGCTGCAGGCAGAAAACAGTCTTGGTTTCACAGCCATTGTCCTGTGCACGTTCCTCAGGTGAAGGAGTCGCCTTGTTCCCGGGAGTACCATTGTTTTCCACCGGCTAACCAGTTATTTCCAGAGGGAATTGATTAACCCAGTAACTTAAGCAAAGATGGCTCTTGTTAGTGATAGGTTTCTGCTCACTTCCTTCTCAGTTTTCACAAAGGGATCGATGGTGATTAAACAGACTTCCCCATCAGTTGTGACAAAGCTGTCTACTGCTGATAATCATCCTATAGGTCTTAATCCCACCAATGTCTCTGTGCCCAGGGTTAAGCTGCCTGTTTGCTTATGTGGGTGTGAGTTAAAACTACCAGCAACTCACTTCCTGCTGGGATATAAATGTAGAGTGATGTAACTTATATTTTCAACTGAGATGCTTTCTCTTGGGGATAAAGAATGAGTGATAGTTTCTTCTTTTGTTATAAAAAAATCAACAACATTTTTCTTCAGAAGGAAATCAGACTAAAAACAACCTATTTGTGTTGGGAACTAACCTTCATTACAGACTTTCACTACAGATTTTGCGTTTATTTAAGCTTCAGAGCACACAAACTAGAGAATATGTCTAGCATAAAAATTATAAAATTGTTAGCCACTCTCGAATCCAGCGTCTTGCTGTTCCAACAAAACAATGGGTGTGAGTTTTGTCTTTAATTTACAATTTGACCTGAGCTTCTCCTTAAAATTTCCACTAAGTGGACCTATTTAGGTAAATAAATTGTGTTAATATATTAGATACAAACACTGAAGGTCCACTTAGATTTTCTCCATACTATGCACAAAGAAGTCACCAACGTGGGCTGTGGAAGCTTTCGGCATCCCTGGCTCAGCTTGCCGCAGCGGAGACAGCACAGCAAGCTGCTGATGTTGTGCTGGGTAACTCCAGTTTTCCAGCAGATGCCCATTCTACACTTCCCATGGCACCTCTTCACCCTGTATCATTTTTTAAACAACCCTTTGCTAAGTCATCTGCTGCTAACCCTCCACACACCCTTCATAGTAGTATTTGAACAAAACAGAGTATAATATTTTAGGCAGGGTGAACTAGACCAGGCTGGGTTGGTTTTGTTGTCTTGATCAAGGGTGGCTATATCCCTTGCTTCTGCTTCTTGTACCTAGATTAAGTGCCTGGTGCTTCTCCTCACAGTAGCACCTTCCTGTGAGGATTAGCCAGCAATTTTACAATGAGTTTATTGTCCTCACTATTAACTACAACTCCACTAAAGAAAATGCATATTCAATTTTGACAACATGCTCAAAATTGCAAGGAAAGCATCAAGATTCAAAAGTGCCTTTCTGTATATTGGCAAGCAGTTCCACTTGGTATGGGCCCAACACTGAGCACTCAGCACCGTTTATAATTGTTGTGGTTTAGTACTATGGGATATCTGAGTAAGCTGAAAGTTTTCATTTCTCGGGCAACAGTTAACAATAGACAGTCTGAAAACCATACCCTGTGGGCTTTGTTCATAGTTTATAAAATTCTTCCTAAAAGCATGTGTTTGGAACTACAAATTCTAGCACGGATGTGGTTTGACTCTAAGACATTTTGAATGTACTGCTGAAGACAATGTTTAAATGGAGCTTGCTGATTTTAAAATCCAGAATTTCTACACCACCACTGCCAACGTTGGAAGCATTAAGATGCGGTGTGCCATGCAGAGAGAGCATCTGGCAGGCTGTTTGGTTTGTTTGGCTGGTTTGGTTTGGGTTTTCTCTCTTTTTGTTGAGATCACGCTTTTAGAGCAGCTGCGTAGCTAGAGATATCTTAAGGGCTTATAGCTCAGAGTTGACTTGTGATGCAATTATTAATGGAATTCCTCTCTTGCAGTGAGTGTGCAGGTAGACCTCTGTCTCATGTCCTCTCACTGAGCCACCTAAGTCCAGTGGAAATTTGGCAAAAATAATGATGTAATTTCAAGTGTATTTTCGAGTGTGCTGGAACATGCCTGTAATTCCATCAATAGGTCAGGGCTGGGAAGAGGATTGCAAGTTCAAGATCAGCCTGAGATACACACACACACACACACAACTGTTTCCAAATAAATAAATACATCAGATAGACTGATAGAGAACAAAGGTCATTGTGTTTCTGAAGCCTCAACATGTTGAGTTTTCTTTGGTTTTGATTTAGGTTTGATTTAGGTTTTTGGGGTTTTTTTTTTTTTTTTTTTTTTGAGTCAGAATTTATAAATGACAAAGTTATTTTGATAAGACTAGAACAAGAGGAAACACTTTCAATGGTGCCTATTTTCATTCTGCCTCTTCCTACCCATGCCCTATCCCTCCATAAGAGTACCAAATGGAAATAATTATGCCTTCTCAACTACATTACAGTATGATGCCAAATATAAGCAGAAAAACACTTAATACCTTGTTGGTTCATTCCCAAAACAATTACCGAACTTTCAGAACTTGAGGGTATAATAAAACGTACTGCCAATGTTGTCCTGTAGAGCCTAAAGGTAACATGCTGACATATTATTGTTAGGAGCCAACATACTCTTATTTAAATTTCATTAGATAGATGACCAGTGTCACACTTCATGTGACATTTCAGTAAACAGGTCATCTTTATGTTTTTTCTTTTAGGCGATCACTGTTCTATGACCACACGGATGATAGTGGGGACACACTGAGCTAGGAAGAGCTTGGTTACCTACTGTCTTGTCAAGAGAGATATGCAGAAGTCTGTCAGCAATACTGCACTTGAACAGATGAGAGACAGATTGGATAGCTAGCATTGGAGTAGATACGTGCTCAAATCTCCAAGCTCCTGCCCATGGGAATGAACCTCTGCAAACCCAGGCAAACCCAGGGACTGAGGCTTGGTGTAACAGCACTTTTCCTCCCTCAAAGAATACCATCTGGTGATCTGTGAATCATAGGTACCAAGAGAGGATTAGTGCTGTTTTGATGGCAGCAATCTACCTAGGGCGATAGATGTGTAACTTCCAGTCCTGTGAACCTTTCAAAGCCTTGTGGCTCTTAGAGCAACTAGTATAGTATACAAGTTCAAAAACTTGCTGTTCAAGGAATGATTAAAGGATATGCGATGTTTTGTTTGCAATGTAAAATCTCAGGAGGCCACAATGGCTGTGTAATTATTTGCAGGCTGCTGTTTAGGAAAGGAACAAAACCATCCTCTATTGTGTTGGTTAAATGCACTAAAGGTAACATCAGAGGCATCAAACCACACAGGGATCACATTTAGCAATGACGTCACAGACTTGTTCTTGGATTAGTTTCATGGCAAGTGAGCCCAAGTTTGAATTCTCTACTTCTCTCCCTGTGTCTTTTGTCTAGAGTTCATGATTATTGGTCTGTCTCTATCCCTTTTGTGCTGTCCATAACAAACAGCTCTGCTCTGCATTTATTTGAACAGTACAGAAAGCATTATATGGAAAAGAAATGGGCATTCTTTACAGAAATTATTAATGGTGTTTTACAAAAGATTAAATCACTGACTCTAACTGACCACAGCGGAACCCAGCCGACCTCGTAGCAGTCGCTCAATACAGCAAAAAAACATTTATGGTGGTTTTTTATTGTTTAAGATTTCTCCCAATTTGTTAGCTGCTTTGAACGAGTGATTACCACAACACACACATACACATGTGTATCGCTGTGGGTCAAGGGCATGGAAGGTACATCACTTAAGATTAAAGCTAAGCATTAGCTTAGGTTGTAAAAGCTGATTACATGGGAGATCCAAGGCAAGTAGGGTTGGGTGTAACATAGTTCTCTTAAAAGAAGGTTAAACCAGCAGGCTGAGTGTGCACAGTAGGACAGCAGGTCAAGTAGTATCTAGGCATTTTTATTAGTTTGGCTGTGAGGCCCAGCATAGGTTTACTCTCTTTAAATGTAAGAGATATTTTCATAAAGTTGTATCACTACACTCTACAAGGTTCTGAGTGCAAAACTGGCAGTACTGGAGGATGAGGTGAAGTTTCCTTGAGGAATAAAGAGTAAGTAGAAAGGCACCACACAGGACACCCTGGTTGGCAAGACGATTGCTTGAGATTTATGAAGCCAAATGCAGAGAAAGCACGTGGCCAAGCAAAGGCAGCATCTGTGCACACATGAACCCCTTACTATTAAACCAGGATGGCTTGTAGAAAAAAATGCATCCAGAGAAAGTCTACACAACCCTGGGTGTAAGCCTCTGTGTGTGTGTGTGTGTGTGTGTGTGTGTGTGTGTGTGTGTGTGTGTGTGTGTGTCAAAAAACAAAACAGTGCAGTCAACTGATGTAACAATCTATGATAAGCAAACCCAACACTTGCCAGGAAAATACTGTCCTACCATGGGGTAATTGGTAGGTGGCCATCAGTCCAAGACCCACAAGATCAACACAGAGTGTGAATAAAGTCTTGGTAATTGGAAAATATGAATCTCCGTAAAATAATGAGAAGGAAAAAAGAGGCTGCCGGAGCTTTCCGGCACTTCCTTTCTCCTTGTACCTGGGTGTTAATGGCGCTAGGGAGGCGGGTTCTAAGAAACCATGCTCAGATAACGTAGCCATGGATACGTGAGCCAGCGGACAAGTGCATCAAACCACAGAATCTCAGATGCCTCTGCAGAGCCGGGCATTGAGACCGTATATACACATCAACGACTGAGAAGCACCGGCACACAGAATGCATGTGTAGAGAGCAGAGCCCTTCCCTGTCATTGCACCTCTACAAACACTTAATTCTCCAGTAGCTTTCTACGGCCTAGAAGCATAGTGAGGTCCCCGAAAAAGCAGCAGGCAAGAGTAGTGACCACAACTGCATGAGCACAGAATGCCTAGTGATGTGGGCACCTCCACAGCCTCGGCAGTGGAACTGACGCCAAGTGAGCCGGAGTCTCCCTCCGGGAGAGGTGAGTCAACAGGATGTTCCACCTAAACAAAATGACCTTTCTGCCTTTGAAAGACTACTGTGTCTTCGTCCGCTGAAACCTTTTCTTTCGCAAGATAAACAGCCCATTACACTCGCCTGTGTTTCGTAAAGATGTCTCTGGTGTTTTAATGGCTCCCTGATAGTCTGACTGTCCAAATGAGGCACATTGCTCTGGGGCTGGCCACACCAAGCCATGCAAGATTGCCTCTCTCTCGGGAGAGACGGTCATTCCGATATCCTGAAACCACTCAGGCAGCTATACGCTAAATCGAACTGATGTTTCTATTCTCTGAAGGCTCGGGGCCATTTTACTGGTGTTTGCTCTATTCCAAAATAATCTTGGATCCAAATGTGCTGAATAGAACATTCTAGGTGAACAGTTTTTGTGTTTCAAAAAAAAAAAAAAATGCTGATTACTTTCAGGTCATGGGATCCTTAGTTTTAAAAACCTGTCTGCAAGTTCACCTTGACCATCTCATTTCACAAATGGGAAACTTGGGACTAGAAAAAAATTTTTTTATTTAATTTTCCCTAAAGTCCCATATTGTTTGGTTGCCAGAGCCAATATTGGGATGGAGTCTGCCTCTCTTTCATATTTTATTTCCATTGCACCTTTATTCTTATTTTGACATTTTCGACATCAAACAAGCTAAATGAAAAGTAAACATTGCAATAAAGCAGGAGATGTTTCCAAAGAGCCAGGTGTTTGGCACTCCGTCACCGAAGCTGACATTTCCCCGATTTTCAGCTGTGCTATAACTATTTGATATTTACATGAGCCCGTTTAGCAGTCGTCTGGCTGGCGGCAGCAGAAGGGCTGGCCTGGAATGTGTTGTAAGAGTGGAGGGAACTAACCTGAGAAGTTATGTTACTTCCTGTCCTGATGATGGTTGGCCCTGTGTTCTGTGAGCTGAGTACATGGAATATTGGAGTGAAAGAGTCTGAGGGGTTCTCAGCAGTATTCTCTATTCCCCAGATATACTCAAGCAGGTTCTTAAATGTAAACAACTGAAATAAAGTCTATTCCATACAGCAGGTGAGAACACACTTTTAAAGTATATTGAAGCAATTAACAACGGGGGGGGGGGGGGATCTGATATACTTGAAAAGTAACCAAGCTTTGCCGGCACCTGACTCACAATATACTCCATGGAAGTCAGGGGTAGTGGTCTAAGCACTCAGAAAGTGGAACCAGGGGAATCAGGAGTTCAAGGTCATCTTTGTCCATGTCTCAAGTTCAAGAGTAGCCTGACCCGACCCCCCCCCACCAAATCCCTAATGATATTTAATGAGAAAGAAGACAGGCATGCAATACCTGCAAGTTAAGAATGGAAAATGCTAACTTTTGGATGACGAACTGAAGAAACACCATGACTAAGCAATGAACTCAGTGTCAGAAGGAATAGCATAGGCATCTGAGCCCCTGGGTGTGCTTCTCCAGTAAGATTTGAAATCACTTCACTGTACAGTTTAATCACAAGAAACTCAGTCAAATTAAAACAAATGAAGTTCTACAAAACAATGAGATGTTGTGTTTCTACAATACCAATATCATGAAAGAAAAAAAAGAAGAGAAGTCAATACAAACTACAAGGAGACTGAAGAAATACAGCAAATAAATGCAATGCGGAGTCGTAAAATAGATCTTTGATGGATAAAGACCATTGCTAGAAACACTGCTAGGTTCCTCTCTGTCCTGCTCCCATGCAGTGAGAGACAGTGGGATTTTCAAACTCCAAAGTTATTTCTTTGGGGTATTTTACTACATCATTAAAAAAAAAAAAAAAAACAGATCATTTGCAATTTAGTGGAAAGAATTAAAAATATGCATAAAATATTTACTTATAAAAAAGTATGAAAGCTGAACGGAGACACTTGACAGGGACCAAGGTAATACTCAGTGGGGGATGGGCAAGAAAGAACTAAATGTAAACAAATATGCTATAGGCATACATAAAATGTGATATGCAACCTATTGTTTTCTATAATTAATTGGCTGATAAAAGTGAAAAATATCACTTTGCAGATGCAACTATAAAGCCTATACATTTTTGCTTTCAAAAATAAAACTATATATAATGCCAATTTAAAAATAATACTATATATAATGCCAATTTAAAAATAATACTATATATAATGCCAATTTAAAAATAATACTATATATAATGCCAATTTAAAAATAATACTATATATAATGCCAATTTAAAAATAATACTATATATAATGCCAATTTAAAAATAAGGTTTAAATTTTTTTCTTTTTTTGGCTTTCAATTTTATTTTATTTTATTTTTTTACAACTTTATTTTAAAAAACAAAGATAAATGTACAGATTTTAAGCATTTTTTGCATAAAAGTATACAATACATTTTTGTCAGTACTTGGTTTTTTTTTTTTTTTAAAGGTTTGATAGTGTGATTACAATCTTACTAGTTACAATGAGCATAAAGTACATTGAAAACAAGATGTAACCTGGAAATAGTCAAAGTTTTCTTGGTATGTAAAGATTTTTTTTTTTTTTTTTTTACAATGAGCAAACAGTACATGTAATACAGGGTGTAACCCGGAATTTGTCAATGTGTTCTTGGTGGGTAAGGATTGAGCATGACTTTTTTTGTTTTGTTTTGTTTTGTTATCTTTTCTTTTTGGCTCCAGTGGCTTCTGGAGTCACAGAAGAGAATATGTATATGTATATGTTGATCTTTTATTCACTCCCTCAGAGAGACTTAGTCCACAGGTTGATGTCAGGCATGTTTAGGGTGTGTCTACTTTCCTCCACTGAACCCCTCAGAAAACACCTTCATCGACTCACACTACAGTATGCTTGCTAGGTGATGCAAAGGCCTGCCAAGTTGACAATGAAGCTTAACCATGGCTAAGTAGCACAGCAGAACTATATAACAGAATAATATTACATTGACAGAGGTTTTATTTTTCATATAGCTAGAAACACACATAAACACACATCACATTTTAAAAATGTCTTCTGTTGATAGGTATCCAGGTTGAGGTTGTAACAGTACCTCTATGAACAGTGGGATGCAGATCTGACTTGTGTTTTCAAGGCACTGTCTCCTAACTGCATTGTTCCTGGTACTCACTGTCACTCCATGGAAAGAGATACTTAGACTAAAAGTCTTTTTTAATCAAACGATTGCCTTTATTATTTTCCACATCAGTCTTAGTACATTCAGTTGTCACTTGTGTAAATTGATATATAAATGCTTTCATGTTTCTAATCCATCATCTTAGCTTCTCTTAAAGATCTGGCAGTAAAGCAATGAAAAAGCTAGAAAAATTTTATACAAAATTTTAAAAAAAGAAAAAAAGAAAAGAAACCCTGCTAGGGAATGTGACTAGGAATATTTGAATACAGACTGGAAGTCAAGGTAAATTTCTCAAGCTGGAGACCGATGTGGGAGTCTCAAAGGATCTCCTTGTTCACAAGTGACCCTAAATAAACTCATTGGGTCACACAGCAAGAAAATAAATACATGAATTAATAAATAATAAGACATGAGATTCGGTTGGGAAGGAGAAAAGGGAACTATAGGAATGACAAGAGGAGTAGAAAAATAATAAGGTGAATATGATAAAAACACATGTCTGAAAATGTCATGGGAAACTCATGTATGACATGTGATTAAAAATACTTCAAAAAAAGTTTTATTCTTCATACAGTATGCTTGCTGCCGCAGGGACTGTAAGCAAGGGTGTGGCATCTGTAACCTCTGGTGGTTTGCATTGAAAATGATAATAAGATGTTTGTGTGGAGAGATGGCTTGTGGCAGAAGAGGAAAAGAGATCACAATTAAGCAAATACAACAGAAGTGATATTAACAAGCAGTGAGTGTGAGAAAGAGACATTGGGAGATCCAATGTGCTACCTTCTGGATGCTTCTGTAGGCTTGAAGAAAAGTTATGAAATGAAGAAGTTTGTGGGGTTTTTTAATGCAAGAAGAAATACATCGGGGGTACTAACAGGCTACTGGAACTAAGCTAAGAATGGAGGGGGCCAGAAAAAAGGGAGACACACCAGGCACAATTAGGCTCCTGAGCTCCCATGTGGTGTCCACCCCAGAGCTTCCTCTGCTGCCCGGAATGCTGCATTTGGCCTTCCAATTACTGCTGCACACAGCTTCACTGTAAAGCTCAACACTACCTTACCACCTGCATGGACCCCATACTGTGTGGCAGCTTCTGGGTAACCAAATCTTGGGGAGATAGTGGGAGAGAGGTACGGCACAGAGGCAGCTCCACACCTGGCTTCCAGGCAGACCATGAACACACCACCTTATCCGGTTTCTGCCGAAACTCAGTAAGCCAACAGTCTCCAAATATAAAAGACAGTTTGGAGTCAGGAAAGTATTTTGAAATTAATGTCTCCTATCACATGTTATAGATACTACTGGAAAAACAACCAGACAAAGGGCAATCTTGAAAAGAAGGTGAGTAGCTCGCTCTCTGCTGACGTAACTGCAGACCAGCTGGCCTTGTGTTGTAAGAGTTCAAAACAAGCAGTTTTCCTTCAGGCTCTTCTTACTTGATCGCTCTTCCCTTAGGTGTATACCTCTTAGAAGGTGTGGCACAACTGGAGTGTATTGGCATATTAAATCACGTAGCTAAGAAGAGGAAAACGACCCTGCTGTCATTCATCAACATCTGTCTCCTACCCATTTCTACTCCTTTCAAGAAATTGAAGTGAGCCCTGTGAATAACTCAGTAATTAATCGGAATCAAAAATGCTTGTCAAGTATTTTAAGATAAGAACATGCTTGCCCTCCGTGTGCAGGAATTTAATGTGGAAATGTGGGCAGATTAAAGTGGCATGTTTACCCAGAAGACCATGGCTGTCAGTCTGCCCTGTGCACTTGAATCCTTAACACTGATACAAAGTGTCTTATGGGAGTTGTTAGGGAGATTTATTTAAGACCCAAAAAAAAGTGTTTTTATGCCTGGGGACAGATTTAATTAAAATGGAATCTCAAAGTATCAGTGTCCTCAGAGTACAAGTTCACAACCTCATCAGTTCATGAATGAGGACACAGAAGATCTCAATGGCTCAGACAAACTCACCATATAACCACAGATGATCCTGAACTCCTGATCCTCCGCTTCCCAAGAGCCTGGATTATAGACTTGCACCACCAATTGGTTTTGTCTATGCTGGGATTCTGGATGGAACCCAGGACCTCATCCTCACTAGGGAAGCTCTCTACCAACTGGGCTACACTTCCAGAAACCCCAGTGAATTTAGAGACGTGCTTTATACATCTGCTTTATATTTGAAAAATGTCTTAGGAATTATTAATGCTATTAAGAAGCACCATAGCCAAAAGCTAGTTAGCTTACAAATCCAATCACAGTCCATCACTGAAAAATGTCAGGACAGAAACTCAAATTTGGCAGGAACCTGAAAGTAGAAAATGATACAGATGCCATAGAAGGGAACTGCTTACTGGCTTGCTCCTCACAGCTTGCTAAGCCTGCTTTCTTATAAAACCATAACTGCCAGCCCCAAGGTGGCCCCTCCACAATGAGCTGTACCCCCCACAGTAACTAATTGGTCACTAATTTAAAAATGCCCTGCAGGCTTGCCTACAGCCCAGTCTTACGAAAGAATTTTCTTCATTGTGGTTTCCTCTGATGATTCTAGCTTGTGTCAAGATGACTTAAAACTACTCCGTACAGAGGTAATAATATGACTATTTTAATACACACACACACACACACACACACAGAGAGAGAGAGAGAGAGAGAGAGAGAGAGAGAGAGAGAGAGAGAGAGAGGCACACACCCATACTCACACATGAACACATTTGCACACATACACAAGCTCATGCTCCTATCTTGACCACTTGAGTAGATGGGATCTTGCTGTAGCAAAGGCTTAGCATATAGTAATAGCTCAGTGCATGTTATCGCCAGAGTCTTTAGAGAGTTTGCAAAGCGTTCCTGTCCATCATGTGTGGAAGCAGCGCAGTAACGGTACCCAGTACTCTAGGTTGTTCACTATGGCAACTATTGTTGCTCCTCTTGCACAGTTCTGGAGTTTTTGCTCCCTCCATCCCCACACTGTTCATTTTCCCATCTTTACTGTTTCTCTTGTTTTGTCTCCCAGCCAGTGTCACTCTCTCATGTCTTAATATCCCTACCTACTAATCAAACTCAAGGCTGCCCTCATCCATGTTCCCTCCCCATTGTATATGCCTCACTAACAATAATTGGCATAGAAAATTTTAAGCATTTGTTTACTCTATCCAACTACTATATGCTCACCTGTGGCATTGACTATATTCAATACATCTTTGCATCCTGAGAGGCTAGTGGTGCACGTGTGTATCGCTACTATAGAGTGTTGAATAGATGGGTAAACAAAGAAATAAAAGGAAGGAAGGAAGGCAAGAAGACAAGAAGCCCGACTCAGAAGAATCCCCTAATAAGAATATATTCCAGAATATAGTCAGAATGGCCACCTGAATTCCAAGATGCACACAGCCCCAAGGATCTAATCTATCCCCAAGAGTTCCAGGAGCAAATGCATATCAAGTGAAGTTTCCACACACTTGAAAGGGAATCAATTACGGAGGAACCTTGTAATTAGATTGCCCCTGTAATTAACCAACACTCACTGTCAAAGCAGTCTGCAGTTTAATGGTTGAATCTCTTTCAAACCTCAGGACAGTCTGCTGTTCCAGATTTAGAAGTGCAATATATCCTTCTAATGGGTCCTGGTGATATCTCTAAGCAGCCATAGTTTTGTGGGATTAGACCCCATCCCTCTGCGCTTCTAGACACCTTCCTCCTGACTCAGCTAGTGGTTAGTAATTATTTGGATGGAATATTTTCTGTCATACAGACAGTATATCTATGCATGGCCAGGAAAGATTATCTTCATTTACTACTAATCATGTTCTGAAAAATAAATTCTAAATATATGCTAACATCAAGATATTTGATAAATTCTATAAACATCAAGGATTATACCCTCCTTGTCCCTTGGAGAATGAGCTATGGGATAAGATCCTGCCAGACTTCTCTTTATCAGCCTGAGAATACCAGAGACATTTTCCACAAGGCTGTCTATCCCCAGTGTAGATTCTCAGCTGTGACAAATTCTGATATAGTCACTTTTTAGAAGAGTCTCACAAAATGTCACCATTAAAGAGTGGCATGGGGGAGAAGTATTTAACTGCTGCAGTGCTGAAGAGAACCCAGTGCCAGGCTCTGACTACTTAACTAGAAGCCAAGTACCTAAAACTAAGGCTTCCTGAGTTTCATTCTGTATCCATAAATTTTGTGACAAATATGAGTCCCTTCTCCACTTTGATACTTCAGCCATGACTAAGTGACTCAAAAGTATTCTGCAAATTTTCTGCAACGCTATAATAGCAGTGGACAGCAGAAACCCAAGATACATTTTTCCTACCATTTATTCAAAGGTAGATGCCAATCCATTAAGCTTTTTAGTTTTTTGACTTCCAGAATATCTAGTTCTTTCCTTTTGATGGTGGCTTCATTTTGCTTCTCTTTTATTCCTTATTTTATCATAAGGGGTTGGGTGCATACTTGCATGTATTGCTACACATAAGTACCTTTGTGCACATAAACTTCTTTGTTTACCTATTTCTGTTGATGGAGAGACACTGATGTGCACACAGCCCTTTGCTGCCTTCCCCTGGAGTCTAGGGTGGGAAGACTGACCTGCTATGTGACCAAGCTCTACCACTCCTGGGTGTATCTGGCACTTGAACACAACAGTGTACCTGCTAAGGAACAGACAGCTACTTGCAAAACTTCCCTCATTTTCTGCAGATATTCTTCTGTGTTGCTTTTTTTTTATTTTGCTTTTGTTTTCTCTTTATTGCTGATAAAATACTCTGACCAAAAGCAATTTAAGAGAGGGTGGATTTATTTCAACCCACAGTTCAAGGTTACACCAAGGGAGTCATGAAAACAGAGGCTTGAAACAAATGTTCACATGACATCCACAGTTAAAAAGCAGGGAGCAGTGAATGCTTGCTATCTAATCATCCACTCCATTTCTCCATTTTATATACATTGGACTCTCCATGGAGGAAATGGCCCCGCCCACACCCAGATACATTAAATCAAGATGATCTCTTCCTGACATTCTCAGGTGCAAACCTTAACCTAAATGATCTCTCAAAGGTATGCAGGGAGGCTTGCCTTCTAGATAATTCCAAATGCTGTCAATTGACAACACTTACTATGGAATCAACCCCCATAGAAGGTCTGGGTAACCAGTATAATACTAATGCTTTGGTTTAACCAAAGCTCTGAGACTGTGATTCTGTTGCTCTGTATTAATTATGTGGAAGAGTCTGGGGTTGTATGCATCAGCTAAACCAAAATATCCCTCATCTCTAATTATAATATAAGCATAAATTCATTTTGATTTTTATATAAAATATTTTATAATAATGTACTGTTAGCTTTCTGCTGTTGTGGTCAAATACCTGAGATAATCAACCTATAAAGATACAAGGTTTTTTAGGCTCTTAATCATGGAAGTTTCAATTTATGGTTTGACACCCATGGCTTTGGGTTCTGTAAGAGCCATCACCCCTGATGGAGGTGTGGAGGAGAACGGAGCCTCTCTGCTGACAACAGGAAGGAATCCTGGGTTCCACAGCCCCCTCTTATCAGGCCCCAACCCCCTTTTAAAAGTTTATCTTATTTTTATCTATGTGTAGGGATGTAATGTCTGTCTGTCTGTCATCTATGCACATAATCGCTTAGTCTAGAAAAGGCTGTCAGATCTCCTGGAAATAGAGTTACAGGTGGTTGGGTGGGAGCCCCTGAGATGAAACTCAGATCATCTCCAATGCTCTTAACTGTCTCATCATCTTTCCAGTCCCTGAAGCCCCATTTCTCAGTCTCCATGAATCACCAGAACCACCAAGACGTTACCAAATACCTTAGCATTTCATCCTCTGTCAAACTCGTCTGAAACGCCTGACTTCACTGTGGAAAATTAACCACTACTGTTCGAAGAGGCTCCCTTCATGTCTTATGCTCTTAGTCATGGAGATACTGAAAGCCCCTGGGCTATTGGACGTGGTCACTTCCAGTGGGCAGGTACGAGATTTCTGTGGAGGAAACCTAAGAGCTCACACCTCAGCTGTCTCAGTTCAAGTTCCGTTTTACTTAAAAAAGAAACCACTGTTGCCTAGGTTATTAACATTAATTAAAAATTTCCAATCAATTTAGATATGGAATGACTGATATCTCACATTATAAGAGTAGATGTAACATTGTTAATACTAGCCCAATGTAAAGTCAAAAAGTCACCAAAATGAGGAGTATGGTTTTCTCATAGCCAATTTTATTAAAATTAATACTTATAAATCAATATCTAGCTCCCTGGTCTAATTATGCCCTGGTTTCAAAATCAATATGGGATTAAATGTACATGTTTTATGTTACAGAATGCTTTCTCTGGTTTTTCTACATAAAAACGCAAATATGAGTACTTTGCACTGTGCAGAATCTGACAAAATTTACTATTTTTACGCTGTGCATAGTTGTTGTTTTAATGCATATTTAAATAGATAAGCTCTTTGTAGATAAAATTAAATAGTTAGCCCAGCATTCATATTCAACCTAAATATTTATCTAAAGACAGAAATTCCCTAGCTAGCTCCCAGCATCTATCTCAACCACTTCCACGTGCTTCAAGTTCAACTACACACAAGGCCAAGGCCACAGAGCCGGCAGCTCCTATAGTCCTGGACGGTGTTGTAGCACCAACGCCTGCTCTGGAACCCTGCTTTCTGCTCCAATGTCTGATTTACTCCCAGCCATACTTTCAGTCCATCCACTTCTGCCCTAGTTTCTCTCCCACCTTACCACCACCATTTAGAATAATAGTCAAGACTTATCAGCTTTACCTAGGAAGTCTAAAAGTGGGCTCTGAATCGTCCTTTTGCAACCGGGGTTGAATATATATACATCCCAGGTGTGCTCTTCAGTACTGTCTGAGGATCCTGGTTCAAAGTACAGATTCCAGACCCCATCACACTCTTATTGAATCAGGCTATAAAGACAGGGCTGGAAAGCCTACAGTAACTCTGCTAGTAGACTTAGTGTAGCACAGAGATGATAGGACTGTAAGGCTTCCCATCCCAGCATCTGGATGTTCCCAAACTCATCATGTGCACGACTAAATTTTACAGACACCTCTATGCTAGACCCGGGCTTCCATGCCTCTGGCCTTTCCTAATGGTGTTCTCTCTGACTGGAACATCCCTTGTCTCGTCCTCACTCATCCATTAACATCTAAACATGTTTCTCCTAGCATGAGTCATCGGAGCCTCCAGGTGTGGTTGCACACCATCATTCACACTCACACACTCCAAACTTGGGTGGAGCTCTGCCACAGTTCCTTTACCCTGCTGTCTCACGAAGTGTTCTCCCTTGGCTGTGTGCTTTAGCTCCAGTGCCTTGCACAGAGTCTACCCATGGTCTGTGAGCAATGTGCTGTGCCTCTCCTATCTTCTGGGGACTCATTTCACAGACCTTCCAAGTATTCTTGAAACCAGAAATAGTGACAAGATATCTCCCCGCTCCAAATATGTGTGTGTAATGTACTTCCCCGTATCCCTTTAATAGAGTTTAATTTAAAAATCAGCCACATCATCAAGAGGTGAGTAAGAACTAATAATAAAACAGCAATAAAACTATAATAAAAATAAAAACAAAACTATAATGAAAACTGTAATAAGTAAAAAACTATAATATAATAAACTATAATAAATAAAAAACTATAATGCAATATAGAAAACTATAATAAAAAGTCAACACAGTTACTGTGTCCTATTCTGCTTCCTGTGATGAACTCAGATGGTGTAGTGCCTCCATGGGAACCTGTACTGGTATTTGTGACATGCCAACCCCGTGACACTACACTGAGAGGCTGAGTAAGATATCACATAACCAGCATGGCTGTGCTGGATGGGTGAGTGGCTGGCTCACGTGTTGAGTGGACAAAGGCAGATAGTATCAAATCTCATTATGCCACTCAGAATGGGTGGCCTTGAGAATAAGTACATTGTCTCTTGCTGGAATTTTCCATTTAGGCCATTGTTGACAATGGGTAGCTGAATCTGAGGAAAGCAAATTTGCAGATAAGGAAAGCTATTGTACATGCTGGATGAAATAATTAACTGTGAAGCTAATTCATCTCATTATTACCCTTTATTAATCTTCTCACTTTGATTCAAATGTCTAAAGATTCCCATAGACAAATACAAATTAAGCATTTTATCAGGAATCTTTGAAGACATCATTAAACCATTATAAAAATGTGCTACACCCTTTAAAACTAAGTATTCCTTATAAGTCTATTCAGATTCCTTTTTGATTTAAAGAAATAGCAGATGCCAAAAAAAAAAACACAAACAAACAAACAAAAAACCTCCAAACATTTCTGTTTGGCAGTAGGCAGAAGAACTGGTTCTCTGGGACTGGTGAGGGTACACTCTTGTTCACTGACTGGTGGTCTCTCTCAGTGGTAGTGACTCTTACAAAGATGGTGGGAAATCACTCTTTGCTGCGAGTCTTTGTTTTACCATCCACAAATAATTTTAAGAGTAAAAAGTAAACATAATGTCACTCTCTCAGCACTGTGATTTATGTATTCCAAACTAAATGTGTTAAATTAGCATTTAAGATATTACTTAATATAGAAGAAGGCCTATTTCATTATATGATGCCTAGAGTTTATCATTGGCTTGTAACAAAGAGGGTTGGATTTCTCTAGTGGGAAACCATTGATCCCTTTTACCATAGCATTAAACCAACAGTGCATCTGTTCTACTATTCTTTGTTCTGTTTTCACGTTTGGATTTTTTTTCTATCAGTAAATTGCCAGGTTTTATTATTAAGAATACTCTGAGAGTCTTGGCATTCTTTGATGCAAAGACAATCTTTAATTCTTCTCCCCCTGTCTTTGGGACATATGGAGAAGGTTGGGGTGAGGTTGTAGCCTGCTCCACTGTTGTGACTTTGCGTAGGCTTCTTACCTCCGCTAGCATTTCATGCTGGAGAGCAGAAGTGTGTGAGCATGCAGTCCAAACCCTTTCAGGGGTCTCCCACCGCTGACAATAGAAACATGGATTTGCTGAGGTATTTGCTACTGTGCTTCCTGTATAAGAAACCCCCATCCTCCCCTCACAGTAAGGACTAGTCCACAAACAGCACTCTCATGAAAACAGCACCACTTCCACTGTTTAACACCCAGAATGAAACGATAATGCAGATTATACCCTCACACAGGCCAAATAAGTGAGGTGTCTTGGGACCTACTAAAATTTCCTTCACCTCTGATGTCCCCAATAGCTAAAAAACCAAAGTTAGCACAAACAGCTGTGTCAGAGCCTTTCTTTAGAAAATATGATGAAGGAAACCAAGAATGGAAAACTAGAACTTCAAGTTATACTTTTAACCTAAGCCATTGATGTTGCCTGATTAAAAATTTAAAGCAAGCAACACCCTCAGACATAGAGACCAGATGAGGTAGGAATCTAGCAAGAGCCAGGACACTTTGTTGAAAGCCAGAGAGTTGTATCTCCTGACTATGAGGGTCTTTAGATAACTTTGACTTATGCGCAAACAGGGAACAATTTGCACAATTCAGGCAGTGTTGACATAGCATGGCTAGGGCTATGCAAATACTGAGAGACAGACTTCAGGTCCAAATTATTACCAACTATAACCTTCCAGAGCCTGAGGGACCTCCGAGATCCAGGCCCAGCCCCATCCACATAGCCTCCAATGCTTGCCCACAAGGTGTGGAACCCGCCCCTTCCACATCTTCCTGCTCTCTTCCCATTGTTGTACTGGAGAGCAAGTCCAGTGGCTTGTACTGACCTCTGTGTCTGCAAGGATGCCTTTAACATAGTGCGCCTAAACTCTAGCCCTATTGTTCCTGATTCACAAGAGCCAAAAACAAACAAACAAACAAAAAACAGATTAGACTCAATCTGCAACAGCTCCAGAGACCACTCAAGAGGCAGGGGGATGGGGGACCGTTGAGCAGATAGATAGAAATTGGATGTCCCCAGACATGGTAGACAGGCCTGGGTGGCAGCTTCTAGGGAGCTGTCCGGATGCTGTATCTCATGCCATCTGGGAATCTGTGTGTCACTGCACAGCAACCACCGCTCCTGTGGGAGAGAGAGAGCAAGACCCCAGCCAGGAGAAACACACCTCTGACAACAGACCACACAAAAAGGAAGCTTTAGAGGTAAGCACACAACCACAATTGTAGGCATTGCCTTTAAGTGAACTTGGGTCTATATCAGTTTTATTAGTCATAGGATGCCAAATAAAGACAAGCCATATACACCGGGTCCATCCTTGGTAATAATCAGATGCAGTGGAACCGGCCTAGCTTTGCTGTGCCACCTTTCAAAAATAATCTTACGTGAGCTACTCAGTAGTGAGAATGGTTCCAATCCATCCAGTGTAAAAGAAACATACCAAGTCAAAGGAATTTGCAGCGGTGAGAGGAACTAGCATAGCACATTCCTGTAGTCACACGTGGTCTGTTCTGTTTTACTTGTGTAAAATTACAGTTCGGACTCGAGGGCTTGTGAGCCCACCTTCACAGGGGAGCGGCATCCTGGAGTAATATATATGTCCCATACAGAGCCTCTCACAAGATATAGCCATAATAAATATGAATCACCGAAATCCAATTTACTTCCTGGCCACACTCCCAGGAAGGCTTGTCTGATTCGCAAACTCTGGGTGCTGAAATGAAACCCTGAGTAATGCAGGCAGAGAGGGGTAGATCTTCTAGACACCGTTCTCACGCTCCATCTGCACTGCTCAAAATATTGAACCCTGACCCTTCATGCTTGTGGTATAAAAGTAAACATTCATTCATTCATTCGCTGACATGCCTTCAAGCATCTTTTTTCTTGTAGGGAAACAAGGGTCAGAGTAATCCTTCTCATTGGGGAGTTAAAATCTTATAATTCACAGAGAAAAGAGTTGATAATAGAGAAGCAAGCTTATTCAAGGGGACCAGATTTAAGTAAAATAGGGCCGCAGCTCAGGAGTGTTTTGGAGAACATAATTGAGTGGAGGTTGATGACAGCTATCTCTCCATCACCGTGACTTATGGAGAGACAGCACCCAGTCTGAGGGTACATTAATATGCCATATCCGCTGTTTTAAATTAAGCATTGGAAAATCATGCCAGCTGAAGAAAGCACTTTGAAAGTTTCCCTCTATTGGAAACAGCAGCTTGCCTGTCACTGAAACTTGGCAGCTTCTGGCCAAGTTTGAGGGTCAAGTACAAGATTAGGAACTTCCACAGTGAATCTGAGCTTGACCCAGTAATCCAAGTTCTCACCCTTTCTCAGCCTTCTTTTATGGTCCAGATGCCAGGTGAGGAAGGCAGCAAGCAAACAGTGCAGAGGCATTCTCTGCTGGGGACTGGTACGCAGGCATCTCAACCCACTCATCAGTCAGAAACTGCAGTGGGGAGAGCATCTTCCAATTGCCTTCAGGCAAAAACCAAAAAGAAAGAAAAAGGAAAAAAAAAGACTCATGCATAAACAGGTCTTTGTCTTGTACCATGACACAGCAATTTACCCAGGAGAGGAATTCTGAATAGATGTTAATTAGTATAAAAGTTAACTGTGAACTGTAACAGCACGTGCTAACGAGACCCCGTAAAGAAGCTTTTCTCTTTGAAAAGGCTAGAACTCAAGTCTCCTGTTGAGTACTTGGTGACATGACTCAGCAACTTTCAGGTCTCCAGAGCCTCTCTGGAATTAAGTGATATTATTAATAAAGCAGATGATCCATATCATAAATGGAAAAATACTCCTATTTATAAAAATAATTCAAACTTTGGCACAAATTAACTAAATTAATAAACAGCAATATTAACAGACACGACCTTACGGCCAGTAAAAGAGATAAGAATCGCCTAGCAATCCTCTGAGCCCCTGGAAGCCCACTACAGTCCCTGGGAAGATGAAGGTCAAGATTGGGGATTTTACTGAGAACATCTTTATCTCTGGAGTTAACCCTTACTGTGTCTGCTCTGTTGATGTCACCGTGTGATGGTGCAGCCAGGCACAGTCAAAACTAGGGATAGGACCCTGTGAATCCTGTCTGCTGCCCAAAGACAGGAAGAGAACATAAAATATTCACATCTAGAAGTAAAGGCTGGGGAGGGCAGGGAAGAGCAGAGTAAAGGAGGGGAGGGCAGAGTAGAGGAAGGGAGAGCAGGGAAGAGGAAGGGAGGGCAGAGTAGAGGAGGGGAGGGCAGGGCAGAGTAGAGGAGGGGAGGGCAGGGTAGAGGAGGAGAGGGCAAGGTAGAGGAGGGGAGGGCAGAGTAGAGGAGGGGAGGGCAGGGTAGAGGAGGAGAGGGCAGGGAAGAAGAGGGGAGGGCAGAGTAAAGGAGGGGAGGGCAGAGTAGAGGAAGGGAGGGCAGGGAAGAGGAGGGGAGGGCAGAGCAGAGGAGGGGAGGGCAGGGTAGAGGAGGGGAGGGCAGAGTAGAGGAGGGGAGGGCAGGGCAGAGGAGGGGAGGGCAGGGTAGAGGAGGGAAGGGCAGGGTAGAGGAGGGGAGGGCAGGGTAGAGGAGGGGAGGGCAGAGTAGAGGAGGGGAGGGCAGGGAAGAGGAGGGGAGGGCAGAGTAGAGGAAGGGAGGGCAGGGTAGAGGAGGGGAGGGCAGAGTAGAGGAGGGGAGGGCAGAGTAGAGGAGGGGAGGGCAGGGTAGAGGAGGGGGGGGCAGAGTAGAGGAGGGGAGGGCAGAGTAAAGAAGGGGAGGGCATGGAAGAGGCAGGCAGGGAAGGGAGGGAAGCTGAGAGGAGGAAGATTAGGTAAATGTGTTTATAGTGCTAAGCTGGTGCCAGCTTCAAAGGAAATTAAACAATAAAAATTGCTGTCAGTATTCATATAAAAGTTTAAATGCTTTGTTAGAAACATAGATCAAAGTCAGTCTTCTCTGATGAGACCCTGCCATTACTGGGACAGTCCTGAAACAATAGAATACAATTAAGAAGTTCAGATCCAAAGCAAAAAGGTGGGACTAGCTGGGGCTGGTGGGTGCTGCTAGCACTCTCCTCTGTCATCCCTGTGGAATTTTCCTCAGAGTAGTTGTTATGTGTTTTGGCCTAAACCCCTTTTAATCAGAATTTTTTCTCTGTCTGTAAATTTGAGCCCAAATACTCTGCTATACCTTTTCTGTAATTTTCATGTTCATCTTTCATTTGGTCCTGTTTTGTTTTTAATACTTTGGGTACCAATGTTTACAAAAGTCCAGAAACACAGTTTCAACATCTTCCATCCTTGCCCCCCATCTTCTGATATGGGTCCTCCCTGTAGCCTAGTTTCCTCCCAAGTACTGAGGAGACTGACCTACCGAGTGATCTAAAGGCTTCTACAAGGATGAAATTCTAGCTCGGAAATAACCACAATCAGCCCTTTTTTATTTTGTGAATTTGCAGAAATCCACAGGCACATTCAGAGACAGGTCCTCAGGTCTTTACATCAAAGGGGCCTTTTATTCTGTTTATTTATAGTTGTATGTGTGTGCGAGTGTGTGTGTGTGTGTGTGTGTGTGTGTGTGTGTGTTACTCAAGTGGCTAGAAGTATGGGATCCCCCAGAACTAGAGTTTTCGGCCTTTGTAAGCCCTCTAACATGGTGCTAGGAATTACATTTGTGTCCTCTGCATAAAGCACTCTTAAGCACTGAGCCATTTCTTTAGCTCCAATGGTTTGGGTTTTTCACAATATAAGATGTTATCACTTATAGAACATACCTTATGTGAGACAAGACCACAGTGAGGGTTCCTCTGCTGTGTGTGCAGTCCTCGGCCAGAAACTGTTTTTCCTTCTGTTAAACTGAAAACATGACACTAAAATCAATACACACAGGCACACGCACATGTACACACACACTGTTTGGGAAGTCAGGTGTTCTATCTGTTATTTTAAGATGCAGTAGCCTTCCTCCTGACTTGCCGATGTAGGATTTGAACTCGGGGAAAGCCAGACTGGGTCCACTGGTTGTTTACATCATTAAATGAGCACATTTAAGGCTTTCACTTACTGTCAGAGGAAAGATAAGTAAACTCCAGAGGTCACAGCCTCCAGGGGTTGATGGAGGCAGCTCAGCTCTTACTGAGCATTGCTCTAGGACTCTGCTTAGGAAGGAAACAGGATCCTTACAGGCCCTCATCTTGCCTCTTCTCCCTGTACTTTTTATAAGTGGTTTTAGTGCCAGGTTGCCTCTCTGAGTCCTTGCTTGAAAGGGACGTAGCATATTTGTATTTATTTTATGTATTGGTGTTCACTAAAACAGTTTGAAAATGGTGTCAGTAAAGGCTGAATGTTTACATGTCACAGCTGATGGGGAACGCAAGACCTGGATAAACTAGGACTCTAGCAAAGTCCCTGTAATTGCAGTGTGTGTGTGTGTGTGTGTGTGTGTGTGTGTGTGTGTCCGAGAGTGAGCACCTGCACGTTTCCATGTGTTCACGTATGAGAGCTTTACTCACTAACAGAAGAAAGAAGAATTTGGTGGACATTGACTTGGCCGCTCTTTTCAGTAACTGTTGATGAAACCGAGCACATGTTTATTCTAGATTTTAAGTTTTCACCTGACAAAATTTCAGCCTTTGATTCTGACTGCTTCATGTTCTGTTTTGTTTCATTTTGTTTGTTTAAAAACAGATTTTCTGATTTAAGTTCTAAGTTCCTATAAACTGTAACCCTGAAGCTTATTTGTAAAGTTTGAGTTGGGACCATAGCTCCCTGGCCTACCGCATTTTTTTTTTTTAATGGTGCCACAGATCTGAGCCCTGAGCAGGGCTCCTTAACTGAAGCTCTGAACCACGGGTGCTGGTTTCTTGTTCAAACATGGTCTCCTCAGATGTGGCAGATGCGTCATAGGAAGGATAGGAAACATAAAACAAATTCTGTTTGCTTTTCCCCTGCCCTCAGATCTCCCCAAGCCCCAAGCTCACACACATTGCTGTGCCTCCCTGGCAGGCCCCCCACTCTCTCAGCAGTCCACATAAGCAGCTCTGCACACCTGCTGAATAGGCTCTACACTACTTATGAAGCATTTGTATTGCATTAAAATGTACTTTCTCCTAATCACATGAGTATTCTGTGGTTCTGGATCATTTTTCTTTTTTGGACCAATAAAGTCAGAAAGCACAGTACAGTTGTTGATTGTTTCTTCGAGTTGTTTTGCCCCGGACAACTCTTTCTATAGGGAGGTGAACACCCTCGGGGAACCATGAAATACAAATAGTGTGTTATTTCCTCTAACAAATAATAGCTACCATTCTATTGGCTGCTTTCTCTTAGCCAGTGCATCATACACTTCACTGACCACAGGTTCTCTCTGCAGATGGCATCCACTCCAGAGGTTGTTTGGTGCCTAAAGCAATCTCTTCCTGAAGATACCACAATGGGTCAAGATTAATGGAGCCTTTAGTCTAAGTATTCCAAATATTATGAAGAAGAAGTATTCTAATGAAAATTTAAATGTTGAGGTGTTGATTTAAGGAATTTGATTTTTAGAAAAGTTTATGTATGTTAAGCATGGTTTATGTATGTATTCTTGCATATATGTAATCCTATGAAGAATTTAAACACACACCCAAGGACACAGTGTGACATTTAATGCCCTCATACACACACACACACACACACACACACACACACACACACACACATACAGGATGTAGGTGTGTCATATAAGGACTTAGCGTCACTAAATGTAGCACGGGAAAGTATCAAGGCATATTCTTTATTTAAAACATCCTTCATCGTTTTATACATAAATAAAGCAATTTGTATGTATTTGATTTATAAAAAACAAACACCAATTTGCTTAAGAGAACAAAACTCTTAATATTTTTCTAAAATAAAAAAAATTCGTGTGAAAGTGTGCCAGGGAAACTTCGGGGACTTGATTGAGAACTGTTAGCAGTTTGTTTGTTTGTTTGTTTCTGCTGGAGATTGGAGAATACTTCAAAGGAAACATCCCTCTAGTACAACTGTGCACAGCACTCTCTACACTCTAGGGAGGTTATGCTTGGCTCATCGGTGGGTCCAGCGAGTCTGTTTTACAACTAACTGCATCTTGAAAGAATTATTTTCATCATATGAACTCAGGAAAGATGCGCTAAAATAGAAGCGCTTCTGGGATGCAACTGGTGATTGAATTTAAAACTTGAATGTACGGATAGGAGTGGGGTGGGGTAAAGGGATAACATCTCAAATGTAAATACAGAGTATGTAATAAAAAATAAATAAAACTTGGATGTACATTAGGGATTCATCATGCTCTTGAATGATGTTTGTTCTAGGAAGTAAGAAGTGTGACTGTTTTTATTTCCCCTTCATTCCATTCCTTTCCCAAGTGTGTTATATCAATGCATTATTAAAAGAAGCATGCTCATATATGAAACGAGCAGTTGGCCATGTTTGCGGTGCTTACGCTGGAGCCAGTGGGCCCCACCTCGTTGCTCCCTGGTGAGAGAGCTTCAGCCACATAAAGACGGAATCAACCTTGAAATTGCATTGACTTCAAGACAAAGCTCGACAGCGTGCATTCTCCTTTGTATTTCTACCGAACGTCTTCAGTATTAGTTTATTGTGATGAGAAACTAAGGAAATAATACTCTAGGTAATTGAATTTTGTTTTATGTTAGTGTCCTGTAACATTAAGTAGATCATTAACACATAGATAAAGCCAAATTCTCTAATCATAGAATTTACAGATGGACCATATGGACTTTTCCTTCTTGCTTGTCTCAGACAAGTTTGTAAAGTCTAATTAGAGATTGTATCACTCCTCTGTAAGGACTACTCATAAGACTGGGTCAGATGGGATTATAATGATAAAGCCTTTTAAGGATTAAGTTGTGGCTCCATGATTCCCTGTGCCCAGACAAATTGCCAGGAGATGATAAGAGGAGGAAATAAAATTAAGGGCAGGATTGTTTTCTTTCTGGAAGGATATAGCTGCCAAGTCAGAAATTGAATTTCATGGCTTCTTCTGAGACTGATGAAGCCAGCTTCTTGCTACTCTTGCCATCCTAAGTTCAGTCCGGTTGCTTTCCGAATCAGAAAATCTCTTCTTTCTAGTCTTCTAGAAATTGTCTTCTAAATGTTATCTTTAAACAGGAGAACAAGACTAGGGAAGGAAAGAAGAATGAAGAAAGGAAGAGATAGGGCATGAAGTGGGTGAATCTTAGTCACGGTGCAGAACACTCCCATTAGTCAGCGACATCTTGCATGTTTCCAAGATCAAATACTCTGTTTCCTTTGGATGAAGTAAAGAAAGCCATCACGATAACCTACTCAGCAACAATCTTCATCATTTTCTATGGAGAAAAATGACAGAGAAGGGAAAGGTCACATGATCAAAGTGCCTAGCAACTTCTGCATGATGGAGTCTCTTGGCAACTAGAAGAAAGTCTTTTCAGGAGGAAGGTTTCTCGCTCTTGTGCAATGTAGCTTACACTGCCCTTTCTGGTAATTAGTGTAATTTGACACATTTTAAGATAATGATACCACCTGCACTGAATAGCAAAATCATCATTAATGCTTAAAAGCTTCTCTCCTCCCCCCACCCCCGCCCATGGCCACAAACCATGCTAACTCCTAACCCAATTTCACTCTACAAGTTGCATTTCCCAGATGAATTTTAGAATCATCATAATCTTGATTTCAGGGATGCACTGCAATTGGCAGCTAGCCTTCCGTTAGGAAAAATGATGGGGGAAATTTCCCAAGAAATAATAGTTTTGAAAGTCGACTGGGTAGAGATGGAAGTGAGGAGGTGGTACTGATGCTGCAGGTCAACCAGTGCCTTGCCGAGCTTGCTGTGAGATGCTGCCGTACTTACATCTCCTTTAAATGAGAACGCCGATTGAAACGTAGGATATAGCAGGAATCCAGCGTTGCAGTTAATGTGGAAGAGGCATGAATGGCAGCCTGTGGGGAGACAGACATGCAGCTCACCAAGATGGGCTGGGCAGAGCAGCAGGTGTGGAACTGAGAAGCAAGCACCAAGCACCAGCTGAGTGAACTAGGTGAGGAGGGGAAAGTGCGTGAGGCCGAGGCTGGGGGCATGCAGCAACTCTTGGGTCAACATTCTCCTGTTTCCTGCCACTGTAAAAAAATGTCTCATCCTCTGTATCATCTCACTGTACCATCGTGAGGCACTGAGCACTTGAAAGACAGCTAAAGTGATGGAGGAATCGAAGCCCTACAAATATGTCTTAGTTGAACGATTGCAGGCTAGTCGTGTATACTTGTGGGGTGTGGTGTGGCACTTCAGCACATGTGTGCAGTATGTAGCCATCATGTCAGGGTGACTGGAGCATCATTTACCATTTCATGCCAAGGAAGAAAAGTGAAGTTTTAGTATTAGAGTTGACTGGAATGAAGACAGGGATATGGTAACCACAGTGTTGAACACTGCATTGGTCATAAGACTTAGTCGTAAGAATGTGGTCCTATCAAAATATGATAGCAAACCACCGAAGAGTTCTAAGCAGGGAAAGTCATAATTTTTAGGGTTCACAAATGATAAATCTGCTGTTTCTCTTTACTTTAGAATACATGATGTAAGCCCAGCATGAGAACCCAGCAAAGCAGCCCCTCTGCTGAGATTCTCCAGTCATGGTCACTGCCATTTCTGACTTCCTTAATTTTGATTCTCACTCGTGAGCCTGTACCGAATCCTTTCCAAAAGAATGCTGAATAAAAATCTTACAAGTGGGAAGAGAGGACATAGGCACAGTCTCCATTACTTAATGAACTGGAGAAAACAAGGAAGCCGTGTGTCTCGTGTGGACACACAAGAAGACAGAACCAAACACCGAAGAGTTCAAACTCATAAATGTGACCAGAGAACCCACTCTGTCTAGCAGTCTAGTAAACTAATCCGTAAAGAAATTCATGCTAACCCCATTCCTGTGGTCAACAATAAACTTAAGAAGTAGATATAATATAAAAAGGTCAGACAGCGAATGACCAGGAATAATTACTTTAAAACTGTTCCTTGACTAACTGCAGATAACAATGACGGAGGAGACCATTTGCCTTTTAGGGATATGTTAGCATGTGATACAAGAAGATTAAACTGTGCTCATTGTCTGATGAGTCTGAGGCAAGTAAACAAACCAACCAAAACCTCTCACTGTGAAAATTAACTGTTTCAGTTCATTGAAAAAAAAAGAGAGAATGGAAAGAAAAGCACCACTTCTACCTCTATGTGTGGTTTGAGCACTTGTTTTCTCCTTTATAGTAAAGGTTACACTTCTACGTGCAATTTACACAGTGCTGGGTATCCAGCAAACCATCCAACCCAGCACTCCTTCAATCCAGCACTCCTCTAGACCAGCATTCCTCCAACCCAGCACTCAGACAACCCAGCACTCACCTAACCAGCACTCCTCCAACCCAGCACTCAGACAACCCAGCACTCACCTAACCAGCACTCCTCCAACCCAGCACTCAGACAACCCAGCATTCACCTAACCAGCACTCCTCCAACCCAGCACTCACCTAACCAGCACTCCTCCAACCCAGCACTCACCCAACCCAGCACTCAGACAACCCAGCACTCACCTAACCAGCACTCCTCCAACCCAGCACTCACCCAACAAGCACTCAGACAACCCAGCACTCACCTAACCCAGCACTCACCCAACAAGCACTCAGACAACCCAGCACTCACCTAACCCAGCACTCATCCAACAAGCACTCAGACAACCCAGCACTCACCTAACCCAGCACTCATCCAACAAGCACTCACCCAACCCAGCACTCACTGAACTGAGCTACATCCCCAGCACCTATTTCTACTTTCCCAAAAAACCCCATATTTTTCTTAATTTTCCTTCAAAATGTGTGTGTGTGTGTGTGTGTGTGTGTGTATACACGCACATGCGTGCAAGCAAAAGTATGTGCCCAAAAGCCAGAAGAAGAAGTCAGTTCCCCTGAAAAGGGAGTAACAGGTAAATTTCAGACACCTGACAGGTGTACCTGGAACTGGACCTCAGTCCTCTGCAAGGACAGCAGATGCTCTTAACCACTGAGCCATCTCAAAATCTCATCTTTTCTTTTTATATTCTCCTTTCTGGCAGTCCCATGCACACTGACACGTTTTAAAGAAAGAGGTTGTTTACTTTGTGAAGATTAAAGGTATGCCTTTGAATTCATTCAGTATCTCTTCACTACTTGAAGGGATTAGGTTTATGTACAATTGTAACAGAATAGTTAATAAATCGAAAAGAAAGTAGTGAAGGGAATGTAAGACCTCTGTGTGGATGGAAATGAGGCTGCTGAAGCAATTAATTAAAAGTGTCACAGACAGCCATCAAGGGAAGGATCAGCAATTAAAGCGAAGAGGTTTTGTTAATTACTCAAGGTTGGAGCACAGAACAACCTGAAAGTAATGAATTCTTCTAGGAGTGTTACTTCTGCAGACAATGGGTGACTTTTGTCACTTGATTGAGGCTGCACTCAGAAGATTTGAAGCAGTAACGATAGCAGGAGCTTCTAAAGGATAGATGTGGTGAGACATCTGTACACAGAGAGATGCTTCACATCTAGTGATAGTGTAGCAGGTTTATAAATTTTTAAAGCAAATAAGAACAGATAAGAAAGGAATTTATACCAATTATCAAAGTAAATTAAGACATGTGGGGTTAGCAAGTTGGCCCAGTGTTGTGTGACACTATTCTTGGGAAAACTTGAACAAATAATTACTCACCCCAGAGTGGGAACTGACAACAGAGCAGAGGTCAGAGTCCAACTTGATGAAGTAATGAGTTTTATTGCTGTTAGTTATAAGAATATGGGGTCCTTACAGAAGCAGAAATGACTGAAAGACAGCTGCATCAACAAAATCCACCCCAGTATGGGTGACAGCTCATGAAATCTTGGAACCTAGAGCTCAACAGATTATAGAATGTCTCTTCCAAGTAAATTGACAGGTCTCTCAGACAGTTCAGTCTAAGAGTGTCTCTTAGCTGTCCTAAACTGTTACATATGCTTGGAGGGAAGGAGCCTAGTAATTCTGGTAAGTTTTAGGAACTTCCTAAAACTTCTGAGTTGTTTACTTCTTGTGATTCAATAGCTTCACCACAGGGTGGACCATTTCACCCCAGTTTATATTTAGTCTCTTCATGAACTTCCAAGCAGAATAGACTGTTTTACCTTCCCTTAGCAGAGTAGTTCTCAACTTATGTGTCTTTGAATGACCCTTCACATGAGTAACCTAAGACCATCAGAAAACACAAATATTTACATTATTACATTATATACATATTCATAATAGTAGCAAATTATAGTTATGAGACAGCAATGAAAATAATTTTATGATTGTGGATCACCACAACATGAGGAATTATATTAAAGGGTTATAGTATTAGGAAGGTTAAGAACCACTGGCTTAGCTCATCTTGTGTTTAAGGAACCTCTGTCTAAGATGGAATGTCCAAGAAAATTGTTACACAACCCTCAGTGAGTAGAAGCACTTGATGCCAAGCTTAATCACATGAGATCTATCTCCAAACCCTCAGCATAGAAAGAGAAACCTAACTCCTACGTTGACTGCTGATCTCCACATGAATATGCTTTAGCACATTTATACTCTCTCATACAAAATAAAAGATGAAAAATTTAAAGACTCATTAATTCATTTATGCATTTAATTTAAGGTTTCTGTTCTAAAAAGTTATGATTTAAATCATTCATTATATAACTTGTTTCTTATACAATTTAACACATAATTTTTCTTCTGATTAGAAACATTGCATACTTCCATGTATTATGTTAAAAATATTATCTTGTGTTTGAGTATTAGTAAAATAATGTAAAAAGTATCCACTAAATGTACACTTTCAAGCATTTTTAAAGTATGATATGATTGTTTTAAAGTAATGTAAACCAGCTGCTGTACTTTTAAGAAAATATAAGCAAAACCTAAATTGGGTTCATAAGAAATGTCTAATATTTTACTAATAACAATCTATATTCCACATTTCTTTTATTCAAATCCTTATAGCATGATTCAGGTCAAACAGTGACTAGGTTTCTTTAGTTTCACTGATGGTGAAATCTAACAATGCACAAAGCCCACACTTATTGAAAATGTAGCCACATTTCACAGGTCTGACCTCAGTTCTATAATCTAGCCCAGAAAGTGTCCTTTTGTGACCAAAGTTCAAGTAGTTCTACACTAAGACCTTGAACCTTCCAGAAAAACAACAGATTACAGAATTCAGTTTCCGTCTATTTTGTGTGCCATAGACTAGATGCTAGCATAGATCATACACCCTTTCACTCAGGTTAAGATTCCCATTTGTCTGACATTATCTCAACATCTTATGAAACAGAGACAGTTCCGCTGGCTTGTCCAGAAAGCTTTATCTGAAGCTTAAAACGGCAGTCTGTCTATTTCCTAAGTTTACCAAATGAAGAACATAATAGTCAAGATTCCTCACCAGTAACAGAGTTTGGCTCACTCATCACAGAAAGCAACCTCTCTGAAAATACCATCTTAAACCTGGCCATCACTGAAGCCAGCAGTAGGGATCCCTCAACTCACACTCAGTATGATGGGCATAGAACCTGATGGCAGGTAGAATCCAATGGGGCTCAATTGTCCAGATAAAGTGTTTTCAAATCAAGTAAGAATAAAATTAACTAGCCTCTTGATTAATAAGATAATCTTTCTGAACTTGTCTGTCCCAATAGTATTGTTCCAAACTTGGAAGATTGTAAAGCTGGAGGAAGCCATTAGCAATAGTGGCCACTAAGCTCTTCCTTACACACCTTGATCCAAATCTAAACCACAGTCATGTGACAGAATTCTATTCAATCTGCAGACATTTAAATATGTACTCTTTTAATATCATTTACCAGTTAAGGAAGTGGAAAAAGCCTTTTATAGAATAACAGGTAAGAAGTTACCACCAATTAGTTTCATTTAGTTTTTCTTGGGAAACTTTTGGGCCAAATTTGAGTTTCCATTTTCCAAGTTGAAAAAAGCTGTATCATAATTAACTCTGAATCAAACCTTTGAGAACTCAGATGGTTTCTTTTCTTCTCTCAATTACATCCTGACCTCAGTTTTCCCTCCCTCCTCTTCCCCCAGTCGCCTCCCCCAGAACCTCCCTTTCTTCATTTCCCTTCAGAAAACAATGGCCCTTCCCAGGATATCAACGAAACATGGCATAACAAGTTACAGTAAGACGAGGTGTATACCTTCACATCAGGGCTGGACAAGGCAACCCAGTAGGAGCAAAAAAAAAAAAAGTCAAAGACAGACCCTGCTCCCACTGTTAGGAGTTCTCCAAAAACACCAAGCTACACAACCATGTCATAAATGCAGAGGACCTAGCTCAGACTCATACAGGCTCTCTGATTGTCAGTTCAGTCTCTGTGAGTCCCTGTGAGCCCTGGTTAGTTGATTTTGTGATACATTTTCTTGTGGTATCCTTGATGCCTCTGGCTCCTAGTATCCTTCCTTTCATTCCACAGGATTCCCTGAGCTCTGCCTAATGTCTGTCTATGGCTCACTGCATCTGTCCCAATGAGTTGGAGGATGCAGCCTCTTCAATTACAGTTATGCTAGGCTCCTGTTTATGTGCATACCAAAGTATCACTAGGAATAATTTTATTGAATTTTTCTTTTCTGTTTTGTTCTTTGCTCTCTCTCTCTCTCTCTCTCTCTCTCTCTCTCTCTCTCTCTCCTCTTTTCTTCCTTCCTTCCTTCTTTCCTTTCTTTCAGCCCTTCTTTCCTTCTTTCTTTTCTTTTCTTTTCTTTTTATTTCCAGTCATGTTGGGTTCTATCCTAGGTTTCCAGGCAATTGAGCCTCTGGTTAATGGCCCTCCAGGTAATATCAGGGGTGGCTTTCCACTTGTGGCATGGGTATCAATTTGAATCAATCATTGCTTGGCCACTGAAGATTCAAAAGCTTTTACAATCATGAATAAAATCCATCTTTATTTTTAGCCATTGTGAAAGCATGTATGAATTTCTAGTTATACAGTTTTCTGGAACATTTTATAAAAATCATGATATCAATAATAAAAATTTGGTAGGATAATTATATTTTGTCCTTCTGAAGTTTGGTACTCAAACTATGTAGACATTTTTACTTTTTACATTTTTCCTGTTTTGCTTTAGTCCTTAGCCTGGGGCCACATAAAGTTGTTAAAATCCAAATATGTTCCCATTCAGATGTATATAAAGGCAACACAGATTCTTCTAATAATGGATTAAACCTCAGATGTTTTCTGTGTTTGGAATGACAGAACTGAGTGCTAAGCTCTCCTTTTAGTTCTGTGAGCTATATTGTTTGCCGAATTGCTATGACTCTGCTGTTGTTCAGAGAAAGTCTCAGAGCAGGACTGGGAGCCAGCCAGGATCCCTCTCTGGAAATGGACCAGTTTACATCTCCACTCAACCCAAAATGGATTTGAGTTATATTGTTCTCTTCTACTTGTAACGAGAAGTTCTTTGATCTGGTCCGAGTCCCCTTGTGCAATAAGGATTGAGGAGATTTCAGATCCCCACACGTAGAGGCTCGGAGAACTTGACTGCTACAAGTGTTGCTGATTTAGCACTGCAGTGTTTTCCTTTTCTAAACAGACAAGTTTTGTTGCCATTTCTCAGTTTGCTTCTATAAAATACAGTTTGTTACATTGTCTCTCTGTAATTCTCAGGCTGCTCACTTTCTTGCAGTATTTGAAACTGAAGAAAGCGCATTCCTCTGTGCATGCACGCATGCATTCCTGTGGGACTGTATGTAGGCCAGATGACAACCTCGGTGTCATTCCTCAGGAGCTACCCACCGTGTTCTTTGTGAGAGCCAGGGTCTCTCATGGCTGTAACCTCACCAAGTAGGTTAGGCTGAGTGACCTGAGAATCCCAGAGATCCCGTTGTCTGAGCCTGAGCACCCCTGAGCAGGCGGGAATCTATTCAGTTTTTAAGCATAGGCTCCCGATGGAACTCAACTCACAGTAACCAACAGCCATTTCCCTAGCCAAGGAAACAGATTTCTTGATGGAAAAATTTAAGGATATTTGTACTAAGGACGAAGTTGTCAGACAATCAATAGCTTAGCAATATTGCAGACAGAGGGATGATAGACTTACTATGCAGAGAATTCTCATGATCTACTAAGGAACAGGCCAACAACATAAAACTGGGAAGAGGAGACAAAAAGGTTCTGGGGAAAGTGGAATTTCTGGGAAGAGTTGATTACCTAGTAGTAAAAAACCCAAGTAACATGCAATTGTGTAAAAAAGACACTCAGGTTAACTGATGTCAGGAGAATGCAGTGAAACCCACCCCTTTATGCCGATCAGACCCCAGCTGGTTTTAAAGGTGACATCATTGCTGTCGAAGACAGAGGGAGTGTGTGTCTAGACAGTGCAGTGGGACCTGGGGACGTGAGGAATAATTCTGTGCTGGCATGAAAGATAATGGTGTCCATGGGCTCCCATGTTTGAACACTCAGCTGGAGGAACTGAAAAGAATTAGAGGTGTGGCCTTGTTAGAGGAGCTGAGTCACTGGGGCGGGTTTTGTGGTTAAAAAAAAATGCTATTCCCAGCTAACACTCTCAGCCTTGTGTTTGTAGATCAGATATTATCTCTTGGCCACTGCTCCTGTGCCATGCCTGCCTGCCTGCTGCCATGCTTCCCAACATGATGATCATGGATTCTACCTCTCTGAAACCATGAGCCTCCAATTAAATGCTTGCTTTTATGAGTTGCCTGGGTCATTGTGTTTTGTCACAGCAAACTAACAGTGACTGAGACAGACTGTAAAATAAAAATATGCAGCTATGCACCTTCTCTACTTGGCAGTCACACGTGGGTTTTCCCAGCCTGAAGACACTCCACAGTGGGAGCGATCAGAACTGACTTGAGAACCAGGATCCACATTAATGAATTTTAGTGGCATAATAACCCATCCTCAAATGTACTGACTTAAACTTTCCAATATATCTTATTTCCCACGTGTCTTTGGTTTTCTTTACTTCTAGTATGAATTGGTTGAACTTGTAGCTAGATGGTCTTACTTGTGAAACGGCTAAACAAGCAACAAAACTCTCTGATCAATACGGGAATATATATACTCCTGCGTAGATATTGAAAATTATGCCATGGAAGGTCACATGTTTACAGTAAGGGAGAACATAAAGAATTAAAATTTTCTAAAATTAAATATACACTCTGATTTCCATTAAAATCATGATGTAACATAAAAAAACTTCAACAATAAACTAGAGGAAATGTATGAAAGGAACTTATGAAATTGATAACAGGCATGATTAGTGAGCTCAAACTTACTAAAAGTTATGAAAATGTACATTCAGAAGCATATACCATGGCTGGGTGTGGTGGCACACCCCAGTAATCCCAGCACCGAGGAGGCAGAGCAGAAAGATGGTGAGTTAAAAGCCAGCTTCCAACACAGCAAGATCCTTCCTGTCTCAAAACCAAAACACAAAGAAGAAATAAAGGAGAAAAAAGGAGGAAGAGAAAGAAACAAACACTCAAAGTCAGAGGAAACATGTATCAAAATGTGGGGGCTGGAGAGATCGCTCAGCAGTTAAGAGTGTGTTGCTATTGTAGAGGAGCCGAGTTGGGTTCCCAGAACCCTCATTAGACAGCAGGCAACCCCTCTAACTTCAGCTCCAGGAAATTAAGTGCCCTCTTCTGGCCTCCTTGGGCACTGCACTTAAGTGTATACCCCCTTCCCTCCTGCCACCACATATACTCATAATTAAAAATAAAAAATACAATATTTTTAAAATGTAAATAGTGAACTCTGGTTGGTGATTTTCATTGTTTTGCCTATACTTTATAAAGTTAATATGTATCATTGTTAAAATATTAAGAGGCAATCATTTATTTTGCAGTGTTTTCCAAGGACAATAGATAAGATCAGCCAATGCTTTGAGTAAATCTTTCTTCATATCACTTAAGAACTAGGTCAAAAATCATAGAAAAATATTTTATGGTCTAATTTCCCAAATGTGCCACTTCTGCTGTGACATCTTTCGCTGTCTGTACATTACCACACAAGTAGAGCACATACAGTCCTCCTAGGCCTACTGCTCTCTATGTTCCCAACTCTGTTTGAATTTTAAAACCTAGACCACTTACCCCAAGGGAATACTCTCCATGTGCATTGCTTACAAAATGACATCATTAACAAATTAAATGTCTAATACACTACTTACAGGTAAGAAAAAAATAGTTATTAATTAACTAGGAACCAAATCAGAGCGTAGATTTGATTTGTTGTATTAAATAAATAACAAACAAAATGTTCTCTGAAGCATCCATGTTAGGTATTATTTATCTTTATCAAAGTTGGGAGGAAATACTTTGTTTTAGAAGGAAGAATGAGAGAGGGGAGGGAAGAAAGAGAGTCTTTGAGATGAAGACAGAAGGTGAAGACCATTATACACAGAGTGGAGGAGCTGAGGAGCTTATACACTGGACGATGAAGGGCACAGAGCTGAGGAGTCTTAAAATCACTAAAGGCAAGGAGTTCCAGACCCCATGCAGAGCCTCACTCTGCCAATTCTTTCTCCTGTGTAGGAGAGGAGAGAGAAAGAGCCAGAGGAGATGAGCCAGAGATGAGTCGAGGCAGATAAGAGGAAGCAGAGACCTTGTGGTTTTATTATCAAACAGCCAGGCCCTATTGGTCAAAGGGTTCAATAGTTGTGTGATGATCTTAATTGCCCAGCAGATGCTAGGACACAGGTATCTTGAAACTGAGGAAGTCTACAATAGGTACAGTCACCATGCCTTGTGAATTCGCACATCTGAAACTTGATGATCTGGAGATGGTGATACTTAACATGTTTAGGAAGTGTACCAGTGAATGGCAGATGGGTGACCCCAGTGTTTCCCTGTCTGAAGCTACAAAAGATCAAATTAAGAGACATGAGAGCTGTGCATCTTGTTAAAGATGCGGAATCTATTGGTACTAGTAGAGCATACGTGACCACAGAGCCTGGTGAAGGAGAACTATAACAGACTAAAGCATTTGGAAACAAACTCAGGAACATGTGCAGCATTCAGGAGAACAGGCAAGCCCCTAAGTCTAAGGCAGATCCCTGGTTTTCAAGGGTTGTGAACTACTGGCAGGTGGGATGTGGTCCTTGATCCTTTGATGATATTTTGGATTGTTAGGATGGGGACATCATAATTACTAGATGTGTTTGAATTTTTCTTCAAGACTAACTGGCTAAGTACGTTCATGACAGTTTCCCCATCAATAAAAATAGAAGTCATAGAGTACTTATATGAAATTTTAATGGATAAATGTATGAAGAGATTGAGCAGTGGTTTTTGCACAGGTTACTACTCAATAAATTAATAGCCCTAGCAATCATCAGTAAAAATAGCAAAAGGACAGAACATGATGAGAAAAAAAGCTAGGGTTGTTTGAAAATATTGGAACGAGCAAAGATGCTTTCTCTATTGACGCGATGGATGGCAGCACCATTCCAGTGCTGGGAAGCACTAGAAGTAACCTCTGAGCCATTCGCCTTACACAGAAGGGAACCCAGGTGCAAGCACTTCATAATTACTACAAAGCCATGTAGTGTTGGCTTGGCAGAGCCCAGACAGCACAGAAAAGCACATGTTTGGAGGGAAGCTCTGGGAACTGTAACTACAGGCAACTTTTATAAAGCTCGCGTTATACAATATGTAATACTGTAGTTTAATAAGTACTATCTTTGGGAAATATATGGTAAGGAGATGGTCAGAAAGAGCTAAAATCAGAATATGATATTATGAGGTCTGACATATTCTTAGCTGCAGGGTGATTTAATATGCAAATCAGTCTTCCATTATTTCAGTGGAAATGTACATAAGTTTACTGTGTGAAAATCGAGGGTTGAGATTAGATTTCATTTTTTTTGGAGGACTATTCCTTTTATAAATAATATTCATGAGATAATTGCGCCAAAGTTGAATGGAAGAGTCGCCATTTCTGGCAACTTGCTTCCGTGATCTAAAAGTGTAAAGCCAAGTTATGGAGAGATAAAAATCATATAGTTAGTAATGCTAGATCTAAAGATATATGCTTTGTGATAAGGGATATACACCCTTTTGTTCCATGACTCTGAACAACAATGGTGTTTGTGATTCCACTGGGCTCTGAAGCCATGACTCAATTAGAAGTCACATCCACCTGATGTGGACCCTAAGCTGGGGCATCAAGGCTGTGTTGCTTTAATGTGGCTGAAATTTCATCTACCTGGTCCAAAAGAAAGAATTTTAAACTAGTGTTTAGCCTTCAGTGGATTAACTAAGCTGGTATCTGGTATACAGCCCTAGTTAGGCATGCTACTGTAACACAAAATCCAGGTAAGTATCACTACGGATAAGTAAGGAAGTGGACCTGTAGCCCGAGGCTCTGCTTAAAATTCAAAATAGTCCCCGCAGGCTCTTAGGTTCAACATTGTTTCCCAGCTGCCAGGACTCTGTTGAGGTTGGGTAACTTCTAGAAGTGGGGCCCAGCTGAAGCAAATGGGTTACTGGGTGCCTTTTGAAGGCTACTCGTGGTCACTTCTCTGTGTGTCCTGTCTCCTGTAACGTGCGCTGCTCCACACTTCCTCCCCACCAAGACTGACAAGATATGAACTAAATTAATCGTTCCACTTTTCAGGTTGCTCATGTCAGACATTCTGTCATAGCGATGAGAAAGCTGACACATCCTAAAGTAAGAACGTTGAGCTTCAAGGCGCATGAGGACAAGAGCTTAAATGCTGGCCACAGGCTTTCAAATAATAAATAGATCATCTTAGTCCAGGAAATGCTGGCTGCACATGAAGATGAATCCCGAGTCTCTTTTCCCTCGTAGTCTCGCTCCCTCTCTCTATATTCACCCCATTGGGTTTTCTATAATTATGTCTATCTCTCTGTGGCAGATTCTTGACAGACATCCCAGCATCAGCATCCGCTCAAACATATTCCTTCCTGATACTCCCTGTGCAACTCTAAGCTCCTACATTTTTGCTTCTGTGATCCATCTGAATGTCACTAACTCTATGTCCCATTTGCTTAAATGCAATCAGCCTTGAAGGTTCTGTTCAAATGTTGCTTTTTCAGGGAGTCTTTCCTAACTCCCTGCCCTGGTTCCTCAATCTGGGGAAATTACCAAGACACTATGAGTTGATCCATCAGAAAACTCACCACCCTCAGCTGACACTCATTTTCATATCTTTCTTCTTATTTAACAGGGACTGTGTCCCCAACATAAGAGGTTTTAACACTCATTATACATGTGTGGACCTAACCTCTTAATCAGGGACCTCATTCTTCCAAATTTTATTAACATTCATCCATTTATCCATTAATTCTATATCTATTTATATCCATTAATTCTATAGCTTTTTCTCCACTTTGACCTTCCTGGATTATTTGCCTTCAAGATGCTAATCTGAGTAAATGTTCACTTGCCCTATCCCCATGGAACAAAGAAATGAGCCCTCCAAGGGTGCATTAAAGATTAATGAATTTCATTATATCATCTACACTTACTGCGATGCTGATGTATAAGAAGCACCTGAGACAGACTCTGTGTGGTGCTTACAGGACCCAAGCACTAGGAAGTCTTCACTTTTACCAGACATAGTAAGGTTGCCCTGTATAAATCAACCATTTTTCTGATACAGTGGTCCCTGGTTTTCATGGAGATCTCTCTGGATTTAACCGTTTTCTTCCTTAGCTAGAAGTAAAACTGGCCAATTGTAAACCCAGCTCAGTCAGGGCTGTTTTGTTATTTTAGTCAGGGTCTCACTATGTAGCCCCAGCTGGCTTAGAAATCACAGAGAGATCTGCCTACCGCTGCTTCTCTGGTGCTGGAACTTAAGGCATAGGCCATCACACCTGACTGGGATGTTTCCATGCTCAAACCTTCCCTAAACCAACTGTATGGGAGTCTCAGCAAGTGTGAGCAGAGCATTCGTGCACATTCAAACTCTTCCTCAGGAAGCTACCTTGCTTTCAGTCTCTGTTTCTTCACCTGTACTGGGACAAAGTTCTCATGTGATTATAGTAGAAACATGGATAAATACATATAGTATACGTTAAGTGTTCCTTATTGTCTTGAGATCATGGACTTATCAAGAGACTAAAATGGGTATAAGAGTTCAGTGAGTACTAAGCAGACCAACAGAGGAGCTTTGCAAACACTCATGTGCTAGTCAAACACAACATATCTGTAATATTTCAGATTCTAGCATAGGAGTCTTAGCAGTATGGAAATTGAATGTTTACATAGGCTAAGATGGCCACTTTGCCAAACACAGAAACACCTGCTGATGAACAGATTTTTAACTTCCTGAATTATATGTTTGTAATAAATATATTATATTATATTATAAAAAAAAAGATCACCAGTAATAAATCCCGAAATGACTGTGGACACTTTCTTGAATTGTAAAGGAACGGGAAAGTTTGAAGATTGCTTTATTACACACTAGTATCAAAGTCCTGGCCTGATTCCTAGCTGTAACTTATGAGTGCTTGTTTATGAACACAGAAGCCAGTAAATGACGAGGAAGAGCTGAGTAATGACCTGAATGGGGCTACATGTAAACACAAAGGACAATACTACAAGATGCATTCTAAAAAAACACATTATCAATTTTAATAACTTTGAGCAAGTAATTTAACCTTGCTCTATAGCTTGATTGTCTCATCTCTAATAAATTAGAAGCTCCAGGAGTAGACTGGTTCAGACTAATTCACTTGGTCTCATTAATTCAACAGAGTTATTTAAGCTGGCATGAGGGTGTGGGTCCTTATAAGTCAGATGATTGACTTTAAATACTTCTCCCATGAGACTATGTTCTAGGGCTACTGTTTGGGCAAATATGTACGGGTTTAACAAACAAGTCAAGTGGGAGCTACGGTCCCTGACTGCAAAAGCTGATACAGTTGGGCACAGTTTTTTCATGACTTTGATCAAAGATTTGTAGTAGAAGGCGTGCCTCAAATGTCAAGACTTCAGGTTAAACCAACAAGGAAGGGAGGAAGGAAGAAAAGAAGGAAGGAAGGAAGGAAGGAAGGAAAATTAAGGAAGGAGGTATGTAGAGATAGATAGATGATTGATAGATAGATGATAGATAGATGCATAGATACATAGATAGATACATAGATACATAGATAGATAGATAGATAATTATCAGAACCTCAAAATTCTCCCTACCATGGAGCTATGCTGGTTTCCTTAAGTGTTTATACAAGGAACTTTTCCTGCATCTAGTTAATTTAGGAAGAAATGGTAGAGAAAACACTCTTAGTGTCACCTGAAAATATGCACATGTGCTCACGAATGCACACATACTTGCACACACCACAGCAGTGCACACACACAAGCACAGTTTTAAAAGTTTGTTTTGATAATTGCATTTTAATTATTTTTTAGCCGAATATCTTCCAAACTAGCACAAGAATTATATTCACTTTTACTTCTGTGTAACCACCCATTTACCAAGTGGCCATTGTGTGCTTCCTGCAGACTGCTTCTGTTGGTCTCTTCGCTGGTGATGGGGCCCCTATACCTTGCAGCTTCATTTGTTTCCTGAAGTGGCTGGTAACACAGTAACCCAGTAACCGCTGAGCACGTTCCTTCTAGTGGTGCATTGTACATCCACTACTAACTGTTTATCTTCGCTACCTGTGAATAGAGTCTTGGGTTTAATGACTTTTTCAGAAGTGCACCTATTAGGAAAATCTGATTTTAACAGATTCAGAGAATGGTGTTCACATCAACTTAAAGACATTTGAATTCATGATAGTGTATATATCAAAATTGCTTTTTTTTTTTTTTGAAAAAAAAAATGGCCTTAAACTCATGGTCCTCTGGCCTCCTCCTCCCAAGTGCAGAGATTACAGTCATGAGCCTTCACACCTGGCTTGTTGAATATGTTTTGTTGCATTTGGCTCTTTGCTTTAGTTGACATGGCATTTTTTTTCTTTAGCCACTACAAAATTACTAGCTAGTTGACTTTCTGAGAATTAAAAAACTAAATAAATTATGGTACTGTCTGTGTTAGAAACTCAGCTAGCCCTAACCCTTGCCAATAGGAACACTGCATTGAGAGGATCTGGACCAAACAAAGATTAAAAACAAGGCTAAGAGCCAGACGGTGACGTAGACCAAAGTTCTCCTCTTGATGTGCTCCAATGCTGCAGCTCTGACTTTGTCCCTGATATTTTGAGCCATCCCTGAAGCACACTGCTTTAAAAATACAGTTGTGTTAGAAGACTTAACAAAGAGGTGAACTTTAAGCCAGGTAGCAAGGGAGCTCCCTGCAGGGGCTTCCTCTGCAGCTCCTTGACCAAAACATCTGAGTCTGCTTCAGGCAGCTCTTTTGTGAGGCTGAAGGTGGGAGGTTGGTGGAGCTGGAATGCTTCATGTTATTTGGTTCAGACTCACAAGAAAGCAGGGCATCAATAAAAATTCTGATGTGTCTATGGACGGCAGCTCAGCCATCCAGGGCCGTCTTAAAATAAGATTCTGCTGGGTTCCCTCAGGACAGCTCTCTGAGTTGACACAGCAAGGCTGCTTCTCACCAGGTTCTATTTTTAAATCTCAGTTTAAAAAAAAAAAAAAGTCTTTTAACTTCAAGATTGAGTTTCTAAGCCATCTTTCATGAGTCTTGCCATCTTGCCAGAAAGCTCGTTTGGTGGTTATATACTGCGAGTACAACCTGTTAAAATGGAAAGATAAAAGAAGGGAACGTCAGTAGATGAAGGTAAAAGCCAGGAAAGGCGGGCTGAGGGGGAGGAAGAGATGGCAGGAAATATTTACAGAATGGAATTACACCTGTCAAGAAATGTTCTTGGCTGGGGAGATGGCTTAGTCAGTGAGGGTTCCCTGGAGCACATGAGGACCTGAGTTTTGTCCTCGGAACCCATTTGGAGGTGAGACAGAGGATTCTCAGGGTTTGATGGTCACCCAGTATAGCCTAATTGGCAAGTTCCAAACCAATATGAAACCTTGTCTCAAAAAAAAAGAAAGAAAGGAAAAACAGTGGATAATGCCTGCAAAAATGACACCTATGATTTTTTACTACAGGCAGCCTAGAAACCTGCATACAAACCCACACACACACACTCATGAACAGGCACACACACACATGCATGTAGTACACAATCAGGACCTATTCGGAACACTTTATATGGGTCTGCTTCCTCCGCAACTCAAGAAGACAAAGTCTATTAGTGTTTCCGAATGAAGAAACCTGGAGCTGAAGGGTAAATCATTCAGGCAAAGTAATGAAGCCAGTACAAGGCTGATCCCAGAAATAGCCCTCTTACCAGCTTCGGTGTTTCCAAGTCAAGTGTTTAATCTAAAAGATGTCTAAAAGTGACTGTTTTACACTTTCTTCTTCCTTCTTTCCTTTCTTTCTTTTTAATTTCCACAGGAAGCTCTAATTTTTGCTTGATGGAATCAGGCTGGAGGTGTCAGTAAGCTGAAATGTATCTCATTTTCAAAGTTAGGAAGCCGTAGATCCTGGTCCTCTCTCTTTTTCCACACATAGGCCATGTGACCTTGGATATTTTCCTGGAAAACTTACTACATTTTAGAATGTTTTATTTTCTCGTTTTAATGCCAGAGAAATTACAAATAAAATAATAGTATCACAAAAAATTAAATATGATAAAATATACGGTAGCATGTAGCAAAACATCCTTCCCAAAGGAACATTGTTGCTAAAACAGATATGTTTGACAGTCATTCGTGTTTCATCATCTTTGCATAAAATTATATATAACTATATGGAGAGCATTCTTGAGAGTGCCCCCCCCCCCCCGTGCCTACTGTCTCCACTATCTGTGGTATTATTTTTACTGTCAACTTGTCCCAATGTACGATACCCAGGAAGTATCTCAGTGACCAGTTATCTAGGTCAGGTTGGTCTGTGGGGGATAATCTCGATTGCATCAATTGAGGTGAGAAGACCTGTCATTTTGGGTGGCACCATCTCTTAGGCAGGAAGTGCTGCAGCAAGCTAGCTGAGAGTTACCTGCATTCGCTCATCACTCCCTGCTCTGACTGTACCACTTCAAATCCCTGCTGCCTTGGCTTCCACAAAGCAATGGTTTGCAACACAGAACTGTGCAGCAAACGAACCTTTCTCCTTTAAGTTGCTTTTGACAGGGTATGTCTCTTAAAGTTTTTGCCATTTTATGTCACTTTATATATATATAGTTTTGTGTGGCTCCCAGAGTCCAGACTTTGGCACTGTATCCCCTGAACCTAGAGTTATAGAAGATGTGAGCTGACTTGTGGGTTCTAGGAATCAAACCTGGATCCTCTTGAATAGGAGCCTGCACTCTAACCACGGAGCAACCTTTCCAGCCATTGTCAGGGTATTTTATCAAAGCAAAAAAGTCCTGAAACCAGGACACTGTCTATTGATATATCAATGTTGGGACCAATGTACAATGAGAGCATTCAAATTCATGACTACTTCTGCTCAGCCACTGCCTCCTTCATAATTAGACCCACCTTGATGGTCACAACATGTCCATCCTCTCCTTCAACCCAACAGATAGTCCCAGGATAGTTGCTAAACCCTAATTATTGAAGAGCCATGGGCAGGTCCCACAAAGCCTAGATTTCCACTTTCACACTGCAGGCTTCCTTCCTTCCTTCCTTTCTTTCCTTTCTTCCTTCCTTTCCTTCCTTCCTTCCCTTTCTCCTTCCTTCCTTCCTTCCTTTTTTTTTCTTTCTTCCTTAACCTAAAACTGATTCCTTTTTCCTTCCCAGAACCAGCCACAGGTAAATGCAGATAAGTATATTTATGGTGAAGCAGAGAGTCTAAGAAAGGCACCTTTGAAGTCCAGCTGAATCATCAGAGTTCCATATCTGTGCAGGAATGGGCAGAGAACAGCTACAGGAGAAGTTCTCTGGACCAGGGGATCCGACATTAGGAGAAAATGGAGCAAAGACTGGGTACCCTTGGTTAGGTTCCCTGTGCCTTCTAAAAGATTGGCTTGTGTGGGGACAAAAGTCATTAAATGTAGGAGTGTCCACAGCTACTCAAATTTCTCCCATGCCAGTCTCAGCAAGCAGAAGAGTGGTGTGTTTGACCTACCTGGTCACCTCCAAAAGTGACTGCAGGGTTGAGGTCAACAGTATATATAGAATCCTTTGGCTTGTAGCCTAGAAAACTTGCATTTCTGCTGTGCCCCACCCTGTGGTTCCTCTGAAGCATCTTGGGATGTCATTCATCTATTTCTGTCTTATTGACAGCACATTTGACCTAGGAGTTCCTGGAGACCAAAGCTGCCTGTGCTATGCATGGGTTACATTGCTAAGAAAGATGAACGCAAGAGTGTTCTACTCTAGCTTACCTCATTTCCCACCGCACTATGGGACAAAGGAAATGACTTGGGAGGATCTGGAACTATTTTCAACGTTAAAAGGATCTCAGAACCCAGCCTGCCTGGGTTTCACTCTCTACACTGTTGATAAACAGAAGGCTCATTTTTTTCCCCACCCAGATGACTAAGCAGTTAGGAACAGAAAATCAAGACCCAGTTTGGTTGTGTGTTCTACCACTTTCCAGATAGACAAATTACTTTCTTCTCTTAAAATCCTTTTCCTCAGACAGAAATAAAGGGGCCTGCATCTTCCTTTGTGAAAGTGCCTATGTGCTGCATAGACTGCAGACCAAATACAATGTTTATGAACTCTGCGGTGTTATAATTCAGACACAAGCTAAATAGTACTGCACAGTTACTCAAAAATTAATTGGATAACTTTTTTATACGGCTTATCATGAAACTTCCCAACAATATCCAAATGAGATAAGTTGACTTTGTTTACCATTATTAGAAAGGAGGAAAATAAAGTGTTTTGACTCTGAGATGCTTGTTCACATAAGTATGATTAAAACTATGCACTGTTAGTAATCGTGGTCACACACTGGCCTGCCTGTCGGTCTCCATTTCCTGTCTCAGTTCTCCTCTCTAGTAAATTGATTAACAGGCTGTTGAATAAATATGTAGGATTTGCATTTTAGGCCAGCCAATAAAATTTCAAAGCTTCTAGTAAAAGAAAGAGGGGGAGTAGGGGGAAAGGAGAAAAGGAAAACAAAAGGGAAAACGAAAAGCTGGCTTTTGCTAGATGATTGCTCTATCAGACCTCAGGGAAAGGCTGCCTCTTCCTATCATGTTGGGGGCTTCAAACATTTTCTTTAGTGCTCTGTAGACTCAGAGCCAACTGCAGACCCCACAACAGCTTGTATATATGTTATACACATTGTCATTTACCATATTAGAAAAAAACAGAATAGAACTTAATCATTAATTAAAACTTGCTAAAAAACAATGACAATAATACATTTATTGTTTTGAGGGAAAAGCACTCAGCTGGCAAAGAAGTTTCAGCAAGAGACACAGTCTTGCTTTATGCTGTTGCAAATGCCTTTAAAAACAGAGCTTCAGAGAGAGATGGATCCTCCTGTCTGGTCCTGCATCTAAACTCTAACTATATGACTTTCTCCTTTGAAATATAAGAAATTTCATCTTTACTCGGTGTACTGTTGAGAGAGGCATGAGTTCTGATGGCTTTCAAAATAATTATGTATGTTCTCTGCTGCCTTCATAAAATATGACAAATATGACTTAATATGAAGTCAGACAGTGACATCTGAACCTGTACCAGTGAACAAGTGCTTAGTTTAAAAATGGTGCCTTGCATTTCGAATGGCTCTTATTTGTCGTTTTGAAGACGTGTGGGGTATTGGTCACTTGGAACTATTAGTTCGTTGGTTCATATCATCAACTTTGTTCTGCTTGATCCTACAACATCAAAACACACTCATGAAGATTGCCGCTGGGCTCATGGGAAACCTCCTCCACTGTTGCAAAGGTGCGGCGAGTATAGAAGTGGAAAGACTCTGGACAGTATTGAAATCTCAAACGTTGGCTTTGAAACAAGTGGCTCTTTTCACCTGTTTTCAAGGGGGAAGGTCAGAATCCGGAGTCTGAATCGCCAGAGTTCAGATGTCAGCCATCACTTCAAGTATGGCTCAGGGGCACTTGCACGCTCTGCTCCAGGGTCTTTGCTTCGTGTCTAGGAGCCAGCAGATCCACCCAGCACTGTTACAGGCCAGGGCCCCGGCAAACGTCAGCACAGAGGAGAATAAATTTTCTCTTAGGGCTGCTTGTGAAAATGCTTCCCACCCCCCACAGACCTCCAGAGAGTTTCTTAGGGAGCACAAGGGCTTTGGAGATAGTCCTCGGGTACACCACCCACTCCAGTGTTCAAAGGGCTCTTATTCTAACGGTTGAGTGTTTTAAACTTTCTCAACAGAAGCCAGGAATGCCAGGTAAATTTAGAAAGGCACGGTGGGGGACAGGTGAGGATTAATAAGGTGTTCACAGCTTCTTGCTGACCACTGGGTGGTGAATATTTGTGTTACCTTTCTGTTGCTGCGATAAAACCATGACCAAGGCAACTTAGAGAAGAAACATTTATTCTGACATGTGGTTTCAGAGGGCTAAAGTCCATGGTGGCAGGAAGAGCAGGGGAGCAGGCAGTAGGCATCAAAGCTGTAGCCCCTAAACCTCCCCAAACAGTGCTGTCAGCTGTAGATCAGATCAAGTGGTCAAATCCCCGAGACAACAGGAAGCACTTCTGGCACAAACAACCACAGTTTTTGTAGTATAATATCATTTATGTTATAGAATAAATAGGTATGCACATATTATCTTCAAATACATATATCTACATATTCATTATATATGTATATATGTATGTGGTGAATATATATATATACACATACATACATATATACATACATACAGCACCTTACCTGTATATAAATATTATAATTTGAAAGCATTTCTATACAACTTTTCTTTAATGGTATTGAGAAACAAGAGGCATGGTTGGTGAGATGCTCGACACAGTAAAAGTCACTTGCCATGCAAGTCTGGCAACTCTGGAATCTACAGTGCAAGAGAGAACTGAATGCCAAAATCTGTCTTCAGAGCCAGACACATGCACATCAGTGCAAACATACCTGTGCACGCATGCACACACACAATGAATAAATAAATTTTAATTAAAAAAAAAAGAACAAGAAACAGTTATGAAAAGTTGAGAGTGATGGGTAATACTGTCCTTTTGTTGTTTAGTAATTTGTTTAATGAATGTATTTATTAAGGATCTACATGCAAACCAGGCATTGTGGGGCACACCTGTAGATATAGCACTTTGTGGGGGCTGAAGGAGAAGGGTCACAAGTTGCTGCCCAGCCTGAGGTGCTTAGATAAGACCCTAGCTCCAAACAAAACAAACTTTCAAAACCCAAGAAAACAAAGGAAGCCCTAGGGTGGCAGAGGCACACCCTGCAGTTTATTCCTGTTTCCCATCAGAAGTTATCGGGACATGGTGTAGCTGTGTGTTTCCTACTAAAGCCTTTCTTAGTTTGCTCTGAAGACCCGTCATTCACTACGGAAGAGCACTTTACAAGCTGTCAGGACTGTGCACACACTGTGACAACCGGTATCAGCCTCCAGATTGGCATCCACACTGTCCATGGGGCAGTGATTCGGTCTCAGTACTAAAATCTGTATGCCGCTCACTTAAGGGAGTTCATCAGAGATTGAAGGGAGTATCTTCCAGGTAGCACTTAGTGTCCTCTGGTGAGTCTCAGCCTCAAGTCTTCTGCTCTATATTGCTCAAGGGTTTCTCACAGTCTCTCTAGAATTTAAAAAATATTTTATTTAATACTTATACATACATGTAATATATTTGGATGGAATCCCAATATATCTCATCCCTTCCACTGCCTCCTCTATTCTCTTACACACACACACACACACACACACACACACACACACACACACCGATTTGGTGTCCTCCCCCTACCACAACCATCAATTAATATTGAGTCCATTTAGTGCCGATTGTATGTGTACAGTTGTAAGACTGTCCACACAATTAACTACCCTGTCAGGGTCTGAATCTCTCCTCTAGCTTTGGGCTGCAAGTAGGGGCAGGGCTTCCAGAGCCCCTCCCCCATTCATGTAAGTATCTGGCTTGCTTGGTCTTGTATGTGTCTTGTGGATACCGGCAGAGCCTCTGTGAGTTCGTGTGTGCAACTGTGCCATCGGGTCCAGTGAGTACAGTTTACTACAGACATCCCCTTCCCTGGCTTTTAACCCCCTTCCGCCCATCTTCCGTAAGGTGTCTCTTGAATTTTGTGGCAGCCTCTCTGAGGTAAAGACCTAAGATTTGGAATTAGACTTCCTGAAGCATAACTGAGAAAGAAAAATATAAAGACTGAACTTGTGGATCGAGGAATCGTAGAGACACCAGGAACCGTTGACCCTTGCTGTTGGTCTTCATCGTCATAGAGACACTCCTTCTAAAGCTCTGAGCATGCGTCTTTCGAGCTGAGTACCTTTCAGTGTTTTGATGGCAACATGGAATTGTGTTAAATGATTTGTACCAAAAGTGTCCTCCAAAGAGCAGGAACCGCCCAATCGGTGTCATAAAGAAGACAAAAGACACCGCCAACGCAAGAGGTCCCAATCAATGCCATAAGATGAATGGCATGGGGTCAAACAGGATCATACTCAAGCTTTTCCTCATTAAACAGTTTTGTCCTCTGGCAAGTTAAGTGCAAGTCAAACGCCACGGGAACAGCTGGCTCTAACTAGAGCTAAGCTCTGCAGTGAGGCCTCAGTTCCCTTGAAACATGTTCGCAGATAAACCAAAGTAAATATACTGCCATTTGGTATTCCTCAGTTGGTTTTTCTCCCTACACACCACCAGCAGCACAGTCCCCCTAACCCCGCCCCCAGGCAGCAGCTCCGCCCCCAGCAGCCACTCAGTGCTGGTCCCCCACCCCCACATTCCAGAATAAAGAACTTGTTGCTCACCCTCCCCTCCACCCCAGTTACTTCACAATCCATCCTTTCTGATACTCTACGGTACAGTTTCCCATTGTGTTTCTGCAAACAGGCTCACTCTGTCCCAACACACAGAAACAACAAGCTCATGGCTTTACAGAATGCAAACACGTTTGTCCCTCCTCAGGAACATCCCTGTTTGTCAAAACTCTCTCCCTCCAGTTCTTTAGCTCATTACTTTTCCCTAAAATAATTATATATTGCTACATCAAGAGAATTTCCAGGCTGAAATTTTGAACCTGACTTGCGGAAATGGAGACATTATAACGTCTTATAAAGCCGCTCTTTAAAAACTATGCTTGAGGTGATGAATTAAGTATGTGCTTGTGAAATTGGTGTGAGAGCCACTACCTCTGACGAGCTGTGTGTGTTCACAGGTTCCTAGCAGTCACATGCTGATCCTCTCAGTGCCCACGACCCTTTCTCCAGTCCGTTCCCCACTCTTAGCAAGAAGAGACAGCATACAGCACCAATCTGCCGCTGTTGCTCTCTGCTTGATTGAATCGAGCATCCCTAGTTATCAAAGTGTCTGCAGGAGGCAAAAGCTGTGCCTTTCTAACCCAGCCTTGCCTTCGTAAACTCATCAGAAACCTGGCAGTCTGACAGTGTGATGTGTTCTGTCCTGCGCCCGCTCACGATGATCTTTGCTACTCAAGTACACCATTCTTTAATATAAATCTCTTTGTCCTAGAGCCATGGATTCGCAGAATACTTGAGGTCATTTGCCAGCAATCTTTCCTTCAGTTACCTACTTCACCTTTCAGTAGAAGCTGCCATGCTTCCACTCGCTGGCTAATGCTAATATTTTCTACCTTCTGTAATAAAATACATAATTTGGATTTAGCTAAGTGTCCTCAAGGCTCTGAAGCTTTAATTTCTTAACTGATTTTTTTCACCTGTCCTGTGGATAAGCAAGTTATCTGTGGCTTCAGATCGTTTTGATTTTGCACACCTAGTGGCTTGGAAGAGCTCACCAATAGTTACCTAGAAGTGTCCATTCGTAAAGATGAACAGGAAGTCTAGACAACCCCAACCTTTACGAATGACTGTGACTTGTGTGTAACAAGGACATTGTGAGCTTCTAAGCATTGTAGAAAAGGAATAAGGAAAAGCCACCACTGGCAAACTGATAAAAACTGCAGAGAACCACAGCACTGAGCAGGATGCCTGGGTATCATAGTCAGTGAGAGCTTAGGGGGAGGAGACGGGCTGAGCCTCACGGACATGGGAGCTGAGATTATTCTGAACTGTCACGCTGAGTACCAAGTATTTGAAAAATGCGACTCCTTGAAGCCCATTTGGGCCATAATAGAAGTGCTGATCGTAAGTCCAGCGGTCACACAGCTTCCACAGGAAGATGCACAGTGAACTTGGAGTTGGCCCTTGATGGACCCAAAATTTCATAATGTTTTTATCAAGCTTGCATCAGCATGTCGGAAAAAAAAACTGGTACAGGATTTGGGAAGGTATGAAGATAGAGAAATAGCCTAGCTGGGATAAAGAACATTCTTTGCTTTTTATTAAAACACTTCAGTTCTGTTTCACAGTCCTAAATGAACAATGTACCGAGCACTTGTTATAAAGAGACAGCAGCAGCAGGCGTGGGAGGGAGAAAAGAACGGATGGGGAGAGGCCCAGGGCCAGCGCACCTGTGTCACATGATTCATGCTCTCCAAGCAGAAATGGGTATGGTCAGCGGGGCTGCTGTTGCAGGACATCACCACTGTGTCTTCATTGTGACTGGTTTCTCTGCTCATGTTTCAAAACAAAAAACCAGAGAGAGAGCTTTCTCTTTTCTTAATTGGGAGGACTTTGGGGCTGAACGGGGAAGGAAGAGGAGAGGCTAGAACAGTAACTTTCACTTACCTTTGGGGATCCAAAGTGCTAGGTCCACTTTCCAGGCCTCCCGAGCGTCTTACACAAAGGACCACTGTGTTAGGTGGGAGATGTGAAAATGGAGAGCTTTATTCCTTCTTCACCTGGGAATAGCTTCAAGGCCACATCACACCAGACACACAGATGATAATGTACAACTTTTCTATCAACGTGTCTTTAGAAGGCCAAACTGTTTTTATTTATACCAATTGTGTTTATAGTGTCTAAGGAACCTAGATTTTTGTGGAGAAGAAATCCTTTTATATGAAAGAAAATTGGACTCAGAATTTTCTATAAAAGCACACTCGATTTGCTTACCACTTCTTTGAGTGCCCTTTGGTTTGATTTGGGGGATAAGGGGGAGTTAAGAAATGCTTTCCTTATTGTCTTTAAAACCATGTAGCACATGGCTGACTCTTGCAGAATTGAAATTTGAAGCTTAAGTTTTGTTTGCTGCCTTCTTGACACCCATGTGTTGTTCCTTAAAGTCAGTGTCCCCCCCACCCTCCTGCCTCCAGAGGCCACCAGCTATTCTAGCTTTGTCTAGGAAGTGATCTTAGCTGAGTAGTTCCATGGACCCCAGAGCATGAGATGAAGCCATTCGCTGGTTGTCATCTGTGGAGACACTGAGATCAAAGGCTCTCGGTTGGTAATTAGCATCCACTTGCACTGCCTAGAACAACACAGATTTGTCTCAAAGACTAGTGGTGTTTGATCACTTGCTCTTGACTGAGATCTATAAAAACCCTAGCCCTTTGATCAGAAATCCTCCTCTCTAATCCTAGGGATGAGACTGGATCTCCAGCTTCTCAGCTCTAGGGTGCAGCAGGCTATCTGATTTCCAAACCAAAGCAATGACTTGCTAGAGAGAAGAAAAGCCTGAGGTTTTAGTGCACCCACTTTGGAAGTTTACTGAGTTGCAGGATTTTAAAAATAAACCATAAAAGAAAATGTAGAGATGTGATAGCATTTATTGTTCTTCAGAATAAGCGCCGCAGCCAGTGAGCTGACAGCGGAGTAAGCAAGGAGCAGAAAAGGCTAGTGTAGAGCCTAGATCATTTACTGTCATACTTTCTGAGAGCCACTTTAAAGAGAAAAGCCTGAGCTAGCTGTGGTGGTACATGTCTTTATTCCCAGTACCTTGGACAAGGAAGCAGGCTGCTCTTCAAGACTCTGAGGCCAACCTGTTCTACATATTGAGTTCCAGACTATCAAGGGTTACACGGTGCAACAGTAGAAAGAAAAAAGATGATCAGGAAAACCCAGCATCAAGGGTTAGCTGCAACACTAGGGTAAAACCCATGTCACTTAATGGCCATGCCCTCACCCAGCTATGACTGTTTCCCTGTTAGAGTTAGCTTTAACATAGAAAAGACTACTACATTTGGAGGGTTATGCATGATTTTAGATGCAGTTTTAAAAGTCACACCATATTTGGTGTCTTTGTCTTCTCTTCTTGCTTGATAGTATAGCTTCAGAAGGGAGTTTGTTGGCCAACTGTTTTCCCATAGCATGAGTGAAGGGGGGGGGGAGGAAGGGAGGGAGGTAGGGAGGAAAAGAGGGAAAAAGAGAGAGAGGGAGAGAGACAGACAGACAGACTTTAGCCCACATATAAACACACACACACACACACACACACTTCAGTCTCACATTTAACCCTCGACTATAAGCCTATATAACAATGACATTTTCTCTTCCAAAATTTGAATGAAGACTCAGAAGTTTAACAGCTATCATCCCGTGTCCATTTAAGAAGCCCACGCAGACTTGGAACTGGGAGTAGGGTTGATAGATGTCAACCTTTCCGCTTGGCCGAGACTGTCCTCCTCTTTTCCTGTTTGCTCTTCCCACCACTTCTTTGGCTGTCTCAGCAGTGTCCTCTGTGGCTATGCTGACACCAGGGACCTTAAAAAGGACAAAGGACATAGGACCAGAATCCTGTCAGACGGTGGAAGGCACGCTCAATGCAATAAGCAAACACCACATTTATGCCACTACCTCCCACTGCTCACCACAAGACCCAGAGACAAGATCTAGGGCCTAATGTTGTGTGCTTGAGAAAAAAATTATAACTTCATCCTAGCTAACGACAACTTTGAGACATAGCAGAGCCTGCCCGGGCACTTTCCTGTGATGCCTTCAACAATGGCGTGGATCTTTTAAGCAAAAACCTTTCATTCCCTTTTTTGATTCATGAAATTTAGTTTTGCCTCAGAAAACACTAAAGTTTAAAGAAAGAAAGCATGGCTCGTTCTTAATTATTATTCTTGAAAACATAACTTTTAGCTTTTGATAGAGAATCATCCAGATTGTTTGTTTGTGCAAACAGTTGTAGCAGAGAATGGCTTTGTGAGAAAGGTCTTTGCTCCTGTTTTTAGGCTCCTCCCCGATTCTCTCTGGTGACTGCAATTTCACCTTTGCAGTGTCTTGTCTATTTTTCTTGAATTGTAAACATGCTTGACTTTTTTTATATAAAAAAATGTATTTACTTAGAAGTATTCAAAATATTAACAAAACGCCCCCCTCTTTAATGTTTTTTGCAAATACAGAGTGGTATTCAGTTAACAGAACAACAATTGTCTTTGTATAAGCTGCATTAGGGACAACTGAAGATGAAAAAAAAAGACAAAATAAAACCAAAAGAAAAAAAAAAACAACCAAACTACTGTCCCCTCATATAACTAATTTGTGCTGTGCACCAACAACAAGAACCTGCTTTAAATTTCCATGCCAGTTTACAACCCCCAGTCTATACCACGAAAGGTTAGTGTCTATTGAAAATACCACCAGGATGGGGCTATCTAAAGACACATTCGGTAGTGTGTTAACTATACAAAAAAAGACACTGTACAGTTTAAAAACAAATTTTACACAGCCTTACATTTCAATTTTTTTCTTTAAAAGAAGTGACTTTTGTACAGGGGGGTTAAATGCTTTATACACAAGAAAAAAAAACTGTGCTAGAACCAACTTATTTATCATCTCTTCATCTTCATCTTCCTATTCTTCCTCCTCTTCCTCATCCTCTTCAACATCTTCATTATCTTCCTCTTACTTCCTTTTCTTGCTTTTTTTAGCCTTGACTGCTCCCTTTTTCACTACATCAGGTTTTCCTTTAGCTCTGTAGGAAGCAATATCCTTCTCAGTGCTTCTTCTTCAGCTTGGCGGCCTTCTTCTCATAGGGCTGCTTGTCATCCATGACAGTGTTGTTACACTTCTCTCCTAGTTTTTTTACGACACCATCAATGGATAAGCCAGGATGCTTGCCTTTGATTTTGGGGTATTTCTCAGAACAGAACAAGAAGAAGACTGAAGGAGATCACTTGTATGCATTGGGGTCCTTGAACTTCCTTTCAGTCTCCCCTTTGGGGGATGTAGGTTTTCATTTCTCTTTCATAACGAGCCTTGTCAGCCTTTGCCATATCTTCAAGTTTCCCCTTTTCTTTAGCAGACACAATCTTCCACTTCTTTGAGCACTTCTTGACAGAAGTATCCGGGTGCTTCTTCTTGGGCTCCTCCCAGCAGGTTTGCACAAAGAATGCATATGAGGACATTTTGCCTCTCAGCCTCTTAGGATCTCCTTTGCCCATGTTTAGTTGATTTTTTTATGTGAGGCACAGTGTCGTCTAGTACCTGTTGGGCTGTCACCTGCCCCAGCGCTGTCTCTGTGAAGCTCAATGTTCTAAGGATTTTTATATAAAGGCCATCTGGGAGCACTGTGATTGTCCTGATAATCTTTCATTGAATCCTTTGTCTTTCAGTTATCCCCTTGTATACTAGCTTTCCTAAGGTGTGATATATCTTCTCCCCATCTTCGCACCCAGGACCAGTGTGCCCCATCACTGCATCTGACTTTCATCTAAGCTTCTCTTCCTACTCATGGATGACTTCTGACACCTCTTTCAGGGAAAGGTCACATATCCTCTCCACAAGTTAAGGATCAGCGCTCTCTCCTGATTCTCTCTCACACCCTTCAATGTGCTCTTTTCTCTTGTTTCATTTTCAAGTATAGCTCTCCTCTGTGCTTCTGAATTGAGTCTTTATCTCTTCTGTCTTTCTGCCATTCTCTGAGCCCTCCATCTGTAAGTGTAGTTCCCTTCCTCCTCTTAGGTATGGACACATGGCTAAATGGTCAACGAGATGTTTCTACTTGGCTGAATTTTCCAAAAGCACACCAGTGGAGATCTTGTGTATACACTGTCTTCCCTATCGTTTCTGGTTGATATTCAATGCAACCTCCTCTAGGGGTGCTCATCAATTCAGTAATCACCCTGCTTGTGTTGGCTTTAGAAGATCAAAGAACTTTGAAGGAGTATAGACCGTTCTTTCAAGTTTAACCATGAAGAAGGAAAGCAAGAAAATCACCTTTAAAGTGAGGCGAAATCTAAGTAATTTGTAGGCAGAAAGAAGAATGTTGGTAGAAAAGAGATTAAAAATGGGGACATAAGAGGATAGAACTTGAACCCAGATATCTCTGAGGCTGAGAGCTAAGATGGCAATGGTAAAGTCTTATCTTTCTGCCACTATATTGTTAATTCTATATGTGACTTCTGCTTTAATAAATTTATGCCTTTATGTATCATGAAGCAGTAACTAAATAATGATAAATCATTTCTGAAGTTCTTATATGTAAATCCATTTTGACATCTATAGCTAGGCAAAAACCTACACTTGGGACCAATTTATCCTGTTAGATAGACCAAGTATTCCTTTTCCTTTTAAAAACCTTTTGTGTAAATCTGTTCCTCATGAAAATGAAGAATACCTTTAATTCAGTATACAAACAGGTACTATTTTATCATTTAAACTAGTTTTGAAGTTGTTTTGCTATTACTGGGGGGAGTTGAACCCGTAGCCTCATGCATGCTCCCTAAGTGGTCTACCACCAAGCTACATACATGCTGGTCCCAAACTCTGAGCTTTTTATAACTTATAGTCTAAAATAAGCAAGTTACCTCATTTGTGGACTCTCTGTAGCACTGCTTTCTGTTACTATTGTTAGCTTTGTCCAGTCCTTTCCTTTGGAATAATTTCCCTGTCCATGGTCACGATAACATTGTCATACAATTTCCCAAGTGTCATGATTTATTTAATTCAAGGGAACAGATCCATTTTTCAATTCTACTGTGGAAGAAGGGGTGAAGGGACAGAGAGGCAGTGCATAGGGTGAAAAAAGACAGGGTGGAAATCTGTGTAGGGCAGAGCTGAGTTCCCAGATAGGCTTCTCAATCTTAAAGAAACCATGGATGAAATTTGATTGGATAGCATTTCAAAAGGTGTCAGCCTGAACAAAGAACTAGGCAATCTTGATCCAAGCTAGATCAAATCCAGATAGAATCCAGAATGACATCACTGGGGATGGTGGGGGAAGATAAGAGACACTGTGTTTGGAGTTTCAGACATGACAGCCAGCCTGGGCTGAAAGCTTTTTACAGGCAAAGAGGCAATGTCAGCAAACGGTGACTCTCATTTCTTCTTTCATTTCTACACTTTGAGTCCTCTCACCCTTTTGTCTCCCTCACACTAATGCTTTCTCCTCAGATGCACCTAGTAAAGTGTGCACAGAAGTGACCACAAGTAGTCAGCCTGAGAAGGCTGGGATGTGAGGGGCTTCACCTCCTTGCCTCAATTGAAACTCTCAGCTTCAGCATCTTGCCAGAGCTGTGGGCGGAGCTCAGGATGTGCTTACACTGTGGCTTCTCCTCCCACAGAAGCCCTGCCCCCTCACACTTGGACAGTGGGAAGATTAGCTTTCTTCCTCCTCCTAGTTCACTCCTCTGGCTGATGTGCAAGGTCTTGCAGAAGCCAGGGACTTGCGTTCTGGGCTTGGCAAAGTGCATAGGAAGAAGACAGGGCTTCCAGGCTGGGAGGAGGGAGGAGAACTGAAGATCCCCGCCTGAGCTGGCTCAGCTAAGCAAAGTGGGCAGCTCAGTACTTGAAAGTGGACTGTTCTCGCACTAGATATCAGTAAGTGGGTGACTGTATGGATTAAGGAAGGATGAGTGTCCCTGGGTCATGGGGTAGACTTGAAAATGTTGCTTGATTTTAAGGGAAACTCGCAAGGCTGCTGCTTCTGTGTGCTTTCTGTGTCTTGTGGAGACTAGAGGCTTAAGCACAGAAGTCAGAACTCCAAATGTTTCCTCCCAATCCTGGAAAATGGCAACTTCTACAGAGTTGTGGACATAGTCTTCTTTCTTTGCCCCCCTTCCCTGGGAGCGTGCTACTAAATCAGACAGTCCGGATTAAGTGGGGAAAGTGAAATGGAATATTAACAGAAATTGCAACTTCTTACAATGTTCTGTATGTGCTGACATTGTTTATCTCTTAGCAGTGAATGTCAGGGAGGTCTGAGGCAGGGGCTTAAATGGGGAAGTTAAGCTTTTATGTATGACCAGGAGACATAGTCTATATGTAAGGGATTAAATACAAGATTTATGTTATAAATAATAGATGGGCTTCTAAAAAAAATCATTAAAGAGAGCAGCAGCAGGAAGCATTAAAGTGCATGATACAAATTAGAAAAAGAAAATTTCAGATCCATGGCTTTTTACAGTAGCCAAAATTTTCAGGATGTTTACAAAGTCAGAACAGTGATTCAGGAATACTTCAATTATTGTTGTACATTATTAATACTGTTGTCGGGCAAGATCTGTGGTTCTCTGGTCAGCAAGTTCTGGCAATGAAGCCACTGGCGCTGGTGCAAAGAATTCTGGGATGTCTGACAGTGAAATGGATGGAAGGACTCACATTCCATCTCTACTTAATGCCCTTTTGTCCAGAAATCGGGTCATGCAGATGAGCTACTTGGTACGTATACAGATCAATATTGGGAAAGGCATTTCTGAGGGTTGTGTAGCAGAGGGACTCCAACAGTGGGAGGAGAGGACCCAGTAGCCAAAAAACAGGAAGTCAGCTTGGCTCAAGCCAGACATGTTCATTTTCTTTTCCATCCATTTTGAAATGGAACCTCAGATGAGGACAAGAGTAACAACCGGGAGGAACACTGTGACCATTTGTTCTGTCCTGAGTTTTGGAATTTATTAGTCTGTAGATGAAGTTGGCGGTTTTCTCTTTTAATTTATGCATTTCAATACTTGAAGTCTCTGATCTCTGCGTTATAGTAAATGACACAAAATAAGAGGTATATTTATAGGGAGGGAGAAGTATCAGAATTCATATTTTGAAATGCTATAAAAAGGAGAAAAAGACGACATTGTTCGGTGTAAAGACGCCTTGTGTCATGACCACTGATATGTGAGACCCCGGGTCAGCATGAGAACTCCTCTGACGCCATAGACAGAAATTTCAGGAATCTCCTTCTCTTAATTCTAGTGATGTGGATACCGGGGGGTCTTTTTGTTTTGTGTTTGGTTGGTTTTGGCTTTTACTTTGGACAACAGAAAGCTGCACAGTGACTTTTGTCTCTACTTGTCGTTGGTATGGAGGAGTTCCATTATACTTCTCACTATACTTCTGGTATTCCCACTGAGGAGAAAAAAAATGTAACCACTAAATATGTTACCATTATTCTGTAACACAACTGTAAGATGATTGTTATGGTTAGACTCATTTTTCAGCCTTAGAATTTGTATTTAAAATTTTTGCGGTGGGGAAGATGGGTAGGGAGCACTCACCAGGACCAGCCACAACAATCAAACAATAAATTGGCAATAAAGTGTGACTGTAAATATGGCCTATACCTTTCCAACACCATAAACTACCTAATTTTGAAACTTCATTATGTTAAAAACTGCCTTTTATTTCTAGTGTTATTACTTATGGGATTTATTGAAAGTTTGAGAGTTCATTATCCTGAGTTATGTAATAGTTCTCTTAAAAAAACATAAAGCATTAAAATATAATGTGTTACAGTTGACATTTTGAGAGTAGTATAATTCTAAATGAAGTTTCTGTACTTGAGAAAAATGTGCTAAGTGTCTTCAAAGAACTGCTTGTTTATCTCACAGTGGTAGAGAATTTTTTTGCTGAAACTATGAAATAAAACAGAATATTGAGAAAGGACCAAATTCATACTTTGGCCACAAGAGGATAAGCAGACAGAATGGATGCATAGGTAGAAAATGCTAATATGCTCTACGTGAGACACCTATATCATGAATGATGCATTGTGGCTGGTGAAGAGTTAAATGAAAAGTTTTATCTTTAGGAATTATTAAGTAGGAATTAAGTTTTTTTTTTAAGGAAAAGAAACTAAATGATATTTAAAATTGTTCTTTCACAAGAAAAGTAAAGAACAAGGCTATGGAAAGCTAAGCAGTGATGAAGACCTCGAAATAATTGTTGATCAGAAGCAGGTAAGTGAGCCCTCCCTCTGTTTCCTGTTGCCTGTAGACCTTGACCTGGTAGCCCTCTGGGTTCAGAGCCTATTCCTGACAGCTGGTTTATCCTGTCTGACTAGAAATGTTATTAATACTGATTTGGGGAGCATCAAAGTTTCCCTCATCTCTGCCTCACTGACTTGTGCATGATACCAACATATGTGTACTATACATGAAAATAAATACAGCAAAAAAAAAAAAAAAAACAAGGGGAGAGGAGAGAATGCTGAGAACTCAATACAATGAGTCAAAATAGCATAGTTTGATTGAGGAAAAATAGATTTAAGTAGATCTTGGAGGCGTATTATCTTAAAAGCGAGAAACACTACTGTTAATGTGTATTCTGAAGCAAAGTATAATGGGGGAGCAGGTAAAAGGTGTAAAATTTTGAGAGATTTAGATCTGGATCTTGCCTAGTTTAGTTTCTTGGCTTGTTCACAGCAAGTGTCAAGATGATGCTCTGGAATCAAAATAGATTGTTTCATCATCAGTAATGCTGCCCATAATTTGAGAAACCTCTAGGTTGGATGTTATATTGGCTCATAAGGTTCAATGAAAATGGCTTAACAGAGCATAAACAATGATTTAGCAGGGAGTGGACAGTCTCCAGCCAGGACACTGACTTGGCGTTGGTCCTTAACATCTCTGTTAATTATCAAGAAGACAAGATAACTGCCCATCTAATTAACATACATGTGGCACTGCATCTGAGGTCAGCATAAACTCATGTGTCAACAGAGTGGAAATTAAAATGTCTGAGCTGAGAGGGACAATAGAAAGTAGCCAGTGACCTAAAGAAAGGCTGATGAATTTGGACAAGTTCTTCCCTGTGTTCTGCATCATGGTGATGACACTAAGGGAGTGTGCATGCATGTGTGCCTGTGTTTGACAAAACTGGGAATGGCTACCAAAAGACAGCCATGAGAAATCAATGACTTAAGTCATGCTTATTAGAATGGCTGGAAGAGCCAACAGAGCAAAGCATTTCCATGGAAGTTCATGGTGTATGGGCAGGCACAGGACGGCTTGACACGCCGCCCATGTTTTCTCCCCATTGCCCTGTGCTGCTGCTGAGGACAGCAAGATGGGGTGTGAGGGTATGACCTGCATTCTGCGACTCACTGCCAGGTTTCCAGTTTAAGAAACAAGGTATGTGGAGTGCCAGTTTGCAATGCTAATTTCTTAATGATGCCAGATTAATTACTTGAGACATGCACTCTAGACCCCATAGACTGTGATTCCGATTAAAAAGTAGATCTATTGACAGATGAACTAGTAAAGAATGAGTGAAAACACCATGAGAAACACACATATATATGCACACATACACACACACACACACACACGCATGCATAAACATATGGGCAAACACATACACATATGTATATAGGCACATGAATGCACATATATACATGTACACACGCACATACACATTCACACACATGCACTGCACACATACACACACACACACACACACACACACACAAATACACACACATACACACTCATGCCTCTACCAAAAGGAAGTTAATTTTTATTTCTTGTTTTTATCATATAGGAATAAACTCTTACTTTTTTTTTTTACTTTTTTAGTTTCTTTTCTTTTAGTTTCTTCCTGTTTAATCTTTGTGTTTTAAGTAACTGTTATTCATGTAACTACAGAATTGCTTATTTTTATATCTTTGATGAAGAGCCCAAGGGAGCTTTTCTTCGGTTTCCCATGCTGACTTTCCACACGTTGAAATTATTGGGAGCACAGACTTCCAGTGCTGTCCCACAAGCTGGTGCCACTCAGAGGCCCAGCACTACTAAGTCATTCGTCTTAAACCTTGTTTCAAAATGTGACAGATTGAAATATGTCACTTTAGGAGCTGGCTGCTGGCCATGAAGAGGCTCTCTTGTTTGGTAGGTTTGGGGGTTTGAGTTTTGAACGAATCCCCGGTTGATGTATGTCAAGTTTACACCCTTAACTAAAATATCAAGAAAAACACTACTTATTCTTTATAAAAGTTATTCCTAAGATTAAGAGACCACCAATTAAGCATGTATGTGTGTCAAATGCATTTTCTCCAGAAACCCAATGTTGTCCATTCCATATATATAGAGATTATGAATATATAATAAAATTTAAACTATGCTCCTGAATACTATTGTTTATGTTCAGTCTGTGTCTTTAAAAAGCACAGAGGAAGTGTGTCAATCTTCACTGGAGTCCAAGTAGCTTTGCTAGGGACTGATGTCAAAGGCAAACGGCAGGAAGATCAGTGAAATAATTGAGCTTTCGGGATGGGCAGAAGCTGACGGCCTCATTAGACCTGCCGCTCGGCTGCTGGCACTCCATGGGTGCTGTACCAGCCGTGTGCCAGTTCATCAGTCAGGTGAGTCACACGCCTGGTGTTTCCACAGAGCCCATGGTCTTGCTTATATAAGCACATTAATAGCAGAAGCAGTGTGCAGGATGTGGGCTCACAGAAGATGACACTGTGTTGTTCTGATGTGGAGAAACAGAGTAAAATTTATGAATGTGTAAGGTTTTTCTCTTTGAAGGGAAATATTGCACTTCTCCCATTGGGAAAGTTTTTTAGCAACTTTGATTCAGAATGCATATTATAAAAATCACAGAGGATTCTTAAGCTAGTACCCTAAACTAATGGGTAATATAGTAATGTTTTTATTTATACATATATACATACATACATGTTCACACAATCGATTTAAATATGACTGTATTGCATGGGGATCTGAGTCTATTTTCCATGTGATATCCCCAATGGTTTTAAGCTTCAAACTGAAAAATAATGAAAACAAATGTATTGCAATAAAATCTTAATGACCTTAAATTCTAAACATTTTCCATAAACACAGTATATCTGTACTTAGTGAATGCTATATAAAAATACTGAAATAGAAATCACATATATATGTATGTATATCAGTTATAAATTTTATATTATGTGTGTATGGGTTTCAGTTTTATCATCAAAGTATTCTTCCTTCATTGGAGAAGACAAGAGTCTTGATTGGAAATTAGTCTCAAGTAAACACAAATTATTTCCTGAAATTACTGGTATTTCAGTAGTGAAACTGGATAAAATATATGGTGAAGAACCTTTGCTAAGAAATTTATGGTCTTAACTATTTGAATAAATAGTGAATCTGCTTTATTTTAAGTAGCTGTTAACTCAAGATTTGCTGTATGTTGGGCTGTATATGTGTTTACAGAGTTTGTGTCTAGGCTGTTTTCAGATTCCAAGTAGACTTGAAGAAGTAACAAAGACAAACATCAGAATATGCTATTTTATGAAGGATTAGGAGCTACAGCTTTGTGAATTGCACAAAGGCATGGACAGAATGCTTTAATCTAGTTGGTTCTGGAACTCAAAGGCAGTTGGCATTGTGTGTTTCTTGTGGCACTGGATGAGGAAATGCAAGTACCAGAGAGTTGCTAGGGAATGAACACATCGGGTCAGGACAGCAATCCTCCAGCCTCAGAAGCCTCAGATGTACCTGAGAATCTTGCTAGGTTACTGCTGCTGGTTTCAGACAACACTCTAAGACTCAGAATCAAAGAATATAGCAATTGTGATTCTGAAAAAAGAAAAATATATGGGACCAGTAATAAATATGATATTCAAGTAGTCATTAACTGGAAATTTAAAATCTATAACCTATAGATGCTCAATGTATGTACCTAAAAATCAGATCACCATAGACATTCGCAACAATGGTGCCTCAAAAATCCTAGCTTTCAGTTGGGTTGGATTCCCTTTGGTGGCTCTTTTTGGTCTTGAGCCACAAGAACTCGGGTTTCTTGTTTATAAACTGGTATCTTGTTCCATCTAAGGTTTGTTTGAGGCAAAATCTGTTAAGGGCTCAGTAAGACATACTCTTTGTGAGTTGTTTGGTTTAGCTAGTGAGGCCCATGTACTCTCAGGCCCTCTAATTTAGTAAGCCAGAATTTTGAAGCCTAGAATAATGGATGAACTTTCCCAGAATCTAATGGTTTTGTACCAAGAACCATTGAAAGCCATAGCTTCCTGATGTCGTGGTCCAAATTCTATACCCTCTTTATAGGTTATTATTGGTTGACCTATAAATTGGCTAAGAAATGATTTTTGAATTCCTGGTCTACTTACAGAAAATTGCAACCCAGAAACTATTGTAGTTGGTCTATTGCTAAGCCCTCATGGGGATACATTTCCTACAAACACTTAACTGCCTAGCTCCCACATGGCCTTTAGGGCATTTCAGAAAAGAAAGGTTCTTTCAAACAAACAAATAAGCAAACTGAATGACATGGACAGAATTCAAACTGTAAGGTGACTGTAACGCTTGCCTTTTCTCCTGAACCAAGAGAGGACTTCTAGCAGATGAGAAATAAGATAACGCACATTTCAGTCTGAAATCTTTTCAAATCTCTTTTAAAACCAGTGAGAGAATCCTGAACAGGAAGCAAGGCATATCAGAACTATTTTTCTAAAGAAAAAAAAAAAAAGAAAGAAAGTAGAATTGCCCCTTGCATCTCCAACGGCTGCAAGCCTTTCAGTAGGATTGCAACCCTGTCCTGTCCCAGTGGCTCTGTGAAAATGGGTTGTGTCAGAGAGATCAAGGCCAGCATCAAATAAAAATGAAAGAGCAAGGCCCAGCTTCCTTGTGGTGCTAACAGATAGCCCGTCCTACCACCAGCTGACTCAAGTTTTGGACTCATAAATAGTAAAACGATGAGGGAATGTGTGTCACTGTCTTTTGTACTCAACACCATCTGGGCAGTGCTTTCTTGGCCATGTCAGTATGGTAGCTTAATTTATATATAATTCATACCCCATTTGCTTCTGAGGGTTCCAAAATACCAGAACGTGTCTCTCAGGATCACAAGCTACAGTTTCTCTGGTGCCTTCTTGGACTTTTGTACATGGTCATGAAGAACAGAGGACCCCCCTCCTTCTCCACCTGCTCTGTCTGGAGAGCCTGAAGCAGGGGACTCTGTCACTCTTGAAGAACTCAGCACTCTGAGCAGCTGTGATGCCCTGATTAAGCTGGAAGTAGGCATAAGCTCATTAGCAATTTCCTCACCAAAGATTGATCAATGAGAAGTGGTTTCATTAAAAAGAAGGCAGGTTATTTACCATGTGTATGCATCATCATAAACAAAGAGTCATTTCTATACACCAATCAATCCCATCTTTTCTGCAAAGTTATTTATCATCAACAAATATTGTAAAGTAGGGGCCACATTTCCCATTAGGTTAAACATAAAATTTCTGAAATGAAGACGGGATGACCCTTTACTTCCCAAATATCTTCCCAAATAGTCTCACATGTATCGGGGACTCAAAAGTTAACTCTAAAGATTTGATAACGCAAGTGGAAGAGCCACAGTGATGCATGGTGTCTTCCTCTGTGTTTTCCTTACAAACTCACATCATAAGCTGTTTCTTAATGTCCCAAATTTCAACCCCATCTATTGATTCTGCTCAGAGCACACGACTCTAGGGTTAACTCTGGAGGGAGAAACTGAAAACCTTCATTTTAGAGTCTACTGCAATGTGAGATATCAAGCCATGAAAAAGCTAGCGGGCCATTCTTCCTAAAGCATCTTCAAGGCAGGTTAAGTACTGAGCCTGACTCCCTCACCCTACTTCCTGCTTTGGCTCTGCTCTCCTGAGCAGAGGCATTTGGAGTAAGCAGTTAGGTTCTCTGCATCTTCAGGTTGTCATCTGTGCAGCGCAGTCACACCATCTGCATTGGCATCTGTTCCCCAGCTCACAGGGGACACTTCCTTGGAAAGCCATGTGTCCTCTGGTCAGAGCCAGGCCTAGAATCTGGGGCCCCTGATGTCAGGTCTGATGCGTTCTGCAAAGCTTGGCTTCCTAAAGTGATAGCTGTTACTGGGTGTTGTGTCATGATTTCGTCACTTTCTTTCTATTGGTGTGTTCCTGGGTGTTCTTCACACCTTCTGTGGACAGGTTCTCAGGTCAGTGTCTGCCATGAGCCAGACGGTCTGCCACACCACATGCACACATTGACCGTAGCACAGACACGCCAGCCACTCTCCCAGAGCATTAGGATGGTTCTAGTCTGAATTCTGACTGAGAACAGGTAACGGCGACATGGAAACAGCATTGCTTTGGAAAGATCAAGCAGTTTCTCTGGGTCACAGGCTGCTCTGCTATGTATGCGGGAAATGTCTATTTTATGGTATATTTTTAAAAGGTTGCACAAGCCCCTCAGTTCAGAGACTTAGCCACAGGCATGGCAGGTGATGCGTGCTTCATTCAAGAGTGACAGGCACTGGGCCAAGTGGTGGGAGGAGCTAGTAGCAACATTCACCGGCCTATTAGCCAAAGGATTCCTTAGATTTGGGAGGGGTAGACTAAACTGTAATGATTCTAAGCAATATCCTTTCTACTGGGATCAGAGAAGTGAATACCTCACAGGCTGTGGCAGAGTGAACGGGGAGAACAGAGGGTAGTGGTCACTTGGCACAAGCTTGTCACTCTAGAGGAGGGCAGTGCATAATACGATATCCAGGGATTGTCATGCTGTAAATGAGTCTTAGCCATCACACAGCAACTGGTCAAGAGGAGTAATTATACTGCTGCTATCAAAATGTCTATAATCAACTTTAAGATCTTAAATATATTAATCAAAACAGAAAAAAGAAAAAGAAAAAGAAAAGAAAGGGAAACCGGTTCTGTGCATAGCCCTAAAGGACTCAGCTTGTGACTTAGTGCGTGTTCAGGAGACTCTGAGATCAAGGCAGGCAAAATCTAAACATAGGACTGGAACTCTCATTACTCATCCCCTGATTGACATTTCCCTGAGAGCTCTCCAGATTAGCTGCTGATCTGATTAACAGAAGGATATTAAGGTATAGTTTACAGGTCATCTCAAGTCCTCCTGGGAGCTCAAGTTCCTGAGGAGAGAGCTTGGCAACAAAACTCCCCTCTTGATAAAGTGGGCAGCGAGCATTTTCACTAGCAGAAGCTGTTGCTCATGACAGAACAGAGAAAATCCCGGCAGGACTGTCTGGGGCTAGCTCTGACTTCAGTGAGCAAGGCCCTAGCAACGGTCCGCACCCAGCTCCCAGTTCCTCTCGCCCAATGTCCAGATGATAATGTAGCCCCCAAGACAGCCGCAGTCAACAAGGCAGAGAGAACCTGAGTTTCTGCTCTTGGCTCAACATCACATATTAATACATAGTTACAAACTTGTTACTTGCAGTTAAAACTAAAAGGAGGGGAAAAAATGGATATTCATGGTGGCAATGTCAAGGTGTTAAATCGTTTTCTAAGAATCCATGTTTCTTCCTTCCTTCTTCTTTTTAACGTACTGGGGCAAAGTGGTGCTGACATGTACAGAGAAAACGGGTAGAACTGAAGCAGTGTGACCTGATGCAACAAATGCAAATTATATGACCTCTGAAAATAGCAGGCAGAGGCAGCAGCAGAAAACAAGCAGCACCCAGGCCACTTAGAGCACGCCCTGAGGAGCACCCCACTGAGCTCCCCTATGAATTCAAATTCTAAAATTGCTTCTGATTTTCTTTTTTTTTTTTTGATTATATATATTTACATTTCAAATGTTATCTCCTTTTCCAGTTTCTCTCTGCAACACCCCCTATCCCATCCTCCCTCTCCCTGCTTATATGAGGGTGCTTCCCTGCCTCACCACCCTGACATTTAAGAACACTGGGGCATTGAGCCTTCACAGGACCAAAGATCTCTCCTCCCACTGATGCCAAATAAGGCCATCCTCTGCTGCATATGCAGCTGGAGCCATGGGTCTCTCCATGTTTAGTCTTTGGTTGGTGGTTTAGTCCCTGGGAGCTCTGGAGGGTCTGGTTGGTTGATGTTGATGTTCTTTCTATGAGGTTGCAAACCCCTTCAGCTTCTTCAGTTTTTTCTCTAACCCCTCCATTGGGGTCCCCATGCTCAGTCCAATGGTGGGCTATGAGCATCTGCCTCTGTATTTGTCAGGCTTTGGCAAAGACTCTCATGGGACAGCTATAACAGACTCCTGTCAGAAAGCACTTCTTGGCGTCCACAATAGTGTCTGGGATTAATGTCTGTTTATGGGATGAATACCCAGGTGGTGCAGTCCCTGGATAGCCTTTCCTTCAGTCTATGCTCCACACTTTGTCCCCATATATCCTGTAGAGAAGAGCCATTCTCTATTAAAAATTTGGAGATGAGCGGGTGCCCCCACCGGGAACCTTGCCTATCCTCTGGATATGGTCTCTACAGGTTCTCCCTCCCCTTTGTTGGACATTTTAGCTAATCTCAACCCCTTGGGTTATGGGAGCCTCTTGTTTTCCTGGCATCTGGGACTTGCTGGTTACTACTCCCAGTTCCTCATGCCACATTGCTACACAACTCTGCTCAAATTCCTGACCCTCTGAATAACAACCCATCTCCTCCCATTCTTAATTTTGCTTCCTTTCCCCTCTCCCCATCCTCTCTTTCTCCAAAGTCTCTCCCACATTCTAACTCCCGAGAGTATTTTGTTCCCCCTTCTAAGAAAGACTGAAGCATCCACATTTCGGTCTTCCTTCTTCTTGAGCTTCATGTCATCTGTGAATTGTATCTTGGGTATTCCGAGCATTTGGGCTCATATCCACTTATCAGTGAATGCATACCATGTGTGTTCTTTTGTGACTGGGTTACCTCGCTCAGGAAGATAGCTTCTAGTTCCATCCATTTGCCTAAGAAATTTCATAAGTCTTTGTTTTTAATAACTGAGTAGTATTCCACTATGTAAATGCACCACATTTTCTGTATCCATTCCACTGTTGAAAGATATCTGGGTTCTTTCCAGCTTCTGGCTATTATAAATAAGACTGACATGAACATAGTGGAGCATGTGTCCTTGTTATATTTTGAAACTTGTTTTGGTTATATGCCCAGGAGTGGTATAGCTGGGTCCTCAGGTAAAAATATGTCCAATTTTCTGAAGAACTGCCAAAAGTAGTTTTCAGAGTGGTTGTGCAAGCTTGCAATCCCACCAACAATAGAGGGGTGTTTTTTTTTTTTTCACCACATACTCACCAACATCTGCTATCACCTGAGTTTTTATCTTAGCCATTCTGACTGATGTGAGGTGGAGTCCCAGGGTTGTCTTGATTTGAATTTTCCTGATGACTAAGGATGTTGAACATTACTTTAGGTACTTCTTGGCCATTCGATATTCCTCACTTGAGAATTCTTTGGTTACCTCTGTACCAACTTCTTGAGTTCCTTACATATATCACATATTAGCCATCTATTGGTTGTAGGATTTTTAAAGATCTTTTCCCAATTTGTTGGTGACCATTTTGTCTTGTTGACAGTTTCCTCTGACTTACAGAAGCTTTGCAACTTTATGAGATTCTATTTGTCTATTTTTGATCTTAGAGTATAAGCCATTGGTGTTCTGTTAAGAAAATTTTAGCCTGTTTCTATGTGTTCAAGGGTCTTTCCCACTTTCTCTTCTATTGGTTTCCAATGTCTCTGGTTTTAGATGGAGGTCCTTGATCCACTTGAACTTGAGCTTTGTACAAAGAGATAAGAACAGATGGATTTGTATTCTTCTACATGCTGACTACTAGTTGGACCAGCACCATTTTTTGAAATGCTATCTTAAAAAAAAAAGAAAGAAAGAAAGAAAAAGAAAAGGCTATCTTTTTGTCCACTGGATGGTTTTAGCTTCTTTGTCAAAGATAAAGTAGCCATAGGTGTGAGTTCGTTTCTGGTCTTCAATTCTATTCCATTGATCCATTCTTGTCTCTGTACCAGTACCATGCAGTTTTTATCACTATTGCTCTGTAATACAGCTTGAGGTCAGAAATGGTGATTACCCCAGAAGTTTTTTTATTGTTGAGAATAATTTTTGCTAGCCTGTGTTTTTGTTATTCCAAATGAATTTGCAAATTGTTTTTGCTCTTTATAACTCTATGAAAAATTGAATTAGAATTTGATAGGGATTGCATTTATCTGTAGATTGCTTTTGGCAAGATTGTCATTTTTACAATATTCATTCTGCCAATCTATAAGCTGGGAGATCTTTCTATTTTCTGAGATATTTTTCTGTTTCTTCAGGGACTTAAAGTTCTTGTCATACAGATTTTTCACTTGCTTGGTTAGCATCACACCAAGGAATTTTATATTATTTGTGACTATTGTGAGGGTGTTGTTTTCCTAATTTTTTTCTCGGCCTGTTTATTCTTTTAGTAGAATAGGTAGGGAGAGAGTGGGCAGCCTTGTCTAGTTCCTGATTTTAGTGGGCTTGTATCAAATTTCTCTGCAATTGGTTTGACATTGGCTACTGGTTTGCTGTATATTGCTTTTTACTATGTTTAGGTATAAGCCTTGAATTCCTGATCTTTCCAAGACTTTTACAATGAAAGCATGTTGGATTTTTATCAGATGCTTTCTCAACATCTAATAAGATGATCATGTGGTTCCTTTTCTTTGAATTAGTTTATATAACAAATTAAGCTGTTGGATTTCCATATATTGAATCATCCCTGCATCCCTGGGATGAAGACTACTTGATCATGGTGAATGATCATTTTGATGTGTTCTTAGATTCAGTTTTCGAGAATTTTATAGAGTATTTTTGCATTGGTATTCGTAAGAGAAATTGGTTTGAAGTTCTCTTTATTTGTTGGGTCACTGTGTGGTTTAGGTATAAGTGTAATTGTGTCTTTATAGAACAAATTACTTCTGTTTCAATTTTGTGGAATGGTTTGAAGGGTATTGGCATTAAGTCTTCTTTGTAGATCTGATAGAATTCTTCACTAAACCAATTTACTCATGGATATTTTTGGTTGTGAGTCTTTTAATGACTGCTTCTATTTATTTGGGGGTTGTAGAACTGTTTAAATATTTTATCTGATCCTGATTTAATTTTGGTACCTGGAATCTGTCTAGAAAATTGTCCATTTCAACCAGATTTTCCAGTTTTGTTAAGTATAGGCTTTTGTAGTAGAATTTGATGATTTTTCAAATTTGCTTTGTTTCTGTTGTTATAGTTATTTTATTTATTATTTTGTTAATTTGGATACTCTTCCTATTCCCTCTTGTTAGTCTGGCTAAGGGTTTATCTATCTCGATGATTTTCTCAAAGAACCAGCTTCTGGTTTTGTTGATTCTTTGTTTAGTTCTTTTTGTTTCTTCTTGGTTGTTTTCAGCCCTGGTTATTTAATGTCATCTACTTCTCTTGTGTATTTTTGCTTTTACTTTTTTGTTATTGTTCTAGAGCTTTCAGATGTGCTGTCAAGCTGCTAGTGTATGCTCTCTTTAGTTTCTTTTTGGAGGCACTCAGAGCTATAAATTTTCCCCTTAGCACTGCTTTCATTGTGTCCTATAAGTTTGGGTATGTTGTACCTTCATTTTCATTAAATTCTAAAAATTCTTTAATTTCTTTCTTTATTTCTTACTTTGACCAACTTATCATTGAGTGGAGCTTTGTTCAGCTTCCATGTGTATGTGGGCTTTCTTTTGTTTTTGTTTATATTCAAGACCATCCTTAGTTCATGGTGATATCATAGGATACGTGTAATTATTTCAATCTTCTTTTATCCATTGAGGCCTGTTTTGGTCAATTTTGGAGAAGGTACCATGAGTTACTGAGAAGAATGTATATTTATTTTTGGATGAAATGCTCTATAGATATTTGTTAAATCCATTTGGTTCATAACTTCTCTTAGTTTCACTGTGTCTTTGTTTGGTTTTTGTTTCCATGATCTGTCCATAAATGAGAGTGTGGTTGAAGTCTCACACTATTATTGTGTTAGGTGCAATGTGTGCTTTGTTTGAGCTTTAGTAAAGTTTCTTTTATAAATTCAGGTGCCCTTGCATTTGGAGCATAGATGTTCAGAACTGAGAGTTCATCTTGGTAGATTTTTCCTTTAATGGGTATGAAGTGTTCTTTCTTATCTTTTTTTTAATAACTTTTGGTTGAAAGTTGATTTTATTCAATATTAGAATGGCTATTCCAACTTGTTTTTTGGTACTATTTGTTTGGATTTTTTTTTACCCTTTTACTATGAGTTACTATCTGTCTTTGTTACTGAGGGGCATTTCCTGTATGCAGCAAAATTTTGGGTATTGTTTACATATTCATTCTGTTAGTCTATGTGTTTTCATTGGGGAATTGAATCCATTGATGTTAAGAGATAATAAGGTAAAGTGATAGTTGCTTCCTGTTATTTTTGTTGTTAGAGGTTGAATTACATTTGTGTGGCTATCTTCTTTTTGGTTTGTGGAAAAAAGGTTACTTTCTAGCTTTTTCTAGGGTGAAGTTTCCCTCCATATGTTGGAGTTTTGCATCTATTACCCTTTGCTGGATTTGTGTAACAATATTATCTAAATTTTGTTTTGTCATGGAATATTTTGGTGTCTTCATCTATGTTAACTGAGAGTTTTGTTGGGTATACTAGCTTGGGCTTGTACTTGTGTTTTCTTAGGGTCTTTATGACATCTGCCCAGGATCTTTTAGCTTTCATAGTCACTTTTGAGATGTCTAGGGTAATTCTGATAGGTCTCCCTTTATGTGTTACTTCACCTTTTTCTCTTACTGCTTTTAATAATTTTTGTTTTGTGCATTTTGATGTTTTGACTTTTATATGATGGGAAAAATTTTTCTGATCCAATCTATCTGGAGTTTTGTAGGCTTCTTGTAAGTTCATTGGCATCTCTTTCTTTAAGTTAGGGAAGTTTTCTTCTATGATTTTGTTGAAGATATCTACTGGCTGGTTAAGTTGGGAATCTTCACTCTTTTCTATACCTATTATCCTAAGGTTTCATCTTCTTAAAGTGTCCTGGATTTCCTTGATGTTTTGGGTTAGGAACTTTTTGCATTTTACATTTTCTTTCATTGTTGTTTCAATGTTTTGTTTTGTTTTTTTTTTTTTTTTTTTTTTTTTATGGTATCATCTGCACTATGGATTCTCTTTTCTATTTTTTGTATTCTGTTGGTGATGCTTGCATCTTTGACTCCTGATCTTTTTTCTACATTTTCTATCTCCAGGATTGTCTCCCTTTGTGATTTCTTTATTGTTTCTATTTCCATTTTTTTAGATCCTGATGATACTGTTCAATTTATTCACCTGTTTGGTTGTATACCCCTGTAATTCGTTAAGGAATTTTTGTGTTTCCTCTCTACAGATTTCTACCCCTGTTCTCTTGTATTTCTTTAGGAAAGTTATTTACGTCCTTCTTACAGTCTTCTATCATTATCATGAAATGTGATTTGAAATCCAAATCTTGCTTTACCAGTGTGTTGGGGTAACCAAAACTTTCTTTGTTGGAAAAACTGGGTTCTGATAATGCCAAGTCATCTTTGTTTCTGTTGCTTAGGTTCTTGATCTCTTTCCTCTTGCCATCTGTTTATTTCTGGTGGTTTTCTTTTTTTGTTGTTGTTGTTGTTGTTGTTGTTTTTTTCTTTAGTCTTTCTGTCTCTAACTGAAGCTTGTCTCTCATGTGGGCCTCCTGTTAGCACTCCCTGGAGACCAGTTCTCTCTAGGCGGGATTTGGGTGAGGAGAGCTGTGTCACAGGGGTAAAAATGGAGACCAGAAGAATTCTGTCCCCAGCTGCTTCACAGTTCCTGTACCCTGTGCACTCCTGGTGGGTCAATTACTGGAGCAAAAGTGGTGGTCTCACCTGTGAGCTTAGGAGTAACAGCACTCCTGGAAGATCAGCTCTCTCCAGATAGGATTTGGGTACTGAGGGCTGTAGAACAGCCTTAACTCAGGGCACTGATGAAGACCAGAAGGCTTCTAATTTTCATTAGTAGCTTTATCTAATCTCTGTAATAATTCTAGTCATCCTGGTTAGATAGAATGTCAGGGCATGATCTAATCTGAACTTACATTATGTTCTACGGAAGCCATTTTCACCCACTCCTAATGCTGGGAGGTGGGAGTCTATTTACGTGGAACACTCATGCCAGGTCAGGTGGGAAAAGATGTTTTGCATAAAGAATGGCTGGGAAGTTCCATTGTTGATTTTAATTTCACCTAAATAGGTGAGTCCCACAACAAGGAAGGAAGTAGTTAGATGGGGCTCACCAATTATCTCTCATCACAGGAAGTGCTAGAACTCTAGTTTTCCAGTCCCAGTTAGGTCATTTATCTATCCCTGTAACCGCCTTACTAAAATTACAATGCTGTTCTCGTGTGTGTGTGTGTGTGTGTGTGTGTGTGTGTGTGTGTGTGTGTGGCAGTAGTTTGTCCTCTCCTTCCTTTTGTTCCTGCAGATTAAAGCCCAGTCATCAGTCCTGGCAGTAACTGCTGTTATCTGCTGAGCTATCTCTCTGAACCAAAAATGCTTCTCAGCCTTTCTTCCAGTGTCTTATGTGTAAGCTAAATGCTGATGAAGTCAGGATATCCCTTTGGGAAAATGGACACAGCTATAGGACTCTCTGAGAGACAGCTGTAACTTTCTGTCACATGCTTACTGCTCTTCAAAAGAGAATCTCACCAACCTTGGAAAATTTCCCAGAATTCATTGGATATTAAAATTTTATAATTTCAATTCAAACAGCTTTCCTTCCCCTCAGCTCATGGGGCCTATCTCCCTGGCTCAATCTGTCCTCTTCCCAGATGGATGTGGGGAATAGAATGCCAAGCCCAGACTTGGGCCCCTCACTTCCCAGATATTCAACCTGAACCCAGCTGCAGATTTAGTCTAGTGAATCCACAGATGAACTCACCTAACACCGATGTGTCTTTGCTCTTTGAAAAACAATAATGACTGCAAATATCTGTACTAGTATTACTTTGAAATTCAAAACATTGTAAAAATGGCAAAAGACTAAGTAGATTACATTAATTTTTGACATTTTTCTTTACTTTTGAAATTTTTACACATTACAGTGAAATACAATCACATCTACCCAAGATTTTCCTCCTCTAAACTCACCAACATGTTCATGATTTTTCTTAAATAACTTGCTAAGTCCAATTAGTTTGTCCTACATATTCATTGATGTAGGGGCTTCTGGAAAGGGGATCATGGGAAACCCACCAGAAGCAACAGGCTCAAAAAGAGAATGAGTTTTTCTCCTCTAGGAAGTGTCCACTGCCAATAAATAATGTCTCAGTAGGGGCAGAATGTGGGTACCCTTTTTGTACCAGGATTTTGGCTGGCTTGATCTTGTGCTGGTAGCCACAGATAGTATGACTTTCCACCCGCAATAACCACATCATGTTTGTAGGATAGAATCTCACAGCACCTCTCCCCATTCTCCAGCATTTACATTCTTGGCCCTGGGAGATTTGGAAGCCATTCTTTTCTCCCTGTTCTTCCTTCTTCTTCCTCTTTGAACCAGGATGCCTGTGCTCTCTCCTGCCCTGACCATGTCCTGTCTCCTTTGGTTTCTCACCAATTAGACTTAACTGTCACATCCCGTTCTGTGCTCTTAGCACTGGCCTCCAACTCTGACCACTGGGATGTGTCTCTCATTCTGACACCGTGTAGACCAGCTCTGACACAAATGCAGTTCTTGCAAACCTACTTTTTAGAATGCTTCATCGCTTCCTTCACTTTCCTCAAAACAATTCAATGGTTCTGTCATCTCCATTTTCAGTCATTTATTTGGCACATGGCCTACGGCTAACTGTGCTTGCACTTCTGTGAAGTCTTATGATTAGGACATGCACACCCAACATACAAATGACCATTCAATACAATTGTTACGTATTCCTCATTAAAGAATTTGACTGAATGATCTCATTCTTGAAGTACATGAATAAGTGGCTTAGTAGAGAAATGGTGGGAGGGGGTCCCATCTCAGCTTTGTGCCGCCTGATCTCGACAGAAGAAAACAACCAGTCATTTTGTCCAACAAAATTATCTAATTTGTATAGAGAGTCATTCATGAATTTTTTGTCCTACAACAACAATAGTCACATAAGCCTTTATTATTTCAGTCAAGGGTGTGCTTTGCCCCTTCCCAGCACCTGAATCAGTGAGTCACAGTGCACCCATGACGAATTCCATTCGTCCAGTGTTCAATTAACTCAGGATAAAAGAAACTGATCCCTGTACAGAGTGAGGCAGTTGGAAACTGTTAAGGTACAGGTTTTACATCTTAGAAATTTTACAAAATAACAACCCCTATTCCTTATTCAATAAAAGTTTCAATCCCCCATTTCGGGGAGTTTGATTTAACAACCTTGGTGTCAGAACACTTCTGAGCGACAGAAACTTTTTCCTGTGGGCCCCAGCATGGTTTGGCTTGTACAGAATCGATGTTTCCACCATCTCAAGAAGAATACAAACTGCAGGCAGTGTGGTGGCTCAGCAATTAACAGTGCCTATCACCAACCCTGACCACCCGAGCTAGATTCTCTAATTCCCATCATAGAAGGAGAGGCCTAACTCCCACACAATGTCCTCTGACCCATACACATATGCCAAGCAGCGGCATGCATGTACCTGCACATGTGCACGCATGCACACACAGACACATACATAAACACACACACTTTTTTTTAATTAAAAAGAAATACTAGCTTCTCATCGGGTCCTGCAGAACATGGCTGCCATCCAGACCATAATCTCCCAGAATGTTCCTGTCTGGTGCCACCTCAGTGCCACACCCCACTTGCTGAACAAGTCAAAGTACCAAAGGGAAGCAGTCTTCCCACTGCCATACCTCTACTTGTCCTTATTCCCAGGTGTATGGTTTTGATGGATGGGACTGAAACAGTTTACTTCATTTTTCATGAAAACAACATCGAGAGACCCCTGTTTCTTCCACTGACTGTGTACTGGGTGCTCAACAACAGTAAAGATGACCTAGTCACTTGTGTCACAAAGCCAACAGAGCTGCCTGTGGTCTGTCATGGTGCAGGCAGCATAGACTGCTAAAGAGAATAACCAAGGAGCACCAAAACCTTGAGCTGAGCACTCAGAATTGGGGGTATCTCCTTTTCCTAGCCTGAGACTTGAGTTTGCCTTCCTAGTGTGCTCAGTGTGTTATAAGAAGAGGACCTGGGGTTTAAAGACATTTTCTGACAGTATTTCTGATTATTTGTCTCCACAAAGGTGGTCCACAGGCCCTAAAACAGCTACATTGCTGGAAGTCTACTGGGAATCAGTGCTCCAAGCCTTGGCATTAAGGGTGGGCTCTGGAGGCAGGTTAGAAAGTCTTCAGTGGAAATTCTCAGTATGCCTGGCTCCTGAGAACTGCTGTAAATTGTTCTAATCTTGGTGTCAGGAAAGAATACATATTATTTTGGCAAGCAAGTGAAACCTTCATTGTAGGGTTATAATGGGGAGTTGAGACCAGATAAGTATCTCAAATCCTTTAGTGGAGTGACCTAACTTTCCACATTTCCTCATTTTTTAAAGTGGAACCATGCAGTGATGATCCCTGAGACTCTGAGGCATGGTGACATCCACAGCAGAGCTAACTTAATGTTTGCCTTACATGTTCCTGATATCAGAGCACTTGTAATAAAAGGAAAACATATACATTTATATAACCATTTACTGTATATTATTTCCAGTCCTGAGGGTATTTAAACATTATTTAATCTTTCCACACAATACAGGATGTCCCTACTTTTCCCAATGTAAAGTGCACGAAAAGGTAAGAATTGGGGAGGATGTCACTACGGCAGGTGCTCAGAATGCACAGCGGGACATGACGGACCAGCTAAGGGAGTCAGGAAATGTCCTTCCATTCTGCTTCCCTGGTGTATCAAGGAGGCCAGCTACAAACATGATTATATTAAATAATTTATGGTGGTATAATCCAAGAAAGACTTCCTGTTTGTAAAGAAGTTTAAGTGAGACTGGAAATTTGAGCTGTTGTATTCTTGCTATTGAAGAAAGGGAATGAATTCATAGTCATAGCACGCACACTCAAAAGCTAACATGCTTAAAAGAGCACCTGTTCAGTACATGCATCGGTGACCATTACTGCAGCTCTGGGAGAACAGACAGTATTGAGAGGACCGGTGTCGCCACTACCTGCCATTCAGTAAATCAAATCCCTGCCCTACTCTAGAATTACCTCTGTGCCCACCACATCTGAAAATTTCCAGAACTGAAACTACCCATCACCTCAGCATCTGCTGAGCCACCTTCTTTAATGGATGACAATGGCTGTGTGCTGAAAATGTCACTCCATTCATTCAGTATCCTCCCAGAGCTGACCTTTCTTCTCAGGCTGAGATCCCCGCTGACCTGTTCAGTCAAGCATTCCCTAAGCACTTAGCTGATCTCCAGAATCCCTGAACACCCACCAATAAAGGAGTTCTGAGGACTAATGGTCTAACTCCTCCAGACATTGTCTGCTCCTTCTAGCCCCTTGTGCTTGCTCTTGGGATCTTCCCCAGAGCAGACCTTCTCTAGGCTGAGTTGTAACCATCAGCTCAAGAGGGCTGGTGGTGGCCACTGCATTCCTTCCTCTCTGATAGCATTGTGCTTATCATTTAGAAATGCTACCAGTCTGGGGAGAATGCCTCCCAAAAAGATGGGCCTGAATTCAATACCCAGAACTAATGTAAAAATGCTAGTGAGCCAAGCCTGTAATCCCAGGCTGGAGATGAAAGGACAGGAAGATCCTTAGGGCTCACTGATGAACCGGTATAGCCTGCTTCTGAACTGGCAAAATCTAGGCCAGTGAGGCACACACACACACAGGAACATGCATGCACAAGACAAAGCATTGCCTTGGTCATGAGGGTGCATTGATCTCTCATTCTTGAACAGTCGTGAATATTTTGTATTTTTACACTTAGCAAATGTTCTATTCTTTATCTTCTCATTTTTTACTTTGTGTGTGTGTGTGTGTGTGTGTGTGTGTGTGTGTGTTTGTAGGTGCATTTTAATGGCCACCTTAGAATCAAGAGTCCTACGCATTTCAACCATGCTTTCCCTAAGCTTATGAATTGGTTATACAAATAATCTCTCTTTTCCGTTAGGATGCAACTCATTAAAGAAAGTAACAAAAAGAATTGCAGCAGAGTTGATCATGGCCCATGGGTAGACACAAGCTAGTCTTTTTTTTTTAATTGCATCTTTTTTATTTTACATATATTTAATTTCAGAACAAAATAAAACAAACAGAAAAAAAAAGCTGCAATACACAGCGCCCAACCCTGCTCTTCTGTGGGAGGGGATTTTTCTGCCTTAAGGCACGAGGACAGGATAGAAGAGATTCTTGTAGACATGAGCAGACCCAGGTGGGTCAGGGCCAGTCAAGGCTGTTGGCAGAGCCACAGGGGCACTATACAGAGGGCACAGGCTTCCCAGGAGCCTTTAATCCACTTCTTCCATGCAAGACGCATCTTCATCACCCTCCAGTGGGGGGATCTCATCAGGAAGAGCAGCACTGGGCTCTTCTGCAGACACATGCCATTCTTTCATGAATTCTATAAGATGTTTGTTTGTAGGGTCTGTGCCAGGTAATCTCTGCTACCCTGTTGGAAATTGTCACACATGTCATGTTGCTCCCTAAGACTTCAAGTTTAACTGAAATTATATGTGGCAGTTACCAGAATCCGACTTCCTAAGGGTGACCAAAGCGAAATTTGCATAAAGTGAGTTTGCACGAATATTTATAGAAATGTATTAATTTCACTAAGAAAGTAAATGGATTCAGTCTTGTTAGAGCCACAGATTCCTCATACTCATTGAGGAGACAGATATATAGATTTGCTAAATTAGTCTCAGGCCAAAAAATAAATGCATAGAGACATTCAAATACTTATATTGGGGTCTAAGCAGCATATGTAAAGTGAGTAAAATACAAAGACTTGAAGAATCAGACCCTATGGCTGAAAGGTAGAAACAAAGAAATAATGAGGATGTGTTTAAAATATATTTGTAGCTTTATCAGCTTTTCAAATTAAAGACCATTTCTTGTAACCCAAACTCATAGACTAATACAGAACCCTAAAATGTATTAGAATTCACTAGTAAAACATAAGAAACAAGTGAGGATTCTAGAAGCCCCATCAGCCAGTGGCTTCTCTCTTGTTCGTTGATCTCTAAGCCATGACCTGCCCATAAGCAGAGAGATAAAGGTTTGTCTACTTCTATTCTACAAGCATTCCTAAAGAATTTATTAATGAAAAGGAAAAAACAATCATTTGGGCTACTGCAGGAGATTACTTCTTGTGACTCAATCAGACAGTATATTCTACCACCAGTGACCCAAGGTTGGGGGTAACTTTCTTGTGCTAAAGATGGCCTTTAAAAGTAATTCAATAGAAAATGCATAGCACCACAGTGATTGCTTTTATGTCAGTAGCACTAGCAGTGGGGGTGGGAAGTCTTCTTTCTTAAGTTTGTGATAAAATAACACAGAATGTCTTTCATTGTTCCCGGAAAAACCAAGTTTATGGTAGTTATTTGGCGACAGAAAAATTTTATGTCCAAGTAAAAACAATATATAGCATGTATCCCCCTCTAAGTCTATACAAACAGCTTTCTGTTTAAGTTCCCTAATGGAACTACATTTAATTCAAGTGCATGTTTATACACACACACACACACACACACACACACACACACACACACACACACAAAGTAGGCCTAACTCATAATGAGTCACTAGCAAAAAAAATCACATGACCCTTCTGAAAACATGAATCCAAGTAGCTTCAACAAGATGTCACAGGAGAGAAGCTTGCTTACAAAGGAAGTGACACTTAGCATCATTCTGTGGGGTTGGCAGAGAACCTGTGCTCCATCAATGGTGCAATTGTATCAGGCCACATTCAGCTGTAACCATGGGTGGTTCTTATGACCCTTCCTTATTGTAAAGTCTGCTTCGGCTCAGGAACTGGAGAGGTGTCTCAGCATTTGTCTCAGAAATATCTCCTGAGTTCAGTTCTTAGTGCCCACATTGGGCAGCTCACAACTACTTGTGACTCCAGCTCCAGAGATTCCAGCACACTCTTCTGGGATTCTGTGAGTACTTGCACTCACAGACACACAGACATACACACAAAATTAAAAATAAAATAATTTTTTAAAAATTTGCCTCTGAGATAGTGCAAAGTAGTTTTGAATTTTCTTCTAATCAATCATAAGAAATCCAATAACTTTAACTTTTTTCTTTTCTTCTCCTCTTCCTCCTTCATTTTCTTCTTTTTGATAAAGGTTTAGAAATTTGTGAGAGGCTAGGTGCTAGGAAAGAAGTAAAGGAAGGAAGAGCAGGGCATTTAGGAAGAGCAGGGCACTCTGTATAGGTCACTTCAAAGCACTGTCAGTAAGATTATGAAGTTAAGTGAGGCAAACTTTAAGCCCCACCTATACCCCATGTCCAGTGGAGTCACTTTCCGGTGGGCTTGGGAAGGAGAGGAAAGCCATAGACATTGTTCTAATTTATCTCCTGTGTCTATACTAGTTGAGCTCCTGTGTGTTCATCCAGAAGTGAGATGTCACTGCTATTGTCATTATCATGATTTTTCAAAAGGTGAAATCATTCTCAGAAGGGTTGAGTGAGCATCTATAGAAGAGTCCCACAAGAATCTGAGGACTGTGGTATAGCTCAGTGCATAGAGTGCTTGCCTAGAAGCATGAAGTTCTGAGTTCCACCCCCTGCATCATAAAAATTATGTGTTCTAATTTCACTTCTTTTTCTGGTGAAAAGCAATATCAGAGAGGAAATGTTTATTTGGTCCCCAATTCCAAGTTATAATCTGTCATTTTTGGAACTCAAGACAGGACTTGAAACAGTCACAGTACATCCAGTTGAAAGAAGATAAAAATAAATGATTCTTCTGCTATACTGGCCTGATTGCTTGCTTGCTTGCTTGCTTGCTTGCTTGCTTGCTTGCTTTCTTGCTTGCTTGCTTGCTTGCTTGCTAACTTTCTTTACTATTACATAGTTTACAGCCTACCCTAGGGAATGATGCCACCGGCAGCAGGGTAGGTGTTCCTACATCAACTAGCAATGGAGACAGCGTCACACATATATGCTCGTAGATCTCCTTGATCTAGACAACTGCTCCTTATTCTAGGTGATTCTAGGATGATTCTAAGTGATTCTAAGGTGTGTCAAGTCAATAGCTAAAACTGACCAGCTAGCATGATTTGTGGTAGTAAACACCTATGATCCCAGAACTCTGGGGCTGAGGCAAGAGAATAGGGAGTTTATGGGCATCTTTGACTACATACCAAGTTTGAGGCCAGCTTTGGCTACATGAGACCCTGTCCTCCCCTCTCCCAAAAAAGTATGGACCATGCCTGCCTACAAAACCAGCTTCCTGCTCTGCCAAACCCTCCCCATAAGCCACCAATAAAACTGAACAGCATTGCAACCTGCTTCCTTTGAATACCACTAGTAGTTACTTCACTGGTGTCCTCGGGGATTTTTAAAAAGCTTTCTTGAAGTTAAAACAGAAGTCAATGAAAGCAAGGGAGGAGATCCGGCTTAAACAAAGAAAATTACTGTGTCACCTTCTGTTCGTTTCCTGTTCCTTCCAACCCCGGTGACTCAGAAGAAGCTGAGTTCTGAATTATGGAATAGAGCAGGTGCCGGGTTCCCTTGAAATACAAAATTCACATAAAAATGAAGAATGTGTTGTCTTCTTTCCTAGTCCGTACACAAATGTGCCTATATTTTACTCATAATTGGCCTAAAGATAAATTGGGACTAGAAAAATAAAATGGCTCCTTTTCCCAGGCGTAGTTCTCATTTTAAAAGGCCTGCAGCTCCTTTATTCATGGCGGGGGTTCATTTTCACCAGCAGTTAATTTCTGGGCTTACCCTCCTATGCCTTAAATAGTGAAGGTTCACACTGTCCTGAGACTTAACAGGGTCTCTATCTGGAGACCTGATGACATCTGTCTTCCCACCCGTGCTGAGATTTATAGACTCAATAGTGGGCAGAGACATAAGAGTAAAGTCACCATTGTAGGCAGCATGGGATTAGAAGACTGACAGGAACCTAGGGCCAGCCAACAGGAACACAGGAAGAGAGACATGCTTGATCGTGGACTAAAGAAGGTAAATGTCATCCAAGTGTTCAGAACACACCCAGCGGGGCAGGTCTTGTGCTTAATCACACCCCTTTATCTCTAATACGTTGCTTTGGGAAAGTCATATCATGTCTCTCTTTCTGTGTTCCTGCTGGCTGGCCCTGGGTTCCTATCAGCCTCTGTTCCTATGCTACCTGCCTGGTGGCTTCCAGAGTGCATGCTCTATCTATCAGCGATGCTGTTTGCATGTTCTCTTTTTTGTGGAAAGCTTTCCTCAGACCATTCTTTCATTTTCATCCTGAACTGCAGGGCACCCTTTCTCCTAGAGCATAACTGTGCCTCCTTTGTTCAGAGTTCCTGAGAAGAGATGCTATTCGCAGCACCAAGGAAGCTAGGAAGCCTCAGGAACGATACAGCTGTCTTGCTTCTGAAAACAAAACAAAATGGGATCTTTTCATGTTAGATTGATCACGAATTTTTCTGAGCAGTGAAAACCTCTCTGGTTACATCTGCATATGAAAAGATGGAAGGGCTTTGGCAGTGGAATCTTAAATAAAAGAAGCTCTGCACAGAAACTGAAGCCACTTTGTTTTCTCTCAATTTGTTTGGTACAGCAGTGTGAAACACATGTCGTAAACACCATTCCTGCTCTTAGCACACATATGCTCACATGTGTAATTAGTTCCTCAGAGGGGCTTAAGTTGAGTCCATTTTCATCTTTGTCTCATTTGAGTCTAGTGTTATCTCCTGCAGGCTGATTGGGGGGCACAACAGAAATCAGGGGTGCAGTCCTTCCCATCTCTCTTCCTGTCTGAACCTCTGAAGAACCCCTGGTTCCTCTTTTCCACAATATCTGAATCGCAGAGGGTCAGAAAGAAGGCAGGGAGGACCGGCAGCTTGTGCTCTGGGAAGCCCATGGAGCCCTTTTGCTCCTATTCCACGGCCCAGAATCTAGTCAAATGGCAAATACTGGATAATGGATGGAGTTGTTCTTGAGAAACAGAGCCACTGATTCTGCTACCTTCAAAGCTGTTACTAAGGAAAAAAAAAAGTCTTGTCAAAACTGAGCAAAACTCAGAAAGCCTAGCCCTGGCTGTCAATCTCATACTGTTAATTTCCTAATGAAATCCATGACTTTGTACAGTTCATAAGCACTAATACAAATATTTCTTCTGAGTCGGTAGCAAAGGAAAATAAGCATCAAGTACATGCGTTTCAGGTTGTCCTTAATAATCTGATCATACAGAGGCCAAGATAAGGACAGGAAAAGACTCTTCGGGGAGTGTCAAACGTGTGTTCTGCTGCTTTGGCATTTAGCTGAGATGAGGAAACACACTCACCGTGCATTTTCTTAAGTAAGAAGAGGCCAGCAGGACTCTGATGCCCCCTGGCATTGGCCATGCACAGATCCCTCACCATCTCTGTGAAGCCTTTTCTTGCTTGTTCAGAGTCAGAGAACTAGCTAAACCTCAAACCTCCCTCACACCCTCCTCTCAGCCAGGAGTCCTTTAAGTGGTCCCTGCACAGCAGGTCTCCTGCCTCTGACCACTTGGTACTTACACAGCCTGCCAGGGCATCTTATCAAGCTCTTTTGTCTGTTGGGTAATTTCAGCTAGGTTGAAAGAGCCACAACTCAGCTCACTCCCTGTTTCTGCCTCTGCCCCATGGTGCTTGCTGGGCTACGATATGCATCAGTCCTTCAACTGTATTTTATCCAATGTCTAGAAATGAAAAGGAAAATGTATTTCCAATTCAGCTGCACTAATTGTCTAGCACATTTAACTGAGATCCATCACCCACAGTGCAAAGGAAATTGGCTCAAAGGCAGCCTGATAATCAAGAAGTCAGGCCTTCAATACCATGCCAATGGTACCAATTACAGCAGACACTGCAAAGTCTGGGGAGGTAATGGAAAAGGGACTGACCTTTTCCATTAGGTGGATTGTAGGAGTTTCCAGTTTAAAACAGCTAGAGAGCCAAGCTGGGCAGGCTGATCCAACATCACCATCACGTCTGAGCAGAAACTGCTTATCTGTTCCCTCACCAACACTTCTCCAGCTCCTAGCAGAGTTGATATTCTGCTTCTCCATGATGACAAGATGAGCAAGGACGTGACCTGCTTGACGGAGAGGTCTTCTGATCCTTCCAGCTTAGCCCAGGATCAGGTGATCTGATGCACAAGTCTACTACATTGTGCTCCACGAACGGAACGTTTGGGGCTAGAATTTAACACAGTGGCTGAGTACTTTCCTAGCGTGCTGGAAGCCCCCCTTGAACCACAGCTCTGCAACTTTAAAAAGGGAATACTTTTTAAATACTTTACTGGGTTATATCTTTAAATGTAGCAACTGGTTTGTCTTTTGTTTAAATTTTTTACAAAGGAAATAACTTCTAGTGTGCAGTTTTTATGGAATACTATATTTTGCATAAGCCCATGCTGATAGTCTACAGCAACATAAAAATGTGCTCACAACATGCTAAGCAAAAAAAAAAAAAAAAACAAAGTCATGGGAAAAATTTGGAGGGAGCCAACTGTTTTTAAAACATGCAGAGTGAGAGAGACAGAGAGACACAGAGAGAGATAAAGACAGAGACAGGGAGAGAGGGAGTTCCGTGTGTGGTTCCTAGATCTTGTATAGAAACGTTAAATCATGACGTGACAATTAGAGTGAAACTGTCTAGGAACACAAATACTGTTGGGAAGGGGGATTCGGGAACCCAGAGGGTAAGGAGGGAGTGCATTCAACTACAATGTATCCTTGGGCTAAAATTCTTACTTAACATACTAGCAAGTATTAAAAAAGAAAGTGCTAAAGAATCACTTGCTAAGCAAGTGATTATAAAATCCCACCAGAACAACAGCAACTGAGTCTGGGAAAACATTATGAAATATTAACCGCATCTATTTCTGGGTGCCAGAATAGGGAGGCATTTTTAAAATCACTTCTCTGTTCTTGGCATTTCTGTTCTTTGCCATTCATTAAATCTCCCCAGACCAGTTGTTAAACATAAAATATTGCAACACTCTGTTGGGGGAGGAGAGGATGCTTTCCTTGGTGATATTGCCATTGGCTGGTAAGCAGCTATAAATAACCTCTCATCCACTCTCCCTTAGTAACCCTGGGAAACTTACCAGGTCACAAACAACAGCAAAACATGAAAGTAAAAGGTAGAAGCATAGTAGGAAGGGCAAGGGATTCAGCAAGAATGGGAGGGGGACAGAGGCTGTAGTCGGGTGGATATGACCAAAATACATCATATACCTGTATGGGAGGGCTACAATGAAACCTATTATGCATAATTGGTATAAACTAATAAAATAATATTACATTAAAAGGTTATTTTATATTTAAAAAAAACTAAAACTCAATGAGAAAAGTATACAGTCTGGCTAAAAAGGACGCAGCTCCAAACCTCCGAACAAAAAGAGCCATGGGACTCATCTAAACAGAAAGTCTCAGTGGAATTATGGCCAGAAAAGCCAGGCACAAGATTTCTTTGCTACTGCGGTGGCTTTAATTAATACTATTATAGTTTCTTCCCCAGCATGGCATGGAAATGTTCCGATTGCTTGAGTTTAAATGCAATATCAGCGATATTGCCTCAAGAAACTTATGTAATCATGTTAGGATTGCATTTTAACAATGCGCACTAATAGCTCTAGAGGCTCCAGATTAATAAGCAAGTGTGGGGCCTCCATGGAGAGAAAAATCTGAGGTCGGCATTCTTTTTGTTTACTGCTACTTGGTTGATTTCTGTTGCCAGTGAGGATTACAGGCGGGGCAAAGGGAAGAAATATACAGTGTACCTACTGGTCCTAGAAGCAATAGTGTCATTTATAATTTTGCAGAAGACAGGCAGCTTCTATAGGGAGGAAATAATCCGAGCTCCGCTCTCACCTCTGCTCCCCACCTCCCATAGTGCTTCTCCGCTCTGCCTTCAGACTTGTCTGCTCATTCTTCTTCTCTGGTCGGATGACAACCAACAGTACTCACTCCCAAATCCCCACTTCCTGCCTTAGACTCCTTCACTTTCCTAACCACAATTGAAGAGAAGACAAGCCTGGGGGCAGATGCTTTAGACAGAACCCATACAGAGGCTCACATCCTACAGGAAGGGGGGCATTGAGCTCTGTTGCCTGTTCCTTTGTGACAGTTGACCACTTTATAAGTTCAGGGTGTTTTCTGTCCCAGATGCAAAGAGCACCAGAACTAGTTCTGAAGAGAGAGGGAGCGAGAGACAGAGACAGAGAGATAGAGACAGAGAGAGACATATACATACTATATACCAATGTGCTTTGGTTTTTCTGGGTATTAGTGCATTAAGCTAACAGCACAGATCATCTGATTAATAGCAGCTCCTAAGAACAGATCCTGTCTCAGTACTCACCCAATTTGCAAGCAATGTTTGATTATAACCTTTAAAATACAACTGTTGTTTTAAATTAAAGAATGCTGTTTACCTTGAGTCTGGAATGACTTGGTGTTATTCTGTTGGTTTTGCAAAGTCTACCCACTGGGGACAGCCAGTCAGTCATTCTGTTGCTGGGCTCTGTTACCAACTCTGCACTTGTGATTAGAAACAAGTTCCTTAATCTTTCTGAAACTCTTTGCTTAGCTGAAAAGAATCAAACAAAGACTTATAGCCATATTTCTATAGTTAATATAGGAACTTTATATAATACAGTATAAGAACATAATATCTAATGCAATTAATGATAACTATAAGAATATTATAAAATAAATACAGTTACTGTTCAGTTAATAGAAACTATAATCTTCAAGATCACCATTATTGCCATCGTCGCCATCACCATCATCAGTGTCACCATCACAGTCATCATCACTGTTGTCATTATCATGTTTTTGCCTTTTGAAGGCTGATTTGTCTACAGCATTGTTTAATGCTCAGAAATTTTAATCTGACTTCTAATACATGAATGTTGAGCCCATGGAACTAAAAGGCCATCTGTAGATGCTCAGGTAAGTACACTTTCTCAATTCTTAAGAGATTTGTCACATCCACCCTGTTGGGTCATGTGTGAGATCCTCTGTTGAAGTAAAAAATCGCCTAAGTATATGTCTGAGGGGAGGGATTTCTGTGTCTCATATGTGGAAAAGCCCCATGCACTCAGACTGCTCACCACAGACCTACCTATCACCATTGGCATCCACACACACAGTTAATAAAGTGTATCAAATATCATTTGTTGATTATTTTCTTTCTGCCCATGCCAAAAAAATGTGTTTATTGATGCTGTCTTAATGCTGTGAGAGGTGTCTCTTGATGTCTGGGAGAGCCTGGGCCAGGAATCCCTCCAGGACAGATGGAAGGCTTTTCTGGATGCAAGTATGTGCTGCACCAGTTCCAAGTACCCCTTCAGATGCACTACCAGGTTATTCTGTATGTTCAGAAGTTCAGACTTATCTTTCTGAAGTTAAGACCAACCATGTCCTGCCTCTCCCTGAGCTTCTGACCTTTAAGTAGTCTCAGAAGTCTTTGCTCAATAATTCAATTACTTTTACCCTCTTCTTTTGCTCTTGTTCCCATCCTACCCTCTTCTGTCAGAACTTTCCATAGTATAACTTGTCCAACTCTTTGGGTTTTCCTCAGTATTCACTCTTAACCTTTAAGAAACAAAGAATTTCAGTTGAGATCAAAGGAGGCTAGCTATAGTCCAGTGAGCTCAGATTCCTCAAATCCATGACCTGTTCCTTTTATGGACTCTTCTTTTCATTTCCTCAACTTGGCAGTTTTGGTTGTAGGTGGGTATAACTGGTCTACCTCGGAGGAAGCTGTGGCTCATGACAGCTCCTTCTTTACTCTGCAGCACCAGCCAGTGCAGTCTGGACTCTCAATCCCATCATTTTCATCTCAAACACCTGGTGCTCCAATCATAACAGATCTCAAGATTAGAGCTTTGCCCAAGGCTGGGGACAGCAGAGGGGTCCAAATGGCAAAGTGAGGCAGGTGAAGTATCACATGAGGAGACAGTGGGGACACCACATTTGGCTTAAGAGACAAAAAGCTTTTAGCTTTGATTTCAGTTGTTTTTATTTCTGTTTGTTTCACCAACAATGGAGAACATGTGTGTTTATTTTATCCTGGAAAGCATAAGGAAGCAGAAAATGCAGTGTGTGACTTTAGGTGGCATGGCGAGACTAAAGGGTGAGAGAAAGTGGTGGCATGTGTCAGAGATTTTCTGTCAGAGCTGACTGGCTGAGTGACCAGCTGTCATGATGTAGTGATGACAGGAAGCAAGGCATGGGGCTGAATAAAAAGCCTGCAGCATGCAGGAGGCAGGGCTTCCTCCAGAGACTGAGGTAAGATATGTCAGGCATTGGTTGAGTCTCCCCATGTGTCGTGCCCTCTGCTGGGCACAGTTGGAGCTGTCCAGATGCAGACTCCCCTAGAAACTGTTATCTCATTATGGAGGCTGACATACTAGGACATTCGTTCCTAACATTTCTTTAGCCCTTGAGAAGCAGGCACCATTAACTGAAACTAAAAAAAATAAAAAAATAAAAAATAAAATAAAATAAAATAAAATGGAAATTTAGAGGAAGAAAGTGGTTGAGTGTTTTTTTCCCCAGCATGAGATTTGAAATGACAAGAATTACAACCCATGTTGTTAATAACTGTTCCTAATACAGTTTCCCTCATACAGCCCAATACAGCCTCAGTAGGGGCACCAACTCAGAAACCTGAGTCAGGAAACTTGACCCAGGCCCCCAGGTTCTAATGCCAAAGCTTTTGTCTTTAATGGGATGTTAAAAGAAGCAACCTAGCAATCTTCATCCTACTAGCCCTTCCTGTAATCTAGAGACCTGATACGCAAAGCAAAGGTGGGCCATACGAGAACAATAGCAAACTGGTTTTCAGTTGCTGTGTTCCATGTCCACAGCAGAGTAAACCTGGAGGGGCAAGCGTTCCATGGATTTTCTGACTTCAAATATGGTGAGGACGTCCGCAGTGCAATAGGATACAAAAAACAAACAAACAAATACAACAAAAGGCATAGACAAAGGCAGTCTTGTACTTTGAGAGGATGTGGAAACAAACTAAAAATCCTTATTCTGCATCCAGAGAGATATCTCTGTCAGTAAAGTGTCTGCCAGGCATGCATGAAGATCCACCTTTGATCCCTAGCTCCCACATAGCATGGGTACAACAGCAGGCACCAGTAGTCCTGGCAACAAGGAACTAGAGACTGGAGGATCCCTGGGGCTTGCCAGCTACCAACCTAGCCCAAATTGTGAACTCCAAATATAGTAAAAGGCTCTGTCCCAAATATTAAAAACTGATCGAGGAAGACCATAATGTGGCAAAAGGTCCTAATGTGAACCTCTGGCTCCACATACATGGGCATGCTTGGGAGCAGGCATACACACGCACACAAACACAGAAACACACACAGATACATACACACATATAAACACATATACATATACACATACACATAAGCATGCAGACACATATACACACACATGTACACATATATACAAACATGCACATAAACATACATACATACATACCATATACATGAATATACACACACACATAACACATACATTCACAAACATACACAAGGATTCTGGCTGGGACACACTTGGGTATATGAAGCTTTCTGTTTTTTTGTTTTGTTTTTTTTTTTTTTTTAAGAAACTGTTCAGAGTAGCTGAGAGTGGGCATACATTAAACTCTCACGGATTTATAAGAATTGCCTTAAAAACTTAGCAGCAAGGAGCTGTGACAGTCATTTAGAAAGCACAGGTGGTCTACAAAATAACTGGATAGAAATGAACCGAAATGGGGCTGGGATTCCTTAAGGCCTGGATCCTATGCCATGCTAGACTTTCCCACACTTCCCATTTACTTCTTATAACATCTGGGTCAGAGACTATACTCCACCCCCATTTTCACAAATGATGAGCTGTTTGAATGTAGAAGGAAAATGCTAAATGCTCAAGACTCGATCCAGAACCAAACCTCATTGCATTGCTGGACTTCCACTGAGGTTTTGTATTTTCTGAAGTTTGATGGAGTTTGATTGATTGGCTTTTGTATGTTTTGTTACTGATGATTTTTGTCTTTATTTCATTGTGTTTGAGATAATACAAGAAGCTATTTAAATTTTTCTATTTTTGAGGCTTGCTCTGTGCCTTAATAGAAGGTTTCTTTAAAAGGAAACTTGAAAAACTGCTAAGAATCAGGTATCTGTTAGGTCCGTTTGGTATGTAATGTTATTAGACTCAGATGTTTCCTGATTTGCTGAGATGGTCTATTGATGAAACTGGAGTATTAAAATTACTCATTAATAATACGCTTAGACGAATCTCTGATTTTACATCTAAGGATGTCTATTTCTAGAAATTAGGTGCTTCCATAGTCCGTGTGTATGTACCTAAATTATACTGTCCTCCTGATATTCTCTTAGTATGATTTGATCTTTATCTCTTCTAGCAAGGGCTGGGTTGCTCTGTTACTGGATATTTGAACAGTAGCACCTGCATATTTCTAGGCCCAATGGCCTTGAATATGCATTTAGCCTGAGTAGCATCTGTCATAGATGGCAAGGTCCATTTCTTGGATGTGACAAATAGATGTATCCTGGTTTCTAATCCATTCTGCTAATCTGCCCTTTGATTAGCTAGCTGAAACCACCTAACCTCCAGAGTAATTTCTTTAGTGGTGTTTATTGATTCCTGAATACCTGGACCTCTATAGTGAGGGCCACAGGGCCTCATGATTTTTCTCGAACAAACTCTGCTCCATTAGACAGGGCTGAATTCATGCTTCCCCAATGTCGCAAAGCTCTGAGGACAGCCAACTCTGTTCATGTGAGAGGATAACTCTTTCTCTGATAGATTTGCCTGTTGACGCAATTCTAAAAGTTCTGATACGCTCTTGCTGGCCTTGCAGTTTGGAGTGGCTCTTGACAAAAGCACACCGTGCTCACCTCAGCAGCACATTTCCTCCAAGCACATGAATGTTGTAATTCTCTACCTGCATCATCCATGGTGGCTCAGACGGCTCCTTACACAGAGCGAGTCCACGGATGTCTGCAGTGATGACGTTTTCCTTTGGCTGGATATTTCTCCTGGCAATTTTGTTGATGTATCCCAGCTGAAAGTAAATGTCTCTTGACCTATAAACATTTGACATAGCTAAATTTGTCAGAAAGGTTTACCTGGTCCTCTTTAGGGAAAGACTACCTAAGCTTTGCTGTGTTGTTGGCATAAAAGGGGGAAAGGGAGATGGTGCAGGGTTGTTAGAAATAAGTGTTTTCCACATCTAAATACTACAGCAGGCATCAAGCTAACTGAACAAAAGGTTTCTTTCCCCTCACAATAATGTATTGCAGACTAATTATTACACAATGTGGTACTCTGAATAAATGAATTAAAAGCCAGTTTTTATCTTCATGCATCCAGTTCATTAGATAATTTCATTTTAGAAAATAGAAATGTTGATGTGACTCGTTGTGTAACATTTGAACAGTTTGCCAATTAATGCAAGGTATGAGTGTTTTCTTAGCTATTGATGTCCTGGAAACATTTGTTTTCCCAAACCAAAAATGATAGCTGGGCACTTCAGGAGAGCTCACCTGGGTTCGCTAGCCTAGTCCCCTCACCTAAAGCCCATAACAACCTTCATACTCTGTAAGTAGAAAATCAAGCATGGTTCTGAAAGGCCAGTAAAAAGTAATCAGCTCTCATATGGTACTGAGAATGTTTGGTGTAAAACAGCGATTGTCATATAGTCACCCTACAGGTCAGTTATTCTGCTATAAATACTGCCCAGATGAGAACATTGAGATTCAGAGCACAGTCAGGAATTTCCGAAAGACCCATAGTTCACAGGTAGCAGAATCAGAAACCATGTCTCCTGGTGCCTCAATATTCTGCTTTTTTATCAAATCAGCTGTAATTAACACAAAAAAAGTCAGGGATATGGAGGAAGCATCAACTGAAAGATAACTCTTTGAGGGGTTCAAACTCATGTCACTGCAGATACTGCATACTGTGTCCTTTGCCCCTATGAAGGGTCAGCTGACCTCCATGGGTTAGACAATGGTGTGGGAATGGGGAGACCTAGCAAATGGGAAAGCCTACTGCTCTGTCACTGTCTTCTCTTATGTGTGCCCAAAGTCCTTTGTGCCAAGTTCCTAGGCAGTGAAAGATTCTGAAATCAATGTGTGAAGGAGGTAAAACCTCAAAGATTGGAAAGATGAGACTGTCATTCAGAGCAAGACCCCTGCCCAGGTGCTGGGGGATTGAACAAGTACAAAATGGGGCTTTGCAAATGCTACTTGGAGGTTATTGCTCAGGCAATTTGCATGGTTTCCCTCTTCACAGGCACTGGGATGGAAATGGCAAAATTCAGCCTGAAGGTACATGGTGTTTCCAAACAATTTGAAACAGATAGAGATTCAGCCACAGAAAGAAGCTGTCACTGAAAGAAAGGCCCTGCTTGTTTGGGGATGTAGAAATGGCTGTTATGACTGTTGGGTGGCCACTTTCTGGGAGGCTCTATACACAAGTAGGAGTTAAGATAGCAACAGCATACATCTCTGTATGCCTAGGGTTTATACCTTCCCTGTTCTGCTAACAAACAGGAGGATAAGAAAATGGGAGGAGGAAAAGGAGCTTTTTACCTCAAGCTGTATTGTCCCCTACCACAATAATTGTTGTTACTGTTAAAAGCCTATGCTTAACAGTTATTGATGAGTTTACATCCAGACCACACTACTTTATAATGGTGACTTTCACACAAACAACTTCTCAAGCTTTTACTTACTTCAGTAGAATAAGAGACATGGAGTTTCATAGGTGTGAGTCCTTTATCATATCTAGAAGGCACTATCCACCCTGATCTTAGCATCTTTCAGCCTCCTTCTCTTTACACTTACCTGGTTCTTAGGTAAAGAGGTTATGATGTAGATGTTCAAAGTGGATCTGGACACCATGTGATCAATTGTTCTCTGCCGTTCGACAAGTTGTGGGTCTCCCAAATAACCACTGTCTGCTAAAAAGGAAGGAATGAATGAAGGAAGGAAGGAAGGAAGGAAGGAAGGAAGGAAGGAAGGAAGGAAGGAAGGAGAAGGAAGGAGAAGGAAGAGGAGAAGAAGGAGGAGGAGGAGACGGAAACAGAAAAGAAGGAGGAGGAGGAGAAGGAGAAGGAGGAGAAGAAAGAGAAGAAGAAGAAGAAGAAGAAGAAGAAGGAGAAGGAAAAGGAGAAGGAGAAAAAGAAGGAGAAGGAGAACGAGAACAAACAAGAAAAACAAGAACAAGATGATGATTCTCTGATGAAAGGTGAGAGATCCACCTATCCAAGGGTTTACAGATAAATATTTAGAAGACAAAATTTCTGTTGGCTTACAAAACCGATAGGAGTAGATTCTCTTCTTGTTCCCTGGTCTCTCAAGACACGGACAGTTTAGACTACAATGTACAAACAAGATATGTATAATGGCAAACACTGGGTGATATGCCAACGTGGATAGAGGGACTTCCACAAGGCTCTACTCCTAGATGAAGTACTGTGGGTAATCAATGGCTGAGAGAGAATCATCCAGGGTGGTTTTGTTTTGTTTTGGAATGAGCCCTTGAAAGGTTTTCCAAGTAGTCAGCCCTAAACAAATGTACATATGAACAACTCTAAATGGCCTCAGTGTGTGGGGAAGGTGTGTGTGTGTGTGTGTGTGTGTGTGTGTGTGTGTGTGTCTGTGTGTGTGTCTGTGTGTGCTTGTGTGTGTTTGTGTGTGTGCGCGCGCACGCACGCGCGCACATGTGAAGCAATAATTATAAAAGGTTATAAATTTGTGAGGGAATGGGGGAACATGGAAGAAAGGGAGAAAAACTATAAATATAGTATTTATGATTTAAGTTCTCAAAAAAGTAATTTTTAAATAAAAAACTGTATCAATATGGGAGGGTATGAGCCTTTTGTGAGGTAGTGTGTGTGTTGGAGGCTTACCACACATTGTGTTGAAATAAACCATACAAAAGAGCATCCATCATAGGAGATATTCAAGTCTATCAAATTCATAGAGAAGTTGGAGCTGTATTTGGTGGCAATAGGAAGGTCTTCTTTAAGGGGAATAACATTCCAATGTGGGAGGGTAAAATAGTGGTAGACATTGAACCACAATGAAACTAACACAGCAAATGACTATGTTTAATACCGTTGAGTAGTCATGTGCCTTGGCTATGAAGGATATACATTCTGTATACTTACAGTAAAGAAACGTGTATTTATCACAATAGTTGGCATTAGTAAGTAGCAAATGTCATAACTCTGTGCCCTACCCTTTTCATGATTATATCATGTGCCATGTTTTACTTTGCTTCATCTTCTCTGTTGGCCACTATCAGAATGTGCCAATATTTCTGAATGTGCCAGCCTTCTTCCCTCCATCCAACATCATTGCTGCTGTTGCTGAATCAACTTTCCTTTTGCTTTCTGGAAGCAGAAAGCTGTGCATGTGCGATCAGAAGTATGTTTCCTTTTGGATGCAGGAGGCCATATTTAGGGCCTGAATCATGAACCCACACAAACGCATCGCAAGGCACTTTAATCTTCCCTTAATGAAGAGGAAACCTCTCTAAAGACAGTCTCTGAGGACTGAACCCTCACAGTCCTCCAGGAGTCCTAGCTTGCTCTAAATATGAAAAATGAAAATGGAGCACAGACTGCTATTCTCATACAGGGAACTGGATACCACCTAGAGAATTGTGTCTAGCATGTAACCAGAATTCCATATGGTCCAGCCCATGCGCAGTATCATTTCACAGAAACAGCAGCTGGGTGTCAGAGCTCTAAAGAAAGCTGTTGATGCCATTGAAGCTGCTGACAGTAGTGACTGAGGGACCTGGTGCCTCGGCTCTCACACAGAAAGTTTTCCATGTGTCTTGTCCTTCCAGGGAAAGCCTCCCACTTGCACGATCTGCTCAAATCCACCTTCCCACCGGTGTTCTGCTCACCCACGCCTCACTGTTTAGCAAACTGCCTCGTTTACCAACTCCTAAACATTTGTGTATAGCTGGTCCCTCTCTACACAGTCCCAGAGAAATAAAGCCAGGCCCCCTGCACCAACTGGTGCTCAATGAACAATGAATTCCTTCCTTTCCTCAGAGATCCTTATAGAAACAACTTCAGTCCTGAACCTTGCAGGATTCTGTGAGGCCCCAGGACTGTCTTGTGCTCATGAAGCAATGTTTGGCAACTTCATTTGGTTTTACATCTGTCCTCACAGAACAGTAAACAACAGCAAAAATAGCTCGTTCTTTCATGAACTGGGGCTTATTAAGTCAGGTCATGAGACATACACCACAAGGTGTTGCTATGCTTTTCCTAACCAGATGTGTCGGGTCACTCAGCATGGATCAAGGGTGACTTATGGTGCACCTGTTACCTCCCCATGGCTGGTGAGCATGTGAGCTGAGATCCTGGGCTATAAGTAATGGAGGATTGTGAATTTCTAATTATTTTGACCTTTGTGTTCTTGCATAAGTCAGTGAACACTGAAGTTGAGGGTCTTCTCTGATCTTACCTCTCTGTGCAGCTGAGGTTTGCACAGAGAGATGCCCACATCAGAACTCAAAGCCCCAGCTTCACTTCCTTCAGGCATCCTTTGAAGCTTTAGTTCCTTAACCAAATTCCACTGCTTCTCCTACAAACACTCTGGGCATCTGGCTCTTGCTCTAGCTCAAGACACTGAGGATACTCATGAACACTGATCACTGTATTTCTGACCAGGTATGGAATCTGCAGTCTAGTCAAGTACTTAGCAGACATGGGTATTTCTGGTCTGGTGAGTACCACTAGGGTATATGAATTCTTTAACATTATCTGAGAGAAGCTTTCATCTTGTATTTCAGGGTTGTGCACTCTTGGTTTCTTCTAAAACATCTTCTTTCAAAAAGATACCTCATCAGTGAAAAATTTTGTCTTGCAATTTTCTTTTTGGACCCCTATGATAAAAAGGTTGTGCCTGTGGAAAGCCAGATAATTTTACTTCCTTTTTGGGCATGGAACTTACCAAAGGAACAGAAATGCACCAAGTCAAATGAGGTTAATTTCGGCAGCACAGAACTGCTTTCTCCCTGTCCTTGATGATTTCAAGCTGACCTATCAGGGCTCTGGATTTATGGTCCCATGAAGAAGACACTTATAATTTAAAGATAAGTACATCTCCCAACCTTTATTGGAGAGGCTTCTTTTTGAGGAGGTTAGTGATAAACACAGAGACCCACACTGGTCAAAGAACAGAGAATGAGAGACTACAGAGCTCTCAACCCTCACTATGAACTTGTCATCACACCCTTCTTTCTATGTGTCATTATGAAGGAGGGGAACAAAGGAGTTGACCTAAACACATTATGTACATGTGTGAAATTCTCAGACAATATAAAAGAAAACACTTCTAACAATTGCTGCTTCAGAATGTAACCTCTAATGTGGAAACAGGTGACTGTATTGTGAGCAGCAAAAGAGAATAAGACTGAAACCTAGGTGCTTAAGACAGACAAGCCCAGGTCCTTTTGGAAGTAGCCATTGTAGATATGACAATATTTATACACTGGAGAATGTCTCAAATCAGCTCCTAAGATGCAGGTGGTCACATCACTCAAGAATCCCTACTCATGAGTGACCAGCCCTTCAAAGAGCACCTCGTTTCTTGGGAGCTTAGCTTCCCTTGCAAACTGAAATGCTCTAAAAGAGTAATTCCCTTCTTGAAGTAGTAGTGAAAATATTCTCCTGTCTTCATTTGTTTCTCTGTGATAGTGTCCCCATAGGATATTATTTTTTGAGATATATTCTTGATTTGATCATGCCATCTCCAATCCTTGCAGATAGTTTTGTTACAAATTATCTCTCTCTTGTTACAAGTTATCTCTCATCTCTTTAGGGATGGTTTGGGAGATTGTAGTCATTGGGGTGATCTGCCTGTATGACAGGGCACTTGGTAAGTCTCCAGACTCATGGGATCCTTTAAAAATCCTTTGTACAAATGCTGGCTGTGAGAGATTAGTAGGTTGAATAACATCCGGACTCTCTTGTACCTCCAAATTAGGAATGGCCAGCACACCTGATTTGGGATCTGATTTTGGAATAGCAGAGGTGCCTGAGGATGCACAGGGGATGGGTTGGTGGAGGAGCAGATGCACAGGTGGGGTACAGAGCAGATGCACAAGCTCTTTTTTCCCTCTCTCCTCTCTTTCCCTTCCCATGATGATTTCTCTGGCCTCTGGCCTTGGGGCCAGTGAACTCACCTGTCCAAGAGTAGCTTCTCAATAAACCTGCATTTAATAAAATCTAATCTGGCTTGAACTGGCTCATTTCATCAATGGAGAAATAACTTATCAAAGATCTTTTTAAACATTAAAAGGTATTGTTTGATTATTTAAAGAGGAGGGGGCTGTCAGATTCAAAGCTTAAATTAAAAACCATGAGATTTTAATTCAGTGAAATAACAGCATTACCTAAATGCTGGGGACTAATTTTTTTATTAACTTTTCAGAATACAAGACGTAGTAGTTTCCCTTTTACAAAGACAAAAATGTCTTCCTCACCATCCCTTTTTATATGCTGAATGCATTATGTAGACAAATCTCATCCAAATAACATTATCCTTTTTTTATATTAAGAGATGTCAAAGTAGGACTAGAGACATGGCTCAGCAGCATAGCTCTTACAGAGAGCCTGAGTTTGATTCCCAGTAGCTACACATAAAAACTCACAGCTACTTACAACCTCAGCTCTAGCAAGTCAGGGTTCTCTTCTGGCCTCCACAGGCAGCTGCACACACACACACACACACACACACACACACACACACACACACACACACTTGGATACTTTCTTCATATACTTTTAAACATTGTCACCTTTTCATGTTAATATAAATTCCTCAAACTGTCACCTCCAGGACAGTCATATATTTTACATTACAAGTTAGGGCTGGGATGAAGCTTCTCAACTTGGTCGCTCCCTAATCATCTCCATTTCATAGGACTTTGTACGCATGCTGATGCTACAACTTAGCCTTCTGCTACCCAAAATACTTTAAAATTGACATTTGACCATTTATAATGAAAAGGCACATAAACACAGTGACTCCAATTTATGAGGTTTCACTGGTAGAAGGAAAATAAACCATGTTAGCAAATAGTGCATTTATTTAATCAATTGCTACTGTAGAGGGCAATCAATTTCAGAGGCGGTGGCTGATGGATAATTAGAGTATTAGCATTGAGCTTTTTGTGTACTCATCAAAACTCCACAAAATGATAGCAGTATGTGGCAGATACTACACTGATAATGATTTCTGTTCGAATGCTTTGTCTTTGTGCTGTAGCAATGCTGTGTACTTGAAATTTTATGGTGCATCGGTGGAGAGAATATAAACTTTGAAGAAGGCATAGCTAAATGCAAATTCCATTCAGTAATTTTACATTTACCACAGAAGCCTCATTCACTGAACAAAACTGATTAGGTTCATTTTTATCATGTCCTTTGTATTAGGATTGATTGAGAAAGTATGGGGAAGAGTCTTTACTCTTCAGGGTGCAGACCACAAGCCTCCTGGATGCCAATTCTTTCTACTGTTTCTTTTCACAGCAGACATTTGATGTAACCCTTGGTTAAGCCTAGGCAGCCTTTCCAGTACCTTCCCTCACTCCCTCCTTCCCTCCCTTCCTCCTTCCATCCAGTACCTCCCTTTTCTTCTCCCTCAATTATGTGTGGGTATATGTGTGTGTGTGTGTGTGTGTGTAATCTTGTAGGTCCACACGTACAGAAATGTACTATATATCAATGAAAACTGTGCCTGCAGCAAATCCGTGCAGAGAATCCTGAAGAGTTGCAGCTGTATGTGTGTGTGTGAGTCCACATCTGTGTGTATGTGGTGTGTGTGTCTGTGTGTCTGTATCTCTCTCTCTCTCTCTCTCTCTCTCTGTGTGTGTGTGTGTGTGTGTGTGTGTGTGTGCCTTGCTCAATATAGAGATGATACATCTGCCTCTGAAAGCAAACTGGTTGTGCTTTCTGCTCTGCTCTGCTCCTTGGGAGCCAGGCCAGATTGAGCAACTCCATCTGGCTGGCCCCAGAAGGATAGCCCCTTTGTCTTTTAGGCCCCATTGGGTCCTTCTGTGTCGTCAGACAACTTTCCCAGATAGAGATGAGTTCTTTTCCCATCAGCATGTAAAAGTGAGGTACAGTTCCAGTGCTCAGATGTTAGGAGGTAGAAGCAGACTGCAAGGTCACTGAAGGTGGCTTGCTAAACTGTAAGTAGATCAGCACCATCTAGCAACAAAACAAGAGATTCAGCAAAGCCCTATTCAGTTTGATTCTGTGGGATGTGGCTCCCCAGGTGCTTCTGAAGCATTTTCATCAGTGAAAGGTCCCCAGCCCCTACCACTTCCCGCTCAGCTGGTGCCATGAGCCTCCTTCCTTGCTTTCTCAATACATCTGAAAATATGTGAGGGGACAAGGCTGATCTCCAACAAAATTCAACAGAATTTTGGGGACGGGGGTTGGCTCAATTGTTACAGTGCCTCCCTGACTTGTATTCAGCCTTGGGTCCCATTGACAGCACTATACCAACACAGTGTGGTGATTACAGACACGAATACATGTCTGTAATTCCAGCACCCAGGGAGGCAGGCAGGAGAGTCAGACATTAAAGGTCAATTTTGGGGCAACCTGAGCTATATGAGACCCAGCCACAAGTAGTTAATTAATTCGTTTATTGCTTCTATTACTGTTTTACTGATGTTTCTAGTTTCAAACACCAGTGTAGTTTCCTCTTTCAGTTAAAAACTTATTTGAAGTGCTTGCTTTCTTAGTAATGGGTCTTTAACTGGCATTGGAGTTAGAGATCTCAATAAAAGAAGAATTGCGCCTGGCTGCCTGACCTCTAGTCACTTAATCTGGGAAATGCTTTCTGAAGAGCCGGCATCAGCAGCATCAGCTATGCGATGAGTGACAGCACATGTGCACACAGGTTACCCAGCAGGAGATCACAGTCATCTCTGTGAGTTGCGTTAGATATCCTGAAACAAGAGACTCTGGGTGCGCTGACAGGAAGAATACTCAATGGGCCTGTATTACTGTCACCTTAGAAACAACGCACTGTAAGTAATAAATGCCTACCTCCTGGAAACATTATATACCATGAGCACAAATAAACAATGTTTCATGATGTCACTTGTATGTGGAGCCTTTAAAACTTAGTCTTACCAGGTGTGGTAGCACATACCTTTAATCCAAGCACCTGTGAGCCAAAGCCAAACTAGCATAACTAGCAAGTCCCAGGCCAGCAAGGGCTGCATAATGAAACCCTGTCTCTAAAAGAATTTGGTCTAATGTAATACAACAGAATGATGCTTAGCAAGACCTACAGAGAATAAGAAATATTAGCCAAATGTCACCTAGATAAAGGCTTTGGCTTAAGAGGGCTATTGTGTACCTTCGTGACTCTAGTCACCAGCACGCGCTATGCTCTTCAAGTGGCTGAGAATAGATTTGAAGAATTCTTTCCCAAATAAGAATCTGAAATGACACACTGGTATGATAAACTTTTTAAAAGTCTGTGCTTATGAATTTCATCAAACACATAGTTTTTAAAGGTTATGACTTCAAGGGATATTTATCCTTCAATTTTTCAAATCCAAATAAAAGAATCGAATCAAATTATATTGAGAACTATCCCTGTGGCTTTTCTAATGTCTTAACTGCATGTGCTTGACCCACTCGCATCCCTCAAGATCATAAAGTAGAATCTGGCAGCATCAAACATTATTCAACATCCTCGTGTTTAAAATATTAAAGCAGACTTTTATGCCAATGTCTTCCTAGTCAAGAAGCTTATAGGGTTCTGTATAAAATTTATGTACCCACACAATCCAAACCAAAACGCAGCTCAATGTCACCACCATAGACAATCACTATCTGCATGTCAATCCTCAGAGACCACATAACAAAGCCGGTGCAGTAGTGTGTGATTGTTACCCCATTGCTGGAGAAGTAGAAGCAGACAACACACACACACACACACACACACACACACACACTGAAAATACTGAAAGTCAGGAAATATGAGCTGTCTGCTGTAGATCAGCCACCAATCAACTCAATGACTGTTATTATTGACTGCATATATACCGGTCTGTTTCCACCTCCAGAACATTAAGGGAGCTGGAGAAATGGCCTGGTGAGTAAAGTATTTGCCATGCTTATTTGAGGACCTGTGTTCAAATCTCTAGAGGAAAAAGCAAACATGGGGGCATAGGCAGTCACAATCCCAGCTCTTCTAGGGTGCAATGGGAACCAGGAACAGGAGAGTCCTCAAAAGCTTGGAAGCCACCTGTCCTGATGTCCTGTCTGCAGCAGTGAACAAGAGACACCTACCACCCAGCGCATGCTCAAACAAGATGGAAGTGGGGCCAATACCCCAAGGCATGCACGCACCTACACTAGCACTCACACATGAATGCACACACTCCCAATTCCCAAGGGGTGTTCTTCATTCCTGAGCACACCTCATACACACTACAATTTAAATGAAATGATTACCTAGAGAAAAGAGAAAAGTGTTAAACAAATATTCTCTGAGATGCCTGAAACCCTGTCTAAATGACAGTGGCCTTGTCACCTCTTATGGACAGATAGATATTAAGTTACATCTTTCTCATATTTAGGGACATCTTACAATCTAGACAGGCTAGAGAAAAGTAACCTTTGTGTCTCTCTGTACGTGTTTTTCCACCCATTTCTTTCTCAAGTATTATTAAAGGCTGTTCCTGGAACTAAAGGCAAGACAGAGCTCCCTTCCTGGAGGAGAATAGCAAGCAGCAAGAGGGCAGGCAGATCTATAGAGATTTCAAGAAATTCTGTTTGCTCTTCAAAATTCTCATGCCTGCAAGACGACATGTCATCTCTCCCCGTTTGTTAACACAGACGAGACTCTGAAAGGTTTAGCTTGTTTATCCAAAAATAAGCCAAAGAAATAGGACAGGAAAGGCCCTAGACATCGAGAGAGTCAGCAAGTCACTGGCCACCACCAACTGCAGCACAGTTGACACCGGTGCAGCCTCAGAATTCCAATAGGTGGGCAGGAGCTGGCATCTCCAAGTCAGGTGCGTGGTAGCACCATTGGCAAGCTATCCTATGCATAAGAAGAGCCCTACTACAGGGCTGGGGCTGTGCTGAACTTGAAGCCGCCAGATGGAAGTTAGAAACTGTGGACAAAGAAGCTTGCCCAGACAGCTGGCATCACACAGCAGAGATTGCAGAGCCCACTGCGATGATCTGATAGGCCAGAGATTCTTGGTCTTGAATGAGCTCAAAGATCACCCAAATATTTAAAGTCTCTGGTTCCCAGGCTCATCCGTGTCTTCAGATTCAACTGCCAACCAGTAGTTCCACAAAGGTCCCCCCAAAAGCCAATGTTCCCTGTCCTGGGACCTTGATTTGAAAACTAGAGACAGAGCAGATGGGCTCCCTTAGCTAAGCATATGGAGTACGAAACCTGACTTTCAAAACGGGGACTCCTGGAGAAGATGACAACTTCATACCTGCATTTCAGCCCCCAGGGTTGTTCTGACATGAGGAGCAGGAAGACTGGTAGGGACTGCAAGATGGTTCTGTACAGGGTACCAGGACAGAATGTAGAGGAAGGAGGGACAGGTGGAGATGACAGTCAGCTTGGGAACAGATGTCACACAGGCTCAGGGTCATCTGCAGGCTCAGTTGTGAAACATAAAGAAAGAAAGCAGGGATAGAAACTAGTCCTAATACCCATACATGAGCATCATCCTTTCTTCAAACCAATGGCTGTTTTTAGCCAAGCATATGTCTGCCATTCGGGTTTGTTAAAAAGGGGTGTCCTACATCTAAAATATGCTCTGCATCATGAGATTTAACACCATTAGAGTCCCAACTTTAAACTCTTGATGGCAACCTCACCAGGCACAACCTAATTGAACAGGAATTATAGAGTGTGTATAATCCAGAGCATGACCTACGTAAATGCAGAACCCATTACACCTTTGAAGGCCTTCTTCTTCTAACAGGGAAGCATCGGAATCAGCGCTCGGCTTTTTCAAGTTTCACTCTAAGGAGTTTTCCATCTGGAATGTTCCACCCTTGAAACTGGCCCAGAACTGACTTTCATCTGCTGCCCCCTGCTGCCAGCGAGAAGAGCAACCTGATTTTAGGATTTGGAAAGCTAAGCTATTCCTTAAAAAAAAAAAAAAAAATCAGGGTTTCTAATCATGTCATTTAGGATTATCCCTTGTTTCAAGTAATCCTTGACATTACCTTCTCCATTAAAAGATTAGGAAGGCTTACTGGGATAAGTGGGTTACGGCCATCTCGGCGTGAGCCCAGTTAGTGTAGCCTGCTTCCCTCTTGCATGGGAACTTAACAGACTCAGACAAGTGGGCTGTCTTCACAGCTGGAGTCTTGTTTGCACACACTAATGGCATGGACAACTGCTGGCTGAGCCCAGTCATAAGATTAAGGAGAATCAGTGGAAGGAACAGAACCAGGAACCTTGGAGTCGGCTGGGTTATTTTACCCAAGTGAGTTTGCTTTTAACTACCTTAGATGGAAACTGGGTTTTATGCTCTGGTGTGGCTGTTTTCTCCACATGATAAGATGGGACAAGTATAAGCTGCCTTCAGTTTGTTTCTGTTACGTCAAAAGGGACAGGTGGACCCTTTGGAGAACCACTGAATTTTAGAACTGCCATGGGATGTTTGGGAATGAAGAAATATTCTTTAAATCCTATCTAGAGCCTGCTGGAGAATTGAGTATGTGACTCAAACGCACCCATTTAAATGCCAGGTCTTTCTCTTGTCCTAGTGATCTTGACACGTTTGAAGGACAGCTCCTGGATGTTAAAGGCTCTGGATTCCCAGTGTGTGTCGGGTGTCACTGTGGGACCTGGTCTCAGCCACTCCCACCTTCAACGTTTATAGATAGACCTTCCTCTTGCTTGACCAAGAAGTTTCAGACAGATGGTCAAAAAGGGAGTAGTGTGGCGAGAGAGATGGCTTAGTGTGTGAGGGCATTTCAAAAGCCAGGCATGTCTGCACACGGCTGTAGTCCCAACATTGGGGATCAGAAACAGGGGCTAGGAACTGGATATGGATACCCAGTGAGAGTCCCTATCTCAAGGCAGTAAGGCACAGGGTAATGAAGGAAGACACCCAGATCTTGTCCTCACCTTTACATGAACATCCATGTGCATACACTGCAGACAACATACAATACACACAAAAGTGCTGCTAGCACAGTCTGAAACCTTTGCAAATGGCTTTTCTTGTTATGCCTTTAATTTAATTAAGCAAATATTATTGAGTATCATGCTCTGTGATAAAGTAGGCTTTGGAGACATGGGAACATGTAAGTGCATGGAAGCCCAGGTTCCTCCAAGTACTCCTAGTTTGACTTTACTGAATTACTACCATAGTAGATAAAATTGTTACCTAAGAGGATACTCAAGCCATCTACATGCAAATGAACACCTGTAGATGAACACCTGCAGATGAACACCTGCAGATGAACACCTGTAGATGAACACCTGGACAGAAAAGAAAACTCAAGGAGTCAGGTGCTCCTGAGCCACATGCTATGACAAAGAGATGGCAGTAAAGATGTGGCCACAATTTCTTTCTTTCTTTAAATTAATGTCTTTACTTGACGTACAAAATAATGGACCAAGAGACAAAACAGCCTTCAACATAATCCCTAACACCATCATGCTGGTGACCTTTTCTTTAATAACTTTATCTATCTTCATGTTGTACAATTATTCATTACATAAATTATAAGAGGTTTATCCACAGAATTAGAATCATCGAGTAACTGAAATGTTAAATGTTAACGCCATAATCAACCATTCTTGTTTGGAAGTTTGGTTTTATAGAGTTTGTTTGTTTGTTTGTTTGTTTTTCTAAAAACCAAGATGATTTCCCTAGGTTTAAAATTAGTGAGTTGAATCTGCCTCTTGGAAAATATTTATTCTGTGCAATAGCTTGTTTATTACAGCAGTAATTCTAATGAACAAAAATAGAGAATAACCAGCAGCAGTAGCACAGACAGGAAACAGTGTGGCCTGGCAGCTGAGCGATAGAGAAAGACGGTGAAATTGGGACATTTCTGTGCAAATATAGGAGAAGCATGAGGCTATATCTAAGAGAGAAAAGCGAAACACAAAACAATTGTTACCATCTATTACCCATCGTCGTTGAGAGGGTGAGAAAGTACAAACACGTATCACATCTAGACACGATCGCTTGCTCGATGACATTACGTCATACATGGGAATATTTATGGAATGTTTCTCATCCCTTCCGAATCTCAGTTCCTTGAGAATCACATCTGTGTGCCTTGTTTGCTCCCTGGCCTGGTGCAGTGTCTGACAATGTTTATTGACTGGTTACTTAGTGCTCTGTAGTCTGAAATGTTACAGGCCACAAACACAACCTCTGCTCCTGAATCTGTTCTGGTCATTTCAGAGGGCAGTTGTGAAGCACATGCACTCTGGGGCATGGAGGAGGGGCACTCATGTGGATGCTTGCTGTGTACTGCAGAAGCAACTTGATTCCGGTCCCCTCTCCAAGCCTTTACCTAAAACACCTTCTAAAATGCTTTCTTCCTTTTGAAATGATTTCTGAGCTAATACATGAAGAAAACACAGACTGCTGGAAGGAAACTAGACTTTAATGAAGCAAAAAATAAAAACATCCTGTGAATCTAATCCAGCTGTGTAGATATTTCTTGCCAAAGGTGTAGGAGTTGGAATGGAAGGGGCGGGGCTGGAATTCGAGTGTGAATGCATGAGTGTCTAGAGACCACAGATGGTGCCAGGCTATCTCAGGAACTCTGGTGCCTAGCTTCTGTTGTCCTGCTCCTGTCGAACTCCCTCTGACACCGCAGCCTCCATCTCTACCCCTGTAGGCCATGAGGGAACTGGGGGAGTGTTGATAATACGTAGTGGGTTACAATGTACTGGCAGAATAGTCATAAAGATGAAAGAGAACAATATGTTTAAACCCCACATGAACTCTATGCAGAATAGTTGAATCAATACACTTGTTATTAAGCTAAAACAAACCAGCTTTAAAGAATCCTGCCTGTATACACTCCTTACCTCAGGAAGTCCTTCAGTTTGGGAGCTTCCAAAGCCTACGTTTGATTTGAAAGTGATGCTTGTATTTGAAGGTGGTGCATTATATTCTGGTATGATGCCACTGGATAATATAGAAAAGGGTTTTTTAAGACCTAGGGGCTGTGGCGATGACTAGTGACTGTGGAGTGACAATAACCCATAAGCATGTGAAAAGCAGGTCACAACAGTGTGAGTCTGTAATCCTAATGCCGAGTAAGTTTAGATGGATGAGAAGCAGATGGGAGAGAGAAAATCTTGCTGGGACATAGAAAAGTAAAGCGTCCCTCACCCTGGAGTCTGTTTGAAGCCTCTTGCCAGCTAAGATGCAAGAACTCCAACAGTGTTAATATTTACTAGGGTCTATTCCCAGCACTACACATACCAGGGGGTAGGGAAAGGAGGATCACAAGTTCAAGGCCATCTTTGGCTATATAGTAAGTATAAAGCCAAACTGGCTACTTTGTTAAAATGAGGTCATTTAGTCTCTGATTCCCACTTATTCCAGTAGTCTAGCATAAGGGAATCTTCTCGTGGAGGGGGGCCTTTGATATTATTAAATACTCATTGTGACTAAATCAACAAGAGGTTGGAAAAGGAGGTCAAGGAAGCTTGTGAGTTTTCCTCTAACAATGGAAAGATTAGGAAAGAAGCTATCTTGCAGAAAAGAGGAGAAATTACAGACACCGCCAAAGCACACACAGACAGGTTCTGAAAGACATACATCATGAATCTTCCCACAGGCATACGCCATGGAGGTTCTAACTGGACCACAACCTTCAGATTTTTCTCTTGTCCACTCTGGCTTTCCTCTGGGCAGTAAGTTCTAAAGAAGAGATAGGGAGGCACCTCCTTGTTCTTTCTGATAACATTTTGTCAACTGAATCTCCAGGGAACTAAGAGAAGCAAGCATTTTTAGAATTGAGCTATTTAAGGAAGTTATTTAAGTTTTAGGGCTTTTTCTTTTTACTTTGAAGTTATGAAAAATGTATTCATTACAGAAACAGGGTGTACACATGTCCCAATCATGAGTCCCTTCTTAGGGCAGACCCACTGCCCACCCAGAAGCAGTCATTTGTATCTGCAGGTGGATTACTCCGAAAAAACACACATTCATGTAGATGCTGGACCAGCAAATGGAATCTTCCATGAAACCTAGAGCCCAAGTCTAATCAAGTGTGACTCAGGGGTGCCTGTGAGAGATCTCTGTAATGCTTGCTGAAATGGGACTCAAGAAGCTATTCTGCCTGCAAAAGGTTCTTACAAATCTCATAACTATTTGTTGCTAGTTTGTGGTAGCTTTCAAGCTTGCAGAAAGAGGCAGCTTATTGTAGCTGTGAGGCAATATTCAACTTCATAGTTAAACCAAGACCCAAATATTTGTTGTTAGCTCATGGTAGTTTTCAAGCTTGCAGAAATAGACAGCTTATTGTAGCTATGAGGCAATATTCAACTTCAGAGTTAAACCAAGACCCAAATTCCAGCCCCGCTCCTTCACTCCAGGACTGTCAAAGTGAATTGCCGAAGGGTCATAAGGATTGTTTGCTCTCCCCCATGGCAGGTTGGGCAGTTTTCTGTTTCCTCGATTACTTTGCCTTATCTCTCCTACTGGCTAATACAAAAAAAGCAATCTGCACAGGATGTATGCATGTGAAACCGCTGGAGTATAGAAGGAAGCCAAATTGTTGTATAGAGGATGAGCTTCCAGGTCAATAGCTTAAGATATTGTGCATTTTCATTCCACAGTGTGAACAACCCTCTGTAGTAGGGCTTGAACCTGTGTCCTTTGCAAGAGCACATGGAAGTACAGAGTAGGCATGGTAATTATGTCATTTTTCAATCGCACGAGGGTGTTGGAGAGATGGTTCAATGGTTCTTCCAAAGGAGCCAGGTTCAATTTCCACCACTCGGATGGTGGCTCACAACTATCTCTAACTCCAGTTCCAGGGGATTTAAGAGAGTCCTTTGGTCCTTGAGTACACCAGGCACACATGTAGTACATACACATACATGTAGGTAAAACTCCTATATACATTTTTAAAGCATTGCTTTGGTTGCCGCTGTACTTGGGGAGATGCCTTAGTCAGTAAAGCATTTTCCTTGTAAGCAGAATCCGTGTTTTAAAATTTGCTGGGAGTAACACTGTATGCATAGAATCTCAGCAACGGAGTGGAAACAGAAGGGTTCCTGAAGCCTGCTAGACAGCCAACATGCCCTACATGCTGAGTGCCGGCCAATGAGAGAAACAATCTCAAAAAGCAAGATAAATAGGGCCTGAGAAATGACAGCCTGTGTTCTCCAAATGCTCATGTGCACATGTGTACCTACACACACACACACACACACACACACAATGGTGGTGTCTTTTGTCTTGCCAAAAACAAGAGTAAAATGAAGAATAAAAGAACAAAAAAAAGAAGAAAAAGAAAGTTTTCCCAAGTATCTACAGTTCTCAGTCCCTACCCCAGGCTTCTACACCACAACACTATGAAATACAGAACTGTAGCCCCCCTTGATAGACGAGCTAGGAAAAGCACAAAGAGGCTCCCCTCATTACATGGGAGTACAGGGATTCAATTTCGGCTTTTGCCTCTTGGTGGGCATGCAGAGAGGGAGCTTTACTAATGAATCAATTCTGTGGCTCTTTAAAACTTTAACATAACTCTGTCCAGGGCAGAAGAGAGGGCATGAACTCAAGACCAGACATAGGGCACAGATCCCAGCTCTCCCTCCACCTACATGTGGGCTTGTATGACAGACAGGTCTATCCAGGCAGGCAGGCAGCCACAGGCTTTAGGCCAAGGAAGAAATAAATGATAATATAAATCCTAAACATCCAATGGAACCTACCAGTATTGCAAAGGGCCTGGCTACAAGTGTGGCCGCTCATATTGAGAGACTCAGCCTCATTCAGTATGAGGATCTGGTATTGACAGACTCTGCTTCTAAGCACAGCATTGCAGAAAGCCAACAAAACTCAGTAGCTAGAAGCAGAGTCTGGGCCTATGGTAGTTCTTCCTGCTTTAACTTTCAGTCTCAATTTCTTTGTGGTATCTAATGGGTGTGCTAAACTTATGCATTCAGAGCCCTCGAGTGATGTAGTGCAATGCAATGTGAATAAGGTGAGGTATGGGGAAGGGAAGTGCCCTCTGCACAGGCATGTGGGTGTGATGGACTCCCAGCACCCGAACAGTGGAGTGGGGCCAGGCAATCTACACCTATAATCAAACACAGGGCTCAGTGGAAAGTTAGCCTAGACTACTAAGCTAATCCCGGGTCCCACTGGAAGACCCTTTCTCAAAACGAACTTGAAGAAAATTGTAGAGAAATGATTGAGGAAGACACCCAACACTGATTTGTCTATCACATACATGTGCACATGTGTGTAAACACCTCTACACATACCAAAAAAAGTGCTCAATAGGTGATTACAGTTGAGCCCCTGTGCCCCTGGGTTCCAAATCACAGGATTCAGCCAACCTCTAGTTGAAAATATGCAAATCTCATCCATCCTAACATGGCTTTTTTTTTTAATGTCACATTTTCCTAAAGAATAGGACATAGTGACTCCTTACACAGTGCTTACATCATTTTAGTCTAGAGATGGTTAAGAGTGTGGAATGAAGTGCATCATCACCTCAGTAAGGAGTGTGAGCATCTTCAGGTCTTGGTACCCAAAGCAGGTCCTGAAACTAGTACCCACCTCTGACTCTGCAAACTGTTACATCTGCTACCATCACTACTTTAGTGACGACCTGCCTGTCTTTGAGCAAATTTTCTGTTTGGGTTCTACCTGTTTCTTCAATAAAGACATTACTATCACTAACCTAAAGATGTATTGATGAGACTCAACCGGAAACTCAACCGGGCTTTATGGCATTGCAGTCCTACGTTAGCTATTCAGATGCTCCCTTGCCTCTCCTCCTTAACTAAGGCTCTCTTCAAATCGGTCTGAAGAAGCTGTTCCACATCAAATAAGAGAGTGTTTTTCTCTTGGAGGATCCAAGTGACAGACGGCACCTAATAACAGGACCTTCTCTGGGGCAGCTTCATCTGCAGTGTCCTGGGTTTCCTTCAGAAAGATATTGTTCGGGAAATTTGTTTAGCTGAGGAAGTGCTCTCTACCTCCCCCAGGCAAAATACAAAAACCACTATATTCTCACATAAAACATCTCTGCAACTTTCAGCTTTTCCAATAATCTTCCAAAATTGGGTGATTCTTGCTCATGTCTCTCCACTGAGTTAATTTGTGTGGGTCTCAATACCAGTGAACTTGAATACAGGAGTTCTTCCTTGCGGTATTTTTTATTAAAGTTATAGTATCTTCTCTGTAGTTTTATTTAACCTCTCTGCCAGCTGGGTCACCTCAAAGCTTTGGATCAATATAAGATTGACTACAGGCTCTCAGGCACTGTGAGACTCAACTCCACTCCATAAAAGTGAACTAACTCTCTCTCTCTCTCTCTCTCTCTCTCTCTCTCTCTCTCTCTCTCTCTCTCTCTCTCTCTCTTTCTGATTCTCTCTGTGTCTTTTTCTCTGTCTCCCTCTGTCACTCTCTCTTGTCTCTCTCTCATATATATTTTTTAATATTTAAATTTTATTAATTCCCTGAGAATTTCACTTATATGCACAATGTACTTTAATCATATTTATTCCACTCATCAAAGACCTTCTCCCACCTCTTCACACCCTCCCAGTTTCATATTATTTTTGTTATATAATAGCCCATTGGTTCTAGTTTGTGCTTTTCATATTCTAATGAGTATGTTCATCGCCTGGAGCATGCTCCACTGGCCCAGGCCATACCCTTAAAAAAATAAAAATAAAACTCTGATTCTCCTATCCCCAGAAGCCATCAATTGTTAAGAGCTCCTCAGCTAAGGGTGGGAGCTCAGAAACTCCTCTCCACTGATTGATGGATGTACATTGGCTTGATCTTGTGAATGTCTTCTGCAGACAGAGCTGGTGAGTGTATGACTGTGGTAATCTTGTCATGTCAGAAGATCCAGTTTTCCTCTTAGTTCTGGCTCTTAAAGTCTTTCTGCCCTCCTTTTCTGCAATGGTCCTTGAGCCTTAAAGGGAAAAAGTATGATATAGATGTCCTATTTGTGACTGAACACTTTTTAAACAATTACTCTCTGCATTTTGAGCAGTTTTGAGCTTCTTCATTAACTGATCTTCGATGAGGTGGGGGAGCTGTATAATATACAAGGAAGCAGATATGAATGAATGCACAGGGCAGTCTGGTGTTGTGTCAATTTAGCAAAGCAATAATAACATGTTAGCCCTGGGACTTATGAGCTCCTTACCCTTAAATTCTTGTCCAGATTTTCAGAACTAGCCATGTTTTTTCTCTTATGTAGTGGGCCTAAATTCAACCAGAAATCAGTTGTGAATTCTATAACATTCATTCCACTATTGCAATGGGCATACCATATTGTGCCAATTGTTAGTGTAGCTCACAGCCTTCATGTCCGCATGAGACTGTTGGTGAAATGACAATGACCTTTCTCGCCAGAAGACTGAATAGCACTTTCTGGTACTATGACAGCTAGCTAGCAGGGAGAGAGCTTCTGGTCAATACTAACTTCATTGCTCCATGCCCAGTGACTGTGTGTGTGTGTGTGTGTGTGTGTGTGTGTGTGTGTCTTTCAAAAATAGTCTTACCATCAAGTTTGGTAGATATCTAAGAGCAACAAAAATAGCCTGAATTATATTGGGGTCTCCAGGACACTTCTAAACAATGACTAGTGGTGCCTTTATTGATTTTTTTAAAGTCACTTAAAAAAATAGTCGAGCGACAAAATGCCTACTCTGGACCAGGTAATTTTCTGGGCTCTTCCTTAATGGCAATTAGCCAACATATAATGCAGTCATTCTTTCTCTTCCCTTTTCCATATCTATTGATCTGAATCTGGTACGTGGCTCTATCTCTCCACAATAAACAGAAAAATAAAAAACACTGTGGCTTACAAGAGATTATTGTGTCCCCAGCAGTGCAAGAGAGCAGAGAAGACTGGATCACCACACACAAAACAACTCTGACTCGGTAGAGCACCTTTAGCCAATCCTCTTTCTTCTCCCATGTTACCACTTGCTCCTTCCTTCATGGTTGTACTCTGTTTCATTCCAAAGTATCCAGTCCTTCATATATTCCTTCATATAGTTCATGAAGAATATTAGAATATTAAAAGGTCTCATGATTATGTCACGCTGCTTCTACTGGAAACACTCCATTAGACTCTGATCCAGGAGCCATTACTATCCTGGTCTCTGACTGAGGGTGATCGAGAAGGAGATCATTATCATGCCGTAGCCTAGATTCAAAAAAAAAAAAAACCCACAAAGTGTGAAGCAGATGAAACAACATAGCATCTATCTATCTGTGCACTCATTCATTCATGCATTCATTCAACAAAGCTTTATCTAACGCCTGTGTGACTCAAAACACCCTAATTTTGTGGTAACACAAAACAGGAGACTGAATGCCAACCTCAAGAAGGTCATAGTCTAGGGCTTTAGGGCAGATGCCAATGAGCTCAGGCAGGAAGGGAAAAGTGGAACTGGAAACTGATGACTCAGCAATGGAAAGGGCTCCTTGAGTGAAGAGAGAGAGAGGAGAAAACACAGAAAGGCCTTGGGGTGAGGGAGCTGCAGAGAGAAAGAGGAGAAGAACCCTGCTGATTTCACAGGGTAAAGAAACACAGTACTCATTAAAAGGACCATCTTCTTTCCATGTGTGTCTGAAAAAGAAAGCCCAGGCCTCCACAGGGCAAAACTAGAAACATGTAACAAGAGTCTGCAGCTTCAGAGCAGTCACTACTCTGTGCTAGGTTATGTAATACATGCGTCTATTCAAACAGTTTCAAATTCTTCCCCAACTGTCCCTTTCTTGGTTCACTGGGACATACCATTTGTTTCATTGCTGTCTTCAAATTCTAAATACCCATTTTCATTCCCAATCCAGTTGTCTCTAGAAGTGAGGGTTATTTCCCAGTGGAAAAATATATATAAACAACTCTGTGTTGGTTACTTTTCTGTTGCTTTAGTAAAATACCACAACTAAAAGCAACGCAAAGGGTTTATTTTGGCTTATGGTTTCAGACGGGTAAGTCCATTAGTGGAGGAGAAGTGAAAGGCAGCAAAAGCATGACGATCAGAGCAGTAAACTGGCTAACCACCACATTTGTCCTCTCCCGGTGGCCCTCCCAACTGTGTTCTCAGACTTGTTGCTAAATCCTTCTTGACTCCGGCATACATTAAGAATTGTTTTTCTTCAAGATGAGAGATTTTCTAAAATTTAATTTCTGGGATTTTTTTATTCTGGTGTTTTGTTCTTATCTTACTGTTCTTGAGAGAGTTATAAATGTCTAGACGAAGTTGCCATGATGTGGTTCATGGGAAAAAGGAAGTTGAAGCAAATGTAAGCTTTTAGACACACGTCAGTGAGATTAAACAATTTTGAGCTTTCTATAATTCAGTGTTTATAGAAATAAGTTAGCTGGTGAGTCTAAAACTCTGCTGCTTTCACAAGAACTTTCGAACTATGATAAAAATAGCACATGTGGGCCAGTGAGATGGCTCACAGGCTGAGAACCTACGTTTGATCTCAAGGCCTTACATGGCAGATGGAGAGATCAATTCTCTTTAAGCTATCCCTGTGCTGCGACATGAGTATTCTCATGTAGATATAGATTGATATAGATTATCAATTTCTGGCAATAGATAGATGTAGATTATATGTAGATGATATAGATATATACTGTAATAATAAATTATTGGGTACTAATATGGGAATCACTAGAATTTAAAGACAGGGGAATGATCTTTCTATAAAATCTATCCAGACTCAGTATCAATATCAATTTATCTAATAAAATATCAGGGCCTTGCAGTCCCTTTGGTCTAGTGACCTGAGAGACTATAATGCATTATTTAGCAGGTTCAATGTAGCTCAACTCAAAGTTTCTATGTGCATATACATATGCATGTACATATACATATGAAAATGGGTAGAAATAAACTGGCACAGAAAATTCACTTGTATCTAATTGAGAAGAACTCTATGAGCATCTTAAAGACCTTGTCAAATTTCTCTCCACATTTTTGTGCACCAGGCCACAGCCTGTGGACAGCTTTCTAGCATGGGAGACGTATGTGGCCATGCTTCATGTGAAGGAGAATAGAAGTAACTTAATACAACCAAGAACAAAAATGGTGGGCATGCAGTGCTAATCTGTCAGAGTTGGATGCAAAATGCAGGGCTGGAAAATGGGTCCAGTAATAAAGCACTGCCCTTGCAAACATAAAGACCTGAGTTTCATCTCCAGAGCCTGCCTCACAGAACCTAGACATGGCTTTGTAACCTTGTCAGCTCAGCAAAGGGGAGGCAGAGACACACAGATGCCTAGGCTACTGACCACCCAGCTTAGCCTATTTGCTGAGCTTCAGACAAGTAACAGACTCTCTCCCAAAATCAAGGTTGACAGAACCTGAAGAATGATATCCAAGATTATGCTCTAGCATCCATATGTATGTATGCTCATGCACACATACATGACAACACATACATGAGCACACTGATAAGAAGCAAACTATGAAGGTGATGCCGGTATATAAGCAAAACTAGTGAACCTTTTCTAACTATTAAAAAATGTTTCCATAATCTGAGTCTTTGTGGAACTCCTCCTTAGAATTTGCAAGTTGAAGGCCATCGATCATTACTGTCATTGTGTGCACTTGATTGGGTGGATGTGTTCATGTGGTACTGTGTTTGCTAGAGCACAGGAAATGGCCTGTGAATTCAGCACAACCTTATAGGCATTGGAAGTATACATCTGTAACTGAAAGAGCCACGTCAGACCCACTGGGGTTCTGGGTTCTTGTTGTCAGGGAGACTCTATTCATGTTTTGCTTCATTATAGCACACCTTATCAGATTATTATTTCGGAATAATTAGTTCTTTCAGATTCTATAGACTCCCCAATGCATATGTAAAATAATTGACTCAGATAATGGAGTTGAGCTCATTTAAGGCATTATTAGTGGATAATGAAGGTCACCCTCATATGCATTTTCTGTCTGAGTCTCACAAAAACACTACAGAGGCACTGAGGCTCCTTCCTCCTCTATTTTTACAATGACAACTAAAAGAGAGCCTAAGTTCTCTGCCCAAGGTCAAACAAGAAAGTAAAGTGCTGTTCCTTGAGGTCAGCTCTCAGTTTCTAACTCTTAAGTTCTATGCTCTGTCAACTCAGGCCACACTTGGTCTCATTATCCAAATACACAGAAAGCTATATTGTCACACACAGCAGAGCATCTTATAGATACTTGGAAAAGACAGAAAGGTCCCTTCCATTCTTAGAATATAAGTTCTGAGATAGATAGATAGATAGATGGATAGATAGATAGATAGATAGATACATACATACATACATACATACATACATACATACATATATACATACACACATACATACATACATACATACATGGATAGGTACATAGATAAATACATAGATAGATGATGATTTATAGATAGATAAACTACAAATGGGAGGTCATGGGTTTAGCCATAATCTCAATACTGACTATAGAATCGCTCTCCTGGTTGTCCCCTAGATTGTGTGGGGGGGGGGTCAGAGACTGGTAGGAAGTATTTTTTCCTATCACTTTTTACCTTATTTCTTGAGCCAGTGTCTCTTCCTGAACCTGTGTTTGCTGATTCATGATATGCAGCTCCTGGAATGCACTGGTATTGAAAATAAGACCAATTTCCCTTTTTATACTTACGATAGACATGGATTTCCCATTTCCAGTGGTGTGTGTATAATCACTACATTGTCTAGTTTCAAATATAGGGTTTGTTATAAATATCAAAAAAAACATAAAATAGGCTCTTGAATTTCTCATGCATCAGCTGGAACTCTATTTTGAGTCTAGTTTCACTACAGCCAATGAGCCCACTGTTCTCTTGTCCTCTGGTCCTCTCCCTGACTGACACCTGTACCTGATCATCCCCTTGGTCACACCTGGCTGGACTGGCTATGACTCCAAAATGCAACATCTCTCTGTGTTTTTTTCAGCTCCTCACAAGATTAAGGAGTTATTAATCTGAATCTTCACTCATGGTATAAAAAGGAAAAATTTAAAAAAGCAAAGCCACACATTGTCAGTGACCCTGCCTGGATGCTGGTTAGGAGAGCATAGTAGGTCAGGCAGTCCAATAACCTAGCTTTCTTCGTGGGTTGTTTTAGGAAGTCAAGACGTGAGGCACCTTAGCTACAAACATTCTTACCTGGACACTTATGAATTTGGTCTATTTTCTGGAACTCACTTTTTCCTAAGTTATGTCAGCAAAGCTATAGTGTTCTGATGACTGGTATAAAAGAAAAACAAAAAACAAAATCAAAAGTTTATATCTCCACAGAACATAAGGAAAGCTACTAAGTATAAGCTCCAGAGTCACAATTATGGGACATCATTTAGAAATAGAAATTTCCTGAAACATTCATAGGGAAGTGAATTCCAATTCCCTAGTTAATAGTTTGCCTCCAGAGTAAAAACAGATATGGGGCAATTCTACTGAATAACATTTAAGTAGATTTGCTAGCTCTGATTCAGTAATTTGGTAACTATGGTCTTTAAATTATGGTCTTTCAAGAAAGAAATTGGAAAGAACCTCAAATTAACCTTTTCTCTAGGGGAACAATATGCAACATTTAAAAGCCACCACTTTGGCAGGAGGATGAAATTCTTAATGATTTGTTCTTTGCTCTAGTGTATTACTAGAGTTTGGAAAATGCACCTCAACTCCAGTGTTAAAAAGGCCCAGTGACCCAAAAAAAAAAAAAAAAAACTTTTTCTCCTAACTACCTATTTATCTGTGGAGATTCACATTTATTCTGTTTATCTTGGATACATTTCAATTATAGACAATGTGGGAGATGATGAAAGAAGCCGATATTTGCTTGTGGCAACTATGTATGCAAGTGGTGAGCGACCTTTATATCAGCTCTTCAACAGTGCCGGGATTCGTGTCCATCCAATAAGACTGCTTGTCCTGGAAAGAAAAGGAGCTATTTAAAAACAAAAACAAAAACAAAAAAACAGTCTTTTCTTTTCCTTAAAACTAACTCCCCTCAAAGTGTGCTCATTTGCAAATGTTCCATGATATTTGACAAGAAATCAAAAACAGTAATAGCACTACCCTGGGGTCATGTTTAGGGGATGAATACTTCACAGAGCAATCAAAACCCTTTCAAAATACAACTGGTTTGATATTTATCATACAGAAATGTATTCAATATTTATTTAATTTTCAGATACATTATATATGCCATCTCCAATATAAAAATAAGCTCAGAATAAAAGAAATACTTTAAATCACTTCACCCTAAGTGGAACACATTCCTCGCAGCAAAATGAAGGACTTGCCCTTGAGACACAGTGATGAGTGGTTTCCAGGTTACTTAGTCATAATGAGCCTGACACTAAAACATTTTTAATCTAGAACTGGTGGCAGGGAAGGAGGCTGTATGCCTGCTTTCGCCTTGACCATCTGTGGAGGGTAGACATGTCTGTGGACATGGTGGGAGCGAAGCCATGTTTGACATCAGAAGAACAAATGGCATACTATTGATGGACAAAATGGATCCTGTTAATTAAAATAAAAAAGTTTGTTTCAGAGCAAACTTCATGCAACTTCGGCCTGCAACACTTTATTAATTTTAATGAATGTTAAGTGTGAAGTTCTCCAAACAGCTAATTAAAATTTCCATCGCTTATTCAGGATTACCTTCTGCCAAAGTTGACCATGTTATGTAATATCAGCATCTTAAAAAATAGAAAATGGATGTGCAAGAAGTGTGTGTGTACTGGTTGTATTTAAATATCTATGTGCCCGTGGAGACCTGAACCAGATAATAAACAGAGAAATAAACACAGTCTTCAAGCTCATGAGGCAATTTCACTGATAAGAAGTAGGTAGGCACATCCTATCAAATAAAGGATGATAATAAGGACCTCAGGAGGGGTTCAAATTGCCTGTATTTCTCAGAAATTTGGGGCACCAGACAAGCTAACAACTGCCTATATAACACACACACATAATAAAATGTCTCTTTTTTCAAGGTAAAAAACATTTAGTAAGGCAAGCTCAGAGTTCCCTTCAGGATGGTTAAAAGGGAGAACCTACATTCTGTCCCATTTCCACAACTTTAAAACAAAACACTGGGCATGGTGAAGTCTCATGGAATGGGAGGAGTTGTCAAGATGAGCCCGAGCAAAAGCCTGGTTTGAGCTGGAGATCAACATTGGTGCATCTGTCTGGGAAAGGGCATGAAATGGCAGGCAGGATGGCCAGTGCTCAAAGGTCACCGAGAAGCTCCACTCTAACCTTTTCTCCTATTGAGGGCTGAAGAGATCATGACACTTACTGTGGCATTTATCTTTCTGGGAGAAAGACTGTTCATCTTGCTCTGCACAAGGCAACAAAGGGTATCCATCAGCAATAAGCTTTGTCGTAGCCAGCTTCCTGCTGGCACCAAGGCCCCAAGGGCAGAACTCGGGAGTGAGAATAGTTTTTAGCATGGACTGAGTAACATTTCCAATTAGGAAGATAGCAGGTGTATGTATTTGTGAGTGCATATGAAATCAGTCACAATTATGAGTATGACTATTTTAAATTTTTATTTTAAAAAATATTTAAATTCTAATATTGTCAAAATAAGATATAGTGCTTGGGAAATTTTTAAGAAGATATTAGATGTATTTGTATTTTCCCACTTCTGATGTTTCTCCATTTTGGGCAACAGTATGTATTGATTTTTAAAGTCAAAACCCAAAGGTTATATCTTAAATACATGTTATTTCCAAGTTAAGAGGGTTATCTAACTTTGTCATATTTTGCTTTTCCTCTATCTTGGTACATTTTCATTTCTTTATTTAGTATCTCTGATAAAGAGGATTAAAGATAATTAAAACCTTTTTCTAAATTACAAATTCCATGAACCAACAAGATGGTTCAAGCAGTAAAAGTGCTTGCTGCCAAGCCTAATGACCTGAGTTCGAACCCCAGAACTGAAACAGTGGAAGGAAAGAACAAACAACCACAAGTTGCTCGCTCTCTGTCTCTCTCTGTCTCCGTCTCTCTCTGTTTCTCTGTCTCTCTCTGTCTCTCTCTCTGTCTCTATCTCTCTCTCTCTCTGTCTGTCTCTGTCTTTCTCCCTCTCTCTGTCTCTCTCTGTGTGTTTCTCTCTGTCTCTCTCTTTCTCTCCTTCCCTCCCTCCCTCCTCCTCCCTCCCTCCCTCTCTCTCTCTCTCTCTCTCTCTCTCTCTCTCTCTCTCTCTCTCTCTCTCTCTCACACACACACACACACACACACACACACACAAACAAAACACAATAAATATTTTAAATTATAAACTCCATAGCAGCCGTAATACTCTGTTAAAGAAAACTGATTACAAACGGATTGAGTATCTGTGTATTGTACATGCTAAGTGTCTTAGGTACCCAAAATAGATGTCAAGGAAATCTTCATAAAGATGTTAGACTGGCATTCAGCATTATTAAGAACCAAAGGGGTGCCAACATTTATAAAGCTGCTATGGTCTGAAATTAAAAGATTGCATTCATGAAATTCTTGTGTTAGTTGCACATGAAGAGCAAGAACCAAAAGTGGCTCATTAGAAGTATGCTTCCCAGTGGGATTGTGGGTGGCTGGTTCTCCTGGAATGGGAGCAGATTTCTATAATCCTAGCACTCTGGAGTCTGGAGTGGGAACACTGGGGCAACTTAAAGGCAGCAAGCATTTTATATCTATGCTAAAAATGTGACTGATAACCTAAACAGTCATTTCAGTGGAGGGGAGGAGAGCTGCTCTTAGCCCATAGATATGATGGTATGACAGGAAGGGTGGACACAGGTGAGACCAGTGAGTCTGGGTGGGCCCTTCTGCTTCAGATGCAGATAAGCTGTGGCCAAATTATTCTTATTTGCAATTTTACTTTCAACTGTCCAAGTGAACTGGATCTCCCCAAACAAGCTATCATGAGATCCAATACCCAACATCTTATCAGAACTATGTTGGCTCCCCAACCCTGGGATGGCCCCATGACACTCAGCCATTGTCCATATCACCAAAGAAAAGCAGTGAATCAAAGCGGGGCTTTTATTATTATTATTATTATTACTACTACTACTACTTGATATTTTCTTTATTTACATTTCAAATGTTAACCCCTTTCCTGGTTTCCCCTCCAGAATCTCCCAGCCCATTCCCCTTTCCCCTATATCTATAAGGGTGTTCCACCACCCACCTACCCACCCACCCACTCCCTCCACCTCCCCACCCTGGCATTCCCCTACACTGGGGCATCCAGCCTTCACAGGACCAAGGACCTCTCCTCTCATTGATGCCAAATAAGGCCGTCCTCTGCTACATATGCAGCTGGAGCTATAGGTCCCTCCACGTGTACTCTTTGGTTGGTGGTTCAGTCCCTGGAGATCTGGGGGGTCTGGTTGATTGATATTATTGTTCTTCTTATGGGGTTGCAAACCCCTTCAATTCTTTCAGTCCTTTCGCTAACTCCTCCATTGGGGACCCCATTCTCAGTCCAATGGTTGGCTGCGAGCATCTGCCTCTGCATTAGTCAGGGCCTGGTAGAGCCTCTCAGGAGACAGCTATATCTGGCTTTCTAAATCACAAATGTTAATGCTGTTTTTCCAGAATACTGTGTCTTGGTGATGTATTCCAAATTTCCTAACAGTAGTTGATATGACTGTTCTCAAGAATTGTTTAAAGGGCTATCATTTTATTGTTGAAGAAAGCAATAGTAAAGAAAGGAGAAGCACCATGGAATTCTCATAGCAAAGTGCCAAGGACACTACCCTTTTGCATACAATGTGTTTTGGTTAAAAGCATCTTAAGAAATCCAACAGGGTCATGAGCAAAACTGGCTTATGTGTGAGATCATAGCCAAGGCTGTCCTAATGAAGTAAATTTAATCACCGTCTCATCCACGTCCTTCCTATTCCTGTTCAGCCTAAGATAGGAGTAGATGTCCTCATGTAGTGTGTAGTATATAACTTACTTCTTGCTTGAGTGTATTTTCATTTTGTCGTCTCTGTGTTGTTTGAAATAATCAGTCGGTGTTAGCCTTTTGGCACAGTTCTGTTTGTAGAGTTGAACTATTGGGTCTATGGGTTTCTTTGAGTGTGTCAAGCAACTGACCTTATAAAGAACCTCACACTATGGTGGTTGGCACTGAGAGCTACTGATGGCAAAATTGAACAGAGTTGCTATGTTGCATAACCAGCCACATTTGAAATTTTAGGAGCAGCATCCTACAGATTAGGGGGGAAGCCGGCAATAGCAGCATGAATGGAAGATATCAGATGACGGAGACAAAAGGATGGGAGGGGTCTTTGGTAGCTGAGTGGATACCCTGAGCATGGGAGGCTCTCAAATACCTTTTCTGCAGCCACAAAGACATTACCCGCAGACATCTGCTCTGTGCTCAGACGGTACCACATTGTTAAACAACAAAGCTCGTGGGGTGTTAGCTCTAAAGCCAATAGTTGCAAGAGGGAACTAACCCAGTATCATGACTCTTTCCAGGTAGTAGGTGTAACCTTGAAGAAAAAATGGCACTGTCTTCAAAAAAGTGACCTGACCCTGGCTTTGGTGGGTTTTTCTGCAAGAAATGCAAAGCCCCGCATGTGTTTATGATTCAACCTTTCTGCCGATCACTGCTTTGTTCTAGAGTTCAGCATGAAAGGACTAATTTTTGTTTGGTTTTTGTTTCTGTTTTAGTTTTTTTTTTAAAAAAAAAAAAAAAAAAGCATGTCTGTTGCTAATTCTAGCTATTATAGCTGCACATGTAAAACTTCTCTCTTTGTAGTTTATAGATTGGTAGCATTTCAAATAATGACTTTTTTTTTTTCAAAATTCACCTGAAATTTTTTGAGATGCTTATCAATTGATATCTTCCTTCTCATCGCAAGAAGAGTCTAAGTTATTGCTTTTCGATTATACCTTCTAATACTAGATTTGCTCTTTTACATATGGTAGGGGTTTGGATCTCAGCATGCCACCTTGTTTATTGCTATAATCGTAGAACGTCTTAGAGCATGGAAAGACTTCTTCGCAAATGATTTTGCTCTTAAAAGAAAAGTTGCAGAACTAAATGTTATAAAACAATTGTTTATAAATGAAACTAGCTTATAAACATATACTAAGTTAATAGCATGCACTGATTCACTCAGACTACTTTAGTATCTGGAGGACATGTTAAATGGCATAACAGTACCCAAATACATCTTCCCCAAGAAGTCAGAATTGTGCTATTATTTATTTTAAGAAAGTCACATTGCTTCATCAAAGAGGAGACATGGAATTCTTCTCTACCCCAATTGGCTCTGCAATGATCATCGCTTCCCTTTATTCTCTCCCAAGTCAGTGAGCCTAAGGATCAAGGCCACATCATGTTTTGAGACCACATATGAAAATTATTACTGATACATATGAGAAATAAGTGTCCTAGCACTTGCTATCCCATCTTTAAAAGGGACACATGGTCATTTAATAATGCAGCCCTTAAGTCAAAACAGAGCTACATAACTATACACAGATTCACACATCTATTAACTTTACAAAAAGGTTTCCTTTAATTGAACAATTACAAGGTGCACCTGGCTCCATTTTAGGAAGTTAGAAACTTCGTAAATGGACGGTTCTCCCCTAAAGAGGACCTGCTTTCTAGATGTCCTGGGAACACCTAAAATACTAATATAAGTTAAGCCCTTTGGTGCTGCAGCAGGTGAGGCTATCGAGTTTTAGTGAGTTCTAGAGTTAATTCCCTTCCCAGGCAACACCATGACAACACGCACGCATGTGTGCGCGTGCACACACACAGCACTTGTCCATGTCTCTCTTTACTTGAGAGTAGATTGAAAACACAAATATTATATGTGTTCTTAGAATAAAAATTATTTTCTCCGGGGAGGTTCTGCCAAGGAACCTGAGAAAAATCAAAGTTTTTGTTTTGAAAATACTGAGATTGTTGGGAGAGTGATGTTTTATCTTGTTCCATGGTGACATGGAACATGGTGACATGGAGATATTTACTCTCATAAACGGGAGACTCTGGTCAACTCAAAGAACCATCCCTGGTAACTCACAATTCTCCTTACCTGAGACAAACTGACACCAGAGATATCCCCAACAGGGTCTGCCCCAATAGGAATGATTTACTTGTGTATTTATAGAATTCTTCAATTAAAAGAAATTTCTAAAATTGTGCTGGCGTTCCTTGGTCTCAGAGACACTAGAAGTAGGGGAAAAGGTACACCTTCACTCAGGCTAGCCCATCTCACAGAAGCCCCTGCTATGTGAAGCCACTGCAGAATACTTACAAGGTGACACTTACATACACCTTATGCCAAATTCACTGAAACATGAGATTTCCAAGACCACCCAGCAAAAGCTCTCGGCAAATCAGAGCTTAGCTCTGATCTCTTGCCCTAAACCAAAATACCTAGGGGCTGTCTAGTCATAATTTACAAGTGAATACAACAGGAAGTCAAAGCATGCTAAAAGTGATACTATAAAAATATATTCATGTCATGTTAATTGCCTTCAAATATATTATACATATAAAAACACTATGTTAATTAGGTCCGCTGTAGAGGGTGAAAAAGTAGCTAACTACAAGTTCACAAATAATCTTTCAGATTTTGTGTGTTTTCTCCTCAGCCAAAAGCCTCAAGATTCCCTGGCAGCTGCCCACCTCTTCACTCATGTCGGATTGCTCCTTAAACATTAGCCTATCTTGTCAAAAATAACTTCAAGACGCCTCCTGACACATTCGTTGTTGGTTTCACTGTTGTAGGGAAAAGGCTCTAGGGCTGCAGATAAGGCTGTTGCCATGGTGATGAAGGAGATACCGAGGGAGGAGTCTGCAGAAGAAAAGCCCCTCCTTACTGTGACATCACAGGTGGGCAGACCCCATAGGGTTCCTGTAGGAAGCTGACATATGTTAATGTACCAAAAAAATGTGATCATCAGCTAAAAAAAAAGAAAAGAAAAGAAAAGAAAACCAGTTACTCATGCCAATCTTTTTAAAGCAGTTTTAACGAAACAACTGTACAAATAAAGATGAAAGCCAAAATTGAAGAAAAAAATTAGTTCTTGATCATGAGTATTAATTTTCATTACTCAATGTTAGTTTGAAAAATTAAGACAATATCTGTACAAGTATAACACTCTACTTCTTTAAAAGGAGTCTTGTTAACTTTGAGAAATACTAATAACAAGCAAAAAAAATTGAATTCCTGAATAAATCCAGTCATATTATATACATATGTCAGTTTACCAGTAGATGCTCTAGATTTTCTTAAATGTTAAATATATTTCTGTTGTGACTTTGCATACTACACATTTGCCTATACATATTTATGTTGATAACTGAGTTACAGGGATGAGCCGGAAGTTCCCAGATCTCCATGCAGAAAATGGCTCTCTGCTCATCCCCACGCTTGGGGGCCTTGATGAGGAAATACCATCTCTATTTTGAGCATGAAAGGGCCATTTTCAGCCTTTATTGTAGCACACATATGGAACAGTGTGCATTTGTCTTTGAAAGCACGCTGAATCTGATCCTGCACATGCCCGGGGACTCCCGAAACACCCTGTAAACGTCTCCATAAATATCTATAGCTCTACTCATTGCTACTCTGTGCGAGTCTCAGTTAAACTCCGAGATGAAGAAATATTTTTCTTGCATTTATCTTATAATTTAGATTAGGTTGTTATGTTAAACATTTCATTTCTTCCATAACGCATTCATAAATGCAGTGATTCTCTTCCGATTACGCACACGCCTAGAATTAGAAAGATGGCCGTTTACAGCCCTCGTGAAGCGCATTTCTGTCAAATGCTAAATTATGGTGGCTTATTTTCAGAATATCATCAGCTCTGGTCCCCAGCTGCTGCCAACATGTGTGATTTTTATTTTATTCCAAACACCACGTTATAAGTAATGAAAATTATGTAACACCAAAATTGAATAGTTTTTTTAAGTTATTAAAGACTTCTAGGATTGGGGAATAAATTTTCTGTTGCGAGAGTGGGTTTGTTGTTGTCCATAAAGAAAAGATGCTTCTTCTCCTGTGTAATCAAATCCTTTACTGAGCTGACATAAGGTAGTCTATAGCATTTTACAATGGTCGCCTGCCCATAAGAGTCAGACATTTGTAAATAACATATGCAAAATATCCAGCCCATAATACCTCCGTGAATGATTGGCAGGTGAACTATGCCAGTGTTGACTCTTGTCAACCATAGCACCTTGGGATACCACAATTAGCACATGCTCCAGTTGACTCCAAGGTCTTACATTTAGCTGTTATATCCCAGTAATCATTTCCACATGTCTGATATTGTCATTATAGTCTAAGCTTGAATTTAAGATCTCGTGCACAATGATATTTTTGATTTTTTTTGAATTTAGAGAAGAAATCATGACTATCACCATCCTCTCACATTCAGAACATTTGTGTGTGCCCAGTTCCTTTGAGATCTCTGTCTAATGTCGTGTTGACTGTTTCTGAGACACTGGTTATGACTTTACTGCATGAAGACTGTGTAATGCTTTCTTTGATGCTTCATATTCTTATTGCATACTGGCCAGCTTATGAATCAGCGGGCAGACTTCTGATTCATAAAATGGGATGCACCTGATATGATGATAATTCCATGGAACTCAGTGACAACTGTGATAGAATAATTTCTCAACCAAATGCAGTCTTATTAGCCGATATGTCGTTTACATGACAAACAAGCGGCTTTTCCCCTGTTGTGCGCCAGTGGTATGCACAAGCCATAAGGAAGCAGAGTGAGCTGAAAAAGTGAGTACCTCTCCCATGGCAACCACAGCATCCAGTCTGTCTGCCACGCCACATCTGTTAACCTGTGTCAATGTCCCAATGTCTTGACATGTCCGTTCCAGTGTTGCTTGTAAAGTCCCCTGTGGCATAAGAGCTACATGTTGCAGAATACAAGAACTCATCTTCATCCCTGGCTTATTGACGCCAGCTGTCATGCCGTAGATGCCAGATATGTCTGAAGCCAATTGCTAGCCTCTTGGGATAATCGTAAAAGATAAATACAGAATAAGCCAGTGTGTTACATTACTTGGTTCGGTAACAGTCACTCAGCAACACAGTATATCAGCACTTTAAGACGGCCATTATAACTGCTTGTTCTAGAACTTCTAGGTGGTATAGCTAGACATTCTCTAGGGGGAGCACCTTCAGTAGATGGAACAAGGCAGGAGGATTAGGCAGATACTTTCATTCAAAGCCTAGACCCGGGGAAGTGGGGTTACTAATGCCGTAGGAACAAACAAGTTCAAGCCCTCGCTGTCCTAAATTAATGCCAACTCAAATAGTCTGCAAACAGGCAGTGCTGGTAAAAAGTTTTGAAGGAAAAACACATAAATTGCCAAATCTTTAAGGAAAAAGCTTTCTAATCCTAATACATGAGTCCTGTGCTGCCCAGGGCAGTGGTCACTGACCACTGAGCACTCCTGGCCTTTGGCAATTGAGACATGCTGCAAATTTTTGAAGAAAAATGTTTTTGAAGGGCTAATTTGAAAAGATGAAAACGATCACATTAATAATTTTTATTGATCACATGTTGGGTTATTTGAGATATGCTGAATTAAGTGTTGTTGAAATTAATTTTACTTGTTACTGAGCACTGAAGATTATTAAAGTGTAAAGTTATTGTTTATATCAGACAGCACTACTCTAAACTGTAACACTATAATAAAACAGATTTTATGTGTCCATGTACCCAAAGATTATCCCTTTGAAAATGAGGATTCCTATGTACGAGGCTAACATGGCCTTTCTGAATGCATTTCTCTCAGAAGGAAACTTGGGAAAGTTTTATTTTGATGAATTTGGTTTCCTGGGGTTTTTTTTTTTTTTTTTTTTTTTTAATCAAGGTATTCCCAGCTCCTTTTTCCTGCAGAGCTCAGTGTCTTTTAACTGAGGTTCACATTTCTTCTTCCTCCACCTGTGTGCTCTGCTTCTTTCCACTACTTAACACTCAGTAGGACTTGAACTTTCCTGTATGTGATTTGATTTCTATCATCAACTTAACATGATTGCCTAAATGGTGTGTACCTACCTTCCTTAGAAACAAGACTAGCCAACCGTGGGATGGTATTATCAGTTCCTTTCTCTACAAATGGATTGATTTTATACACCTAACTCTCCTGCCTGGAGAAAGCTTGATAAACTGATCTTTAGAGTAAGTCAAAGATTTGGAGGATATTTGACCAATACAAGAAGAAGTATCATAGCAGTGGAGCTGGGCTCTATTCAGTTAGTACTCAGGTATCACGGTAGGCATAGCCAGGCTCTGAACTTAGACTATTAAAGGGATGTATAACGTATGCCAATGTTACAAACATGAGATTATTTCGCAATTGTTCCCAATTTATAACTGCCCTGGTTTTTGTTTTGTTTTTCTGTTGTTGTAACAAATATCCTCATGAAAAGCAACCGGGGAGAGAAAAAGAGATTATCCAGTTTACAATTCCAGATTGCAATCCATTACTATAGGAAATTCATGGCAGAATGCTACAGTGTCATATACACAGTTAAGAACAAAAAATATATATATATGTGCATTCTTGATTGCCTCACTCTTAACTAACTTTCTCCTATTACTGTTTAGGATCCCCTTCTTAGGAAATGACACCACCCACAGTGGATCGTATGTTTGTACTTTAGTTAACAAACAAGACAATCCCACAATGACGTGCCCACAGGCCAATCTGATCTAAATAATTTCTTATTATGACCCTATTCCCAGGTGTTTCTAGGTGGTAACAAGTTGACAATTCAAACTGACCAGCACGCAAGCTTTATTTTAACTTTAAAAATTGTTTTTTAAGCATTGATTGCATTGAAAGAGCACAATATTCACCTTAAGTGAAACCAGCAGGGTTTTCCTGAATTAATGTCTCGTATACTGATTGATTATTTGGCATGCATTTTGCTTTGTTGTCAATATTTAGTAATCTGTTAACACAAACTTTACACTCTAATTTTTAAATAAACCATCTAAGTAAAAGATTTTTTAAGATTATTTATTTATTATATGTAAGTACACTGTAGTTATTTAAAGATCCCATTAGAAATGGTTGTGAGCCACCATGTGGTTGCTGGGAATTGAACTCAGGACCTCTGGAAGAGCAGTCAGTGCTCTTAACCACTGAGCCATTGCTCCAGCCCCCAGAAAAAGATTTATTTAAAGATAATAAGGTTAAATTTTAGTCACAAAGTAAGCAACAAAATTTGATTAAAAGTAAAATGTTTTCCAACGTGGCTATGAATTTGAAAAGGAATGAGGAAAGTTTGGAAGGAGGAATTGGGGAAAGAAAATGATGGAATTACAATCCCAAAAAATAAAAGAAATATGTTAAAGTAAAACATTGCCTTATAATTGGGTTCAAATAGATCTCATAATAAAATGTAACTTTTAAGCACTAAAAGTAGAGAAGGTAAAAAAAAATGGAACTCAGGGTATTTTCAAATAAAGTTTTAAGACAATAATCCATTGGAGCCAGGTAGAGTTTCCTGCATCTATGTGGCAACATCTGCTGGTCATGGCAACTGACCAGACTTAATAGGTCACAGTTCCGTTTGATTGAATATTTGATTACTAATAATGTATATCAGCTCCATCATCTTTTGAATCCAGATTTACAAGGAAGCACTTCATGAAATCCCCTACCTACCCTCTTCCGTAGTAGCCCCAGTTTCTGTGGCTGACGTATTTCCCTTCAAATTCTCCAAATTTGGGTTTCTGATATAAAATAAGAAGCAGAGTAAGGCGGTTATGTCTTGAGGAGGCTTTGCCCTCCCATTCACCTATATCCATGTCCTTCTTTCCAGTGGGGATGACGCTGGGCCAGCATAGGCCTGAATGTCCACTGCTTCATATGTTAATTCTTGGGATTCTTCACCTCTTGATAGAAAAACTAGCAGTCTTGGTAGCATTGCAAAAGGTTTCTTAGGTGCCACTGTATTTCCCATTTAGAAAACAACTCTGGAAGGAAATGGGTCTGAATGTCTGGGTTGAGGTTTTCTAGGAAGTTGTTAAGCATTATAAAAAGAACCACTGATCTTTCAATGGGTCACGCAGATTCAGTGTGAAGTCCAAGATACACACACGATCATTCTGTTATACAATCAACCAATTAGATTCATTAAAACTGGTCCACATTTACTAAACCACTATTATAGCATGCGCAAAACGTTTTAATAAAATCTCCAAGCTCATGGCAGTTGTAGTCTAGTGAGAAGGAATGTATTAAGACTAAGATAGTGGTACCACATAAGCAGAGATATGGAGATGATTCAGCAAGGTGCTCACTGCTCTGCACTGAAGAAGGTTGAGGTGTACCCATTATAGGGGCTCCTGCAAGAACAGGAAGCATCCATTACCATCATGGGGCCTGTATGTGTATGTGCTTGGAATTGAAACTAGAACGTTGCACTTGCTAAGCACATGTTCTGTTCCTGAGCCACATCCCCAGTGACCTCTGAACTGATGCAAACACTGAAAAGAGGCCAGAGTTCTATAAAAATGGAAAGGTAAAGATGTGAACAGAGCAAGACAAAATCCTCACACCTCAGGAAGTGACTGTCACTTCTAAACCTGCCTGTGGTGATCTGGTTAATCTAAGAATCTACTTACCAAAATTACAACCACTTGACTCAGTTATTAGCCAAGAATTAGAAACCTTTGTGTCACCTTGTGATAGCTCCAATGTGCTTTGTACCCTAAGCCTTAAATGAGGGGAAACTGTAAAGTGTTTTCTAATGAAATGAAGTAAATCTAAAAGTCAATAAACCTTCTCCTGCTGATGAATAAGGGAAGAATCTATAGCATACAATTTTAAAGTAAAGATTTGAGGGATTGTCTTAGATTCCATTCAATTTGAGTGTTTCCTTTATGACCTAAAAAATTTATTGATTCTTAAATCACCACAAGAAAAACCACCTTCTTGTTTAAAAATGAGAAGGAGGTACAGGGAGAGTTAGCCTAGTCTAGTCTAAACACTTAAAAATAGCCCTTTTGAGATAACATGATGCTGTCCATAAACTGGAGATACAATTTACTTGGACTATGTCAGATACATAGGTGCGTGTTACATTCTTGCTGAGCCATTGTCTTGTTTGCCAGCCATTACTTGAACAACTTTTTCATGAAAATTCTCCACTGGGAGCTGTGAAGGATGTAAACAGTATTAGGAGCTGCAGCTGTGTCTAAGTTCAGATCCTGTAAGGGAATCTTCCTTTGTCTTCATGATGTCTCTTACCTCATCTTCCACATCTTCATCAAAGCCCAAAACTTTTTCTGACCGTGTTAATGGCTGTTCCGTGCTCTCTGTCGTCTAACCTTTCATCTTCTTCACCTGGAACCCCAGCACCACCCCACTTCAGCAAGAGCACAGAGCACTACTACACTGATCCAACCTGGGAAACACTAACTCCAAAAGCTATTCATTGTGTCTTCTTGTTTTCTGTCTGTGGGGTAAAACCTCAAGAATTACATGATATGAGGTAACCAGCACAGCATTTTCGTCAATCCTGAAATCAGCGGTGGTCACTGGACACTGGACATTGAAGAGGCACCGGCCTGCAGATACTGACAGGGTCTAGAACACTGGAAAGCTATGATTCTGAGCTGGGATTCCTGGAATCTTTTTGAGCCAGCATCTCTTGGTTCCCTCTCTTCCTGTGCTGAGTGAACCCAGATGGCCACTGGTTTTTCCTCTGGAAAACCCATCTGAGATTTGACTCAGCAACAACAAAATTCTATTGCCTTTCATGAGCATGCTTTCCTCAAGGAAACTCTTAATCAACAGTGCGTTTCACTTGTTTTTCCATCTAGATGTTGATATAAACAATGGTTTTTCTAGAATTCACCAAATAAATAGGATTTTTTTCAGCATTAAGAAATTATTTGCAGAAGTCGAAGATCCCAATATTTTAAACTGTAGTAAGGCAGGCCTGTTCTACATGCCACGTGCAAAGAATCAGGATTCAGGCATAAAACAATTCATAGTTCATTGCTGTTTGGGAAAAGGAAGTACCAGAAAATAGTTCTTGAAGGATAGCTTGTACTTATCTCTATTAAAACTGGTACAGGTTGAGAATTTCTAATCTTAAAATCTAAAGTCTGAAAATTCTCTATGATCTACAACTTACCATGCTTCAATATGAAGCCAGAAGTAAAATCCTCTGGCTTCAAACAGCAGGTCTCAGCCAAAACACAGGCAGACACACAACACCTATCACATAAACTTACCTCCAGGCAAGGAGTTTTTGACATAAATGTAAACTTTATGTCTAGTTAAAGGTCCCATTCCTAAGTCAGACTGTTATGTATCCATGAACATTTCAAAATCAAACAGTATCTAAATTCTTCTGTAAACTAAAATACCACAGTGAAAAAATACTCAAGTCCTATTTTTTTAGATCAACACAAAGAGAATTTGGCTACATACAGGTATCTGTTTGCAAAATTAAACTTCCTTTAGAAAAGTTGTGATTGTCAAAGAATCAGGATCTTCATACTTTTAAAGTGGCACTTGTATTCAGTCTCCCACACGTCAGATGACAGGTCAGAGAGAATTAGGGCCAAGGCTGGTAATCAGAGCACACTGCTTAGTGATTCAACTCGGCTAGAGAAACTCCAGGAAAGTCATGTGATAGCATGATGGTGGCCTGCAGCCTCCATAAATCTGGACACTGTGGCATCCATGGAAAAGGCTCATTTCATTAAATACTGAGGGTGAGAAGAATGAATGACATCAGTACACCCAGCACGATGCCTGGGTCATAGAAACTGTTCCCTGCATAAAGTTTGTACCCAAACTGCCGTATGAGAAACTGACCCAAACTCAGTATCACTGGGTGTTAGCAACTTCATCGCTTTCTGGTTTGTTATATGCCTCACCAATGATTTCAAGTACATTTTAAGATCATAAAGTAGACTTCTATGCCAGAAAATATTCCAGCTAATTCCTAAACTTGAGTTGTCAGGCATTTTTAAAAATTCAAATGCCTTACACAGAAACTACCTTAAGCTCAACATCTAAAACTATTTCATTAAAAAAAAAAAAAAGCACAATAATAGCCTAGGGGAATGGAAACAAAAAAAAGCAAAGAGAACAGAATTTCATTCATAGGCTACAGGAATATCTTTTAAAATAAACAAATTAAAATGGTTAAAACTGACAGCCATCTTAGAAAATGTGATTCCCAGTGAAATGTGTCTTTGTGTGTAGTAACACTAAAACTAACAATAATTGAAGAATAGGTAACACCATTAACTGAAACACTCAAAAGGGGTATTTTCTGTGATAGCCCTCAATAATAGCCACACATATGCATGAGAATCAAATGTTTAATTCTCTATAAAGAGCTCTAATGGAGATATGAGGTTAGATGTGTTGAAGTAACAACAGTGTGTTGGATGTCCCTTCTGATGACTGGGACCTACTTTATTGACCCTGAGCCAGAGGAACAATGGCATGATAATGAGAGAGGCATTCGAAAATATTTGAAACCTGGGCAGGTTAGTCATTAAAATTCTAGATGCTTTGAGGCGCATCTTTTCTTGGCAACAAGTAGAGTCAAACAGTTGTGCTGCTTTACAGAAAACCAAAAGTCCCAAGATTTTTCTCTCTTAGCCGTAGAAATCCTGGGCTCAAAAAAATGAAACTCAAGAACTGAAAGCAATTAATGGCCCACTGCCAGAGATTAGGGACCCACTGAATTTTAAGTCTGATTGAAAGGTTATTAAGTCATAGAATGAAGTCATGGTAAAATAGGATTGCGCATACAGGAATCCTATTCCCACAGACTAAAGGTGTTCACAAACACCTACTAGATGCCCAGATAGGTAGTATAATAATATTTTCTTCTCTCAAATAAAATTTGTTATGTCCTACAAAACCATTCTAAGGCAATAAGGGGGTTTGTTCTAGGCACCTTGAACTATTAAGAAGGGAAAAAATATCAATCATGTTCATCCAACCAACTGCACAGGTCCATGTGTGTGTACATCTCACCCACAGACATCATCAAGTAGCTAGTCCTCATGAGAGCCCATCACCATGGAGTCTGAAGCCACTGTTCCAATCCATTCTAGAACTTTCAGTCCAAATATAGAGTGGTGTTAGCCCATAGCAACTGTGATGGAACAGGTGTATTTCTTGCTGTGTTGAAATCAGATGATAGTAAAGTCACTCCCGGAGGGAGAGAAACAGGCTTAAGCTTTAACACTGAAGTTGGCTGCATCAAAAATATGTTAACAGTGCTGAAGGCTCATTCCCTCCCCGTGGTAATGTTTTGTTTTCTCTATTGCCCCCACCCCATTATTTATTTATGTTTGTGTTGATTTCAGTAGGCTTGCTTGTCCCCTTGTGTTGCAAGGCTGCATTTTCATTTACATGCGTCCACGGTTTAACAGAGAAGTCCTTTGACACCTGTGTCCCTTTGTTCTCAGCTGGTGAATGAGCAACAAGAAAGCAGGCCTCTCCTGAGCCCCTCCATCGACGACTTCCTCTGCGAAACCAAATCTGAGGCCATTGCAAAGCCAGTGACATCCAACACAGCTGGTAATTCATTTCTAACTATGCTCAAGTGGAGTGCATTTTGCCTACAAATGCAAATAGTTTTCCTCCAGGAATCTTGCTAAAGATGTGGAAGGGTTGCCATATTTATTTATTTGTAGGTGTGGGCATTTACATATTGAACCATACCGGGAGGTCAGAGGACAGCTTATGGGAATTGTCCCTTTCCACCAAATGGGCCCCAGGGATTGAACTCTGGTTATCAGGAATGGCAGCAAATACCTCTATCTGCTGAGCACTCTCACCAGCCCCTCCTCTAGGGATTTTAAGTGGCAGGGATAATGTTTACAACCAAGTGACTTTGAGGTGTATATAATCCAGCATAAATTAATAAGTGACTTTTGATATCCTAAGAAACTCCAGTTTTGCAGGCCTTAAACAGACTGTTCTCACTTAGGTTCTGGTATATATACACTTCTGTATTTAGCTCTCTGTATTTCAGAACCCACTATATTATAAGGAGAACTGCCATGCTAGGGTGAGATTTTGCAAATGCAATTTGGCAGCTCAATTAGTTTTGCAAATATTTTATGAAACAAAAGTCCCACAAAATAAAAATGTGATGGTCTTTCTGAGTAAAGTCAAATGGTAATTAAATACCCTACAAGATCTGGGATAGTGAAGAGCCTTTTAAATGTGTTCCTTGATCTCTAGTGTAAATTCTCTGGACAATGCAATTTGCATATACACTCCCTGGAATTAAACATTCTCCACAGAATACCCTCATCTGCTCAGTGCCTGGCTCATATAGAAATGAGCATTCAGTACTGGCCAGATCTACAGTTCTCCAACATTTTTCCTCTCCATATCGATGTCATTAGGCCAACATTCATGTTCAAAGATGTGTTCTTCAGATCGTAAGAAAAGCATGGTGTTTACAGACAAGAAACCAGAAATTATACTGGATAGGTGGTGCCTATCAATATGATCTTTCCCTCTCTTTTTAAAGTAGTCCTACTTTTCCACAGTGGAGTCCACTGGCAGGAAACTTACATTTTTATTACATAGAATCAAGTGAAGAAAATCAGACAGGAAAAAAGGTGATAATTTTCAGACCGCTAAAATTTACTACAGAGAGAGAACTCAAGGCAGGTGGTGGCAGGCAGCAGAGGTGGAAGAGTAGAGATGATTTGAAGGTCTAGGATATGAAAAGTCATGGTGTTCATCCCAGCTCTGCATCTGGGGCCAGCTTCTATTTCCCTCATCCATCTGGTAAAAATAGCCGAGCCTCGGTTTCCTTATCTAATAACAGTGCAATCCTTACCTTGGAAAGTGCTTGAGAAAATGAATGAATCCATGGGGGCGGGGGGGGGGTGTTGACAGTGGCAAACTCTAGCCAGGGAGGTCATCCTGATTGATATCAGGGAACATCTCCTTGATATCTCTCTCTTGATGGCTTAACGTCACATCCGGGTGATTGCTTTCTAAATCCAGCCATCACTTGGAGTGCTCAGGAACACTGAAAGGTCCTTGCTGCTTTCGAAACAGGACATTGAATGAATTCAGACTATCAGATCTGATTAGTCCCGACCTCTGAAGCTAGGGCTCAGCCTATCTCAGGCTCAGGCTATCTCAGAAAACACAGAGCCTGTGTCTCTCAAATGCAGGCCATCCCACAAAAGTCAGGGTACTAAGGAAGCTCTCCCTCACCTTTTAATTGCCACTGATAAAAAAAAAAAAAAAAAAAAAAAAAAAAAAACTGAAGCCACTTAGAAGCAGCCTGCCCTGAGGGCCTGGAAGTCAGTAAACACTGACTGCATAAACTTAAGAACCTGAGTTCAACCCCAGAAGTCCTGTTAAAAAACTAAAACAAGTGGGCATGGAAGCAAAGGCTTGTAATCCCAGCGCTGGGGAATGGGTGCAGAAGGCTGGGGTGGGGAGGGGTTGAGACAAGAGATGACAAAGTAGTGAGTCTCTAAAAATCAAACCAAGGTTTTGGCCAGAAACTTCCCTGCAGGTTCTTAGGAAGACATTGTTCCAGAACTCCCTACTCCTTTCTATTGCTCCTTTGGTTGTAACAAGGGTATGACTCTGCCTTTCCCATGGTATTTTGTCTGTGTGCAGATCATATTGTTTCTGTCTGCACACCTACCTGCATCCAAATTTCCCTTTGACATGAGGATATCTGTCATCCTGGAACTGTGTCCTGGCCTCCTCCAGCAGAGCTTCACCTTTAGTCACATTTCCAATAAGGTCACCATCTGAAGTGTGGAAGCTTCTACCTAGGAACAAGGGGCTAGAACCCTATCCAATCCATAACATAATATTCTAAATCTTTTCTGCCCTACAGTGATTTCCAGTCATACTGTGTTGGACACATTGTTTTACAAGCTTAGAACTATATCTCTAGGCAAAAGAATTGCTATATTTTTTTAATCCCTAACAAGTGTAGTTCTTACAAAAATCAATACAGAGTAAACAATGTAAAAATATTTTTCCAATGTGATGAATTTTTTTCTAACAGATTTTAAAAGAATATATTTTTTTGCTTAATAAGAGAAAATAATATTTTCCATGATTGATTTTTGTTTTCTGTGTTAGAACTGAACCCCCGGGGTCTCATCCATGCTGAATATTTCCAGCCTTTTTTCTTTTCCCACTTCTTAAAAACATTCTCACTAAATTATCCAGGCTGGCCTTGAACTGTATTGTAGGAAAAGTGATACTTCTACTTCCCAAGTGGCTGAAATTACAGACTGCACCAGACTAAGTAGAACCCTTGATTTTAAAAAAGACATGTACATCGTTATTATATGCAGACTGGTAATAATAAATGTCCTGAAAGTCACTGAGCAACAGATGTTTTAAATGATTATATCGTCACACATGTAATGTGACAAAATTTGTAATATCTTGCATAATTTAACAACTCTGGCATATGTTAAAGCACAGGACACACTCTTTGACAGAAATCAAGATGAAAAGGAGGTCCTTGCTATGATTAATAAAGCCACATAGCAGCAAGACATTGAGTCATTAAACCAACAATTGCTTTGGAAGTCACATTTTTCATAGTTTATAATTTTTTAATCTCACTCTTTCACTTGGGAGCACTATACCTTTGTATAGAAGTCAACTATGTCGGTGACTTCTATATGTAAGCTACATAATAAAATAGCTTAACTGTAATATTAGCATCAGGTCTACAGGATACATTTGTATAAAACTCACCTGGCCATGAAGCTAATGACATGTCAGAAAACCTTAGAAATCTGGGAAGCAGGGACTGGAATAATAGCTCAATTGTTAAAGCACTTGCCAGGCAAGCTAGCATTAAAACTGGAGTCCAGACCCCTCAGGCCTGTAATCCAGCCTCTGGAAGTTAAAGCAAGGTCCCCAAAAACTATGTTGGCAATCTTTGGGTTTCAGAGTCCCTTCCACAATGAATGAGGAGGAAGCACAATTGGGGGTTATTTCTGGTATTAACCTAGAATGTCCACATACACCCACACATGCAAAGCAGGCATACACAACACACACACACACACACACACACACACACACACACACACACTGAGCATGCATATACAACATATACAAGTACATACAGAAATAGAAAATCAAAAACCTGAGGAGTAAAATCAATGACATATTATACAATAAAGAATAAAGGTTGACTTAATTCTTTAAATAGGAGTTATCTATTTGGTAGATCTATTTGAAAGTTTCTATGATTACCTGTCAAAGGCATGCTTCATCACACAGTGTTAATAACAGTGTGTCTCCCACCAACTTATCAAAATAAGAATTTTCTGTTTCTTTTGTCATGATCTCACGATGTGGCCCTGGGTGGCCTGTTACTCAGAGATCTGTGTCTTCCTGAGTCCTTAGTACTAGGATGAAAATCAGGTGTCACAATACTGACCTCAAATAGCACTTTCTACTAGATGCTACTCTGTTCTGTCTTAAGTAGCCTTTTCAGGAAGCTATACATTTTTCCAGTACATTTGCAGTGGCCTGGGAGAGCCTTCTGGTTTCAAAGGCTATCAATTTCAGCTTGTTGAGATGGTTAGATGTGGCTGTTTTTACATGTATTGCCTGACACTGTCAGGAAATGTTAGCCAGTGGAATTAGGTTATTCAAAGAATACAGTTTCTGAGACTACCAACATGCCTCAAACCTTGAAAACTGCCAAATAACCAGAAGTTTAAGGGGCAAGAGGAGCTACCATATTAAGAGTCTGCATGCCGCCTCCAAGCTCAGTCAAATTTTAGGTAGCTTTTAAATGGAGCCTGTGTTTGAGGCTCAATGGGGACACCCACTGTATTAGCTTCTTATTGCTGCCAAAAGAGGACACCATAAGTATAGTGGGTGAAGGAGCACGCCTCTGTATTTTAAATTTCTATTTAAAACAGCAGGGACCAATTCCTCTTGGGTCATAGACGTGCAATGCCTTGTTTCCTCCCACTTCAGAGAATACCCAAAATTGTTGACCTGTGCTTCCTTCTTCTGTCGTCAAAAGCAGCTTGCATCTGAGATTCATCTTCATAGTCCCTTCTTAGACTCTGACCCTCCTGGATCCCTACGAGCATACTGAGACAATGGAACCCACAACCTGTGACCTGTACATGGTGACTGACAGGGGCCTGGGTAGAAAAGGTCACAAATGTAAAGCTAAAATGCTTGGGAGGTATTTCCTTGGTTCTGCCCTCACGTGTATGTACACAGGCACACTCTGACTCATGTGTGTATGTACATGCATGCTTTGACTCACATGTGTATGTACATGCATACTGTGACTCTCTCACACACACACACATATATATGTATACATGCACACTCTGTTCCACATGTGTATATACATGCACATTCTGTCTCAAATATATATACATGCACACTCTGACTCACATGTGTATATACATGCATACTCTGACTCAAATATATATACACATGCATACTCTGTCTCACATATGTATGTACACACACACTCTGACTCACATGTATATACACATGCATACTCTGACATGCACTCTTGAAAGCAAATAATTGCTGTACTCTTACTTCGAACACAAAAGTTCTAGGATCCAAACCTTCATATGTCTAGGAGAGTGTTTTAAACTGGATCAAGGCAGTTAGCAAAGCATCAACCCTTCCGGGCGCAGACAGACCTGCTTTGAAGCACTTGAGCAGCTGTAAGCCCTCTTCTTAAGCCTTAACCATTGCACGTTCCACACAACAGTGGGCTGTCTCCTCCGGAAGCCTAAGGCTGGCCCAACCATCTCTGCTTCCAAAGTCATCATCCTAGGGGACTCTCAGCTTCAAAACCATTCAACCTCTAAGACACTGCTTCCATTAAATGGGCAGTAAGTGGGGCTTTCGTGCACGTCTGGTTCCAGCTTCGTATCTACACAGAAAACAATGAAAGCACAGAGAACAAACACAGAAAGGGTCCATGATGATTCAGAGTGGACCGCATACCTGGCTGGCTTGAATTTTCAGTTCATTCATTCAGAAACAGACAAAGATTAATTTAAACTTCTAGCTACTATATTGTAACAAATATACTTTCAAAACACAAGTTCATGGTTTCTAGAAAATTTGCTTTTAAGAGAAGTTTAGGGACAAAAGGCTAATTCTTCATCATTTGTACAATTCGTAAAAAGGATATTCTTTCCATCATAAAGAAGTCTCATTGAGCCTAGACTCCTTGAAACTCCAATAGTGTCTAGAAATTTCATTTAACCACTCAGTAGATAGGAAGTGTGTTTATCCCTGTCTTGGCTGCCTGCTGTGCTTAAATGTGGCTTAGCATTCCACTGACTGAGTTCTGGAAGCCTCTTGCCGCCCACTTTGTTCTGACTCACAAGCACCCCTCTCTCCAAACAGCTCATTGTTAGAAACTGGCTCCCATCTTCTCAAGAAAACTTCGATACAGTGAGCTGACACCTTCGGACCATTTTGTGATAAGTTTACTTCATAACATCCTCAGTGGAGCCAAAACCTTTGTCGCTTCTTGTTTTATCCTCAGAAACATTTCTTCTTTCTCACTGTGTGTAGATTGGTTGCTTCTTAAAACAGAACAGAAAAAAGAAAACTGGAAAAAGAAAACTGGCAAAGACTAAATAAAAAAAAAGAGTGAATTGGGAAATTGTTGCAATTTGGTCCCTTGAAAATAGAAGTGTGTGCGCACGCACGCTTCTCTTTCTCCTCATGCACACATGCTAGCACACACATTGCTGAGAATGAACCAAACCAAGCTGGGCTTGTGAATGCTATGCAAAGTACCACCATGACACTACCCTCCCCCTGCCTGAAATGGCATTTACAGAGTGAGTAGTTAGCGTAAGCCTGGTGCTTGGTTCCCACTGGATCATTTAATCTTCATCCCACACTTATAAGATTATTGATTCTCCATTTTCAGATTCAGCAACAGAAGCTCAGGCTACCCAAGAAATTTAGCTGAAGGTACATTAGAAGTGTGATGGTTAGGGACTCATTTCACTCACCTGGGGATGGCTAGCTCATGCACATATGCAGGCAGACAGTGCCTGACTAAGGAACCTCCCCTTGTGAGCTCAATAGAACTGTGCCCAGGGGACACCGAGTGGGTAGCAGATGGAATGAAGTTGAACTGTCAGTCACACCCAATCTCCACCCAGAGGAGGAGCTGAAAGTCATGAAACCTTTGTAATTGGGAAAAGAGCTATAGTGATTGGTGTAGAGTTCAGTGGGGTTGGGGGACACACTCAGCTTCTCCCAGCCCAAGATGAGGAACTGTCTTGAGGGGGACTGTCTCTTCTCTTGACTTTCTGCTTCTCGGTAGAACTAGCCAAATGTGAGTTTCCTATACTGGGAGAAGAGCAGGTCACAGCTGACCTTATTAATTCTAACTTGCCTGGGATTACACAGAAACATACTCTTAACTATGCCTCCGTTAGACTATTTAGTACAATGAGATCAATCCACTAGGAAGTAAAGGTGTAGCCATTTTATATCCGGTTGTCTGGAACTACAATTGGCATATTAAATGTCAAGACATCAGCATGTGTTCCTGCCCATCACATGCATTATAAAACCCCTCTCTGGTGAGACCCAAATGCATTGTTGACCCTAATCCATCCTATCAATGTAGGGGCTACATGTACCCAACTGACACCCTTACTTTGAAGAAAATACCGGAGAATGAAGGGGTACCTCAGTCAGTGAAGTGGTTGGCTTGTAAGGACAAGGCTCTGGGTTCCATCCCCAGAAACCATGTTTAAAGAAAAAAAAGTAAAACAAGAGTGGACGTGGTGGTGTGATCCTAGCCCTGGGAAGGTTAGCGTTAGGCACATCTTTGGGTCTCAAAGGTCAGCCAGACTAATCTACTTTCTCAATTCTAGGACAGTAGGGACTTCATCTCAAAAAATGCCTAAGCATAACACCTAAGGTTGTTCTCTGATATCCACACACATGGTGTGTCCCCACCCACATCCTGAATCATGCAAAAATATATACATACTAATAATACAGGAAGTAAATGGCTTCTCTCGCCTTCGACTCCCATAGTGTTAACCACTGGCTTGGATCTCCTTGACCTGAGTGAGCCTGTCTCTCAAACCCAAACCAAAGCCAAGAAGTCTGAGTCCTCATCGAAGAGTTCATCCCTCAAGAAGAAAGCTGATGGCTCTGACCTCATCAGTGCAGATGCTGAGCAGAGAGCACAGGCTCTCCGAGGGCCGGAGACATCATCCTTAGACTTAGGTAAGGCAAAGGTTTGCAGCAGCTATGGCTTAACCTTGTCTTATTGGTGCTGATATGACAGTCAAGTTCACAGATGACTTTCAAATGGTGAACATATGAGCAGGAAAGATGGAGCTATTTTGGAAAGCTGGGAAGAGCATAGCATCTTTCGTGCTTGGGTGAGTAGCCATGAGCTCAGCTTCATGAAACTAGGGTTGATTCAATCACATATGTGTTCCTCCCAATGTACTGAGCGTGTGATGGGTGCCAGGCATCTCTCTAGACCTGGGAGCTAAAATTAAAGTGTGTGTCTAACTTTCCAGGAACTCTCAGTTTAGCATAAGTGAGAAACAAGGGAGACACATAAGAGCATCACGGAACTTGGGGACATTAAGACAAAACATTCCTAAGATAATGCCCAAGATGGTGATGACACCTCTTGATACCCTTCACTGTCAGCTTGCAATATTTAGGAATGACACTACACCACTTACATGTTTTATCTCATGATTCCAACTCCAAAATACATGAAAAATGGGCTTTAACTTTTAATTTGTTGGGCTGGAGAGATGACTCAGCAGTTAAGAGCACTGATTGCTCTTCAGAGGTCCTGAGTTCAATTCCCAACAACCACATGGTGGCTCACAACCTTCTGTAATGGGATCCAATGCCCTCTTCTGGTGTGCCTGAAGACAGCTACGATGTATTCATGTAGATTTAATTTATTTATTTATCTATTTATTTACTTAGCTCATCCAAGATCTCACAGCTAATATCAGAATGAGATGGAAATATGGAAGTGATTCTAGTTAACTTCAGAGCTCAAACTTTTATCTACACACACCACGTCCTCTTAAGAGAGGACAGTTTGGTTCTCAGTTCATGCAACCAGGCAAACCAAGCAAATGTTCCTGAGTGCACTCGTGTGTGTATGTGTGTGTGTGTGTGTTCATATATTTATATGCCTATGTGTGCATGTGTGTGCATGTGTGTGTACATGCATCTATGTGTCAGGTAAATACATACAGATTCATAAAACTAGGTCTTGAAATTAATTTTACTTGATTGCTTCAACTGTAAAGGCAATCTAATTTATCTTAATAAGTCTTGTTTTTATTTAGCTGCATGTGTTTCATTTCAGTCTTATGTGCCCTTAAGAAGGTAAATCTTAGCCTTGGATCTTGCACACATGCACTGAATATAGTTTTTCTGGAATCTCGATCTTAATCTCCTTTCTCTTTGCTTGGTCCTGGGCTTTCTCCTCCACTTCCTTCTTCCTTACTAGACATTCAAACACAACTGGAAAAATGGGATGATGTCAAGTTTCATGGTGACCGAACAAGCAAGGGGCATCTCATGGCAGAGAGGAAATCATGCTCTTCTAGAGCTGGATCCAAAGAGCTTCTGTGGTAAGAATACACGTGAACAGCACCTTACCCTGGCTGTATGGATGTTCATGTCATGTCTGGAAATAACCAATGCGCTCCATTAATCCAGATATTTAAGGGATCTGGATTAAAATAGATGTCTAAATTAAAATAGAATAGTAATCTTCTATATGCCATCCCTTCCACAAATCACTTTGACAATATATATATATATGAAGGAAGGACTGAAAAAAGGGAATAAAGAAAGAAAGAAAGAAAGAGGAAGAGGCACTTGTTTGATAATTATAATAATTATGTAGCTAACTATGTAACTAAGCTATTAGTAAACAGAATGGGGGGGTTCTAATGTATCATTCCCACAGTGGTAGTCATATTGTTGCTGGTTACACAGCTTTCCTGCTCTCTTAACTCTCTACTGAGTGTGTTTTACCAGGTGTATTAGTTACCTTCCTGTTGCTATGCTGTTAAGACAATATGAACAAAAGCAGTTTGGGACCGGGTTTAGTTCACCTTAGAATTCGCAGGTCACATTGTATACTGAGCCCAGAGCACTGCTTACTGGCTTGCTCTCCTGCCTTGTTTCTGCTTGCTTTCCTGTACAATCCAGGACCACCTTCTTATAGGTTGCAATGCCCACAATGGGCTGGTTCTGCCCTGTTAGTGGAGAAAATGTCTTACACACAAGCCCACAGGCTAATCTGATGTGGACAATCCACAACTGAAGGTTCCCTTTCCCCAGTTGATTCTAGTTTGTGTCAAGTTAAGAAAAGTAACCAAAACATGTTTGTTTGTTTTTTTTTTTTTTTTAAGATTTGAATAGGGCAGCTTCCTGTTTCTGCCTCCTTTACCCTCATACAAATCCCCATATAGTCACAGTTCAGATCCATAGAGATCTACCTTATGAACTGACTCCAACAAGACCACTATTTTTTTTCAAAATATAAAATTTCCTATAGAAGAAAAGTATCTTGTTCATTTCCTCTTTCCTTTCTTTTCTCTTTTTTCTTTTTTTCTATAAAAAGAAAACTTAAAGCTATCAGCTTGTTTAGATTCTGGAAGTGGTAATTGTGAAAGAGGAAACTTACAGAAGTTTGTTTCTGGCTAGGACCTGGTTCCTGGCTGGGCTCCGGGCTGGGCTTGTTCTTACTGTACATGAGTGTCCTTGATGTCTCCTTGCAGGTCCTCAGAACATAGATCTCAGCCAGAGCTGAGTACCGGGAAAAGTGCCCTCAACTCCGAGTCGGCTTCCGAGTTGGAACTTGTGGCTCCCGCACAGGTAATAAAAGTGAATCTTGGGAAACCCATCTGCTCTAGCAGAAACTTCGCCGTAAATATTTTATTTGAATCTTGCACAGAAAGTTCGAAGTGTTTTTCCAAACTTTGCATTGCAAAGTGTGTTCTCACCTCGTAGCTGTCTCGGTGCTTAGAATAACTGATTGTATACACTTCCATTGGCTGGGGAATGTGCTAATGAATTCACTGTGTGCTTAGCACATTTCCCCTGTACCGCCATTGACTGTCCCGTTTATTTGGCAATACAAAAATCTGTTCTAGTCCAGTATTAGCTCTACTTGTGTAAAAAAACACAAAGAAGAGGAAACAGCATGATCAGTGTTCATTCACATCTTCGCCCTGTGGAGTAAGAGAATATACCCAGGATTCTGCCACATTAAAATAAATTACATGCCAAGGATTGTATTATTCCAGCACCAGCAGGAATGGCAGCCAATGAGAGCTACCCCCAGAATGCCCAAGAGAGAGCCATAGAGACTCACTGGGTGCTTTTCCTGTGTTACGTCTAAATACTCAGAAATCCTGTGCATTTTAGAGATTTTTAATCCAGGTTTTCTACCCCACCTTTGACCATTTAGTTTCCAGATAAAAGACACTCAATTTTTATTATTTACAATAAGCCTTAAACAGCACAAGATCTGGGCAGATAGCTATTGTTAGCTATTAGAATTTTATGCTATTATAATCTACTTTCCTATAGATAACCCCAAGTTATTACTTACTACGTTTCATCTGGGATGCTCTTAACTCCAATTATCCAGCCCTCAGGGCTGAGTTTTCTTGACTCTTCTAACTCATGGGGGCTTCTTCTTCCTCCTTACCTTCTTCCCTCCTCATGGTTCTCCTACTATCCAAACCCAGGAACCCTAAACCCTGCTAGCTATTGGCTATCAACATCTTTATTCACCAATCAAAAATCACTTGAAGGCAAGGTCATACAATGTCACTTGGGTCTACTACAGACTCTCTCTTTTCTGGAGCAACCAGGTCTTGGGGGCCTGCACTTATCATTACAATACACAGCAAAAGACCAAACCTCAACACCTGTGCAATACTGTAATCTTCATTATAAAGATACTTCTCACAGTAGCCTGTGAATCTCAGTGAACTCAACCATGTCTTACTGGGGTACAATAGTGGCAAGTAGAATGTGAATTCCATGTGTCCACACTGCTAGACCCTGGGCTCCTCAAGACCCTTCACTATCACTGTTTACCCCTCCCACAATTTCTGAAATGGCAATTTCCACCTTTCTATCCCTGGGACATGTTTTAAGGTCTTGCCCTTCAACCACAAGTGTCTCCTAAGGACTATGTGTGCACATTGCTGCCTTCTATAATCCAACTGCACTGAGACTAAATATGGAAGGAAGTCAGCAGAAGAAATGTTCAGGAATTTGCCACAGCACATGCCATGGGGGATACAGAGATCTGAAGTGAGATAGGGGAGTCACTGGGGCTGAAACACTAAACCAGCAGAAAGAATACACACTGTTCTTGCAGAGGACCTAAGTTTGGCTCCAGTACCCGTGTTGAGCAGCTAATGACAGCCTGTAAGAGGGATTCAACTCCCTCTTCTGGCCCCACAAGCGCCCCCACAGTGGGTATTATTGTTGACTATGAGAGTTTCTAATATAAACTGGTGCTGATCTGGTCCCAACAAAAGGCAGAACAAGGCAAGCTCCTCTATGACCCCACTGTTCAGACAGGGAATCGGTGAAATGGAAAGATGTTTGGGGACCCACGACTAAAAAGTGACAGAGAGAAGGACCCAGAGAACCAATCATGATTGGGCTCTTGGAACTTCCTAAGCCACCAGCAGTCCCCTACACACTCATCATCCTCAAGAGAAAAGACATGGCTGTTCCCAGACCACATCTGGACATCCAGTCTACTCACTTTCTGAATACACTTTAATGAATTGCAGGTGTGGTATGAAAAGTGAATTTTGGGTGCTCACTTTAAATGTATCTTCTTAAGAGAAAAATGACAGCAGCAGCCATTAGAAAAACGGTGTCCATAAGAGAGCGTGAGCGAGCTCTACTCAGCTCAAGTAATTGGTGCAGTTTCATGTTTCATCCGCTGCCATCTCTGGAACAGTGAGACGAAGGGACAAAGCATTTGTTTTGAAGCAGGGAGAGAGAGACTTGGCACATGTGGGCCTTTCAACAACAAGCTGGGCCAGAAGAACAGCTGGGGCCCCCAGTTGCCATAGAAACCCACAATGCATTTTGTTTATTATCCCAATGACAACTAGTCTCCTGCTGGTCTGTTAATTCCATCCCACCACACTGTCCTGCTTGCCCAATGCAAACATGATACACTTGGAAAATTGTTTTTGAGCTTCCTTGTATTGTCTTCCAAAATGTCCCTTCGGATTCACCCTGAGAGTTCTCTGCCCATGTGAATCTCAAGAGAGTCCTCTGAGATGCTGAACCATCTGTAAAGGGTTACCTCTTCTATTACTTTTGGAAACATTGTATGTGTACTTATCAAGACTTGTCATTAAAAAACTCATAATCTTATGGTTTTCATTCCAATCCATAGCTAAGTAAAAAAGTGTTCATGAAATGCAGGCTTACTGTTGTGACTGACACACAGTCTTCGAAGAAGAAAAAAAAAGCAGGAAGTAAACAAACAGGTGTGTGATGTAGCAAGAAGAGCCTGCTGGAATATGTAAAATAATGACGCATGCTTATCAATCCTTGCACAGAGGGGGTGGAAGCAGGAGAATCCCTTAAGATCCCTAGTTGGTCAGTCTTGCTTAATTGACAGGTAGCAGGCCAAATGAGAGACCTTGCCTCAATGAACAAGGTGGAGGGGGCATGAGGAGTGGCACTTGACAATGACCTCTAGCCTGCACATTCACGTGCACACACAGAGAAAGATGTGTGTACTGTTAGACATACTGCTTATCACTACACGGCCTCCTCGTGTAGATACAGTAGAATTATAATGAATATAGAGCAAAATTTCATCTAAAGACTAGTTCACAAATCATTCAGACAAGCCATTCGGACTCACCAGAGCTTGCCCCACACTCACTCAGATGGCTCACAGGAAACCAGGAAAATGGTTTCCTCTCCCTTGAGCCAATATAAATTCTCCCAGGCAGTGACTCAACGGGTAAGGAGTTATTTAAAAACCTCATTTTAAAAAAATCCTATTTCAGAATCACAAAGAAAATGGGAACCGATAATATGAAAACCAACATTTTCTCTTTTTTTTCAAGATGGAGAGGAGAGAAAGTTTAGTATAAAAAGGGTGCCTTGCACATAAAACTCAGAGAAACAAGGGTTTGCAGTAAGTTATGTAATCACTGTGGACTTAAAGACAAGGGTTCTTGACACTTAAAACCCAAACTATATAATTGTCATTGCACAAACTGAACTGTTTAAAGATACCATACAATCTGGAAAAAAAAATACTTAAAAACTACTTAAAAAAAAAACATTTGAAGAGCTGAAGAAAACACAAAAGGAAAGGCTGCAAAATTCAGTTTTGCCATCTGGGTAATGTGTCGCTGGCTGAGGCAACGGGAGAGAACACAGCTTCTTCGGCAGATGTGATCCAAGCATCTCCTTCCGGGTTTGCACCCTGGAAGCTCCAAGACCAAGATGGGCTCAGGTTCCCCAGCATGAGTAGATGCTGCAGAGGCAGGCCATAGTTGTGTATCTCACAGATGGACCACTGCAGCAGAGCTGAGCTTTCCCACAATTGCTCACTCACTACCCTTCAGTGTTTCTCATGCACTGTGGGAAATGCACACTGTAACCTCGGGTGTTTATATCATCTTCGCCTTTTCCTCTAAGAGTTGTGCATCCAACTCCATTAAAATCGGTGAAGCCCTTGTTCTTAACCACAGAGGATCCCCTGGTATCAGTCATCTTGTGTGGTTCACCTGAGAGAACTCATAAGCTATTGTTACTCTTATGATTGCAAAGCCCAATTATTGTTTAATTCTGTTAAATGAACATGAGTTGAGCAATGTTCAAGAATATCCATTACTTTCTTATAGAAACTTTATAAAACAATCAGAATTTTAATACAATTTATTCTGTATAAAGTTCACTCTCTTCCTGAATTTATCATAAATCCTTACTTTTAGAATAATGATTGCCCCCCATGTAAGCTCATTAATATGCTTGAGACTCTCCTGTCCTTACAGACATGAGTGCAGCAGTAAGCAAAACAGGTTAGGTTACAAGACACATTGAGAAAAATCCAAGTTGGCACACCACAGAGATTCTGCACACCTGTCTCATTGAAGGACTACTCACTATAGCCAGTTACAGAATCACCTGGATCTTCATGAGCAGACAATAAGGAAAGTGTGGTACATGACCCACTAAGAAAAGTGAAAATCTGTCATCTGCAGGGACGTTCAAAGAACTGGAGTCATCGATGTTAGTGAAACAAGCCAGACTCAGGAAGACACGCCTCCTTCCTTCTCTCCTGTGCAGAACAGACTTGATGATAGAGGTTTGAAAGAAGAAGGAGACCTCTTTGGGAAAAGAATGGAGTGTAGTGGTGTGTAGGATGTGAAAACCAGATCAAGGAGTTGGAGGGTGAACAAAATCTATGCACAGGAGGAATGGCTCCACAGCAGTAACTGTGCACTGCTCTAGAAGAGGATGGAACCTTGATTCCCAAGACCCATGTTGAGATGCTCACAACCACCTGTAACTCCAGCTGTAAGCCTCTGAGCACCATAAGCACCTGGACACACACACACACACACACACACACACACACACACACACTACTTATAACCAAAATATCTTTAAAATGCACACAATATGCACATACAAATGAGAACACCATGACAAAACCCACCCTTTCTTACAATGAGTATACACTGATGATGTAGAAGTGTGGTCAAAGAGGAATTTGACCTCTATGTGTCAGGAAAACAATTCAGCCCAGTGCCCTGTAAATCCTTGTCACCCTGCCTTTCAGGATTCTATGTAACCTCTTTCCTCACCATGCCATATACAATGAGCTGCCAGTGTGGTGGGAAGGAAGGAAGCTGGGAGAGAAGAGAAGGAAGCAAAGATGCTGGAGAAGAATGAGGAAGTGAAGGAGAAAAACTGAAACATCGTTTCAACTAAGACATCAGCACTGTAGGAAACTCTCGGCAAGTCTTTGTCACATGAATCAATAAGAGACCCCAACAAGGGGGGGGGGGGGGAACACGGATTTCGCCACAGAAGTAGGATCTTGTGAACAATTAAAACTGAACTGTGCGTACTTTCCTTCGGAATCACTCCTCTGTGCTTTCAGTAGTAGTTTCTCGGTCTGTCTGGGAATATGCTGGCCATTTCCTTCCAAAATCAACCTTTTCCTGACGTTCTGCACAGGATTTCAGAGCACAATGGCTACAGAAGCCATGTGCTTCCACACTCCAAGGAAAGGAATTCTCCCTTGCACATGAGGGATAGCTTTTGTATGTGCACTCCACATGACAAATGTCTCTTGGCTAAGAGTTAAAAAAAAAAAATGATCATTTCAGTGAGACTTGTATTTAAACAGTCTGAGAGTCCAAGGTGTCTGCATCAACACAAATGTGCAGTAAACACAGAACATTTCATGAAAACATTGACCAAGTGGTCACAGAAGCCAGGTTTGGCAGAACACTTGCTAAGTGGTATGTATTTGTATTTATGTGAATAATACCACTCAATAATTCTTACAGGAACTCTGTGAGTTAATACAGACTCTGCAAAGGAGACTCTGGAAATTCAATACCTTGTTCAAGGTCCCTGGGTGGCAATAAACTAGCAATTGGCCTTAAACAACTTGACTTCAGAGACTGCCTTAACAATTAGATCACAAAGCAGCCAAGGTTGAGCAGTCACTGTATTGTTCTTCTTCTAAAGGGAGCACACTTACTTTCTGTCTTCATTTTAACAGTGTTCTAATTTTACTTCTGCCGCTGTGATAAAATACCCCACAACAAGCAACTTGATGGAGAAAGAGATTCATTTGACTTTACAATTCCCAGTTTGGGTCCATGCTTGAGGGAAGTCAGAAGAGGAACATGTCACGGCATATCATGACCAGATCAAAAGGGATGGAAGGATTTCGGACAGCTAGCTTTCTCCTCTCACAATGTTCTGGGACCTCCACTTAGGCAATGAATGTTGCTGCTGTAATTGGCTGCATCTTTTTATATCATTCAACATAATCAAAATAAATCCTCCAGAGACAAGCCCACAAGCCAACCTGATATAGATAATTCCTCAGCAAGACTCTCCTTCCAAAGAATCCTGGATGGATCTTTTTTGTTTCCAATTTGATGTAAGCTGGAATTACCTGTGAAACCTCATTTGAGAAAATGCTTGATCAGATTGCCCATAGGCAAATCTGTAGGGCAATTTCTTGGTTATTGATTGGCATGGGAGCAGGCAGCCCACTGTGGGCTGTGCCACCCTTGGGCAGATGGTTTTAACTTGTATAAGAAAGCAAGCTGAGTGAGCACGGTAGAGCAAGCCAATAAGAGCATTCCTCCTGGGCTTCTGACGCAGCTCCTGCCTCCACGTCCCAGTTTTGAGTTCCTAACCTTACTTGACCCCCATCGATGACAGAAGTGTGACCCGAGAGTTTTAGTATGAAATAGACTCTTTCCTCCTCAAGTTATTTTTGGTCGTGGTATTTTATAACACAGAAAGGGAAGAGTAACTAAGACGACAGCTGACTCCAAGTTATGTCAAGATGACAGTAAATGCCATGCGTACTTAGTACACGCTTATGAACATGAGATTTATCCCCATATGCATAATACACGTGTGGATCTGGATCTTCCTTTGAGGTACTGAGCCAGCATCTCAGCAGTCCCTGACGATTTGGGGGAGATGCAGATGTGAGGCTCCTCACCAGACTTACTGAATCAGAGACCCTGGGGTAGGGGCTGTCACATAAATTTTAAAAGACCTTTGGGTATTTCAGGACTCACTCATGTTGAGAATGACTGTTATTGCAGCTACAATGTTAAGATGGCTGCCACTCAAACTGACAGCTGTAATTGTTCTGTTTACCAGGCCTCCCATCAAAGTGCCAAACAATATCAACAACCCACAAGCACTGCTATATTCTTCCAAGTCACAGGCTTTTTCTCTGATAAAATTAGATATGTTTCATGTCTGGGTTTCAAGAATGATTTATCATCTATATGTGCTCAGTTATGTCTGTTCCTTTTTTTATTTTTATTTTTGTATGTATGTGAATGTTTTGCCTGCAAGTATGTATGTGTGTCACCTGTTTACCTAGTATCAAAAAAAGTCAGAAGAGGGTATCACATGCCCTGGAACTGGAGTTACAGGTCATTGTGAGCCACCAGGTGTGTGCTGGAAACTGAACTCGGGTCCTCTGAAAGAACAAGTGCTCTTAGCCCCTGAGCCATCTCTCAGGCCCCAGTGCTCCGCTCTGAACCATGTTTCAGCACAGCACCAAAGCGTGGAAAAGCTTCAAATTTTCCAATTGCATATCAACTGCTATTTATACTCCATAACATTTAACTTGTGCTTCCTTGAGCCAAAAACATTAAAAATGGTAAGTTAGATAGCGCTTATCTTAGTAATAACCTAAAGCCTTTCAAATGGTGTGAGAAATAGAATATCCCTAAATAGTCATTGCACCATCAGAACAAAATGTCACCCGCACAGTAAGACTCTCTCTGTGTGCTTGCGATGTTAAGTGGGAAAGAGGAGCTGACCTGTAAGCCTGGAATCCTGGCATGCAATGCCCTTTGCAGCTTGTGAGTCATATCACAGCTGGGTCCTAAAACATTAATGAAGAGAGAGGCCAGGGACGCTAATAGAATCCTGTTAGGTCAGACTTCCTAGCAAAATGGGTTCTGTCTCACCAGTGCAAAGTGCCTGCTGATAAAACACTGTCTCCTACAACAGTCTTAGTGCTTCCTTTGTTTCTAAAGCCACATCTGGACCATTCACGACACATAATGTACCCTTGTACCAAATACCAAATGTATCCCTTCATCATTACGTCGTCTTATTTGGCAAACCGAAGTTTATGTTTACCACATAAAATATAATGTTTTGAAATGTGCACGCACAGAAAGCTGGCTCGGTCCGACTCCTGTCCTCATATGCACTCACATCCTTGGGTCTTTTCAAAAAGAAACCTGAAATTACCTCAGTGCTTCTCAAGGACAAGATACATTGTTAACAGCAGTCTACCCTAGATTCCTGGATGACATTCTGTAACCTTTGACCGACAGTGTACCACCGCTTCCCCCAGCCCCAGTTATGGCCACCAGCATCCTCCATCCTTCCGAGAGGCCAGCTAGTTTAGACAGCACATCTTAGGTTGAATCTGATACCTGACCTTCTGTGCTGGTTTATTACACTTCCTATGATGCCCCCCATTTCCTGTAAGTCACAAATGTCACTTCCTTCTTCTTGAAAACCTCAGCGTTCCACAGTGCATGCATGTTTCCTTACCAGCTGATAGACAGCCCGATGCCACACTGACATGTACCGAGTGCAGACACTCCTTGGCATAATGGTCGCCTTTCCTTGGCACAATCCAATAGGTTTAGTTCTGATTTTCTGACAGCCCTCTGGAGTGTTTTCACAATAATATGAATCAGCATTCTCACCGATACTGTGTAAGAATCTACTTTTCTCTCCATCTTCCCCAACATTCTTTTGTTCTTTCTGGCAACAGCCCAACCCACATGAGAAGATGGCCGACTGCGGTTTTCATTTTTTTTCTGCTTAGTGGAGGAGACTACTTTCATACGCCTGTTGGTAATTTTTGTTTGTTCTTCCAGGAAGTATCTCCCCATGGTCTTTGGTTTATTTCAATGGGGCTAGTCACTCCTTGGCATTCCTTATGTTTCTAAAGCTGGTCATCTGAGAAGAGGCACCCTTAACTAAGGAATTGCCTCCATCTGATTGGCTGGCAGGCAAGTGCATGAAGCATTGTCTAGATTGATGTGGGGGATCTTGCCCACTGTGAGTGGTGCCACCCTTGGTGGATGATCCTGGGTTGTGTAAGAAAGCAAGCTACAAAAGCAAGAAAGGAGTGTTCCCCATTGCCTCTTCCACAGTTCCTAGTTCCAGGTTCTTGCTTTGAGTTCCTGACCTGGCTTCCCTTGACAGTGGACTCTAGCCAGTAAAATATAATTAACCCTTCTCTCCCCAAATTTCTTATGGACAGCGTTTTATACCAGCAACCAAAAGTAAATGAGGACAGGGTCTTTTCTCATACAGTACAACTTAGTGTTTTAAAAATAATTACTTGTAGATTTTCGTTGGAATCTATAAGAAGTTGCCTTGAATCTATAGACTTCTTTGTGTGATGTGGACATTTTAACAATTGTTATTCTTCTAACCCCAGAAACTTCAACTTACTTGCTAGTACATAAATAAATAAGTTTGGGAAATAAGCCCTATTTTTCATTTCTTTCCGTGCATTTGTATTTTAATATTTCTTTTGTTAACTTGTCCATGGAGGGGCCGGCAGAAAGATGAGGGACTTTGCTCCAGAAGCAAGGCAGTCCTGTGCAGATCACCCAACAGCTGCTTAGGAAATAGAAGGAAGACAATTCGCCAAGTAACACACAAGACTACTCAGCCTTCTGTGAGCAGCAAGTAGCCTTCAGAGTTAGCTTCTCTCCTGGGCAAAAGGGTCCCAGCCACCTAGTGTCTATCACCTGCATTTTTATATCTTAAAATCACATTTCTTCATTTATTTTAATTATGTGCATTGTGCTTGTCTGCGTACCTGTATGCGCACACACGAGTACAGATAGCAGAAGACACCAGAGGTGTGGGGGCCTCCTGGAGTGAGAGTTTCAGGCTGTCCTGATCTGCCTGATGGGGATGCTGGAAGTCAAGCTCAAGTTTTCTAGAGCAGTGTGCTCTCTTAACTTTGGAGCTATATTTTCAGCCTCTCTACTTGTATATTCTTAATTAATAAAATATGCTGTGCCCCAAGAGAATCATATGAAAGTAATAGTGAAGGAAGTCTTCAAAAAAAGATAGATGGTTATAGCCCTAGAACCTGTGACTGTCACATGCACAAGGAAGACAGGGCTAGACAGGTGACCTGCAGAGAAGGGAACTTGCCTGGGGTCTGGGAAAGGCCATTTTGCAACTGCAGGAGCATTGTAAGAGTTAAGCAGAAAGGGGATGGACTAAGAGAGAAGAGGCAACATGGTATGGGAAGACCATAGCTCACCTGAAGCCCCTGCTTACTGGAAGGAGCATGGAGCAGACATAACCCTCGCCTCAGAGGCTGTGGAGAGACCAAGTGATTGGAAAACTGTCCTCTCCAATGGTTTGAAGTTCACATAACATTTTGAAGTGGAGTTCCAAAATGGTCTGGAGACTGCTGCACAAGAACCCATATGCAGACACACACACACACACACACACACACACACACACACATTTGAAATCATCCTAGACTGGGTGATATCATGCCTTAAAATACTTCTCAAGGCACTAGGGAAATGGCTCAATGCTTGCTGAGTTCAGTCCCCAGCACTCATGTTGAAAGTCAGACATGGTTGTGTGCACTCACAACCCCAGCACTCGGGAAAAGAAGGCAGAAGCATCCATGGAGATTGCTGGCCAGAAAAAATGGGCTCATAAGAGAGTTTCAGGTCCCAGTAAAAGATCCTGTCTCAAACAATAAAATCAATGCCTAAGAAACAGTACCACAGGTTGACTCAAGTCCTTCATACACACATGCACATACGTGCACACAAACACATACACACTTGGGTGTACAAACACATTCAATCCTGTGGAACACTAGGGAAGCAACATAAGAAAATGAAAACCACTTCTTTTGTGTGTCACGTGATGCCAATCATAAACCTGTTTATGTTTGGTTTATTGCAGGCTCGGCTCACCAAGGAGCATCGCTGGGGGAGCTCCCTGCTCTCCAGGAATCACTCCTTAGAAGAGGAGTTTGAGAGGGCAAAAGCGGCAGTAGAGGTAACTCTTAAAACAAAATTCTCTGAGAGTGATATTCAAAAACCACACACTAAAAAAAAAAAAAAAAAAAAAAAAAAAAAAAAAAAAAAAAAAAGATGCATATAAAATGGAACTGAAGGCATAAGGGAAAACTTGAGGATCGTTGTTTGGAGGACAGTGTGGCCAGAGAACCTTTGATTCCCGACCAGGGTGGCAGGAAGCGTCTGTTCTTCTACTGGTTCTGTGATTAGCTGGCGATGTGAGTGTGAGACCTGGATCAGCAGGCACCCAGAGAGCAGCCGGGGTCCCATGTATTTGTCCAGTGGAGAGTGGGAAGAGGAGGGCGGAAGAAGGAACGCCAGAGGAAAGGAGAAACAAGATGAAAAGCAGTTTTGGCAGGTTCTTTCATCTGATAGCCTCCTGGCAGGACTGTGAGGGTGGCTGGCAGATGTATGGTGCTCATCAAAGCTTCCTTAGACTGCTGTGTTTAAGAGGGGAGCTCCTTCGCTGACTCAAGCGTGATCCTGTTAGTGCCTCTGTTGCTATTAGTGATTTCAATCTTGAAAACTACAGGTGTTCTCAGATGATGCCTCACTTACGCACCCCCCCACCTAGAATTCAGATGAAATGATTATATTAGGAGTGGTCTTCCAGAAACCCCATAGTCAGGGTGCAGGAAAATCCTATTTGCAATTTAATGTTACTGGGGTCTGTTCTGGGAAATCATCTGAACCATGACTCAGAGCATTCAGAAACCCAGTGAGAGCACACTTTTATCTCCCCCATGCCGAAACTGTTCAAATTCCCTCTTTAATTTTCAACTTCTCTAATTTAAAGAAAAAGAAAAAAATTAACGAATATTTTAGTGTTCTGACTAGGAGCCTCTGATGTAGTTTGTCAAGACCAGCTGAGTTCAATCAGATCTCACAAATGCATGGAGCCTGTAGCTTAAACGATCTCGAATGTAAGTTTTTCAGTTTTAAGAGCTAATTTAAATATATCTACTGAGCCCCTTCTGTGCGGAAACACAGCGGTAGCTCTCAGACTGCTATTCAGATGCATAGAATCTTGGGTCAAGAAAAACATTAGCATTTGCTCTCATTTATAATCATGGTCTCATTTATTCATGGTGGAGTTGACTGACAACAAAAATGTGCTAAGGCATGTGTGTGTGTGTGTGTGTGTGTGTGTGTGTGTGTGTGTGTGTGTGTGTGTGTGTGGTGTGTATGTGTGTGTGTGTGTGTGTGTGTGTGTGTGTGTGTGTGATATATATTCATTGAGCTGAATCTGAGTTGGGGGTCATAATCTCCTAGTCTAGAGGTACCCTAGGAGGCCAACTCGTTCTTTTGGTTTGGTTTGGTTTTTTTTTGTTTTTGTTTTTTTGTTTTAATCTTAATAATTTACTCCTGTTTCTACCTGGACATATATAATTAGGGTCAACCTCCCTCTTTCCAAGAAAACCCATTTCCACCCTGAAAGCTACTAATTTTCAACAAGCTCTCTCTTATGGTAAAACTAGCACGAGAGGAAAATTTGCAGTTCCCTCTGATACTGACTTTCCTAACTTGCATCCATCTCTCAACAACACTCCCTCACCCCACTAAGCTGTGTCTTCTACCTTTCCTGTGTCTCCTGGGACCTGATTGTTATTCCAACGCTTCCCTAACAGCTACAGGACAGCATCCTGTCAGTAACCAGTCTAGGCCTAGGTATCTACACCTCTGTGGTTCTTCCCAGCCTCAGATCAGAGTCTGAAAGTTATTTTAGTAGATATTCACTGAGCATACATTACTGGCTTTCTATAAGTACTGGCTGCCAAACTAAAGGCTAAAGACAAAGGGCCAGCCTTTGAAAACTGCTAAGGGCAGAGGGCAGAGAATGAGCCTGGATTGACCCCTTGCTCTACTTTGGCTGGAATTTTGTATCGTCTGCAAGATGAGAGCTTGGGTTTTTCCTATCCCAAAACCCAAGAAGTTCATGCCTAAAAATGAAAAGAATGGTGGGGACAGAATTCCCTGCTAATCAGAAACGAGCAACTTTCTTCATCCTGGTGCTGAAACACCTCCAGGATTGAGGAGAGATATTCAATAGTATGAATAGTTATAGAAGGAAAAAATGGGAGCACGCTGGTGATAAATCATGCCTATAAAACGTTACACGTTGTGGACCTTCCACTGCTACATTACTCTTACTCAAACTCTTATCTAATTATCTACATACTATCTCGTGCCTTTTTAGACTATCCGGCTCCTAAGATTGTCACTTCAAGGGTGACTTCAGCATATGAGTCTTGGGAGAATGCCTTCCCAGAGTACAATAGAGCATGTGTGATTGAACATTCAGAGTAGTGATTCTTTGATGGCTACATTCAAGCGTAAAGTATTTTATTCTATTGTCTTCTCTGCATTTTCCTCTAGCCTGTCATATTGCTGATCAGAGGGATTCTTACAATGAGATGTGAGATTCTTAATTTTTATTTAGTATGCATGTGTGCACGTGCATATGTGAAGGTCAGAAGAAAGCTTGCAGGAGTTGTTTCTCTCCTTCCATCATTCCGGGGATTGGACTCCGGTCATCAGGTCTGGAGGCAAGTGCCTTTACATACTGAGCCATCTTCCCAGCCCCAGAATGTAAGAGTCTTTAAAGAAGCTGAAGATTTCTTTTTCAGATCAGTTGGTGGAATGCCTGACTTAGATTCAGGAGGCCCTGAGTTCTATTTCCAGTACTGTAAACACCAAATGTGATGGTGCACGCTCATAATTGCTGCACACAGGAGGTAGAGAGAAAGGAGTTCAAGTTCACTTTCAACTGTATAGCACACCAGAGATTACATGAGATCCGGTCTCAAGAGAAAAAGGCTGCTTGTGGGAGAGGCTAGAGAGAGGAATGAGAGACATGAATATGGTCACATATGTGGGTATGAGAATGCCGAAAACAAAAGGTAGAGAAAAGTAAAGAAAAAGAAAAACTGTCACTGCTGATCATTTTGTGAAAGGCAGTTCTAAATGCCAGTAAGATCCAGATGAAGGTGGCTAGAAAATGTGCTTCAGTGGATTAGAGCATGTGCCGCCCTTGCAGAGGACCCAAGTTCAGTTCCCAGCACCCACATCTGATAGCTCAACCTGCCTATAACTCCATCATAAGCACCTGCCCTTACCTAAACATAACTCCTACATGGACACATGCATACACCTAATAAAACAATAAAATAAACCTGATACCTTTTCATCGGGTCTCTCTTTTCCTGGTCCCCTGCCACATAGTTCCTTTCTACGTGCATTCTCCTAGGTCTTCATGTAGCTAAAGTGGCTGTCACCCCCTGCAGATGGACCCCATTAACCGTTACATCACCGGGTTTTTCCTCCTGGTTTTTCATCATGGGTCTGCCCTTGTACATTTTTGTCCACTATATATCTTTTATGAGAGAAGAAGCTTTTCCTTATATTTGTCTATGTGTAATATAAATATGCACCATGCTTCTTTGTTGATTTGTATTCATACTTATACGGTTAGTTTCATTGTCAATTTAATATAACCTAGAGTCACCTGGGAAGAGGGAACCGCAATTGAAGAATTGTCCACATCAGATTGGCCTATGGTCATGTCTATCATGAGAAGGCCTAGCCCACTGTGGGCGATGCTCTCCCTAGGCAACTGAGTCTGTGAAGTATAAGGCTGAGTGTGAGCCAGAGAGCAAACCAGCAATCAGCACTGCTCCTCAAGTCTCTGCTTCAATCTCCTACTTCGAGTTCCTGCCTTGACTTCCCTCGATGATGGACTGTTAACTTAAGTAACATCATTTGAAATTAAACCCTTCCCAAGTTGTTTTAATCATTTCATTTATTACAACTAGAGAATGTAAACTAGAGGATGGTATTTCAATATCATCTATAAAAATTCCTGGTCCTTAGCATATGCTAAGTGGAAGGTTGTTTGGGTATTGATCGCCACATAGGCAATATTTCCTTCTATCTCTTTCCTGTTGTATATAATGTGTCATATAACCTTCTGCTGTAAAAGTAGCTTCATTTTGACAGTATTCTTATATGACACATGGCCATATAAGGACCATGGTGAATTGTGGTTGTCTCCACCTCAATGTAGGTAACATACTTAACTAACCAGGACCTGACAGCCAATTCCTTCATGAAGGAGCACTAACATATTTGATTCTCACATTGTATACAACCACATTTATTTGTACTAAGACCTAAAAGCCTGTGATTTAGCTCATTTTTAAGATAAAATGTCCTATCAATAAAAATAAAAAAAACACACACACTTGAACACAGACACACATTCAAATGACCTAGAACCTGTTAATATTCAAAGGCTGGCATTGTTTGAGGTCACCTTGAACAACTCCTCCTGGCAGTGCTCCTTATGGGGGAGATGATTTTACTCTATCTCTTGCATTCTACTACAGGAAAAAAAGAAACGAAAATTCACTTCTACCCAAAGCATCACAATTTTCAAACAAACAGCTGGTATTTTTCTTCTGGGTTTTAAAAAAACTAAGCATCCTGCCCCCACCCCTTGTGAAAGGAAGAGGCATGCCATGTTTCCTTCTGGATTTATTCACAGCCTTCATCATAACTGCTGTCAGCTATAGTTGGTACCTAGGACAAATGCACAGAGAGGCATAGGAAAAAATGCAGAGAAGGTGTCCCAAGGGCTCTAGAATGCCCGAAGCAGACTCCTAGGAGCAGAGGTCTCTGGAGATAGCCACTCAGCATCTGGGGAGGAGAGGGAAGGTCACTTGGGAAGTCTGCACTCCTCAACCATGAACTAAAAATATCTCCTTCGTCACCATCGGCAGGCAGGGAAAGAGTGCCAGCCAACATCTGGTGTTGTGCTTAGCTGGATAGGTGCCTCTTTCACTTTCAAAATAAATTGGAGTAGAATCAAATCCATTAAAAATGTTTAAGTGTGGGCAAAAGCATCAGGAAAATGAGCAGGACCATCGCTGCTCTTAGGGAGAAACAGAGTAAAGAATCACAGTTCCATGTGGGTCAGAAATAGTCAAGGGTGGCTTATCCTACATCCTAGTTAATTCTTACAGCCATCCAACCCAAGCTTCGACCAGACCATGCCTCACCTTCTGTTCTTGGTGCTAGTCAGAATCTTGGAAGACAGGGGGCCCACAGATGATGTTTTCCTGGCAAATAATATTTTTTTAATTGTTTCTGGTGTCACTAAGTACCGCTTGTCTAGGGAGCTTATGACAGATTCTAAACTCTGAGTGACAGAAAGATGAAAGTTTGACCCCTGGAATTAGGCCATGTTCCACAGAGCTCCAATGTTTCTACTGTGTGTGTTCTGCACATTTCAAACATGTTTTCGCAGATCCATTTTTACCCTTGGGAAATATTTTTGTGAATGGATTTTTAAAAGAAAAGATGAAATATGTGAATAAGGGTAAACAATCTCCAGGCAAAGGGAAGGGTGGCATCAGAGGCAGCAAGTGATGTTCCAAACCCATTGGCTACTGAGTTCAGTACATTCCACCATTTACCACATTGACATCCTAGACCCTGAGCTCCTCTGGCCCCACAATGCCCTTCTCTTCTAGCATCACGTTGCTAGTACTTGTGGCTGTTTAAAATGTCCGCTCAATCTTCAGATGTGACACTTACTTCCTCTTTGGTATAGCCTAGACTTGGTGATTCACTTATAAAAAAATTAGAAACTGTGGACATGACCTTGAAGCTCACATCACAGAATACACCATGACCGCCTTTCTACTTGCTCTTAAACAACTTGCCCAACTGCCATTTCACAACATTAGCCATAGAGTGAAAAGCTAAGAGTCTCTACTAACAACCGGCTGGGAACTGAGGCTCCTCCCCATGTGCTGGAGACAGGTCCTGTGAGTAGGTCCCCAGACTCCTGGAGCTTTGAACAGTTGTGGCCCCAGCCAAAAGCTTAACCCCAAATTCATGAGACATCCTGAGCCAGAAATTTCCAGGTAGCTACTCCCAAATTCCCTGACCTTCAGAAATGGTTTGAAAAGCCTTGTTGTTTGAAATTCCCAAGTACTGGGGTGACACCAGAAACAGCAATGTTTCTGTCCATGGTATCGCTCAATTCTAATGCAGATGTAGTGTCAGACTTTTAATAGAAACAGAATCCTGAATTCGAATTCACTGGCCAGTCTGCTAACCTACCTAGAGAGCTACAGGCCAATGAAATAATGTCTTAAACAACAGATTCTATCTATTGAACATTGCAATGTGTATATATTTTTTTTCTCACATCCTAAGGAATGACACCTAAGGCTGATCGTACACACACACTACCTAAGAAATGACACCTAAAGTTGTTCTTACATTTAGACACACACAAGGACAAAAGTCTGTCACCCGCACACATGTGAACACACACACAGAGAGAGAGAGAGAGAGAGAGAGAGAGAGAGAGAGAGAGAGAGAGAGAGAGAGAATGAGAATGAGGAATGTGACCTTTTTCTCTCTTTAGGTTTGATTTGGAGAGGCCGTATTCAAAACAACACAGCAGCTAAACCCAGCTTCAATGACATAAGCATAATAATGCTTCCCTGAAAATTTATTTTTACTGGAAGCTACTTTCTAAGGGGCCTCTGAAACCAGAGCTGGATGAACAGAAAAGAAGAGCATTCCCACTGGCTTTTATTAGTATAGGATTGTGTAAGCAGCTGCTGACTCAGGTCCCTCCTCCCAGGGAGATGCCAGGAGCACCTCTCTGTGAGCATTACCTCTGTAAAGCAGCTGGAAGGGATTAGTGGATTAAATACTCCTTAAATCCTTCAGACTGAAGATTCAATATCCAGGAAAGACCTTCAGAAGACATATGAAGACATCCTCTGGCAGTTAACTATTTAAGAACCTCTGCGTTAACTATTTAAGAGACAGAGTTCTTAACACTTAGCTCATAATGTTAGTGTGTCTTATAACCCGTGTCAGGGCAGAGCTCATAAAGACGAGGAGTGAGGTCATAGGGGGAGGGTCAAAACTCCTTGGCTCACATGCTGATTAGATTTCCTTCTGTTTCACACAACTTTTGACTTCTAAAACTAACTGGTGTGAAAAGGGAGCTCGTGACCTGCATGGACACATAAAGGTGTCTCTGAATTCATCGGTAAGTTAACCTAAAAAGATGAGAGAAATAGTCTTGCCTTGCTCTAGCACTTATAGGCTGGCACAATAAGCATATCCCAGAGTCCCACATTTTTCCACCGCCCTGATATTCTGTTCAGATGGGAGGGTATCCTGGGACTCAGCAGCCTGAGAATCATAGAGTTCAGAGGGGAGAAAGTATCCCATTGGAAGCCACCCTGAGGCTTAGAGGCCCAGGAACCAGATACAAGGGGTAGGGGATACAGGAACCACACAGTTCTAAGAGGAAGTCTCCTCATCAGAGAGGCATTGCAGCTCCCAGGAGAAGGTATCACAGAGAAGCTCAGGAGCCTCAGGCCTGCTCCTTCTCTTCCTATTCATCTCTTCTCTTCATTGCTTTTTGTCTTCTCTTCACCAGGCAGGAAATCTCATGAAAGAGATTGATTGGAGGGCCCAGGGTATGGAGGGATGAATCCAGGGATGGCTGCCCTCTGCTCCAGGAAGAGGGTAGCCGGGAACTAGATAGAGGGGCAGTACTTATATAAGATTTCTGAATGGGGTGGAGCTTCTCAGGGCAGGTATTTCCAGAGTGAGGATTGGTGGGATTTCAAATCCTGAGCTTGGGGGAGGGGGTGCTCAGGGATTGGTGGGTTTTTCTGTTCAGAGATTGGTGGGTTTTCTGCTCAGGGATTTGTGGGATTTGTGGGAAACTCAGAGATGAGGCTGGGTGTTGACTCCGTTTTCCCTGAATCCAGTCCATGGGTTAGGATGGGAAGTTTTTTTCTGGCTGCAGCTTTTGCTAAGGTGCCATCTCTGTGGGTCTCCTGGAGTGGGAGATGGGACCAGAGAGGATGTGCTGCCACTGTGGACAGCTCCTTTGAGACAGTTCCTGAGGTAGTGTTTGACAACAGCTGTAGGCTAAGACAGGAAAGAAGTTATTTCTACCGTGAACAGCTCCTGAGGGGTAGCTCCTACTGAGCAGCAGACTGAGGAGATGTCAAGGTACCACTATTTTGACAGGAGCCACCATTTTGGACATTTTACTGTAAAGGTAGGCTGGGACAGGAAGGAGGAGCCTGCAGCACCTTTGATGGCTTTTGTGGTGCACCACTCAGGGACTGCTACTATATCCTCTGTAGAATTCTACCGTCATGACATCTTTACCTTGCACCACCTTAACCAAATCTCAGTGTTCCACAGATTGATCTCCTAGACTAACCACAGGCCAGATAGCAGTTTGGAAACATTTCCTAAACTTCAGATCTGTGTGCCATACTCTGCATTCCAGACACGAGTTCATCCGCAAATATTTACTAGCCAGGTGAGCATCCAGCAAGAAGAATGTGCAAAGACAGACTTGCCGGAGGCCCTAGAATAAAGATGGCTTGCTCCTTAAAGGAACTGAGAAGATACACACACAGACACACACAGACACACACAGAGAGAGAGAGAGAGAGAGAGAGAGAGAGAGAGAGAGAGAGAGAGAGAGAGAGAGAGAGAGAGAGAGAGGCGAGCCTGGGACTCACAGGTTAAAATTAAGAAAAGCAAAGAGCCCAGTAATCATTCGCATGGAAATCTCCAACAGGACATGGTGTTAGTTGCGATTTCATCTGTACCACATGGGACCTCGGTAAATTGAATTAGGTTTTGAGTTAACTTGTTTTATCCAATTAAGCGGAAAATAACCTTTTATTTTAATAATGGTGTATCTGTTTAACTACTGAGCAGCAGTAAAGTCCAGCACTGTCTGGCAGATAAGACATAACAGCAGGGAGGGTCCCAGGTTCCTGGCCTCTGTTAAGTTAGAGTCCCTGGGCCAGAAGAACCTAGAGGACCTTGGGAGAGGCTTCTCCTCCAACTAGCCTCCTGTAGCCAAAGAGACATTCCTTCATTTGTCACACGCCATAGGCTGGCATTTTGCACTGGGCTCTGCCTCATTGCTTAGTAAGAAGGCATGTACGGCATCCTTAACCCACAGGGTTCCCAGAATAAATGTGACTGTCAGAGGAGATGGGGTCTCATGCTGTGTGGCCATCCAACGAGGACAGAACAAAAGCAAAGTTGTGAGGCTGGATCTGAACACAGTCTGCACATCCAGCTCTCCTGCTTCCAAAAACCTGCTTGTCCACACCAGAACCAATCCTACCTTAACAAAAACTATAAATTAATTCATAACTTGATTCCCCACAATGAAAATGAGGATTTTTTTCATTGTCTATAAAAAATACATTAATAATTACAGCCATGGTGTAACTCCAGTACTACAGGGAAAAAGATCAGGAGTTCAAGGCCACCCTCAGCTTCAAAATGAATTTGAGATCATCCTGTATGTGATGCATGGAACACTTTCAAAACAGAAAGAAAGACGTGTCAATGACGACTAAGTATGTTGCTTGATTCTCCTTTACATTAAATTCATTTTAACGGGTCTGGAGAGATGGTTCAGTGTTTAAAAGCAGTTGCTGCTCTTCCAGACCAGAATTCAGTTCCCAGTTCCCACATAGTGGTTTAAAACCATAATTAGGTTCAGTTCCAGGGAATATGATGCCCACTTCCAGCTTCTATGGACATCACGCATTATTGTGGTACACATGTAGGCAAAATGACTATTCACATGAAATAAAAATGAATAAATAAATATATGGAGTAATGTACTTCAATGCATTACAATTGTGTACTATCTGTGGGTTAAATGTATTTGTGTATTTATGTGATATGCTTCTCTTCTGGCTTTTTAAAATGTCCATTGCATCCCTGGCATATAATCACCCTACTATGTGACAAGGCATTCAAACTCTTTGCTCCTATCTTACTATAATGACCCACTCACAGGCCAGCTTTTCTCCTCCACACTCTCTCCTCCTACTGTAGACTGCCTATGGTAACCACCACCCAATCTCAGCTTCTCTGAGATCAGCTCTTATGGATTCTGTTTGTGAGTAAAACTGCATTATTGGTCCTCCGGCTCTGAGTTCTTTGACTTTTTGCCTTTACTATGTAGTAGTTCCCTTGTCACATTAAGCATATTTTGAGGCCCAATATTATATTTTATTAGTACATAATAATGTGTTTCATTATGATATTCTCATATATGTACATCGTAGATTTCTGTCTTATTTAGTCCCTTACCTTCTTTAATCTTCTCATCCTTCTGCCGATAACTTTGTTCCCATAAATCCCCTTCTTTTGTGTATCTTATGATCCATTAAGTTTAACTAAGGTTTCTACAGTTTCTTGAGTGAGGGCTTATTTACAGAAGCATAAGTGAGCTACCCAAGGCTACACCACTGGAAAAAAATGTCATCTGCTAATATCCATTAACTTTGCCTATACATCATCAAGGGAAAGTGGGGCCCCATGAGTCCCACCCTTTCATGACAGAATGTTGACAAGCTACAAGTTTAGGAGTTTAACAGCTATGACATGCCTGAAAGACAGCATTCTAAAACAGTCTTCCGCTTTCTATAGTTCTTACTTTCTTTCCAGCCCTCCTTCTGCCATAATCCTTTGACTAGTTATGAGCTGTAATAACTCCCACCATACACTTCCACAAAAACAAAGCTTCTTTGACCAAAGCGGACAGCAGCACTAATCTATAAGCATAAACGCAAGTATTTAACAGGCAAATAGGAAGCACACTGTGTGCATTTGACAATACAAGAGCTGTACTTTCTACCACTAGGACTCATGATCTTTCCAACCACTATCTTTTGTCCAAGTATTACTTCCAGTAGAGTAGACATCAAACCCAATCAGAAATGTTTGGTTACCTCCGTATCAGTGACACCACTATTGCACAGCTTGCCTGTGAGGTAAAAAGAACAACACACAGGGACCACAGGTGACTCCTCATAAGAATTCTCTTCCAGTGGCCTATGTATAATCTTCCAGTACTATGAAAGCTAGCAAGCATGGAAGAAGCATCTAGCTAAAGTCCAGTTTTTTTTTTTTAATGTCCTACAACAAAAATCTATGGTGTCTTCAGTAATAAGGTCTTGCCATCTAGTTATGATATGCATTACCCATTTTAATTGAGTTATTTGACTTTTTGCTGTTGAGGCACTAAGAGTTCCTTTAATGTCCTTAGATAGCATTCCTTATTGGAGTATATATATTTTGCAAATATTTCCTTCCATCCTGAAAATTGCCTCTCCACTCTTTTTGTTTACTGCTTTGTCCAAATGAAATAAAATCCTTGCTTATTCCACTCTCTGGAACATTCCTCTGCTTCCTTGAGCATTTTCACACTTTCAGGTGTTTCATCTGACTCTTTAATAGCAAAGTTGCTTTTTGTCACTATTAAAACACCCAGGGCCTAACTTCACTCTTTCGTGTAGGGTATCATTTATTGAAAGATTTCTTTTCTCTGTACATAGTCTCAGCATGTATATTGACAGTCAGCTGGCTGGGGGTTCACTTCTAGGCTCTCTGCTCTGTTCCATTGGCCTGTGTGTCTGTTTTTGCATCTAAGCTGTGTTATTCAGATTACTTAAAGTTTGGAGGATTACCTACTAAAATGTCCCTGTGTATTACATAAGGTTCAAGAGATGTAGGCTGTGGTCCTTCACTATTCCTGGCTCCATGTATGGGCTGCAACCAGAAGTACAGCCAGCCCTGAGGAAGGGTCTTTCCATAGTTAATCCTTCTTGGGACTATCCTCACAAACCCAGATCCAATCAAGTTGACAAGACTAACGCCATGCACCTGATGCGTAGACCCACACCCAAGTTCATGATTAAATTGGTCCTATTCAGGTAGAATCTGGAATTTTTAAACCATCTCCAGGTGACTTCTTACAAAAAGAAATCTGAAATCTCTACCCCATCATTTCTCAGGATATCTCCCACCATGATGGTCTATGAGTTTATGATTTGGGCCATACTGAGTATCAACTCTAATTTTAGCACTCAAAGAAAGAACACTCCAAAACCAGCTTGGTGAGCCATCTCTCCATCTTGCAATCATTTCAGTCAGAATAGATTTCTTTTTGTCTGCTTTAAATTCCTGCTGAAGCTGTGAAGAAAAAGGAGAGTGTCTAGTTCTGATTAGGTTTGTCAAATTCAGGGCATGACCTTGCTTCACCAGCTTGTCATTTTTTTGCCCCGTGACCACTCATAACAAATCTCTACCAACAAGTCTCTTGTCAAGGCTCTTGAATAAGGGGGCGCATGCAGGTGTCCAAGTGCTGCCCTGCCCAGAGTGTCTCCTGCTTTCTGCCAAAGTCGTTATAGATCTGTGTCCCGGGGCTGTTCTCACAGGTAATGCCTACAGTGTTTCAGAGTCTCCAACACTTTCCTGATGCTCTTCCCAGAACTTTGCCTGTAACTCCTCAGTGAGTTTTCTCTTTCCTTTGTAAATGCAGTCAAGTTAACAGATCTCAGCAAAATTACTCTCAAGGAACATATCACAATATGAATTCTGTTTAGCTGTTGCAGGTTCAAATAAAAGGGACAAAATAGTATGCCATCCACAAATTAATTTTCATTCTGAACATTTTGGCTTGTGCTCTTGGCAGTTCTGCAGAGATTCAGAAAGCACAAATAACATGAGCCAGAAATGTTTAAACTTTTACTAAGTAGATATTGCTACAGCTTTTAACATTGGCTCCCAGGACACATTTGTTATTTGTATATTTATAGCCAGTATGCATCATTCTGACAGCTCACTATTGCTATTAGCACACAGAGGAGAAAGGAAACACTTGTCTCCCCTGTACAGGATGGTAGTGATCCAGCCCTAACTTATGTGTGTCAGTAGCATTGGAGAAACAACATCCCTGACAGCTGCTGTTGCACTGTGGGGTTGCCACTGGTTAAAATGAGACCAGCTGGGCAGCACTGCTCTCCAGGATCCCCTTCATGGTTTGCACTTGGAGTCCATTCACAAATCAAGAGCTCTTTTCATTAAACCACAATGACTTCCAAGGGACTTTTCTGACATGATGTGAATCATACTGCATGCCATTCATCTCATTGGCACTACTAACGTGTAATTATATAACGCTAAGTGTGGTCACATAATCTCAGAAAAAAAAATACCTGCATGTTCTTTTTTATAAACAAAGTCTAGCAAATAATGCATGCATATATGCAAACAACTTCCAGGTGGGTACAGAATAGCACAAAAGAGAACAAACAAGACTAAGAATAAAGTGTATAAAGGACTGAATACAAAGGACTTGAGTTTATAGATATATATACACATATACATATACTGTTTCTCTAATTATAACTTGTAGATTTTTGAGGGGTTCATGATAGATAAGTGCATGAAACATATTAGACACTGAAAATATAAAATTTAATGTGAAACTCCATGGCTTCCATTTCAAATGCCTATTCTAGCCGTATAGAAGTTCATTGAGTTGTACAGAATTTAGTTCTGGCTATTTTTGGTATGTGATTTTTTTAAGTTTGTTAATAATTAGTTGTATTGAAAACCTAGGTACTATAAAACCCATAGGCATATGAGTAATATATTTTCAGACTTAGTAGCATTTGAATCATGTAAGATAACTATAGGAATGGGTGAGATGTCTCAGCCAACTCTTCTGCTAACACTGACCGCCTGAGTTCAACATGCTAGGAAGAGAAAACATGTGGGAGCTGTGGCACATGTGCACATTCACACAGGCACGTATGCACACACACACACACACACACACACAGACACTCATCAAAACAAAAGTAATAAAAATGAAAAGAGGTGACATTGGGTATATGTAGAGCAAAAGTCAGCACAGGTTTTTCAAGTAACAGGTGCTGAATACAAAGAATCAGGTGCTAAATGCTTCTAGAAATGTCATGATAAACAGAAAATGGTGATATCTCACAAAAAGGCATTTGAAAAGGAAATGATCTGATCTATCAATTATCATCCTCAAAGGAGGAAACAACATACATGTTAATATTGGAATATCATTCCCCATGTGGAAATCTGATAACCCCTAAAAGCACTATGGGTAGAGAAGAGAAATGGGACCTAGCCTGCAAGGTGCTAAACATACAATAGGTAGAGTAGGAAAGTTGCCCAAGGAGAGGATAGGAGGAACACAAGCCAGATTCTATCCCCTGAGACTGAGGACTGTGGATCTTGTTTTGTTCGGGTGGAAACCACTGCCACACTATAAGCAGGGAAGGGGTGGAATCTGAGGTGTCTTTGAGAAAGAAACTTGCAATGTAGAGGTGATGAATCTTACGGAGCCAGAGGAAGCTGGGAGTCCGGCCTGAGAGAATGATTGCATGGGTCCTGTATGAGCAGGACTGTGGTAGTCCATGTTGAATGCCTACAGTCTGGGAGGTAACTCTGTGGAAGTGATTTTCAACCTACCTACAGCTGTGACCCTTTAATACAGTTCTTCATGTTGTGGTGATGACCCCCCCCCCCACCTTCAAATCATTTTTCTTGCTACTTTATAACTGTTATTTTGCCAATGTTATGAATTGTGATATAAATATCTGTGTTCCAATAGTCTTAGGCAACCCCCATTAGAGGGTCATTTGGCCCCAAAAGGTTGTGACCTACAGGCTAAGAACTACTGTTCTATGGTGACCTTCTATGGGAGAAGTTATGAGTGTACAGGGAAAAGATAGGCATCACCCAGGGTTTCCTGTGAGCAGACTGAGGTGTAGTTGCTAAGCAGGTAGAAGAAGAACAAGAGTACAGTGGAGAATGAAGAACTGGGCTTCAGAAAACTAAACTGTGGCAGGATTTCATGACCCATTGGATATTCAGTTTGAGATATGAGAAGAGGTCGGCAGTTGGAGTTAAAGTTTTTACTTTGCACCAAAACTCACACAGCATACTGGGACTAAATGAATTTCTGGCTTCAAGCAAAGAACCTATTAACATCTCTTTGAGGAAAACTGTACATCACTATTTTGTCTTCAGCATGCTTGAAGCTTGAGTCAGGTGCTCTGATGATGTGCCAATGGAATCAGTTCTGGAATGTCCAAGTTAAATCTACCTGAACAGAAAGTCAATCTTCTGAATTCTTAATTTCTTAATTTCTCTGATTAAACATTTTGTTTAATTCCTTTATGTTAATAAAATAATGGGGGAAATACAGGTGGGAAAAAAGGCCAACTTTAAACAAAAATGAATGTCACTAAAAAACAAAAGGCTTTATAGATTTTTATTGAAGCATTATAACATTGAAAAAAAAAGGTGTCTTGATTTATTAAAAATATAGATACAACACATAAAATGTGCTTGTCTTATATATAACTTTTCTGATTGCATCTTTAGAGTCTTGTAAGTATAGAATCATTGCCTCTACACATAAGGTATAAAGAAAATCCCATCAGAATAACAGATGATTTCTCAATTAAAAACTTCAAAACTTATATTCCAGAGGTCAAACCTAAAGAAAATACTTTCATCTCTTCCTTTCCCACTTGTATCTCTTTCATTTCTTTTTCTCGTTGCGTTATCTAAGATTTCAAGCATTGTGTTGAGTAACTAAGGTGAGGGTGGGCACTGCTGCTCATTCTTGATTTTAGAAAATATGATTTTGCCTTTGCTCATTTAGTATAAAATTAACCACAGTGGGGTTTTTTAAATATATGTGCATATTTTATTATACTAACATAAATTTCTTCTTTTCCTGGTTTTTTTTTCGAAGTTTTATCAGGAATGGATATTGACTTTATTGAAGGCTTTTTCTGAATTTATTGAGATGATTCTGTAATTTCTGTTGTGTCTTTATGATTTTTACTTATGTGTTCTCTTACCTTTCCTGTGTATATGTCTTACGTTTCTTGAACCGTGTATTCTGAGCCAACATTGCATTTCTGGCATAAAACAACTTGGTTGCCATGGCATATAATATTAATATATTTTTTAATATAGCTTGTAAGAAATTGAAAAATTGGCCTTGTGATTTTATTCCTCAGTGTATCTGCTATGCTTATTTCATCCAACTGAAATAATGCTTCTTGTATTTCCTTTAAGCTTGATATCTGTGGTATAATGTTTTTAGGCTATTTATGTTGTAGAAAGTTTTTTTTTTAATTTTATCCTTCAACTATGGTGGATAATTTTGCTGTGTATATTAGTCTAGGTGGGACATGGATTTAGGATTTGGAATGCAGTTAGTCTCTTCTGGCTTTCAAGGTTTCCAGTGAGAAATCAATTGTTATTCTAATGGGATTTTCTTTATATGTGTCTTGTATTTCCTTTCTTGTACTTTCAATACACTTTACTTTGTATGTATATTTAACTACAATATGCCATGAGAATTTTCTTTTCTAGACTTGTCTATTTGGTCTTCTATGTGCTTCTTGTATCTGTATAGATATATCTTTCTTGGTTTGAGGAAGTTTTTTTCTATAACCTTGTTAAAGATCTGGTCTAGATCACTGAGTTAGGAATCTCCTCCCTCAACTATTCCTATAATTTAAAGGCTTGATTTTCTTGTGATGTGTCACATTTCCAGTGTGTTCCTTATGTATATTTGTAAAAACAAAATAGTATTATATTTGTAAAAAAAAGAAAGAAAGAAAGAAAGAAAAGATAAAGAAAGAAAGAAAGAAAGAAAGAAAGAAAGAAAGAAAGAAAGAAAGAAAGAAAGAAAGATGTATTTCTTGCTTTCCTTGCTTATTTGAGTGGTTCTCAACAAGTGGCTCATGAACCCTTTGGGGGTTAAATATCAATCAGATATCCTGCACATCAGATACTTACATGATGTTTTATAACAGTAGAAAAATTACAGTTATGAAGTAGCAATGAAATAATTTTATGGTTGTGGGTAACAACAACATGAGGAACTGTATGATAAGAGAACCAATGGTCTAGATCCTATAATCCTCTACTTTATCTTCAAGACCTTATAGTCTATTTTCTACTTGATCCATTCTACTTGTAAGGTGTTGGTTTTTTTTTCAATTTTGTCATTTCCACTTGTGTCCTCCTCAATACTATTATCTTATTGAATTTCGTTCTCTAATCTTAGATTGTCTTCATCATTTTTATCAGCCTAACATTCGTGGTTTCATGGGTATCACTTGGGTGTTTATTCTCTTTAAGTTCCTTCTACATAATTTCATTGAGTTGTTTCTTCATGTCCTCTTTTTATAAAGTATATTGCTTTTTTAAAAATTCTGTATTTTATATTTATCTAGGCATTTCTCGTTAGCAAATATTTCTACAGGACTGGTAGGATTCAGAGATAAGATACTGATCTTTGATATTGTTGGATTCTCACCATGAAATATGGGCATGTGCAGGGTTTTTTGTTAGTTCTGAGTTTGTTATGGGTGAGAAAGAAGAGAGTATGTGGGAGAACATTGGGTCTAGACATTGGAATAGTTGTTCTTATGTTCAAGAATGCTGACCTATCATTTTCTTTTTCTGTTGTGTCCTTACCCATTTTGTATCTGGATACCACTAGCCTCATAGACTAGGTTTGGTAGGGTTACTTATCTTTGTATTTTAAGAGACAATTGGAGGAATATTAATGTTGGGTCTTCTTTAGTGATTGGGTAGAATTCAGCAACCATCTTAACTTTTTGCTGGTAGATTCTCCATTGTAGCTTTGATTTCTTGTTATGTGCTTAAGTTATTCATGCCTTCTTGATTTAATTTTTGTAGTTCATATATGCCCAGAAATTTATTCATTTCTTCTAGATTTGGGAAAATACTTTCTCATGGTCCTCTGATCTTCATTGGAATCTGTTGTAACATTTACTTCACATCTCTCATTTTATCAATTTGGTCTTTCTGGTTTTTAACTGGTTTATTTAGATGTTTTGTCAATCTTCTTTATCTTGCCAAAGAATCAACTTTCATTTAATTTATTCTTTTATCTGTGTCTTATTAATTTCTATTATTTCTTACTGCTAACTTTCTTGGGATTTGACCTGCTCTTGTTTTAGGTCATTTATTTAAGATTGCACTGATTTCAAAATGCTGACAGCTATGAACTTTCTTCTTAGTGTTACACTAGTTATCCTAAAAGTACTGGTATAGTGTATAGTTTCTCTAACTGTTAAATTCTTTTATTAGTCCACTATGACTGGTGAGATCTATCCAAGACCAGCTCGAACTCTCAAGAGGTCCACCCTGAACTGGAGAGAGGATTGAAAGAAAAAGACAAGTTAGTTAAAGCTGCAATATGACTTCGGCCAGACTTGAGGCCTAAGCCTCGTGGCCTGGCCGAAACGAAGCATAGCTTTATCTGTCCACTTTTAAACCGTTTTAATTACATGCAAAAATGGTAACTACTGTTCAGAGAAAGGAATCAAACAAGTTAACAATCTTGGAGGTCAGATGAAAAGGTCAGAGACAAAAATGGATACTGCTGTGCCTACATTCCGAAATAGACCCTGCCCTGAGCTGCATTTCTAAGGATACTGCCTGGAGCTTCAAATACGAAAGTACTTCCCTATGCCGCATTCTATAAGACCCTGCCCCGAACTTCAGATGTAGATGTACTTCCTTATAGCCTTATTCTTAGAGCCTGCCTACAGCTAGAGATGTTGAAGTACTCGATACTAGCTACCCCTTACTGGGTGTAGCACAGAGGCCAGATTCCTGCCTTGGCCAGCCCCAAAATGTCCTGGGATAATTTTAATATTACTCTGCCATCAACTATTCAGAGGTGCACAAACCACTCTCCACAGAGATCCAAAAAAAATTTTTGATATATATTTTAATATATTTATTGAGACTTGGCCCAGAGTATGATCTATTTTAGAAAAGCTTCCTTGGATTGCTGAGAGGAATGTGTGAGCCATATCAGTTGAATAGAATAATCTATAGAATGTTCATTTTGCTCCTTGGCATTAGAGGTTTGCTAGATTACTATGTTGGATAAAATTGATTTATTCAGAGCTTTCTTTTGGTCAGCTATTGCTTTCATGAAGTTTATTCTTTCCTACATTCCCATGACTGAGGCTGTCTTTCATTCTCTCTCCTCTGGATATAGCAACCCTTTAAAGCGTTTCTGCAGTGCTGGCTTGGTGGTCATGAACTGGTGTACTTTATCTTAAGATGACCCTTTGTATTGAGAGTTTTGCTAGCTTCCTGAACAGAGAACTCTTGGTGAACAGTGTTTACTTTCACAGTTTAGAATATATCGGCCTGTGCTTTCCAGGTTGTTAGAGTTGTTAGTAAGAGATCAGATACTATTCTTATGTGGCTTTGTCTTACAGGCGAGTTGGTGCTTTCCCTTACAGGTTTTAATATCATGGTTTTGATCTGTGTTTTTATGTTTTGACTGTAGTGTGTTGGGACAGCTCCTTCCCCAGGTGTATCTATTTAGTAGTTCAGTGTCTTTCTCTAAATTTGAAATTAATTTCCTGCTGTGATATTACTATGTGGATTCTTTACACTTTTATCTTTTGTGTCAGCTCTGTCTTCTACCCCAAGGACTCTTTACTTTGGTCTCCTGGTCATGTTCTAAGGTTCTTAGAAGTTGCAGTCATATTTATTTATTCTTCTTTATTGATGTTGGATGTGGCATTTCCTCAACCTTGTCTTCCACCCCATAGTCTGTCTTCTGCTTGAGCTAGTCATTTGGTAGTTTGCACTCTATTTTTTTAGTTGGCTCTTAAAATTATTCATTTGCAACATTGAATGTTTGGATTTTTTTTTCTTTTCTTTCTTTTTCTTTGAAGTCTGCTGGCTTCCTTCTCCAGGCCTTTCTTTGACATCTCTGATCACTCTTATCATTAAAGTTTTGAAATCTCAATATGGCATTTTACCCATTTCAGTATCTTTGTATTCAGCCATCGTCTTGGGGTCTTCTGAGGAGCCATGCTGCCTTGCTTCTAATTTCCCTCCTTCACCATCCAAGGAAGCCACATTAAAATGTTTTCCTCTTTCCACAACATTGTTCTTCTGCCTCTGCACTTCCATCACTTGCTTTTTGAACTTCCTAAGCCCTTCCTTTTCCTCTCATGTCCATTCCAAATAGACATTAATCCCAAATAAACAAGACCATAGAATGACTGTCTCATCCTGGCCCCTTCTTTTAAGTTCTCAAAGGGAAGCCTCCAGCTAACGTCTTCTGAAATACACACTTAACACTCACATATCTTTCTGAAGATTAATCCTTAATTTAAATATGCTTTAACCCTCCTAACATCTGGAGAGTTTAAAGATTCTGGGAAATTCCCTGTGTGAAAATGGAGTGTGTTTATTTTCACTTAGTTAAAATGCAGAGCTACAATTATCCCTGAAAACAACACTTTAATTATTCAGATGTCATGGCAGCCCAGCATGGATACCATTGACCTTTACATTTCTCTTGAGTCAGCAATGTTCTTTAGCCTCTAAGCATCCTTCCAGAAAACAAATCACCAGTTCTGTGTCCAAGAGAGAAAAGAAAAAAGAAAAAAAAAAAGCTAAAGCCATTTGCTCCCTCAGAACTTGAGCAGGACTAACTTGTGCATGTTAGTTAACACCAACTGTTTGAGTTACCAGCTGGTTATGTGTTCCTGTGAACATTCGAAGCACAGAAGGACAGCTCACCGTAAAACATTAACCACAGCACCCATCTGTGGTCTAATTTTTCACAGATTATAATGGGAAAAAGAACAGACATTTGGAAATAAGAAAAGGCATTCCTGATTTGTTGAGATATCCCCTTAAGACAGGCCAAAAAGAGTACCTATCTTCTGACCTATCTCTAACTCAGAATGATTTCCATCTAGTTCCATAGGCAGGTCCTCCCAAGTGGATGACACCCTTCAGGTCAGGAACCATCTTTTTAGCTTAGTATTTCAAAAACAACACAAGACCTAGAGTCTAGGGTTTGATGTATATTAAATTTGAGATATATAATCTATTCTCTACTTGATGTATATAGATTTGAAATAGTATTTTATGAACCCAAAATACTTTTTTTTTCTTTTTGGAGTATGTGTTGTGTGTGTGTGTGTGTGTGTGTGTGTGTGTGTGAATTGCTAGAAATCAAATTTGGGACTTTGTGCATGCTAGCCAAGCACTGGAAAGCTGAACTATATACTAACCTGCTAAAAATACATTCCTACATTCAGATTCTTAGAAGCAATTAAGATAAGGTAGAGTTCCCTATGAGAGCAGTAAGTGAGACCCCAGACCCTAGATGTCCACCGATCTTGTTTTTCTGGGTTAGTCTGAGGATGATGGAGAGAAAAAGTAGAGTTAGGCAGACTTCTGCACAAGTCTCAGTTCTGTGTGAGGCATCTCATCTCGGCCTGGTTAGTAGAAACAGGATCCACTTGAGGGATTAAATGAGAGCTTAAGAATGGGTGTGTCTGTAAATTCAGGAAGCCATTTCTCCAGGAGGGATTATATGTACCTCACAGGCTTGGGTCTTCTACAGAGTTTGATCTGATGGGAACAAAAGCAGGCTGCAGCTTGTCTGTCATCCATTGAACTCACCATGACTCAGTATTAAAACACGTTCTCACTGACATCACAGCTTAGTCCTATGTGAGGTTTCTGGCTCAACAGAAGCGGTGAGGAGGAGAAAAGCAGCAGGAATGTATCATCTCACAGTCAGAAATCACTGTTTGCAGCCTCCAAAGTTTCTGTGTCCTTCTCGGCCTCTTTCTGCTCTCTAGCCTCAGCATCCCTTAGCTTGTATCAGCATCGTGCATGTCTGCACCCCTTTTAACAATGCCTTCTTCCTTCTATATTTCCACCACTGCTTATGTAAGTTCTCTCTGTGTCCAAATTTTCTTTTTATCTACCAGGAGAACAATTAGATTGAACACAAAGAATCTCATCTGAACTTGGTTATACCTCCCAGTCCTTTCAATCTAGTAAGACATTGTCTTGATTATTTTTCTTCTCACTGTGCCCTTTCAGGCACAACCCCTCCCAGATGGTTTTGAAGATATTAGTATGATTATTGTTCAATAGCCAGCATAACCAGCTCTCTTTTCCACACCTGGAATTCCTGAGCTAAGAGCAATTTTGGATTAGACCAAATCCTCTGCACTTCTTCCCGTGTCTCTGAGCCCTGCAGAACAAGACCCACAACCACAAAGGTAGGACAAGGGCCTCGGTCTTGCATCACTGACAGGACTTCTTAATGTTCAACATAACCACATGGTCTCATGGATTTCTCATAAACTCTTGCTGGGAATGTCCAAATGCAGTTACAGTGAGAAAGTCTCCAATTCTGGTCCTTCTCGGAAGATTTGGGAGACAGAGGATGGAAATCAAGATAGTTATAGGTCATCCTGCTCCTATGTGGCCCAAAGCTGGAATTTGAAAAGCATGTTCTCAAGCACTCTCTTCACAGGAATGGTTCCTGAATTTAGTACTTTCATAAGGATCATAATAAGGAGAATACAGGAAAGTGGTTAGATAGATAAATAGATCGATAGATAGATAGATAGATAGATAGATAGATAGATAGATAGATAGATAGATAGATATACCCACTCATATATGTGTATATATGACTAGGTAAGTAGAGAGATAGACAGATTTTAAGCACTTATTTTACATATCTTGTATGCAAAGACAGACACCTATTGTTTCTTTGTTCTTTCTCTCATTTCTTTAGAGCCCCAGTCAGAACTAAAAGTTCCTTTTTAGTATTCTGTCGTAGTTTCCTTCCTGACAGAAAAGAGATTAAGGGCAAGATGCAAGATCGGTAGCCTTGTATTTCTAAACAGAATGAACTTGGTTTGTCTCAACAAATTGACAAGAGACCAACTGAAGGGCTGTGTCCTGCTTTTTCTCCAGCCAAGATACTTACCCAGCAATGGCCTTGATTGACCTTACAGCCAAGGGCAATTTGGAAAATCAGGGCTGGGTGAAGGGAAAGAAGGCTGCATTGTAGAAAAGAACACAAGTGTGAGGAATTCACTTGGGTCCAGTGTTAGTGCCTAGTGACTTAAACTATTGGCTTATGAAGGTCAAATAAGTCAATATACATGAAAGCTCTTTAAAAACACACATGCTCCAGATTGACAATGTCACTGCTTTAGGAGAAGCAACATTTCTATTTCCATTACACTACAGATATAAATGTTTGCAACAAGACTCATAACTTACCTCCTGCCTACATCATACCATTTATCTGGAGAAATGGTTGGACTATACTCTCTGGAGGCCATTCCCTTTATGCCACCATAGACAGATGCACATAATACGTAGAAATGCAGACATTCCTCCAACTCTTGCTCTTAGCCTCATCTGCAACTGAAATAAAGCAATTAAAGGTTAGACAGACATTGCTATATTCTTGTAGCAGAATAATAATATTTGGGGATTTTACTCTAGGTACATGACTTATGTAGTCTCAGTTCTTGGCCACTTTATCAGTGTCAGGTTACATCTTATTGAGTGAGGCTTGAATCCAATCAAAAAGTGGTTGTCTATGTGATATAGTTACTTTCTATTGCTGTGGTAAAATACCATGACCAAAGCAATGTATTTTTTTTTTAATGTTTAATTTGGGAGCTTATGTTTCCAGAGGGTTAAGGTCCATGACTATCATTAGAGAAAGCAAGACATCCAGTACGCATGACACTAGAGCAATATATAAGCACTTACATTTTAGTCCACAAGCATGAAAGGATATAACCAGGGATTGCATGGACTATTTGAAATCTCAAAGCCTATACCTCCTTCAGTAGGCATGGTACCTTCTAATCCTTCCTAAACAGTTCCACCAACTGGGAACCACACATTCAAATATATGAATAAAATATATGAATCAAATATATAAATCCCATTCTTACTCAAACTAACACATTCTTTCCATAATATTTATGCCATGATATTTATATCCGTATATCTTGTGGATAGGTTACTGTTGTAGGTCCTAGAGTATGTATCTGTGTGATATTGATAATTACCAATTGCAAGTAGTTTCTTGTGTAGAGGTGGGAGAAAATTTAGCCAGATCCTATCTCAACACAAACCAAAGAAGAATTATATGAGTACATTGGTAGAGAGCTGTGTAGACATGTAAATTACAGTGAAAAATAAGCCATTAAATGAATATGGGATGTTCTAGCCACTTTCTCGCTCTAGCAATACCATAAACTCCACAGATGTCACATTTACTATTATAGAGTAGGCTAAATTCTCTATTGCTTCCTCTCTTCCCTTCTCTCCAACCCTTCACAAGTCTTCTCCCTACAACTCCTTCCTTATACCCTGTTTCTAATTGTTCTTCTTCCATGGTTATTATTATTACATATAAAGACTATTTACCTCTAGTCCAAGGCAGTCTGTATCACAACCTATTCTGTATGTATTTAATTGAATGAGATGGTTGTGTATCTGTTATTAACACAGGCCTGTCTATGTTATTACACACTGGTAAAACAATTCTATCACTTTTATGAGTCCTCATCTTCACTGTTCTCTAGCAAGTCTCCTTGCCCTGCCTATCCCCTGTTCCCAATGTTTCTGGGAGTATAATGCTGGGAAACATGCTATTTTCTCCTGACCCATTTCCATGGGGTCAACACACCCTCTCTAGTGAGTATAGTCAATAGTCCCCAAAGCCCACATCACTAGCTATGGTTTTACTATTCAAAAATAAACACAGAACTTATTAGAAATGTTTTTATTCTCTGGGGACTTCATATATTTATGTAATGAAATATGACCATATACATTCCCATTTCTACCCCCAGCTTCCCCATAATGTTCTCCTAACTTTATCTTTCTTTAGTCACATATAAACCAAGATCCCCATTCATGCTATGAATGTGGGGTTATCCACTGGAGCATGGAAAACTACTAGAAGGAACATCCTCTAAGAAGAGTGATTTTTCTCTCTTGCTAACACTACCAGTAGCTCCTCAGTAAGGAATGGAACCTGGAGATCATCTCTCCCATCTATGCTGGAAGTTTGATCAGCTTGATCTTGCTGAGGCCTTGTGTAGCTAACCTGAGATGGTATGAGTTAATGAATCTAATACTCGTGTTTACTCTTGAAACCATAAAAACTACGCAGACCACAGTGTACTCTGCACCATACCTAAGCATGCCAGAGAAACTCCACACGTTTATGTCAGATCCAAACTCTACATCACAGCCCTGTTGACTTTCCTAATCTCTATTCCAGACTTAATACCCCCATAAGGCTGCTCATAGATTTTGCTCCCCTCTCTCTTTTCCTTCTGCCTGCCTCATTCTTATTCTTGACCTTTTTGTTGTCTCCCCTTTTTCTCTTGTCCTTCCTATACCCTTGTCTCTGTCCCCAAACCCCACCCTCTGAAGAAAGACTCAGCACCTCCCTTTCTTCATCATTGCCTTGTAATATAAAACACTGTCTGCCACAGGGGAAGACTGGCAGTAAAGTTTGCTGAATATGCAAATTAAATGTAAACAGATAAATAATAAATTACTTGGAAGAAATTCTGCCTGACATATTTTTAAGATTGCCTCAATCAAGAAAAAAAAAAATCTATATCCAAAAAATCACTTTACAAAGACACTAAAAGGCGTTAGATTATAGGCTTGTTTCTCTTTTTGAACATGTGTGTCTGGTCTTTTTAAACTGTGTCTCTAATTGTGTAATGGGTCCTGCTTCAGCCTGGCAGATCCCACCTCTGGTTATGCAGCTGAAATGGAAGGATGTGGGTCCATCAGTTCCCTGTGGATCTCTATCTGTCAGGGTCTGTGTAATAGATGCTTACAGAATAAATTTCCTTCCAAGCCAATGGAGTCTTCCACCTGGCATTTTATTGATCTGATCATCTGCTGTTTTGAAACTAGGAACAGCCAAGAAGCTAGGTCCAATGTCTAGTATCCTTGGCAAAGAAAATGTTTCTCTAATTCTGCCCAAATGAATCCTCACAGACTAATAAATCAATACACAGAGAGAATGTGTGATGATTTGGGCCATCTGGAAATTTTCTGAAACCTCAGTGGCCATAAAGGGAGAGCTAAGACACCTAGCTACATAATCTCCAGACACAGCCAGATACCAGTTCAAAGTAAAAGGGGAATATCTGTATTACCACCACCAAACATGAGCCTGAATGCTCTGCATGGTTCACAACCCTGGCTTGCAGAAACCACAGGCTGAAATCCACATTCTGTTTTCACATCTGGGCAGTCAGGTTGTTAAGAAAAGAAAGAAAAGGTGTTGAGAAACAATTCAATCATAATACCTGTAGGAAAAGGCCACACAATCATGAGGACCACAAAAAGCTGGGCACACTGGCACACGCATGTAATCCCAGTGCAATAGAGAGGAAGACAATTGACAGCTCAAGATTCGCTGGCTGGACAGTCTAGCCTAATAGGAGAACCCCATGTCAAGTAAAAGACCTGTCCACAAAATGACAATTTTGAGGCTGACCTCTTGCCTTTGCGTGTGTATATTCACATATGAGCACACACAAAAAGGTAACAAGGAAGAGAGACTGTCATAGTAACAGTGTACATAAACAATCACACAACTAGTATAGTTGTGTGTATGTGTGTGTGTGTGTGTGTGTGTTTTGATTGTTTGTGTAACTTTTCCTGACATAATGACAAGGAACCATCTTGTGGAAAGCAGGGGTACTAGTTGATTTTAATTTTGTTTTTTTTTTTTTTTTAGTTTTTCTTTTTCAAATAACCTTTTTTATTCTTTGAAAGTTTCATACATTTATACAATGTAAGGTAGTCATCTCTGCGTCACTAATGCTTCCCTCAAACTCCCCTAGTGCCCCACCCCTCTCTATCCTAATTCCATGTGCTTTTCTATCATCAGTGTCGTAAATCCAGCTGGTGCTGCCCATATAGACATAGTATATAGTCATCCATTGCAGCACATACCCAGAGGAGAATGACTCGGTCCTTCAACTCCTCCCATCAAAGTTAAGAGTAGCACAAATCTATTGTGTTGTAACACCCATGGTCCAGCACTGGGTAAGACCCCGATGTCTTTTCTCCTCCATCAGCCTGAATAGCACCTTCTTGCAGCGTGTCAGCTAGCTAGCAGGGAGAGAATTCCCTGCTTGGTTCAGGATTTGATTTATATCGTTCCTGCCTCCCAGTGGTATCTTCACCAATGGAGTTCTACCATCTAGTTATGGTGGGCAGTCAAGAGCAACAGCAGTAGTCTGTATTTTGTTGGATGCTTCTGGGGCCTTAATAATCCATGTCTTCTGGGAACTTAATTGCCTACCTACACTGATTACTTGTGTTCAAACTCCATATATCCATATACAGATATATAGATATAGATGTATTCACAAGCAAGGATTTCCATAAGGCTTCTTTGTATCCTTAGCTTTGCCTAAGTTCCAAACCCCCATACCCACTTCAATTCAAGTAAACCCCATTTCCTCTCATATTACCTGTGCTCATCTGCCCCCTTTAGTTGAATGTTTCTTTGGGTTGAAAGATCATAGATTTTCATTCATCTTTCTGCAATATCTCACTCCCCATTCCCCACCCTCCTCCAAGCTTTCCTCCCCAGAATTCTCCCTTTCTACTTTCATTTACTTGTATCTTCCTATCCTCTGTCTCTCAGTGGCCTGTTCCAACTTCCACATGTACTCCAGTCAAAGGTACAAAGAGTTGAAATTAGGATCCATGCATGTATGAAAAAGAACACTGCATATTTTTTCAGAGCCTGGATGACCTCTGTCAATATACTTTTCCCAATTCTATCCATTTGCTAGCAGATTTAATTATATAAATTTTCTTTACAGCTGAGCAATATTCCACTATGATTATGTGCCATGTTTTCCCTATCCACTCATAAACTGACCGACATCTTGGTTGATTCCATTCCCTAGCTACTGTAAACTAAGCTGCAGTAAAAATAGATGTACAAATGTCTCAGGATATAAAAGTCTGTCTGGTCTATGCCCAGGATTAATGGGATTTGGTCACATGGTAGTTCTTATATTTTTAAGGATGCCCCACAAAAACTTGATTTCTTTATGGGTGTATTGATATGTACCCCCACCAACATTGAAGAAGAACTGATCTTCCTCCATGGGCTCTCTAACATGTGTTGTGAGGTTTTTTTTGACTGTGGTGAGATGGGATGTCTAAATGATTTTAATCTGCGTTTCCCTGATATCTAAGGATGTTGATCGGTTTCTAACCCATCTCCAGGATGTTTACCTATCTTTCCTTTGAGAACTTTTTGTTCAGTTTTATACATCATTTTTTCACTTTATTTTAAAAAAACAAAGATAAATGTACAGATTTTTAAGCATTTTTGCATAAAAGTATACAAATACATTTTATAAGGTTGTAATTAAGTATTTGTGGGTACATATACATACACATATGTATATATGTAATAATAATATAGAAAAAGAGGTTATTAATTTGAGGAGATAGGAGAGAAACTGGGAGGGGCTGTAGGAAGGAAAAGGGGATGTGATACAGTTAAATTTTAATTAAAATATATTCTTCTTTTTTCTTGATCTTCACATAGTCTGTGGGTTGTTTCTGGGTTGTTCAGAGCTTTCTGGGGTTAGTATTCCATTATCAGTGAATGCATATTATGTCTGTTTTTTTGTGACTGGGTTATCTCACTCAGGATGACATTCTCTAGATGCATCCATTTTCTTGAGAATTTTGTTAGGGCATTGTTTCTGATAACTGAGTAGTACTCCATTGTGTAAATGTTCCAAAATTTTGTATCCATTCATCTACTGAAGGACATCTGGGTTCTTTCCAGCTTCTGGCTATTATAAATAGAGCTGCAATGAACATTGTGGTGCATGTATCTTTGTTGTATGTTGGAGCATCTCTGGGGTAAATGCCCAGAAGTGGAATAACTGGGTCTTCAGGTAGTACTATGTCCATTTTTCTGAGGAACCGCCAGACTAATTTCCAGAGTGGTTGTATCAGTTTACAACCCCACCAGCAGTGGAGAAGTGTTCCTCTTTCTCCACATCCTCGCCAGCATCTGCTGTCATCTGAGTTTTGGATCTTGGCCAATCTGAATGGTATGAGGTGGAATCTCAAGGTTGTTTTGATTTGCATTTCCCTGATGGCTAAGGATGTAGAGCACTTCCTTAGATGTTTCTCAGCCATTCGATATTCCTCCATTGAGAAATTTTTGTTTAAGTCTGTACCCCATTTTTTAATAGGGTTGTTTGATTCTCTGGTATTTCGCTTTTTGAGTTCTTGTACCTTGGATATTAGGCCTTTACCTGATGTGGGGTTGGTAAATATCTTTTCCCACTCTGTTGGCTGCCGTTTTGTTTTCATGATAGTGTCTTTAGCCTTACAGAAACTTTGCAATCTCATTGAGTCCCATTTGTCAATCTTTGACCTTAGAGCTTGAGCTATTGGTGTTTTGTTTAGGAAATTTTCTCCTGTGCCTTTGAGTTCTAAGGTTTTCCCTACTTTCTCATCTAATAGTTTCAGTGTACCTGGTTTAATGTGGAGATCTTTGATCCAGTTGCACTTGAGCTTTGTACAAGGAGATAAGAAAGGGTCTATTTTCATTCTTCTGCATGCTGAGTGCCAATTGGACCAGCACCATTTGTTGAATAGGCTGTCTTTTTCCATTGAATGTTTACAGCTCCTTTGTCAAAAATCAGATGACCATATACGTGAGGGCTCATTTCTGGATCTTCTACTCTATTCCATTGATCAACGTGCCTATTTCTGTACCAGTACCATGCAGTTTTCAGCACAATTGCCTTGTAATATAGCATGAGGTCAGGAATAGTGATTCCTGCAGATGTTTTCTTGTTGTTGAGGATGGATTTTGCTATTCTAGGTCTTTTGTTATTCCAAATGAAATTGCACATTGCTCTTTCCAACTCAGTGAAGAACTGCGTTGGAATTTTGATGGTGATTGCATTAAATCTGTAGATTACTTTTGGTAAGATGGCTATTTTTAGAATGTTGATCCTTTCAATCCATGAGCATGAGAGATCTTTCCATTTTCTGAGATCTTCCTCGATGTCCTTCTTTAGAGGTTTGAAGTTCTTGTCATACAGGTCTTTCACTTGCTTAGTTAGAGTCACATCAAGGTATTTCATAGTTTTTGTGACTATTGTAAAGGGTATCTTTTCCCTAATTTCTTTCTCCACATGTTTGTCCTTTGAATAGAGTAAGGCTACTGATTTGTTTGAGTTAATTTTATATCCAGCCACTTTGCTGAACTTGTTTATCAGCTGTAGAAGTTCTCTGGTGGAAGTTGTGGGGTCGCTTTAGTACACTATCATGTCATGTGCAAATAGTGATGTTTTTACTTCTTCCTTTTCAATTTGTATCCCTTTAATTTCCTTTTGCTCTGTAAAGTCCTCGGCCAGGACTTCCAGTACTATGTTGAATAGGTAGGGGGAGAGTGGGCAGCCTTGTCGAATCCCTGATTTCAGTGGAATTGCTTCAAGTTTCCCACTATTAAGTTTGATGTTGGCTGTTGGTTTGCTGTATATTGCTTTTATTATGTTTAGGTATGGGCCTTGGATTCCTGTTCTTTCCAAGACTTTTAACATGAAGGGGTGTTGAATTTTGTCAAATGCTTTCTCAGCATCTAGTGAGATGACCATGTGGTTTTTTGTTTTGAGTTTGTTTATATGGTGGATTACATTGATGGATGTCCGTATGTTAAACCATCCTTGCATGCCAGGGATGAAGCCTACTTGATCATGGTGAATGATCGTTTTGATGTGTTCTTGGATTCGGTTTGCAAGGATTTTGTTGAGTATTTTTTTCATCAATGTTCATAAGTGAGATTGGTCTGAGGTTCTTTTTCCTTGTAGGGTCTCTGTGTGGTTTAGGAATGAGGGTTATTGTAGCCTCAAAAAAATGAGTTAGGTAGTTTTCCATCTGATTCTATTTTGTGGAATAGTTTGGAGAGTACTGGTATTATGTTGTCAATAAATGTCTGATAAAATTCTGCACTAAACCCATCTGGACCTGGGCTTTTTTTGATTGCGAGGCTTTTGATGACTGCCTCTATTTCTTTAGGTGTTATGGGATTATTTAGATGGCTACTTGGTCCTGATTTAACTTTAGTACCTTGTATCTGTCTAGGAATTCATCCATTTCCTCCAGATTTTCCAGCTTTGTTGAGTATAGGCTTTTGTAGTATGATCTGATGATTTCTTGAATTTCCTCAATTTCAGTTATTTCTCCACTTTTATTTCTGATTTTGTTAATTTGGATACTTTCTCTTTGCCCTCTAGTTAGTCTGGCTAAGGGTTTATCAATCTTGTTGATTTTCTCAAAGAACCAGCTCTTGGTTTTGTTGATTCTTTGAATGGTTCTTTTTGTTTCTATTTGGTCGATTTCTGCCCTAAGTTTGATTATTTCTTGCCATCTACTCCTCTTGGGTGTATCTGCTTCCTTTTGTTCTAGAGCTTTCACCTGTGCTGTCAAGTTGCTGATGTATGCTCTCTCCAGTTTCTTTTCTGAAGCACTCAGAGCTATGAGTTTTCTTCTCAGTACTGCTTTCATTGCATCCCATAGGTTTGGGTATGTTGTGTTTTCATTTTCATTGAATTCTAGAAAATCCTTGATTTCTTTCTTTATTTCTTCTTTGATCCTGCTATCATTTAACAGAGTGTTGTTTAGTTTCCATGTGTATGTGGGCTTTTTGTTGTCTTTGTTGTTGTTAAAGACCAGCCTTAGAACATGGTGGTCTGAGAGGATGCATGGGAGTATTTCAATCTTCTTATATTTATTGAGGCTCATTTTTGTGACCAATTATGTGGTCAATTTTTGAGAAAGTGCCATGAGGTGCTGAGAAGAAAATATATTCTTTTTTTTTCAGGATGATATGTTCTGTAGATATCTATTAATTCCAGTTGGTTTATAACCTCTGCTAGTTTTACAGTATCCTTGTTCAATTTTTGTTTCCCTGATCTGTCCATTGGTGAGAGTGGGGTACTGAGGTCTCCCACTATTACTGTGTGGGGTGAAATGTATTTTTTGAGCTTTATTAGGGTTTCTTTTATGAATGTGGGTGCTTTTGCATTTGGAGCATATATGTTAAGGATTGAGAGTTCCTCCTGACAGATTTCCCCTGTAATGAGTAAAAAGTGTCCTTCCTTATCTTTTTTGATAACTTTTGCTTGAAAATCTACTTTATTCGATATTAGAATGGCTACTCCAGCTTGCTTCTTGGGGTCATTTGCTTGGAAGGTTTTTTCCCACCCTTTGACTCTGAGATAGTATCTGTCTTTTTCTCTGAGATGAGTTTCTTGTATGCAGCAAATTGCTGGGTTTTGTTTATATATCCAGTCTGATAGCCTATGTCTTTTCATTGGGAAATTGAGTCCATTTATGTTAACAGATATCAAGGAATAGTGGTTGCTGTTTCCTGCTATTTTTGCTTTTGGAGGTTGAATTGTGCCTGTGTGTCTTTCTTCTTTTGGTTTTCTTGCTTAGGAGTTTTCTTGTTTTTATTAGGATGTAGCTCCCCTCATTGTAATCAGTTTTCCACCTATAATTCGTTGTAGTGTTGGGTTTGTTGTCAGTATTGTGTAAATTTAGTTTTGTCTTGGAATATCTTAGTCTCTCCATCTATGGTGATTGAGAGTTTTGCTGGGTATAGCAGCTTTGGCTGGCACCTGTGCTCTCTTAGGGTCTGTATGATGTCTGTCCAGGCTCTTCTAGCTTTCATAGTCTCTGTTGAGAAATCGGGTGTGATTCTGATTGGTCTGCCTTTATATGTTACATGGCCTTTTTCCCTTACTGCTTTTAATATTTTTTCTTTACTTTGGGCACTTGGCGTTTTGACTATTATGTGTCGGGAGGAGTTTCTTTTCTGATCCAATCTATTTGGAGTTCAGTAGGCTTGTTTTATGCTCATGGTCATCTCATTCTTAAGGGTGGGAAGTTTTCTTCTATGATTTTGTTGAAGATAATTACTGTGCCTTTTAGTTGATATTCTTTGCTCTCTTCTATTCCTATTATCTTTAGGTTTGGTCTTCTCATTGTGTCCTGGATCTCCTGCACATTTTGGGTTAGGAGCTTTTTGGTTTTTGCATCTTCTCTGACTGTTTTGTCTATGTATTGAATGTTGTCTTCGGCCCCCGAGATTCTCTCTTCCGTCTCTTGTAGTCTATTGGAAAAGCTTGCATCTGTGACTCCTGATTTCTTTTTTAGGTGTTCTACCTCCAGGATTATCTCTTTTAGTGTTTTCTTTATTGTGTCAATTTCCGTTTTAAATTCCTTCTTCCATTCCTTCATCTCTTTGGTTCTGTTTTCCTCTAGTTCTTTGAGTTCTTTGAGTGTTTTTCTTGTTTCCTCTTTAAAAGCTTCTAATTCTTTATGCTTTTCCTCCCGTTCTTGTTTAAGAATCTCTATCATCGTCTTGAGGTATGATTTTAGGTCTGCGTCTTCTTTTTCTGGTGTGTTTGGCATTCCGCTGTTTGCTGTGATGGGAGAGCTGGGTACTGGTGTTGCCAGGTTGTCTTGGATTCCCTGGAATACGTTCTTTCCCTTTCCTCTTGCCATCTTGTTGTCAGTCTTGTGTCCCTGGATCACTGCTGGTTCACCGCTGGCTCACTGCTGGCTCACTGCTGTTCCTGGTGGTCTGAGTGCTTGTTTCTCACACCGTGTTGTCCTGCTGGGAATAGCCTGATGCAGGGTTACTGGTTCCCTGGAGAAAGCTGGGGCGAGGAGGGGGAACTGGGAACTGCATGCTGGCTCACTGCTGGCTCACTGCTGTTCCTGGTGGCAGGTGGTCTGAGTGAGGTTCCTCACTCTGTGTTTTCTGGCGCTGGCTCACTGCTCTTATACATCATTTTTAATTGAGTTGTTTGTCTTCTTTATGTTTATTTTTCAAAGTATCTTGCATATTCTAGACACAAATCCCTGTCTGATGGATACATAGTAAGGATTCCCTCCCCTTCTGTGGGTTACCTCTTCACCCAGTTGAAAGCTTCCTTTGCTATACAGAAGTTTTTAAGTTCACGAGGTCACATTTTGTCAGCTGTTGGTCTGACTTCATGCACAGTGGGAGTCCTCTTCAGAAGGTTGGTACCTTGAGTGCTGGAGCCAAGGCTCAGCAGTTAAGAACTCTGACTGCTCTTGCAGAAGACCCAGGTTCTGGTCAATGACATGATGACTCGCCATCCAACACTGCAGTTCCAGGGCAGCTGATGCCCTCTTCTATCTTCTGTGGGTACTGCACACACATAATGCACAGCTAAAAATGCAGGCATAAATACCATGCACATTTTAAAAGTCATTTTTTAAAAACCGTCTACGTTGAGCAGCATGCCCTGCTTCATTGTCTGGCATCTTCAGAGTATCTGGTTTTATGTTAAGTTCCTTGCTTAGCTTGGAATTTTGTTCACGGTGAGAGATAAGCTCAACTTCATTTTCTGCAGGTTTTCCAGCACCATTTGTTGACAATATTGTCTTTTCCTCAATGTATTTTTTTTTTTTTTTTGTCAAAAGTCATGTAGCTATAATTGCATTGACTTCCTTCATCGACCTGTAAGTTGGTTTTTAGGCCAGTGTCATGAAGCTTTTAATACTATGACTTAGTTCTTAAAAAATTCAAAAAGGATAGGGAAAAATATCCTATATTATCCTACCTAAATTAGAATTAAATATAGAAAGCCTGTGTTCCTTACGATCCTTCTAGCCAAGTTGTTCTTCTGGTGGCTTATTTTCTCATGAAAAGGACAGGAATAAGAAGATGCTGGCCTCTCCCTGGACCCTGGCAGGTAGCTGTACTAGGAGCCCCCTCTGAGCACAGCTTCATGCTCCAACCCAAGTTTCTCCACCTCACTTGGTGCCCACAAATGCCTGCTCAGTGACTGTTTCTCCCACTGAAGGCCATGGAGACACAGAGAAACTTGCTTTCTTATTAGGGGGGTCACACTACTCAGTATGAAAGTCACACCTAGAGTTCTAGCCTGCTCTAACCTCAGAGCTGCCCCTCCTGAAATAAAGCAACATCTCTGTGCTATTAGCTTTTCAGGCCCTGACCAGCCACAGACGTTACCATTTGTTGCCTACCAGAATAGTTCCTTTATCATAGCTCTTCTCCTGGTAAGGTTATTTTAAATGTTATATTAAAAACAACAATAAAAAAAATTGAAAACCCTGTGGGGGAAGAAAGGCCAGAAGCTGCTGAGAAATGCCAGTACACTAAATAGTAACTTTTTCATGTTCTTTGTCCATTCTACATACATAATTATATACATTTGCAAAGGCTATTTTGAATAACTGGTTTCTATTGAAAAGCTAAGTATTATCAAATGATTTGTCTTCTCAAAACTAGGAACGTTTTATTTTCATTTCCACCACCACATTCTGGGTCTCAATTTAAACATTTTAAAGCTGAATTCCAAAAACTATGAACACACATACACAACACATGTCACATATATGCATACATACATATAAGCATAAGCACACATATACTCATGTGCAGGCACACACATATTCATATACATATAGCACACACACAAGCACAGCACATATCTCAATCATCAACACAGACTGTCTAAGCAGAAAGAATTCGGAGTTATAAAATTGCTCCAGAGCCCAGAAAAGTGACTCAGTCGGTAAATTGTCTGTCTGTCAAGCGAGAGAACCTGAGAGGTTCTCAGAACAGTGAGAAGCTGGGTACCTTAGCACGTGCCTGTAGTCTTGGTGCTGGGGGGGCAGAGGCATGGGATCCTTGGGGCTCTCTGGTCAGCCAGCATAGCTAAGCAAGTAAGAAACACTAGCCCCCAAAGTAGCATTGAAGCAACTGAGAAATACAATGGACATCAATCAGCCTTTGACTCCCACATGCATACATGTACACACAACACACATACACCATACATATGTACACACAACACACATACACCATACATATGTACACACAACACACATATACCATATAGTATATACAATACAGTCTACAACATACATATAAATATATAACACACACCATACATATGTATACACAACACGCATACACCATATAGTATATACAATACAGTCTACAACATACATATAAATATATAACACACACCATACATATGTATACACAACACACATACACCATAAATATGTATGCAAGCACACATACATCATACATATATACACAAGCCTTGCACACATGCACCACATCAGAGGGGGAGGGGAAACTGACACACTATGAGGTCACTGTGGAATAAAATTGAAACAACTAAGCTTTCTTTAAAAAAAATTACCACCAAAATAAAATGCCTGCTAGCAATCTTTTAAAAAATGGAATATTCTGGAAAGTACAAGAAAAGACTATGGATCAAATTCCTCCTAATCTCATCCCATGAAAGTATTGCTGCTGGCACAGTGATCTGCAGCCATTTTCCCTGCAGCCTGTTCCCCCAGCTCCGGGGAACGTTATACAATGTCCAGTGTTTGTGATGCTATTCATAAACATGGTCTAAATTGCTACTTAATCGCCCATTCAAGAGGCTCTGCTGTACTTTTCTTAACCTTTCTCTTAGTTCTTGAATAATTAGGTGGAAAACAAAGATTTAAATGGGAAGACCTGTCTAGAAGAGGAAGAATAGGTATTTGCAGGAAAATAAATCGGCGAACAACATGTAGCAGAGAGATTAGAATTCTGGGGTGGTAAAAAATATTTTATTGCACTCTGTCTTTCTCAATGATATAAAAATACAATGAATACTTTTATTATAATGTTTAAATTTTTTTAGAATTTTGTACATGCATACAATGTATTTGGATCATATTAGCCTTCCTTCCTCTCTATAACCCATCAGCCCTTCCCAATTCCAGGCACTCTTTTGTTTTTAATAGTCCACTGCTTCTAGTTCATGCTTTTCATAATATCCTGGTGATACCCCTAATGAATACTAACTCTTGAACCCCCAGAAGCAGTCAACTCTTCACAGCTTCTTGGGTAGAAGCCGTAGCTGGTTAACATCTGCTTCCTTCATGCTGGATGGCTTGGTCTTATGCAGTCAACCACAGTTGCCATAAGTTTGTGGGTGCAGTGGCCCCATCATATGCAGAAGACAGTGTTTCACTCCAGTCCTCCCCAACTTCCAATGTCTCTTACAGTCTTGCTGCCCCCTCCTCCTAAATAGTCTCTGAGCCTTAAGGGTGGTCCTGAAGATTACCCAGAGAGGACTTGCAAGCAATCATACATGGAGTAAGGAGTTGACCCCATGTCTGTCTGAAGGGACCTCTGTTTTCCTAATCACTATACTGTATACCCCAGGTTGGCTTTTTAATATATTCTGTAGATATCATTAGAAGGCTGTTGTTAAAATGGAAACAAATTCCAAAGAGTTACTCACTTCTAGTGAGTCTTAACATCTTTTCAATTGTTGTGACAAGACGCCATGGTCAAGACAGCTTATAGAATTATTTATTTGGGGGCTTACAGTTTCAGGGGGTTAGATTCTATGGCCATCAGGGAAGGAAGCATGGCAGCAGGCAGGCAGGCATGGTACCAGAGCAGTAGCTGAGAGTTTACATCTCAATCCACAAGCAAGAGGCAGAGAACACTAACTGGGAATGAGATGGGCCTTTTTATACCTCTAAGCCCGCCCCACCCAGTGACACACTTCCTCCAACAAGACCACACCTCCTAATGGTCCCACCAACCAGGGACTATCAATGTGAGCCAATAGGGGTTATTCTTCAAACCACCACTTGATATAAGCAGATTCACATGGCAATTCTGAAAAATGGTCTATTAAGAGCCCAGAACAGCTAAGGAAATCATCAGTAAATAAAATCCCTTGGTCATGTCTAAAATGTTTAAAATTCAAATATGTTGGAGGTTTTTCTCGACTTCATTAAAAGCGGGGCAGGGAGCTGTGTTAATTACAGTTATGGTGGGAAAGTCTGGGTTCTGAGACTGAGTGGAAATTGATGACGCTAAAAGTATTCTGTAATTAAATGAAAACTGCTCTGCAGATTAATTAGTCTGCTGTGACTTAGTTTAAGTGGGAACAGTAAATCTTACTGAATCTCATTAAATGGGAGCCAGCAGCCCCACCTCACCTGAAGTTTTGTTTCCTAGATAGGTAGGATTTATACACATACTCCTCTAGTGTGGAATGGGAAAGGTGACCCAGCTGTACACGGTGTGGAAGCCCTTTATTATCCATTCAGATTATAGAGGGCTTTAAGTCCCAAGGACTCTCAAGAGGGTGAGTGGCTGAATTTCTAGGAATGTGAAGGCACTGACCTTGATGAGAGTTAGCACAGCATTGGAAGGTTCCCTTGGGGAGGGGGGAGGGGCTCTTATTTTCCACAGACTGATGAAACCTGCGTCTTCGAGATATGCTTTTTTCCATACTTGTCATTGTTTGATCATAATCAGTCTTAACAGGGCTTAAAAGAGGGAGGGCAATTTATTTGGGGGCTTTGTTGTTTCTTGTTATTGATTAACTACAAAAAGCAAACAACACTCATCACAGAAAATTCAGGAAATACAAAGTTTGAAGCAAGAACCCCTCTCTTCCATCAGTCTCCCCATCCCTTGTTAACATTTCAGTGTGCTGCCTCATATCCCCAGGGCTGCTATTGTTTGAGACTTTCTTATTTGTACACTTTGCTGTCTATTAGGAAGATGCCTTAAAAGGAAAATTTCCCTTTCACCCCCAACCGTAGCCTGTACACTGTTCCCTTTGCTCACATCTCAGACGTTATCATTTCACCTGCTGCATCCTTGAGGGAAAGCCTCTGCACGGCAGAACCCATTTCTGTGGTAGGAATGAATGTTCCAGAACTGACAGAGGATGTAAGGACCTCCTGCTTATTCAGTAGCTTGGAGTGTATCACATTGGCTGACTCTTATTCCATAAATGCTTGGGTTCAAGGTTAAATGTGTTCTGATGATCGTTCTGGCAACTTTGAAGAAAAGTTCTCATGTCGGGTTGGTACTGCCCTGGGAGACCAACTAGATGGAAAGGAGGTTGCCCTCAACAAGGGTTATGGTGGTTCAGCAAGTCACCAGACCTAAGGCTCTAAAGCCGTTTGAGACGTGCAGGGGAAGATCCTGACTCTCAGCTTCAGACTGAGGTGCCCAAGGAATACCTCCAACTGCTTCATCATACGGTTTAAAGAAAACAAGATGCCGTTCAAGCATCTGGGAAGTGACACACCTGGTCACAAAATTTGGATGGCTAGCACAGTGCTAGGGAACATCGTGATCCCCAGAAGTTCAGCATCTGTTTCCCTGCCAGTGAGAACCAGGGTTCCAACCACTGCACCCCTCTTTCCTTACTCATGATTCTGAGGTGAAATGGGTATGCTGGGAAATTATCAGGTGTACACCAGGATCTTTCGAGACAGAACCCAGAAGCCTTCATCTTTCTCTACTCCTGAGAAGTCTACCAGTCTTGCTTCCATGGCTCCTAGGTCCTTTGAGAGACTCACTCTTTTCTTCTTGTTCTGGATACCTGAAGTGCTCTCCTCAGGCTTAATAACACCGAAGCCAACCACTTAGCACAGACAGTTCTGCCCGAGCAGAGGAAGCCACACTGCCCTTGATGAAGTAAGAGGGTGAATGACCAGGCTTCCCTGACAGGATATGAGTAGGAAGCTAAAAGGAAAACAGTATATACTGACACAAGTCACATTTCTACAGAAAAGACAAAGGTGCACAGGCAGGCATGAGATTCTCCCATCCTAGACCAGGAGGCAAAACTTGATACAAGCAGATAATCCTGATCTTAGAAGCCAGCGGAGCTGAAATCCTGTGACTTCCTCTCAGAGCAATAAACTCAGGCTTTTCCTGTCCTCTTGGTATAGTGCTCGGCACACAGTAAGGTCAGTTCCCCTTGTCTGTGCCCAGGGCTACCTAAGTCCCTGCCCAGGCAGCCCAAGAGAGCTGTTCCAATTCTTTATACTCTAGGAGCAACTCAGGTTCAGGCCTCCCTTCTTAAACTACATCTGCTACCACATTTGAAACTGTCTCTAAGTGCAGGGGTACCCAACTTAGGATAGCTTAATATATTATAGTTTAACTTCACAATGGTGTGTGAGTGGCATCCATTCAGTATGAACTGCACTTCCAATTTTGACCGTCACCTGGGCTGTCAGTATGCAGTAGGGTTTCCCCCTCCATGCTGGGCAGCACTCACCCGTCAAACACACAGCTGCAAAAGTACGCACCCGGTACTCTGCAGTGGGCCGTGTCATTAAGGCACAACGCTCAGTAGGTTAGGTTCCTTGGTTCATAAATGTCTGTTTATTGTATCTTCATTATCTTCAACTTGCTGCCGGATTTATTTGGTGATAACACTATCATCAACTGAGGAGCAGCCATGGTGAATTGTTAGCTGATATTTATTGGCATAGATAATGTTAGTGCTGGAGAATTTTTCTGCTGGAGAAAAATCACAGCTGGGGCTGGGAATGTGGCTCAGTTGATAAAGTGCTTGCCTAGAATGTGAAAATCCATGAGTTCGATCCCCAATACTACATAAACAGAATGTATTGCACACAATCTTAACACTCTGCACTTGGAGGTAGGAGGATCAAAAATTCAAAGTACATAGTAAGTTTGAGGTCAACCTGGAGTGCAGGAGACCCTGTCTCAAACAAACAACCCAAAAGTCAGAGCTGACCAACTTTAACCACTGGGTACCCTGTAGAAGTTACGCCTGCTGCTGGGCTTTGCCCACCTAAATACTCCTCCTCTTCCTCCATTTCATCTATGACGGAAACCTCTCTCTAGAAACAAACCAGATAAACACAGTGTGATTTTTTTTCAGCCCATTTCTCTCTATTTCTCCTGTTTCTTAGTCAGATACGGAGTTCTGGGATAAGATGCAGGCAGAATGGGAAGAAATGGCCCGGAGAAACTGGATATCCGAGAACCAGGAAGCTCAGAACCAAGTCACCGTCTCTGCCAGTGAAAAGGTAAGTCAGTCTTCCCTGCCATGCTATCAGGAGTCCTCAGACTTAACAGATCACATTTTACGGACCATTCAATAACTGGTTTGTTTAAAATAAAACTAAGATTTAAAGGCAGTTTGATGTCAATATGACCTAAAAAAAAAACCATAACTGATGGAAAATAGGTAACTTCGGTGTTTGAGGGTAGCTTACCTAAAGTGACATGTCACTGTTTGCTACTGATCCCACAGTTTACCACCTGCCCTGTGGTCAGGTACAGAACTTTTAGAGTAGGCTGTACAAGAATTAGGCTAACCCTACAGTAGCTCCTCGCCAATCATCTGCCCTGGTTTTATAACACAGTGAAGGCTCAGGCTAGGTCTCTTGGTGTTATTGTACTATCTGCAAAGATGCTTGGTACAAAGAATGGTCTTCATACAACCAGGTGGAACCCAAAGGGTTTTGCAAAGATAAGAGCCCTGATAAGAGCCCTGGAAAATAGGAAGGTCCGGTGAACCACCAGCCAGATTGCCCATTAAGTTACAACTTCCTTGAGATCTCTGCCTTTAAATTAGATCTGTTTTTACTTTAGAATTTAATTGGAATTAGTTTCACCTATAATTATTACAAGTATCCTGAAAGGCAGAAATATGTTTCTTACACAGAAAATGCATACATGTTTATATATATATATATATATATATATATATATATATATATATATATATATATATATATATATACACATGTATATACATGCACTTGAGAACACAAATATGCATGCACACACATATACATATAGACATATGTACATATTCACACATATTCATTGATAAGATTTACCTTGTGGTTTAGAGATATGAAATAAGTCTCAATAGTATTCAGTCCTGGGTAATGGTCAGGACATTTTTGCCCAATGTAGCAAATGCTTGTGTAGCATGTGCTTTGCCCTGGGTAGAGGAAATATGTTGAACATCTCTGATTTTAGGGAATCTACAGTCTGCAAATTGAAATGTCTATTTACAATGATCCCTGTCCCTCAAGAGTTTGGGTCATCTCAAAACATAAAAATTTAAAAGTAACTGTCTTTCCCACAAAGTATATACCCAGTCTAAGTAAGGAAGATCCTGGGCTCACCAGACTATCGGCTGTAATCCACACATCTGAGGCCTGACTCAGCCCATCACCATATGAACAGGCAGGTCCTCTGGCTTTTGACAGTGTTTCTTTCTAAGCATCCTTGGAAGATGGTACTTCATCAACAGGTGTGTTTGTGACACTCAAAACAAAAGGACCTTTATGAGAATTTGTGCCAGTAACTCAGTAGCAAATGGTAGTCTCAAACAGTGCAGGAGATATTTTAACCCGAAGGCAAATCAGCTGTGTCCATATGGCCTAAAACCAGTCCATGGGCTTTCTCTAAAGCATCCCTTCTCCGGTCTAGCATAAAGCAAGAAACACATGCAAACACCCTGAAGCATGGAGCTTTCACTGTAGTCTTATTCGAAAACTAAAATAGCCTTTGAGACTGTGGTTTATATTGTAGCCCAGGCTGGGCGAGAGCTTGCTATGTTAGCCCAGGCTGGCTATAAACACGGGGTGATCCTCCTGCCTGTTTCCATTGTTCAGAATAATGCTCAGTATAAACCACCATGACACTCATTTTTTTTTTTAGGTAACCAAAATGTTCTCCAATCAGATTGGTTAAATAAATGTTAACATATCTACATAAAGCATTTTAGTGCCACAGGATGACCACAGTCCAAAAACAAGCAGGGCCTAATTTCAAGACTGAGTATAAGCTTTTTGCCTAATTACCATAGGCATAGAAAATACTAGATAAGTGTTTGCATATTTTGTGTTAGATCTTTTTAAAGATGCAATTTCAGTAGAGACACCTTTACCCTCCCTGCCCCGCATGAGGCAACAAGCTGTTCAGGGATTTACTGGATGTAAGAATGAAGACATGGATTGGTCATGCTGCGGCCTTTTCTATGTCACAGGGATATTACTTTCACACTGAAAATCCCTTCAAGGACTGGCCTGGAGCATTTGAAGAGGGCTTAAAAAGGCTGAAGGAAGGGGACCTGCCTGTCACCATCCTGTTCATGGAAGCAGCAATCCTTCAGGACCCTGGAGACGCTGAGGTGACATTGCTTTTCACTCTGTCGGGACTGGAATAGTGCTTGTGTGTGCTAAGGGGTCAGAATGAGATGGGACGCTGCAGGGTGCATCTTCGTCAAGGTTGACAAAAGTTCACTTGGCTTGGACTGATTGTGTTAGAAAGTGAGACATTGCCTGCTTTCCAACTGAGCTTCTCTGCTTTGAGACCCAGAGCCCCAAAAGATAAAAATTGAGAACAGAAAACACAAAGATCACCAATATGGTGCAAACCTTTCATCCCAACGTGGGGGATAAAGCAGAGGCAGGCCGAGCTCTGTGAGTTCAAGGCCAGGCCTGGTCTGCATAGAGAGGTCTAGACCAGCCAGGGCTTCATGAGACGGTCCAGCCTTAAAAACAAACAAACAGGCAGCAAACATGAGGCTCAACCTGTGGTTTTTAGGGAGAAATGTGGCTTTTGTCTGGGTCTCAAGTCATACCATATATCGCCCTTGATTTACTTCTCCCAACATTTATGGGATGTCTACTGTGTCCTCAAAACCACACTAAGTTCCGGCACACTATGCTGAAGAGCTGGGGAAATGCACAGGAGTTAAGAAGACACCTTGGTGGCCCTTTGGTGGCCCATCTGGAGGGCTGAGTAAATAAAATACAGGATCACAGAGCAGCAGAGCTGGGAGTGTGTGGCTGATCCTCCCTCCAGGTAGCTTCCCTGTAATTAAGTTTGCTCCCCACAGGGGATCGCAGCTTTAACTATAATAGCAAGCAAGTCTGCTTCGTTTTGCAATGGTAACCGTCTGTTTTGTGTCTGTCTGTCTGTTTTCTTGTGTTGGTTTGGTTTGGGCTTTTGTTTTCTGTTTTGTCTCGTTCTCGCAGGCATGGCAGTTTCTTGGTATAACCCAGGCGGAGAATGAAAATGAGCAGGCAGCCATTGTCGCCCTCCAGAGGTACATAAAGCTGAGTTCGCAACTGCATGCTTGGGGACAAGTGGAATTTTGCCTTTGGGCTTCTAGAATTTGTTCAAGGCATGGGCTAGGCTGCCAAGTGCACGCCTACATAGCTCTCATGGGATAATTTTCCCAAACCACCGAGGAGAATTTTCCTTAAATGCTTCTCAATCTACACATCAACTCATGTTCACATCTCTCAGCAAAAGTTGACTGGGGCATTCGTGATTTTCTTGAGAGAATTCCTTGAGAGGCGCCGGAAATGAGGGAATGCCAAGGCCTCTTAGATCATGTGAAACAGAGATTGGACTTAACCCCCCCCCCCCATCCCAGGATGCAAATTCTAGAGCACTGTGAATCGGGCGTTCCTAAACCTATGAGCAATGAACAATGGGATTCTTTTGTGAGATGTCTTAGACACGCCCAGAAATCGTAATTAACTTGGTTAGGACTGAGGAAGCATCACAAGCACTGAAATTTCCAAGGGGGTCCTGACACCCACTCAGAGTCTGTGGCTGAGTTTCTGAGGTCCCAGGCACTTGCTTCTCCACATTTTAGGCAGATCCTCCCAGCATCTCCATCATCTATGGGCTTGTCACACCTGGGATCCACTGCAGCCCCCAATGCTAGACTGGGCATAGTGCAAAGTCCTTGTTTTGCACTTGTTTGGAAAGTCCCGTTAGAGGCCAGTAGAAAGGAATTCAGAGAACAACAAAAGCCTGGAATATCTAACAGCCTCTATTAGTAGTCTAGAAACAAAGATATCACCCTTTCCTTTGTCAAACACTGTATAGCCTCCTATCTCTCTGCATCAAAATCTTGTTCAAGTCCAACTAGGGGAGTTAAGATAATGCAGCTACATTTAAGCAATTTTCTTTTTATACCATGTAGCAACCACACTTCCTGTGGCTTTAGAAAAGCTTATGAACAAAACCAGAGCTGGAAAAAAAATGGGCTTGGTGCTTAATAGCCCTGGTTGCTGCTGTAGAGGACTCCGGATCAATTCTCTGCTGCGTGCTATGGGCGCAGAACAGCCATGCACATAAAATAAGTATTTTTTAAAAAAAAATAAAATTACAAATCCAGCTGTCATGAGGGTATTTTAACCTCTTTAAAACCACTCTTTTGTCTGAATTCTCATTTGGAGAAATAAAGTACTTTTCGGTGACTTGACATAAATAAATTCAACTTCTGTAAGTTTTAATTAGTAGAGGTCTCGAGGCTGTATAAAATACCTGTCTGTAACTAACCATTGGTGTTTTGCCTTCTCTCGAGGTGCCTGGAGTTGCAGCCCAACAACTTGAAGGCTCTGATGGCCTTGGCTGTGAGTTACACCAATACCAGCCATCAGCAGGATGCTTGTGAGGCACTAAAGAACTGGATTAAGCAAAACCCAAAGTACAAGTACCTTGTGAAGAATAAGAAAAGCTCTCCAGGCCTCACCCGGCGAATGTCTAAATCCCCAGTTGACAGGTTCTCCTCACTATGTGGAATTCTTCTATTAACTGTTATTATAGTAACTGAATATTAGCATCTTATAAGGAAGAAATGTGTGCCTTAGCTCACATTCTTAACGAATTAGACAATGCTCAGCTAGCCTATTGCCTTAAGAACCGCGATCAGGTGATGTGTCAAAACAAAGGCACATTGTTATGAAGGTAGCTCATGACCTCATGGTGGCTGGGAAGCAAGGGGGATGTCAAGGCATCCATGACTTGACTTCCTTCCATCAGCCTCCACTTTACAAGGTTCTGCCACATTTCCACAGAGCTGCGGGCTGGTGTTTTGGAGCTACAACCACATCTCTAAACCCCAGAAGCTGTCCTTTAGAAATAATAACCAGCATGAAGGCCATTTACCCACTTACTGTATTTCAAAGCCAAATGTTTTGGAGTTAATACCAGTGCTCCGAGGACTAGGGGTATATAGACCCAAGTCCCTTGTCAGACAAGGAATTCCAATGCTAACTCCTCATTGAATCCTCGGTCAGCTCAGCTTCAAGGATCAAGCACCGGCAAGCACATGGTCCTCAGTGCTCCCCCATGAGAACCTAATGTGGCCTGTATATGTGTTTTATTGCATATTCATAACAATTGACTTTGTTTATCATTCAGCATGAATAGTCCTCTCGTTAAGCTAAGATTTTTAATTTTTAATGCATCATTCTTTTATTTTTATGGAGATGGGCATTTTGTCAGGACATAGACCTGTGCACCCAGTGCACGCCTGGTACCTGTAGAGGCCAGAAGATGATGTCACTCCCCTGGGACTGGAGTTACAGATCATTATTGTTAGCCACTAAATGGGTGCTGGGAAACAAACCCAGGTCTTCTACAAGAGCATTGCATGCTCTTGGCCACTGAGTTGTCATCCCAGCCCTTAAGCTTTGTAAGGACATGACGATAGCTTAGCAGTTAAGAGACCATAGTTCTCTTCCTAAGGCCCCAAGTTCAGTTCCCAGCAAGCATATCAAACACCACATAACCACCTGAAAATCTGGCTCCAGGGGTTCCAAAGTCCTGAGCCCTGAATCAGATTCTTCCTCCATAGCTCTGTTCTGGAAGGAGTGAAGGAATTATACCTGGAAGCTGCCCACCAAAATGGTGACGTGATCGACCCAGACCTGCAGACTGGTCTTGGAGTTCTGTTCCACCTGAGTGGAGAGTTCAACAGAGCAATCGATGCATTCAATGCTGCCTTAACTGTCCGGCCCGAGGTGAGGAACCCCAGCAGCACAGCTGGGGCTTTTTTTTGTAACAAACAGGCTTTTGTGGGTGAACCTTTGTACGTTCCTTCTACATTTTACCTCTGCCATTAGTGATTTCAGGCAGATGTGCATACAGCACAGCAGCCGTCTATACCAGAATGCCTCAAATAGAAAGGTTAATTACAAGATATCAAATGACCACCACCCTTTGAGGAATAAAAGTCCTTTTTACCAGTTAACCCAGAGGAGAATTTCTGGTACCTTAACTCACTACAGACCCTGTCTGTGAGTGCTGAATGAGCACTCAGCCATCTTGCTTCACTTGCAGAGGGTTAAGGGAATACTACCACAGTGCTCCCCGATATTAAAGAGCTCTGGTCTTTGTCGTAAGGATTACACACTGTGGAACCGTCTTGGGGCAACCTTGGCAAATGGAGACCGCAGTGAGGAAGCTGTAGAGGCCTACACAAGAGCCCTGGAGATCCAACCAGGTTTCATCCGGTCCAGATACAACCTTGGCATCAGCTGCATCAATCTGGGTGCCTACAGGTGACGTATGCCTGGGCTCAGACTCAACACCCATGTTCTGTGTGAACTAGGAACAGTCAAGCGTTTAAATTCTCCATATGAGGAAAAAAGAAACCCGGAGAGGGAGAAAGCTAAGGGGACCTGGTAAAACTGCTGTGGATGGTTTCAGAGCCACTGTTTGGCAAAGCAAAAACAAATGGACAGTTTGTTCTAAACCTGATGTATAGATAGAATGAGTTAGAAAAGAAGAAATTGTGAGCTTGTTTTTAAAACGCAATAACATTAGGGAAGGAAATTTTTAAATAATGGGTTATTGTTTAAAATGTCCTGGCACAGTCATGGCCCAAAAAGCTACAAAGCCACCGAATAGTCAGGAACTCAGCTGGCCCCACTCCTCCCTGTTCACAGGCCCTTTTACACTTCCTACAGACAAGATGACCAAAGCCTTTGGATAATGTGAGTTTTACCTATCAGAATACAATAAAAACCTACGTGTCCTCAGAAACAACATGCTTCATAAGAAAATAATCAGTTTCCAACATCAGACTGTTCTGAGAAAGAACAGTAGCACTGTATTGTGCTTTGGAAAACTCCTTTAACATCTTGCTTACTAGAAGCCGCTTCTTTTGGCCTTTGTATTCTGTCTGTTGGGCTATCTCATATGCATGCCTCCTAGGCAAAGTGAGGTGTATAGGCAAGCAGATGAGGTGAGTAGGGAAGGTGAGCAGGGGAGGTGAGCAGGACAGGTGAGGTGAGCAGGTAAATGAGCAGGTGGGTGAGCAGGTGAGGTGAGCAGGTGAGGTGAGCAGGTGAGTGAGCAGGTGAGTGAGCAGGTGAGGTGAGCAGGTGAGTGAGCAGGTGAGTGAGCAGGGAAGGTGAGGTGAGCAGGTAAATGAGCAGGTGAGTGAGCAGGTGAAGTGAGCAGGGGAGGTGAGCATGTAAGTGAGCAGGTGAGGTGAGAAGAGGAGGTGAGCAGGTGAGTAAGCAGGTAAATGAGCAGGTGAGGTGAGAAAGGGAGGTGACCAGGAGAGTGAGCAGGTGAGGTGAGCAGGGGAGTGAGCAGGACAGGTGAGGTGAGCAGGTAAATGAGCAGGTGGGTGAGCAGGTGAGGTGAGCAGGTGAGTGAGAAGGTGAGGTGAGAAGGTGAGTGAACAGGTGAGGTAAGCAGGGGAGTGAGCAGGGCAGGTGAGGTGAGCAGGTAAATGAGCAGGTGAGGTGAGCAGGTAAATGAGCAGGTGGGTGAGCAGGTGAGGTGAGCAGGTGAGGTGAGCAGGTGAGTGACCAAGTGAGGTGAGCAGGTGAGGTGAGCAGGGGAGTGAGCAGGTGAGGTGAGCAGGTGAGTGAGCAGGTGAGTGAGCAGGGGAGTGAGCAGGGCAGGTGAGGTGAGCAGATGAGTGAGCAGGTGAGTGAGCAGGTGAGTGATCAGGTGAGTGAGCAGGTGAGTGAGCAGGTGAGGTGAGCAGGGGAGGTGAGCACATGAAAGTGAAAGGGTCAAGTTTTGTAATGAAAACCATTTGCCCTCACAAGCCCCAGGCTCCCCAGACCACACTTTGAGAACTATTGATCTTTAACCATAAAAGCTTTTACAGAAATTAGCTCCAGGGCACTCCACAGCAAAATTCTAAAATGACTTCTGCTATCCTCATTATTCACAGAGGGACTGAATTTCAGCAAAGAAATTTGCCTGAGGCTTGGCAGCTGGGACTGAAGCCCAGGTGGTCTAATAATGAAACTTAATCGCTTATTTCTGCCACAACCAGACAAATTCAGATCACTTTGCTCTGGGGGGAGGGGGTATTTTCATTCTCGAAGACAGGGTATGTAGATTATTTCTGCGCATGGATCACATCTGCAGGTCATTCCTGGAACAGTGGGAATGCATTGACTTACCGTGTGTGTTGGCTTCCCTCCTAGCTAACTGGCTTTTCTCTTCTTCTCTTCTTTTCTGGCTCACAAGAGAATAGTTAGAGAACCTGAAAGCCACGAGGGAGAGCTGGAGAGACTTAGGGCTCAGCACAGAAACAGCTTTATCTGGTTATTTTAGTCTGCTGACTCTAGAATTGACAGCATTTTAAGATGTGCTTTTCCCCCTTTCCAGAGAAGCCGTCAGCAACTTTCTCACTGCCCTTAGCTTGCAGAGGAAGAGCAGGAACCAGCAGCAGGTCCCTCACCCTGCCATCTCTGGGAACATCTGGGCGGCCCTCAGGATTGCACTGTCACTAATGGACCAGCCAGAGCTCTTCCAGGCTGCCAACCTCGGTGACTTGGATGTCCTCCTGAGAGCTTTCAACTTGGATCCTTGAAGGAAAAGAAAAAAAACAAAATAAAGGATAATAGCGCCTCATCTGTGTTATTATACTAAAAAGGGACAAAACTATTTTATTATGGATTTCCAAAACAAATTTTTTAAGGATAAAGCTGAGAGTCAAAAGGCCATGGTCATATAACCCAAGGGAATTGATTCCTACAGACCCCAGTCTCTGTTCAGACCCAAAAGCACAAAGTAAAGGTCGGGTTCCAAAGAAGAGCTGAGATTCTCAGGACAAACCAAGATAAGGTAACTTTGTTCTCTTCCAAACTGCAAGTGTACTTGGAGTTATGCTGTCCTTGTCCCAGCTGGTGACACATCTGAGGGACATTTGTGGGACAGAACACAACAATTTTCCCATAGTCAGTGAACTCAGGCTGTCTCTAAACTGTCTCCTGCTTTTGTAAGACTGAACAGTTTGGGCCATTCATAAATGTACACATTTAGCCTGACTAAAGGCTGCCCTTGCTTCCCTCTCGCCGTTCTAACTTTGACTGTAAGCCTTTGTTTTCAGAGAGAGAGAGAGAGAGTGCGCGCTTTGCTGGCAAAAGCAGTTTTTGCACTAGAAGTTTTTGCTGTTCCCAATGAAATCCTTTCTAGGATTGTGCATAAGCACTTTAATATCTTATTTATGCCTTGCCGGCCTTCTGGCTTGCTGCTCCAGTTTCTAACTTGGGGGGTGTAGGGGTGGGATGAAAGATTTGAGAACTCAGAGTTGTTAGCTCAGTGGACCAAATTAAAAAAAATTATAAGAATAGTTTTTTTTTTCTTAGCACAGGGTTTGGAAGGTGTGTTTGCATAGAGTGTAGATATGTTAAACCCAGTTTTCTTTGTGTGCTTTCTGGGAGTCTGTGGATCTCAGTGGGAAGCAGAGTTCCAACTGCATTCTCCCTGCAGAAGGAAGCTTGGCGATTCTGCTATTTCTAATGAGTTGTGGTAAACTGTTCGTATCTTGTTTTTCCTGGCTTTCTAACTGCCTTGCACAACAATATTTTCTTTAAAACGTTACTATTTCAAATGGTATTTTTTAAGCGTGATAAATGCGTTGTTCCTAAAGTTGATGTGTTTCCTGAGTTCCATAATAACCCTCACTGTCCACGTCCTCACATTGTAAGTGACAGAAGGGTCACATTTGTAACCCAGCAACCCAGAGCAGCAGAGGTCTCATGCGGAAGTGACGTGCAGCGTTTCAAAGTACATTTCAAAATGTATTTCAAAAAATACATTCATTAAAAATTAGAAAAATTATGGCAAAACACTAACCAAAATAACATTTTGCTCAGCTCGAATTCTAGTCAACAGCCCTATTCTTCTTCCCTCTGTAGCCTGCCTGCCTTCAGAATCTTCCTGAACCTAGTCTGATCCCAACTTTTTCGTGTCCATTTCTTATTAATGACTCATTTCACTAACAGTTGTAGCTTCCAAACTGGGTCAAAGCAAATATTGACTGCAGAGTCATCTGCTAATGTTTGAAAATGTACCAGAGGCTGACTGGACCTCTCTGCCACTGTGGGGTTCCCTCGATTGGGAGATGCCTGAAGTTCACAGGTCACTATAAGCACTTGAAGCTTTTCTATCATCACACAAGCAAGCTTCTTGGCTCATTAGGACAAGGTGATGAGGGTGCTGTAGTGGCCTCAAGTTTTACTCTTCACTGTCAACACTCCCATGGTGGAGCAGGAGTCCCAGGTTGGCAGCAGGCACTGTGAGGCGTTGGGGCATCCGCTCCTGGACACGGAAACAAGTCACACACTTTGTAAGAGTTTGAGCAGCAAAGAACAGCTCAAGTGTATTTTGAAGAGCAGAATTCTCTGGACTGTTAGAAACAGATTGGGAAGACCTCTTCGGGCCAGACTGCCAACAGTGGCATTGCCTGCTGGGACAGAGCTGATAGTGCCGTGACTTTTCCTGCTTTCTTTCTCACTCCAAGTGTCACATGCTGACCATGTGACTCCCCTCAGAGACCCTCCCAAGCCTGTGAGCCAAGGATTAAAGCAAGCTTCACACCTCTTTGGTCCTAATGCTCTTCCAGGCCCACAGTGGCACCTGATCTTGCCAGGGTGATAACGCGCCACACCCTTGTCCTTGTCACTCCACACAGAGCTCAGTCACAGCCTGACCAGAACAAATATGAGAAATCTGATTCCACTTGGTTGTGGCTGAGTACTGTCAAATATGGTGACCCAAGGTCACGTTGCCATTGGAATACCAAGTAACTTCAAACTCAGGGGAGTTATTTCCAGGGGGTGGTTGACAATTTTCCACTTCATCATTAGGGAGCAATGTGTAGGTAGTTTGGTGGGACTTTAGCCATCCCATCAATTCTGTCCACCACAGTCCAGATGTTTATAGGCTACCAAGTATCGCCTAAGAGGAAAAGAGCTGTGATTTTCAATGCTATCCTAATGATAGTAAGTGAAGACAGTAAAAGAAAAAACTTTATATATAAATAAAGCTGTAGCAGACACTAAGCAGTGAGCTCCAATGTCTTCTCTGCTTCCCCCTCCCCCCAACCCCCATGCCTTTTAAATTTGGAACTTTCAGGACTTGTCTTCATGGCACAAAATTGCCTTTTCTCTTTCCATGTGAAGAGTGAGGCATTCTTTTGAGGCCCTGGGGAAAAGCCCGAGAATGGTGTTCATTCAAGTGATGGTCACTCAGTGGCTTCCCTGGACTGATTTCTCCAGTAGATTGGATGAAAATCCAGAGGAAACCATTCATCTAAGTTCTGATAGAACATCTCTATGCACAGAAGAGGCAGGATAGTGGGAGACTGGGGGGTGTAGCTCAGTTACCATGTGCCCACCACCACATAAACTGGCCATGGTGGTGTATCCTGTAATCGTGGCACTACCATAATCCCAGCATTTGAGAAGTATAAACCCGGAAGATCTGGGGGTTTATGGTCATCCTGGGCTACCGTAGGCACTGTAGAGATGAGTGAAGAACCTTCTAGAGTTGTCAGTCTCAGTGACTCTGGGTCCTCTTCACTTTTGACACCCCTCCCAAAGACCCAGCATAAACTTTAATAACTAACAATGAAGTGCACTTTCTCAACCAGTCTGATTTCTGCCAGAATTGGGTAGGAATGTCCACAATATACTCATTCTCAGACTAACATGCCATTAGCATGACTCGTAGAGCAGACTTTATCCATAGTCTTTCATAGATAAAGCGTTCTGGGATATTCCCACCATATGGGCTAGGCTGGACTGTAACTCTGGTCCATCTCACAGTTCCCAGACCTCTTACCATAGAGGTTATCTGTGCCCTCCTGGGGAAAGCAGAGAGGGAGGGTGCGCACTCCTCACTTGGCTCTGAATTGCTTCAAGGCTGAAATGCAGTTAGTGTTCAGAGGATGGTAGGATTTTTTCCCCCACCCTGACATGTTTCTGGAAGCGTTTTGTGCGCCACCTTTCTGATACCTCTGATTCTGGAAATGGATGCAGGGGCAACACCCATGACTTCAACATTGTAACATAGCTTCACACTGGTTCCCTGTGCAGAGGTCCCTACCCTACTCCCCACATTGTTTGTAGGACTGGCTGAATTAAGCTGTTTTGAACTAAGAAGTAGATCCATATATTTTTAAAGAGTGTTCATAGATCAACTCTGGCATAAAGTTTGTAAAAAGGCAACTTTTTTAAAAAGCAAAACATATAACCTCAGGTACAAAAAGAAATTATTGCATGCATCAGTACTTAAGACCTGCCTATGACTATTAACCAAAGCATGCGAGATAACATCACTGAATGTAACCTGGCCCACTCACCCAAGCATGACTGGTGTCATAGGCTAGCGTGTGTTTCCATTCCTCTCAACAAGCAATCACTTTCTAACCTTGTTCCTGTTTCGTCTGTTTGCTTTTTTTCACCTCATCTCGTAGATCGTTGACCTGCTATCACATGGGCATTGACCTGGCTCTCAAGTTGGTTCATACACTGTGGCTGCCAGTCCCCCAGCCCATCCTCTGAGGAACCCAGGTACAGATGTGGGTCCTTTCAAACCCATTTGAGGCTTAACATAGCTTAAAGTATGACAAGGCCACACAAAGGTCCACGAACAAGAAGCTTTGAGCTTCAAATTCTTAATCGTGGACTTCGAGTTTTCTGTTTAGAAAGTTTAGGAAGACATAGAAAGCATTTGGGATCCTAAATTAGGTGGGAAGGTTAATGTGACATCACACACATGAAGACTGCCCTATGCAAACTGGACATCGGCCCTTAGTTTCCCATTGGAGTGTTGTGGGGTTGTTGTTCCAATTGCAATGTCAAAATCCCTCTCTCTTCAGAAGCTAGATTTGATCAACCTGACCACAAATACTCCAATGCAGGAGTAGAAGATGATTTTATGGCCAGTGGAAATGTCATTTCTCTGATTTTTTTTTCTGTAACCCCAGTTTTATGAAAAAGCCAGGAAAGGAGGAAAGGAGCGATTCAAGCTCAGGTAATCAAGGCTGGTAATGGAGACAGAGTTTCGGGGGTACAGTGCTTGTCTACCGTTGCACAAAGCTCTCGGTTTGATCCCATAAAGCATCCGACTGAGCATGGTGACAGCATCTGTTATCCCAGCAAGTGGGACATAGGAGCAGGATGATCAGAAAGTGAAAGTGATCCTTGGCCATACAGAGTTTAAGGCCAGCCTATGCTATGTAAGACAGTGTCTCAATAAACAAACAAGCAAACAAATACGACTTTTAGGACATATTTGAAGAACAGCTTTTTTACCCTTTCATAATGCCCCATGTCCTCCACAGAGGACTCAACTACCTTTTCTACACACACAGAAAGGCCAGATAAACAATTAGAGGAAAGCCATAGTAAATCAAAGCGTGAGGCTTCGTACGTAGTCTCTCACACTGCACAAGGATGCTGCGGTGACTGCAGAAATACCAAATAAGATATTCCGAAGAGCAGTGGCCTGGCCTCAGGACTTCTTTAGCAAGAGAAAACATTGCTGAGGCTCCCTCAGAGAGACATAGGGCAGTCTAAAACACGTCACTGAAAGTGGTAAGGTGGAAAAGAGCAAGGAAGCCATTCCTGGTGACGCCATACAGCGTGCACCTGTGGGCTTGGCTTTGGTTTTCCTTTGAATGCATCGAGAGGGAAATGGCACACACACAGTAGAGGACCTGAAGACCCGCTCTCCAGATTGTGCCATGTGATCATTGTACTCCTGTTACTGTCAGTGAAAGCACACAAGCCTCATTTATCAAATTCCTTCATGTTCCCCAAATCTCATCTGACCCAAACCCTGCTCAATTTTCATTACCCAAATTTGTTTACATCAGTTGAGAAAAGAACTGATTAATTCAGTAAAATTTTTACAGCCTACAAGAAGCATTTACTATTTAGAAACATTTCTATCTATTTTGTATATCTGTGAATACTGCATATCTAATCTAACCTAAGAATTGTGTTTTAAGAAACGTGCAATGATGCTACCTTATTGTGCTCAATGTTTAAAATCTTGGGATTTCATTTTCAAGCTGAAATAGGTAACAGAAAAACTTAACTTTAAATGTTTACACTGAATTTCTAAACTAATACAAACTTCGAATTTAGTGATCTATACTCAGCTAACAGCAATGGGGGATTTGAGTTTTACTGGCATTCTATGAGATAATATTTCTGTGGCATAGTAATAACACACAGCCTACTCTGCCATGTAGTAAGCCTTCAGTGTAGTCTTTCTCTGCATTGCCTTTTGGAATAAAACTATTACAAAAATAACCATGTATCGTACTGACATGTTAATTCACAGATGACTTATAATTTGCCAAGCACTGAACTTAAGTATGTTTATACTTTATTGAAGGCACGCCTTCCCTTTTCACATTATTAACCTGTATTTACATTTGTGTAGTTTTAGACTATGTTTCCAAATAAACTTTGTCTGCGGCTTCATGGTCTTTTCAGAACTCTCTCAAAATGGGGATTTGGGGTCAGACCACTTGGGGTCAGACAGAAACCAATTACTACTGCTTTAAGAAGTCTTTCTGTTGCGTATCACTACGTATAATTTTGCATGAATTATCTGGGAAAGCAGGAATGCATTTGTAGATAAAGAACAAACCTTGAAAACCATTTTCCTTTCTTAATTTTCTAAGACTAAAATATTAACCTAAAATTGAAATTTGTGATCTTTTTAGAATAAAAGCATTAAAATGTGTGTCACTCCAGGGTCTTTCTTGGAAGGGGCTTAGTCAGGCAATAAATAACTCTGACTACACACAGGCTTTCTTCTAGCTATAGATAATAAGACTATAGATAATAAGCCACCCTGTGTGCCGAGTGTGTGGGAGAATTCGACAGTGAGCATTATTAGAGGGCTCAGGTTCTCATTTCCAGGTGGTCTGAAAGCAGGAGCTGTGTGGGCTCAGATTCTAACCCAGAGTCATCCGAATGGACATTTCTGGAAGAATCAACAGCTAATGCACAGCACCAAGGCAGGAATGAGCTTGGTGTGTGCTCATGAAGGAGGCAGAGCAGGCAAGGGCTGGAAGCAAGGAAGTTCTGGAGATGCCAGGTATGGTGGGGAATCCAAGGAGACCATTTCAGAGTAGGGCAAATGGCAAAGCTTCCCCCAGCCCTGAAGTCTGTTTCCTTCTTCCCAGCCTGGTTAGGTAGGCACTGAAGGTAGTCACGCAGGGCCTGAACTGGCACTCATGCGTCCTTGTCACTGACCGTTCTTGATATCAGGCGCCACTTGACCTTGGCATCTTCCGTTTCCTTCCTCCAAAAAGTCAAGTTTCCCTCCCTCCCCACGCACTTTACTGTTAAGTGATAACAGCATGCTAATATGGCATCCAGCGGGGAACTGAAGCTTTACTCTGATTAACTTGGTGCTCTCCAAAATTTTAAAGTGTGTGTGTGTGTGTGTGTGTGTGTGTGTGTGTGTGATGTCTGTACATAGATATGTGGGGGGTGGTATGTGTTAGATCTGTGTGTAGATGTGGTGGGGGAGAGGTATGTGTAAGACCTGTGTGTGAGATGTGTGTATATATGTGTGTGATGTATGTGAGATGTCTGTGTGTAGATTGTGTGTATGAGAGGGGGGTATGTGTAAGATCTGTGTGTGAGATGTGTGTGTATATGTGTGTGTGATATATTGAGATGTCTGTGTGTAGATTGTGTATATGAGAGAGAGGGGGGTATGTGTAAGATCTGTGTGTGAGATGTGTGTGTATATGTGTGTGTGTGATGTATTGAGATGTCTGTGTGTAGATTGTGTATATGAGAGAGAGGGGGGTAAGTGTAAGATCTGTGTGTGAGATCTGTGTGTATATATGTGATGTGAAATGTGTGTGCAAATTGTGTGTATGTGAGAGAGAGGTATGTGTAAGATGTGTGTGAGATGTGTGTGCATGCATGAGGTATGTGTGTGAGACGTTCACAAGTGGGCACTGCTCAGCAGAAGATATCGGATCTCCAGGAGCAAGAATGACATTGTGTCCTGGCACAGGTGCCAGGAACTGAACTTCCCAGTCTCTGGAAGAGCAGCCAGCATTCCTTCCTCTGAGCCACCTCTGCCCTCGGTATCTGAGTCTGCAGCTCACCATTTCACGAAGACTGTGGCCAAAGAGCTCCGGGGTCCCTCTTATCACCGCCTCCCCCGCACAAGGCTTACAGATAAACACCACCCTGACTTTATGCAGGTGCTGGGAACCTACACTTCGGCCCTCATGCTTCTGTGGAAAGCGGTTTTGTGACTGAGCCATCATACCAACCCCTCTGTTTTTCACAAGTCTCCCAAAACTATGCAGACAGCGCTTACAAGTTTGTATTATTAGTATTTTCATTTTATATTTTACTACTATTATTATTACTATTACTAACTTTATTTTCCACAAGAAAATTCTGCTTGCGAGCTGGTTTGGTTTGGCTTCACGTGCTTTGGGTTTGAGGTTTGTCGTTTTGTTTTTCATGCTGAGGGTTTGCCCCAGAGCTTTACACTTGTTAGGCAAGCATTTCCCAACTGAACCGCCATGGCCCCTGGTGGTCAAATCCATCCATCTTCCTTTGGGAAAATGGTGGCTAACTCTAGTGTCCTTCTTTGAAGAGTTAAATTAAAACTAAAGCCAAAGCAGGCAGCAAATTTGACCCAAAATTTCTTACCTGAGCTTAGAGGGGTGAAGATTGACTCCCTCCACTCAACCTGCTGAAACCAGTTTGGGCCAGTAGGTGCTTCTACTTTGTCCTGTACACCATGCCCCCTCTGCTTTCCCCGACGTTAATTTTACCCACTCCATAGCTGATTACTGCAAATGAAAGAGGAGCAAACTGTGGTCCAGTGAGAGGACAACATTAACTGAAAAAAGGCAAAACTGACTTTCAGGTTTGCCAAACTTGATCCAGGAAAAAGGAGGCTTCAGGTCATAGCTAAAATCTACTGCTTTGGATTAAAAACTGAAGTCAAAATGATGCAGATAGTGTGGTGCCTGCTTGTTATGCCAACGCTTGGGAGGCTGGGCCTCACAGTCAGACCTTGTCTCAAGGGAGGTGGGGGGAGAGAGAGAGAGAGAGAGAGAGAGAGAGAGAGAGACAGACAGAGAGAGAGAGAGACAGAGACAGAGACAGTGAGACAGAGAGACAAAGAGACAAAGAGACAAAGAGACAAAGAGATAGAGCACAAAGGCAGAATGACAGCAGCTGTCAACCCCATTGCTCACCAGGACTGATCTCATCGGCTGGCCATGTCACTGTACCCCTCACTGCACCACGTGTACCCCTCCCTCACTGAACATTCAACCACCCCCAAAGAGAAAAAGACCCTTTTTCATCAAGGGTTTACAAGTGTTCCCTTGCTCGAACCTCCAAAGAAGCTCTCAGAGAGATAGACAGACAGACAGACAGAGAGAGAGAGAGAGAGAGAGAGAGAGAGAGAGAGAGATCTTCTTGTCATGATATATATTTACAAAGTCTGACCCCATAAAAATAATGTTGGCAAGGGAAGATTTAAGATGGCGAAGGTCTAAACTGATGACTCTGCCCTCATAAAATATTAAGAACTGACACCCATTGAGCCTAATTTCATTCAGATGGAAAAATACAGCAATTCTAATTTAGTTCAATGACGCAAACATTTCATACTGTCTCTCACTTCAAACCTCCCAGGCTTCCCCAACCGCTGGGCCTCACTCCATGCTATAGGGCATGGGCTTTGCTTCTTTCTCAGAGAAAGGTAAAGCTGAGGAGCCAGTGCTAGCCCCTTCCTCCCATGTCCCCATTTCTATGGCTCCGCCTATACCAGCCCCATGCTGGCATAAGACCCCATCTCATTCACCTGCTCAAGCACATGGGACCCGCACCTCTTCCATGTCTTCTGCATCAGCTTCAAAAGTTGGTTTGCTATTGGCCCACCCCCTTCCTCACATTTAACGACAAATACCTTCAAGAGAAGGTATTTGTGCTTATGTGCACCCCACTCACTTCTCTCCAGGGAGCAAAAATCCTCATTTCCTGGTTTGAAATTTACATCTCTCCTCTGTTCCTGCTCTCAGATTCTCCAGCCTAAACAGAAGACAGGCCTAACTGGCAGTCAGATGGGTCGACACGCAAGACCCTTAATGCTCTACATTGTGAAGTCTCACACCCACTGCAGGACAGCTGGCCTCTCTGGTCCTATCATTCTCACTGTCTTCTACCAGTCCTGCTGAGCCTCCAGTGCTTTTATGGGGGGTTCCACACCAGTTCCCCCAAACGCCCACCTGATGGGTCCTCTTCTTGCAGGTCCTGGCTTCGGTCTTGTCTCAGCAATGATGGTTACTTTATATCAGAACCAGCCTCCGTGACCTGCTCCGTGCTCACACAGCACCGTCTTTTCCCACCTTACAGAACATTACTGATGTTGTACATTTCGTACCTGGTGGTTGCTAGGAAACTAATCTCAACCAGTGCAAGGAGTGTGTCTACTTTGCTCACAGACATGGTGTACGCCAAACAACATGGAGAACACGGTAGATATTTATTGTACGATGACCCAGGATGCACGGTTCACAAGTCAGCTGGCCAAATGTAAGTCTCCAAGAAAGTTTGGAAAGAAGTCGTTAACTATGATAACACCATGTAGTTTAAAAACACTTTGGACCAAAACAAGGCCTCAACCCCCGCCCCCACTCCCCAGGCTGCAAGAATTATTTGTGCTAATGTGGTGATGTAAAATGTCCAGTATTCACCAAATTGTCACATGCTCGTCACACTTCGCCTGATAAATCACCATACCCACTGTACAGAGAACAAGATCAAGCCACAGGAAAGTCAAAGAAGAGGAATCGATGTTGATCCTGGATGCCCCATTCCTAACATTCTACCTCCCTACCACCCATCCAGAGAAAACAAACTTCACCTGTTCCATTATATTTTCCTACTATGACTGAAGTCTGTCAGTTAATACCTTTGAAAAGCTGAGCTGAAAACTCAGTGACCTTGCAGTTGAATGATGGGTGTGGCAGGCTCTCCTTTTAGGTGTGCTGGGGTAAAGAGCTTGCAAGCATTTTTCTCTAAACTGAAAATAACATGCCAACCACCACCTCCCTCATCCCTTTCACCAAAACTACGGCTGACAGTGAAGTCAGGCAATGACTGGGATTTTCAAAACACACAGGCTCATTCTTTTAAAACCTTTGAACAGCACAGAGACGATGTATTTTTCAAACAGTGAGTCGCGTGCCCTGTGTGCTGGGCAAAACAATGTGCCTATCCCAAAGACATTACTAATGCCTAAACTCCATCCCTGGGCTATGAGTGTTGTCTGGTACAACCAAAGGACCTTTGTAGATGTGACCAAACTAAAAATCTTTGTTTATTTGCACAGGATCTCTTGTAATCCAGACAGAACCCTAACTGCTTAAACAGGATATCCTCCTGTTTCTAGCTCCCAGGTGTAGAGGCCACAGGAGTATACTGAGGTTTAAGGACTTTGAGATGGAAGTGGTCTAGATTATTAGAAGTGAGTCAGTGGAATACCAGGAGTCCTTAGGAAAGAAGCAAGTGATCCATTCAAAGGAGCCATGAACTTGCCTGGTATCAAAGCTGCCAGGATGCTGACAGCTTTAAAAAAATAAAAAAGGGGGGGAGGAAGGAAGCAAGAAAGGACCATAGGAATAAATTCTTCTTGTCCTACGGTTTTAGCCTCAATAGAACCAGAGAGTGGATGTGTTGTTTTAAACCAAGCCTGTGGCAATGTGACAATAGGGAACTGTTCCACAATAGGAACATAGTGTCAGATATGCCATGTCACTGATATAACTCGTTCATTCTGTTATCACCACCGGAGGTCCAGGACCACAGAGCTCTTTCTGTGGCTGGATACCCAACAGGAAAAATCCAGACGTCAGCTTCCCAGATCGCCACCATTCCAACCCTCCTCAGGGTACTGGCATATGCTGGGGACAAAGAGCCAAGTCATATCAACAAGGCATGGCCAAAGACAGAATCAGGCAGTCCCCCATTCGCCTGTAGCATTTTTCAAATGAAAAACAGACAAGAGCCATAAAGGAACCTGAGTTTGTGAGAATAGCTTTTAATTTAAAACTATCAAAGCAATAAATTATCCATCTCCTTCCATTACAGGCAAGTAGTCTCCCAAACACTTGAAGTAGTTTCCACACCAACCGTGACGAGTGCAAAATAAATAAATGTTTTCCAGCAACCAATAGTGACACGGCTGAGCAGGTGGGCACAGGTCAGGCTCAGCCTCTGTGCATGTGGAGGAGCCGAGATCCACACAGCCTTTCCACATGCCCAGCTGGGAACGGAACACAGGACACGGGAAGAGAAACCACAAGAGAATGCTGCCTGAAATGAAAGCAGTGTGCCCAAACCCCTGCCCCAGCAAACATCCACAGCACCCTGAGGATGCTGGGAAAACAGGTGCTAATCCACAGGGCAGCTCCAGAGCAAGGCCGAGGGAAGGCCACTGGGGGCGCACTGCTTTCGTGGCTAGATTGGAGGGGATGTACTTTTTGAAATCAGAATGGCCCCAGAAACTACAAGACTCTTCTTGCAGTTTCCAAGCCTTGTCCAGTGCTCCATGTGCTCCCAACTCCAGCAAAACCATCTATGTTGCCTTGTCTTGGAGCCTCTGCAGGTTCCTGTCTTACCCATGGGATTTCACTGTCGACCTCTCAGTGCAGAACAATAGTGGGAGGGCCTTAGCCACACCTCTAAATTGTTCAGTAGCCAGGCTAAGAACAGACAACAGTGGAAATTTTAAGATTAAATGACCTTCACACGTAACCAACATATCTCTCATCATCTGCCATAGTCATTCGGCTTGTTGAAGCTTTCACGGTCTTTATTACACCACTGAAAAGCAAATTAGGACAGTAGGAAATTCTGGTGGCGTCAGGTAGGTGGTCTTAGCCATCAGCTTCACAGCACAGACCTCGTTCTGTCTCCTGGGATACTGCCCTGACAAGCAGAAGTACATTTAATCTAATGCCATCCTCTGTTCTGCCCACATCTCCTGGCAACCCCACAGACTATAAAGATCTGTGATGAAATCCAGGAGACATGGCATCGATGACGACAGAGACAGACTTTGTAAACGCCCTCTCTGGGACAGACAGCTTTGGCAGCATGTATCTAGGGATCGGGGCTAGCAACAACGAAATTGGGCTTTTAAAATGCTGTGCATGTCAGGGTGAGCCGAGAGGCATTCTGAGACTCTTCCAAGGGGGTGTCATAAATGGATTGCTGCTGTTGTTTGGAGGGGGACAGTAGCAAAGAGCCTCACAGACTGAAAAGTTTTGAGTTCAGGGATGGGAAAATAGATCAGCAAGAGAAACGGGATGTGGACCAATGATGTCGGGAACCTGCAAGCTAGGATGACTGCAGACTCACACACCTTAACTTCTGATTTTGACCAGAACCACAGACAAATAAACACAGAATGTGGTGGCAAGACGGAAGGAGACCACAGATTATCTGGTCTAAACTCCTGCTCCAGAGACAAGGGCCCGGCAGCAGAGAGACGCGGGCCTGTCACATTGAGATGCTGTCAGGACATAAGCACACTTGTAAGTCTGCAGCTGAGGTAATGGGAACCCAGAGGGATGTAGGGGAAATGGCAGGCACATTCTCTTACAGGTTTGGGAAAACAGGCTAGTCAATTCCAAAATACTGAAGCAACACTGATATAAAATGTCATTAAAATAGGATTCTTCCCAGTTTCTTCTCATTTAGAAGAAAAAGAAGATCTGTACCAATCTGGGTTTCTAACTAGTTATTTGGGTATTTCAACCAGCTGACAAAACAGACCATTTTCCAAGGACATAGTGGGACTCTACACAAACGAATATCAAAAGATATTTACAGAATGAAAGCTCTGTTCTCCACACAGATGTCTAAACATGGAGAGAGAGAGCCACACAATCACACCATACCTCACACAGAAGACTCCTAGCAGGTGGGTCAGCAGACACAACCCACACACGTGTACACACATGTGTAAGATAAGTGTTATATCCCACTGGTACTTCAGAGCTCAGTTGGTATATTCCAGGAGACACATGCAAGCACATTTCAAACAAGAAAGCAAGGCACTGCCCACGCCACTGTGTCCAGCTCCTGATCTTAGTGAAGAATAGCACATATACAAAACCTTGCCATGAATAGCCCTTGTGTTTGTGAGGCAGGGAAGAGGCAGCCAATATCCACTTTCTCAAAGTATATCTTGGCATCAGAAGGGCTAATTTGCTCTTCTTCTACCTAATGAAATTAAATGGTTTATAGCCTAAAATCTTTAATGTGGATTTTACAACATCGAGTTTGCAAAGTCTTATAAATTTTATTTTGTTCAAAATATACAGGCTATCTTTGACCGCATTTGAATTCAAACCTCTGAGATGCCCCTCCCCACTTGAAAGGCCTTTGCCTTGTAACACTGCAAACGAGCCACTGAAGGCGCAAGTTCTTTCATTATCCTAAGGTAGGTGGCCCTATAGGGACTGCATTTGTAAGGCTGCTTAGTGTGGGAATTTTCTTTTGAGGGGTAGGGGCGCTGGTCACACAACAGAGACTTAGGATCTCTGAGCCAAGCCTCAAAGGTGCCTCAGTGGGACAGTGTCAGGGACAATTACAGCATCATGAGCTCCCTCCACCATGTCATTGATTCCCAAATGGAAAAAGCATCGGGTAAGTCAAGAAGACAGGAGCTCACTATAACAGGGCCTACCACCTTCTGTTCAGTAAAGGTTCTTCAGAATGATCAAAGCCTGCTAGGAAGAGGGGAGGTGTCACCTGACCACCATGAGGATGAGGAGGGTGAGGCACAGACAGAAGGACTGGCCCATAGCCCACTGAGACAGCACCCAGGTGCACCCGGCCTCTGGCCCCACTCCACGGCCCAGGCTTACATGGGATCTTCCTTGAGACAGGGCCCCGGGGTTTGAACTCTGACCATTCAGACTCATCTCATCCCAACCTGATGCCTCTGCTTAACTCATTTTTTCTACTTCTTCATTTTTCTACAATTTCTACAAAGATCAATCAGACAAGAGCACGTCAAGCAGACAGCAATAAATCCTTTTTCATTTGATCAATAATCTGAACTAGAAACTCCAGAGGCTGGAATTGAATGCAAAGTGGTAAGATAATTACATACAGAGAGCTCTCTTTCCTCTCCACTGCACATCCACAACTCTGCTCTGATCTCAGGCCACAGCTAGGACACTGAAGTGACCAGGTGGGAAAGCCCCAGCTTTTCTGCAGCTCACATCCTTAAAGCACCCCAGGTTGCACCATGGGCCACACCAGATAGGCAGTGAGGGCAGAGGTGAAACTGGCCCAGAGAAGTAGAGATGTGAAAACAAAGTTCAGAGGCCAGAAAATCAGACAAACCACAGGTAGGCACCTAACGTGATCCCAGGACGTAAGCAGACAAACCCAGACATCTAACATGACCCCAGGACGTAAGCACAAGCTTGAGAGGTCAGTTACTTAACTAAAACTAAACACAAAGTTTTGAGGGATTGTGCAGCTGATGAAGAGATCCCATCTGCCCTTGGCAAAGCAGTGACAAGACTTGGGTACCTGGCATCAATGTCAAACAACACAGGCCCACATGAATGCCAGACAGCACTTAGAGGCCTCAGCTCAGCCCTCTGTAATCTTTAAAATCCAAGTGGGGAACTCATTTTTAACAATTGTTCCTGAGTTATAATTTTTAAAGATGCTTGCCTGCCTTTTCCAAATATGCTTAAAAGCAACTATTTAGCCTTTGAACACCAATCCATCAGATACACACACACACACACACACACACACACACACACACACACACACGCACACACGCACACACGCACACACGCATGCACGCACGCACACACACAGACACACATGCAGACACACAGGTACTCACACACTCATATGGTGTAATATAAAGTTTGATGTGATTTAAATTAAAAACAGCTTCCAGTGCAGATGTCCTAGTACTCATAGCTAGGTCAGAACTCACTGTGAGAAATGAAAACACCATGCCAATAGAAGCCAGTCCAGGTTTTGATTTCCATTAGGGAAAAATTTTAAAGTGGGCATTTTTCTCACTGTAGGGGGGCCCTCACCAGTGACCCTCAAAGTAGAAGAGAGAGAAAGACAGTGCCTATCTGATGGACTGGTAGCCAATGACTTTGCTTCCATCACCCTCTTCATGAACAGTTTGAAAATTTCCCATGACAGAGTTATCACTGCCAATAGAAATTTCGTCCCAGTTCTTTTCTGGAGGGCGTCAAGCGACCATACTCTTGAAAGAAGAAGTAAATACCCATGTAGTCCTCTGCATCTGGCTGACGGACTTTTTTCCTTCATTTTTCCTTTTTCTTCTTTTTTTTTTTCTTTTTATTTTTCTTTTTTGGCAAGTTAAAAAGGTGTATGGCTTCTTCTCGCCAACTCTTGTGAGGTTTAGCTTGGTATCCTGCGGTAAAAGTACATATATCCCAGGTCTTTGGGGGGCCTTTCTGAGGCACAAACCTTGTGGTCATTGTAGATCACCCATCTGAAAACAAAGACAGAAGTCTGTCAATTTGTGTCAGCAATGGCCCCATGTCAGGAAGAAACCACTGTACACTGTGGAGGGGAGTCTCCAGTAACTCAGATGCTTTAACATGAGGTTAAAACATGGCATAAAGGAACAGAATTTTGGTTTACAAAAAAAAAAAAAAAACCCACCCTCAAGACAATGGTTCTAACCCCAGGCTGGCCTCAAACTCCCTAAGTAGCACCGGATGCCCTTGAACTGTGCACCACTAGCTGACTAGTTAACTGGCTAACCTTATTCCCAGTGTTTGTGTTTGTTAAACAGTTGAGCATACAACATGTCAGGCACGTGTGCATACTTGTAACTCGTACTCAAGGAAGGAGGACCTCAAACTAAAGACCAGCTAAGACCACAAAACAGATTCTAAGCTAACCTGAGCTACATAGAGACTCTGGTTTAAAAGACAAAGTTAGGGAACATACCCCTTCAACCCACTATGAGAGGCTAAATAGTGGTACTCATTTGTTTTTCTTACAACTTTATTTTAAAAAGATACATGTACAGATTTTTTAAAGCATTTTGGCATAAAACTATATGAATATATTTTTGTCAGTACTTGATTGTTTTGGAGGTTTAATAGTATGAATTGAAATCTCACTAGTTACCATAAGCATAAAGTACATGTAGAACAGAGCATAATATGGAAACAGTCAAAGTTTTCTTGGTGTATATAGATTAAACATAATGATTTTTAATACCAAAAATTGCCATAAGGCTATATTCTTAGCTCTTGAATTATTAATGATTTAAGGTCTAGGTGTACCACACTCTGAGAGAGTGCTATACATTTATTTATTTATTTATTTTTGCTAAGAAGGACTGGGGCTTTCACTTTATGGCCTTTGAGGTTTTTTTTCTTTTTTTTCTTTTTTTGGTTTATTTTATTTTATTTTTGAGTTTCATATGGCCTGTGAGTTGTTTCTGGGGGTGTTCAGAGCTTTCTGGGGCTAGTATCCAATTATCAGTGACTGCATATTATGTCTGTTCTTTTGTAACTGAGTTCCCTCCTCAGGATGATATTCTCTAGATGCATCCATTTTCTTAGGAATTTCATAAATTCATTGTTTCTGATAGCTGAGTAGTACTCCATTATGTAAATATACCAAAATTTTTTTATCCATTCATCTACTAAAGGACATCTGGGTTCTTTTCAGCTTCTGGCTTTTTTGAATAAGGCTGCTATGAACATGGTGGAGCATGTGTCCTTACTGTATGTTGGAGCATCTCTGGGGTATATGCCCAGCAGTAGAATAACTGGGCCTTCAGGTTGGACTATGTCCAATTTTCTGAGAAATTGCCAGACTGATTTCCAGAGTGGTTGTACCAGCTTACAATCCCACCAACAGTGGAGGAGTGTTCCTCTTTCTTCACATCCTCGCCAGCATCTGCTGTCATCTGAGCTTTTGATCTTAGCCTTTCTGACTGGTATGAGGCTGAATCTCAGGGTTGTTTTGATTTGCATTTACCTGATGACTAGGGACGTTGAGTACTTCCTTAGATGCTTCTCAGCCATTTGATATTCCTCAATTGAGAATTTTTTGTTTAGCTCTGTATGCCATTTTTAAATAGGACTGTTTGATTCTCTGGCATCTAACTTCTTGAGTTCTTTGTATACCTTGGATATTAGGCCTCTATCAGATGTGGGGTTGGTAAAGATCTTTGCCCATTCTGTTGGTTGCCGTTTTGTTTTCTTGACAGTGTCCTTAGCCTTACAGAAACTTTGCAATCTCATTAAGTCCCATTTCTTAATCCTTAATCTTAGAGCACAAGCCGTTGGTGTTCTGCTCAGGAAATTTTCCCCTGTGAGTGGCACTCACTTTTAATTCTACCCAGTACTACAGAGGAAAAGGCAATGAATATGAGTTCAAGACCAACCTGTTCTACATAGTGAATTTCAAGCCAGCCAAGATCTACATAATGAGTCCCTGTCTCAAAGCAAAACAAAGAAATTTGAGGACCAGAAATAACATAAAAAATACTAGCACAATTAGTAAAATGGCTGATCACAGGAGGAGCCTAACACCACAGCTATCCACTACCTTCTGAAAAGACTCACCGTCCCTCCTTCTTGATATGGCAAACATAATGGCCACTCATTGTAGATGTTCCCATGTGACTGATGAATGCAAACAACTCATACACTAGGGAAAAGAAAACAATTCAGTTACAAGGCAGCAGTTAGGAACCAAGTGTGCTTCTGAACAGAATCTGGAGCCAACAGGAGACTGGCTATCTAGATTCACAGTTCAAGTCTATTAACTTTGCCGTATTTATCACACACTCGAGCATACACATAACATTGCACATGCACACATGCACATACACACACACACACACACACACACACACACACACACACACTGATATGACATTCCACTATCAAAGTGCTGCAAGCACTGCTGATGATAAACTTAAATTCGGAATCAGGATTAAAATTCCCACTCCCAAGTATGCATCAAGCTTGCAGATCTGGAAAAGTTGTTTTACTTTTCTGAACTTGTTTCTACCACTGGCTTGAAGAAAACAGAAAAAGAGAGGAAAGGAAAGGAGAGAGGGGAGAGGGGAGGACTGGGAAGAGAAAAGAGAAGGAGGGCTGGAGGGGAGGGGACAGGAGAGGGAAAGAAACTGGAAGGAAGAAAATCACCCACTCTGCAGAGCTTTTGAAATTTGGAGTCAAATGTCATATATAATCAGGAGATAAAATAACTCAGTAGGCTGAGGCAGGAGGATGCCAAGTTTGAGACCCTGATTCAAAAAATATAAAATAAAATAAAGGAGGAAAATAAAACCAGAGCATAACCCTGAAGTTTGTACATTGCTCTTAATTTGTAGCAACCCTGAAGTTTGTACAATGCTCTTATTTCCAGCAACCCTGAAGCTTGTACAATGCTCTTATTTCCAGCAACCTTGGAATGCCCTCTTGTCAGTTCTAAGAACATCAGTAAAGTCATTGAGGTTTTCTACATGTACGACCATGTCACCTGGTTACTTTTTATTGGGTTGAGGAAGTTTCCTTTATCCCTAGTTTGTTGAAAGTTTTCCCTCAGCCTTACCATCCCAATCAATGGCAATTTCCAGTCTTTTGGTAACTTGTGTCAAAAATCTATGTATCTTTCTTGCTCCTTATATCTCACCAAAACACTAGTAGATTCAGTTACTGTGTTCAACAAAATATATCCAAAAGCCAGTCATCACAGCCTTCCCCACTTGTGCCCTGGCTCCAGGTCACCAGTGTCCTTCTCAGGACTGGTTACAGTTCCCTAATTGATTTCTACCCCTCCCTGGTCCCTGACAATTTGGACTACTCTGGGCATAGCTCCCAAAGTGGTCCTTTCCTTTTTGTTTTGTTTGTTTTTGTTTTTAGTGGAAGTCAAACCATGGTCATTATTGTTCCCAATGCCCTCTGGTGACTCCTACAGAGCGCCAGAACCTCTGATTCTTCCAACAGCCTATGAGATGCCCTGATCCCTTCCCATCTTTCCCATTACTTCACTCTAATTACTCTGGCCCCTAGTAGGGCCTCAAGCACACCCAGTGTGTTCTGCCCTCAAGCCTTTACACCTACCATTCCTTCTAGCAGCCAACTTTTTTTTTTCAATCCTCACATGGGTCAAGGCCTTCACTCTGGTAACAGAACCACCTTATAACCCTCACCTCAAGCCACTCTGGCTGTTGCCTCACCCTCCTTTGGTTTCCAAATAACACCAAGTGCCACATGATGTCACATACTTATCTACCAACTGTTAGCTCAGTCTTGGACACAGCTTGTCAAAGACAAAGAGTTTGTCATTTTTCTTGAGATAGTCTAGGCATAGAAAAAAAGATTTTTATGAGATTATTGAATATTTTAATAAGTAAAAGAGGCAAATAACTCTTCTCATGTCCATACTTGTTTCTATTGATTCTTACATTGTATATAGTTTTGCAAACCTCATACCAACGTGTAAATTTAGGTATACACTGGTAAATCAATATTAACCATTAACCATCAACTAAGTGTCTGTTGCTGTCATACTGACTGGAAGAAATAGAACACTAGTTTACAACTCAGAAACCAAGAGAGAGTTGCAACAACAGTGATCATAAATGGGATTCAATTTTCAAAAGAGTGATCATAGACTTGACATTTGTCTCCCCTCCTCTGAGCCTTCCTCCTAGGCTGAGAACCCACTCTGCCTCCATAGGCAGAAAATGCTATCAAAGAACCTTTCCTTGGTGCCAAGCAGCTTTGTAAGCAAACCTCTCTGCAACTATTTCAAGTCAAATTCCAAATTTGCATCTGAAAAGAAGCAATGCCGGTCTCCACTGCAGCTCCCCTATAGGTGTTCAAGAAGAGAGGTTACAGTATTCCCAAGGCTTATCCACCCCACCAACTGTACCCTAGAACAGTATCGCAGTTCAACAGGGTATTGAAGGAGCAGTCCTTACCCCAAGCTTGTTCCTTAAAGCTTGCTTAGACTGGTTTCTTATACTATACAACACCACATGTCCAAGGGTAGCAATGCCCACTGTAGCCCAGGCCTTCTAACACCAACAAATAAAATGCACCACAGACTTGCCTACAAGGCCAATCCCATAAAGGAATTTTCTCAATTCAAATTCATTCTTCACAAATCACCCTAGCTTGTGTCAGATTGACACAAAACCAGTCCACAAGGCACCTTCTCCTCTTCAGCTAAGAACTAAGTAGTGCATACTCAAAATAATAAAAATTTGAAGTTTAGCATGAATCCCAGGCCCATAATTTAAATTAACCATGTCTATCAATACAAGCAACTTCCCCATGCATTATTCAAAACTTCTTACTAGGGACTAACAGCAAAAGAGAGAATCTCTTTCAACACATTTGCAGAAGCTAAGTAGGCAAGAGATGCCAATTTTTATATGTTTCCAAAAAGACTGAAATGACTAAAACAAATGGGAAAACTACCCATGGTTCTTCTCCAAGTCCCCCGAGATCCTGTCCCAAAACAACAGCCTCACCATGTGCATCCCTTCCTAGTCAGAGAGAAAACACAGCCTCAGAAATGTTGACTTCCAACTAAGAAACACTCAAAGTACCTGGAACGATTTGATGTGCATGAACTACTGCTACCAGCCCCCATCGGTAAAGGAGCATCCCTCTAAACAACCAGGCTCAGGCAACCTGTGAAACAGGAACTCTTCTCCCACACAAAACTTGCTCTGTGTGAAATTTATGAAAACTATCTCAGTCTTTCAAAAGGGAGAGGGTTGTTTTTATTTGTTTGGCTGCTTGCTTGTTTATCACATGGTACCAACCACCATTCCCATCCACCCAGCATACTCTCGTCTGTGCTCTATACTCTTGTTTTTTGAGAAAGCAGCTGTCAGATAAATTCTGTAAAAGTAACTTTTATTCTCCTGATAAACTGTTATCTTTCTGAGGCACAAAGCTTCAGTCTGCTAACCTAGGCCTGGTCCTGGAAGCTTCTAGCCTCTGTACAATCTTATCCAGGCCTAGAATGTTTTCAGCCTCTGAGACTTACTGCCAAATAAGCTCACCCTCTCCTAGTTCTTTCTGATCTCTGGTTGATTCAACTTGGCTGTTGAGGCTCAAACTCCTCTCCAAGCTGACTGATTCAATCTGGCTCCTCTCTCTCTCTCTCTCTGCCTCTCCTGAATTGCTCTGCTTGACCCCATCCTAACTTTGGCAATAGGTTCTAATCTTCTTGTTCCTTCTCATGCTCTGGCTCATTTTATCTTCACCTATGTACAGTTTGTTCTCTCCCTAGCACCTGTCTCTGTTCCCTTGTCCTGATAAATTTCCTCCCTCCTCTCTCCCTCTGCACTGTTCTCTTGAGGAGCTTCCCTTTCCTCTTCCTTCTCATGAGAGATGAGCATATCCCACATTCTGTCAAATCTTTCTCTGGTTTGTCACTTTAACTGACATTCAGTTAGACACCACTTTCAAACATGTGTGCTTCCAACTACAAACCAACTTTACCTTCATTTATTGGGATTAAAGGTGTGTGCTAAGGGCTGAGCCTCACCACAACTAGGGAAAAAAAAAAAAAAAACACTTTTTCTTTTCAGTAAAGAACACAATCTCGGGGTTGCTGTGTGATTAAATATGCTGCCACAAAAATCCCTTCAAAGTTTGAAGGTCAAAGAGGTTGAGAGCATTTGAATGTCATGTGGAGTAACAATCACCCAGAGATTACCCAAAAGTTAGAGATCCCATGAGTCAAAGCCCACTCTGTAGCCTGCTTTTGTTCTGGTGAGAGGAGAAAAAGAAATGAGAGGAGTATGTTGTCGGTGTGAACATGACTCTCAATATCTGAAAGTATGAGGTTAGGGTTGTACTCGAACAACTCAAAATTACCCATAGCAACGACATTGAAGTAAGTCTGCTGCCTCCAGTCTGAAGGGTCAACTAGGTTCATCTTACCACCTACTGCTCAAGTCCCAAACTTAGGAAGCTACTGCCAATTTACACCTTTTGGCTAGCAGAGATAAAAACCAGTTTCTGACCCAGGGGACTCATATCCTCAAGAGTGCTGTTTGAACACCTCTGCCTTTGACCTAACCCAGGCAAGCCTACCCTAACCTTTCTTTGTTACCTTGTCCTTAAACAGACCAGCATCCTGGACTAGAGCTGTGACTCAGTAATAAAGCTCTTCCTGGTGTGCACAAGGTCCCGGGTTCTAGTCTAAGCACTACAAAGCAGTCAGTCAACAGGAAATAAAAGTGAATGTCCTAGTTATTCAGATGTGCTATGCACTAGTGGTATCCGACTAGTTCTCCATCAACCAGCTAATCTGTGAGGTACATTCGCTTCATATTTTAAAAGTCATGATTTTGCCTTCTTGAAAATCACACTTTAACTACATGTCATTACACTCGTCAACTTCAGCATGGGGGTGCCTGACATGAACCCTCGGTCATAGGCAACTACTATATACAGCCAGCACCAGTGTCTTCTGAAGGCACGACCCCAGTCTGCACCGAAAAGAAGGAAAAGCAATAGACTGACTGTAAAGCCCAGTGGTTCACTCCCATCACCTACACTACAACGCCTTTGGCATTTTCGTTCTCATATTAACAGCTCCCATTACATCACTGTAATTACAACTGGCTACCTCAATTCAGTTGACCACATCCAGACCCTACCCATTTAAAGTGCTACACATGCTCTTCCATACCTGCTCACTCTCCCCACAGTCTTAGCCATGGAACCCAGAAGCATATAAGCCAGGTGCTTCCGCCACAGTGTCTCCAAGAACAAGCCACCTAGCAAGTGAGATGGCTTGAGATTTCCCTAAAGAACCTAAGGCAAAACTAACCTCAGCATCTTGGTCTGTTACTAGAGAGCTAGGTTTTCCACACTCCCCCATTTGTTCTCCTGATAGTTCCAGTGACCTGGGCTTGTTCTGGGGCGGGGCAGGCCCAGGCTGCCACAGAATCAGCGTAACAGTGTAGAGTGGTTAGCAGTGATGGAAGAAATGAAGCCATTGCTATGGCTGCCCATTCCTCAAGGCAAGGCTACAGACAAGTCCCTGGAGTTCTCTGTCAGAGGGTACTATCTCCCTTTCATACAGAGTTTAGCCTGTATGTTCGAAATTATTTTCTTTAGTTTCATTTCTCTTGTTTTGTGGCCCAAAAGTTCAGAACTCCAGTCTCTCTGAGCCTGCACAAGTGTTAGTGAGTCAGAAAGCCACAGGCTCTACCCATAGTGCTGTGAGACACCATCTTCTGAATAGAGCCAGGGCATTTGCTTATGTAAGCACTAACCAAGGACTCCTGCATATTTGTCTATCTAAGCTCCTGAGAACTGACTCTGGGGCTTCCTGTGCTAAGTAAGCTCTCTAACATAGAGCTGTATCCCCATTCCCCATCCTCATTATAATGCTTCAAATTATGAAGATCATGTCTCTCCAAATGTAATAGTCCTCAGGCACATGGGTATAAATTAATTGGCTCCAGATAATGGCTTTTAGGGGTGTTAACTATCCCTCAAGGTGGGAGTTCTGAAGTCTGGTTGCCCAAGTACTGAGCAGATGAAATGGGTGTCTGCTTCCTGGTTGAAAACTCTCAGCAGCTGCTGAAGCTGTCTGAACCACAGCAGCAATTCTGGGGTTTGGGGGTGCTGGGGGGGAATGCAAGCTTGAAGTAATCACGCATAATCATACAGTAATTACACAAGCAATCAGTAGGTTCTTTAAAAAGTTAAACACTCATTAAGCGCAACATAGAATGGGGATGATTTTGTTACAGCTACGTTACCCTGATATTGCTTTTAGGGAGTGGTTATCAAGTTAAAGTAGCTCAGATAGGCCAGAATAAGGGCTTGATTTCCAGATGTTAAAAATTTTTTTAAAAAAAAAAGTGTTCAAAACTCAACAGGAAATGAGGTACTAGGTCTAAAATGCAAAAGAACCAGAATTAAGGAAGAATGGTGAAAAATGGACTCTCACCTCCATCCTGATTGAAGACATGAAAATAGAGGCAGACGTGAAACACAGAGAAAGGGAGGTGTGTGATGGCAGCTTAGCGGCCACTGGATCTGATCCCCCTGTGAGCAGAAAAGGAGGAAGCAAGCCCCTGGCACTCAAGGCTGTGACAAGAGCTACCTCCTGAAGGCTGACAGTACCAGTGCCCTTCCCAAGCAGTGACACTGCTTGCTTGCCGACAGAAAAACAAAAGCACATGTCTGCTCATTAGCCATGACCCCAAATCCTTGGGACTTGAAGTGTCCAAGATGCCAGGTATTTTTGTTTTGTTTTTCAATATTTGCGTGTGTTAGGACCTAAGATAAAATAGAAAAATTTATTTATATTTCATACACCTATTTCTTAAAAATAGTTGGAAGGTAACTTATTATTTCTAGAGTGCCTGCCTCTCTGTAAGCCATCACATAAGATCGGGTGTAAAATTTTTCACCTGAGGCATCACGTCAATATTCAAAACTTTCAGACTTGGGAATATTTGGTACTCCAGTGTTAAGGTGCTTGGTCTACAGCTCTTTACAACCCACAAATCTTCTAAATGCAGCCTCTGCACATGTCCTCCTTGAGCCTCTACCTTGGCAATAATCACTTCCGAGTCAGGTACCCACCTCACTGTGTGCAGTGCTAACCTAGTGTGGAAGCTTCTGGTAGCCACTCTCCACTTTCTCACAGCCGTGCCACCCTAACACTGCTTTTCAGGGAGCGGTTCTCAAGGAAAGACTTCACTTCCTAGCAGGCTTCTTGAACTATGGAATATTGAGTACCCCAAATTCCAAATGTGGCCAGTTTGAGGAGGGCCCAACCCTTTGCATTGCTGACATGTTTTGAAGTAAGGTTCTATTGCCCCAGACCACATCTGAACCAGGCTTTCAGAAACCTCACACTGCTCTCCTCAGCCCAACTCTGAGCTGCCCTGAATGGGACCAACAACTTGAATGGAGCATATGACAGAGTTGGACTCTTGGAATCCGAGAAGCCTGGGACAGACTACTCTGTGCTTGTCATAACTGACATAGCTGTAAAAGGGGATTCTAAAAGCCATTTTGGGGCTGTTGGGGAGAGCCTTGTGAAAGTGAAACTGGAATAGAAGCTACAAACAAGCAGATATAGGCAACCAATTATGGGCCCTGAGCCTTGTGTGTTTTTCTCTGTCTCTAAGGTGCCTTCAGCAGTTGCAGCAACTTAAGCATCTGACGACTCTCTAGAGTTTCACCTGGAGGCTGGTCTGACAAAGACAATTAGAATTTCTCTGAATGTTAGGAGATGTTGTGTAACTATTTCTTTAAAATTGAAGCATTTCCTCGTTTGGGGGATGGGAGGTCTATCCATTCTGTAGTCTTGCAACTACAAAAGCCAAGGAAACTCAGAAGTCATAGAAAACTCTGAAACTTACAGGACTCAAAAAGCCATCCCTTCCTCCAAGGTTCTAGAGCAAGGAACAACTTCTGGAAAGAAGAGACTCTTCAGTGGAGCCATCTACAAGTTGTACTCCAGGGATGCACCTTTAGTGTTCCAGGAATGCATCCATAGTGGGATGGGCATTTTAGTGATGCATAATGGGATGCACCCACCTTTGCCCCACCCCAATAAATTCCCAGGTTGTATCTGGAGGTCATGTGACAGGAACCGTCAAAAGCTTTCAAAGTTTGCATCTCTCCCTTGAAAACTTTGTCTAAAAAGAAGCTTAGTCTAAAATTAAAATAAGTGAAGGCCCATCACATCTCATTGCATAAATTATATTCTCTTTTACTGTTTCCATGTGTATAGTGTGCAGTATAGGTGCATGTGGAGGCCCAAGATCAATATCAGGATTGACTCTTGATTGCTTTTACGCCTTAGTTACTGAAAGTCTCTCAATCAAACCCAGAGCTCTTCTAGATAGTGGATCTTGTTAGCTGGCTTGCTCTGGGGATCCTTTCCTTCCGTCTTCTAAGGCTGCAATATAGATATATTTACTAAGTACCTTTTCTGAGGATTTCTGGAAATCTTCCTTCCTCACTGGCACCCTCAACTCCATGGTCTGATCCAAGCATCTTAAAAAATGTTTGAACACAATTTCACGGTGTTCTGCAAGGGCAAAATTCAACATCTAGCAAAACCTGGGTATCCTCTCATGGCCCTAAGGTATAGTAAAGCCTGAGGGATTGTGTGTCCTTTTTTTTTTGGTCATTACTGATCAACTTACAGTTGCAAGTCTCCATACCCCTCAGAAAAAAGGCAACCCTGAGGATCAGAGTGTTGGGAAAATCTTTTCATAAGCTGATTCTCTGTCCTTTCTTACCTGCTAAGGCAGTCTCTGTGATTGGTTTAATAAAAATCTGCCAGTCATAGCTGTGCAGGAAATGGAAGGTGGGGCTTCTTGGTAGAGAGCAAGAGACAATGGGAAAAAGATAAGAGGGAATTCAGTAAACAGGCATGGTAGTGGATAGATGTGAACAAGAGTAGAGAGGTAGATTGGGTCATGGTGAAACAGGCAGAATTAGTCAGGTTAGAGGAGCTGGGAGCCTGCCAAAGTTAAAGGCCTGCACTTTTAAAATATACAAGAGCCTCTATGTCTTTATTTATACAACTGGTGGGACCATAGAAATTAACAACATCAGAGCTCCATCTCTCTGCAGCCCAGTGTTATGGCAGCTTTACAACCCTTCTACCAAAAGGGCTCAGCATCTCCAAAGACCATCATGGACATCGATGAAGCAGTGAACCAATGGACACACAGTGTGGAACAAACTCTGCTCATGAATCACTCAAAGCTTGTCTATTATGGCATTTTGGGTTTGGGACTACTGGTTTCTAGAAACACACACACAAGACCTTGTAGATCAGTGGTTCTCAACCTTTTTAAGAGTGACCTCCAACCGGAAAGTTAGTTCATCACTACTTCATAACTGCAATTTTGCTATTGTTATGAGTTGTAATGTAAATATCTCATATGTAAGATATCTGATACACAACCCCTGTGAAAGGGTCATTTGACCGCCAAAGGAGTCACAAACCCACAGGTTGAGAACCACCATTGTAGGTGAATAGGAAATTTGAAAGAGTTGTATCTTATTCTTTTCCAGATTAGCTAAAATAAAGCACTTCAGTGAGAAGATGTCCATTTTATAGAGGAAAAAGGAAAAGCAGGAGATGAGAGGAGGTGGAACAGGAGGAAAGGGAGGAGAAGAGAGCAAGTGGCCAAGTTCTGAGCACAAGTGATGACTTCACAGGTTCAGTGATGGGGGATGTATTTCACAAATAGGGATTCACCTGGCAAAGGCCTGGAGCAGGCAGGATGAAAGGATGATGGCTGAGTGTGGTACAGGCTGCAGGAAGAGGATGCAGATGTAACATGCATGGCAGGCTGGGTTGTCACTGTGCAGCACATTATATGGCAGGCTAATGAGCCAGTGTCATCTGGCAGAAAATGGCAGCCCAGGAGGCAGAGCTCATGATGGTAAGACCATGGATGATGCATCTGAACTTGTCCCTACCACTGTAGACCTGTACAACCTTAGGAACAGTACATACTCTTCCCACCCCATTTTCAACGTGCAATTGGCTATGGGAAGAATTCAAGGAATTTTATATACTAAGTGCTTACGATAGTGCCTGATTTCCAGCTACTACACAACAGTTGGTGACTGAGAGACAGGACCACTCTGCCTGTGGCGCCACTCCTCACCATCTTGAAACAGCTCTTCAAGAAAACTACCAGCCGTTAGCTTGGAAATGGGAGAGTCCCACATCTAAGATTGATTTTCTATACTCAAAGCATTCCTTTGTGAACATTAATGCTTCTTTTGGCCAAGCTGTCACGCTTCATGAAGAAATGTAAACCTCCCTGGAAGAGACACAATTGGATTGAAATTGTAGCTCCATTGAAAGAGTGCTTGCCTAGGATAGGCAACGCCTTGGTTCAATATCTAACACACACAGAAAGGAAAAACTGGTACCTAACACACAATCACACATACACATGCATGCGCATACACACTCACACACACATCAATACTCTTGTGGCATGACTCTACAATATCTAGATTTTTATCAAACCATGGCAGTCAGTGGTGGCAGGATACACCATTTATGAGAGAACAGCTCTGTACCAAAGTTGACATCGAAGGTTTCAATATATGGAGGGGGAAAGGTTGTGACCTGAAACACACTCATGAATGCTGAGGTGGTGCCTAGGGCTGGGACTTACTTCCAGACCCGTCCTTGACTCTGGGCCCCTCTGGCTTGGCCTCAGACATGATGTTTGCATTCTCATTGTTCTCCATCTCGATCACAAAGTCACTGTCCTCTTCAAACTCTGGGTGGCTGAAGATCCAGTCCAGTGCTCTTTCCAGGTTATGATTCTGGAGAAGGAAGTTCATAATCTACTCAGCATCCAGACCCCATCAAGTTGTGAACACCTTTACCAGATGTCAAGCAGCAGACAGGAGGCCTGAATGAACCGGTGCCAAGTACCTCTGAGTACTTGGACTCTGCCACTTGCCCCCTCCCCCATACCCTGCCACTGCAGTCACCAGAAAATGGTTCCGAGCAGCACAGCAGCTCCAGGGTGTCCACTTGTTTTGGCTCAGCGGTGTTGCAGGCTGGTGCCAAGGACAAGGGTTGTAAAGCATTCACATGCAGCCCTTTCTACTGCTAAAGTAATGATATGCACTATCTTTTCGACTGACTGCATCTTCTGCAGCTGATTCTGTGAGGCGAAGATGCCAATGTGCACACAGGGTCAGTGCCTCCGTGTCCTAAGTACTGGAAGAACGGGAGAACAGAGGACTTACCTAATGGCTGTGTTGATGGAATTGCAAATGGTTCAAATTGCAAATGGTTCATCATGAAGTTATTTCTACCTTTCCCCCATTTGTGGCAGCACTAACAAACTAAAAGATTTGTTTGGATATAAAAACTTCAATATAGCAAGCAGAGTTCAAGAAAGTGCCCAAGGGAGAAAATCTCCGTTGAAATTGTTTGAGAATTTTAAAGGGAAAATTCCCATGACCTGGCCAACACTCACTAGGACCTCGGCAACAGGTCCTGGCTGACACCTGGTCAGGACAGGCAAAAGGACCTAGGAGCAGAATGCTACTCAGAATGAGTTCTGATGTGACAAGGGAGGGGTAGGTTTTAGTGTACTTCCCTGACACATAGTCCCTCTTTCATTCAGTTTAATTTTGTATATACTGCATGCAAATGAATCTTGTGAGGTGTGATGGGACCATCAGACACAGATGACATAAAGGGCCTTGGGAGGTCTCTGTTGCTAAAAGCCAAACTGAAAATCACCTCCAGCAAGGCCAGTAGTCCCGGACTCACGGTTCCCAGTGCTCACCGTTGCTTGCAGAGCCTGCACAGCCTGGCTGCGCTGGAACCCCATGGAGGTGATAATAGCTACGGTTTCCTCAGGAGGCTGGTTGTCCAATCCAGTAGCACCAAAGACAGACGCCCCGGCCCCTCCATACCCAGGGATGGCCAGTGGTTCAGCAAAATCTGAGGAAAATAATTGTACTAAAAGTTTTCTGGGTTCTGTCTTGAAAACAGGCATCTCAGGAGGAATGAGGAAAAACACCTACAAAATTGTAAATCAAGGGATTTTGTGTAAAGTTAGACATATATGTCAACTTAACAGAACTGGGAGGTCAGAGGGGCCATAGATCAGATGACTTCCAAGCAGACTTTCTAGTGGGGAAAACAGCCTTTTCAACAACGGTGCTAAGATAACTGGCGATCTGCATACAAAACCATAAAGATGGATGTCCGTCCTCATACCACACTCAAAACTCAAATCAGGATGGATCATTGTCTCAAACATGAGAAGTAAAAGTATTAATCTGGTAATTAATTTTTAATTTTTTAAATCAAAGGAAACCACAGGCACTAGAGTCTTTGTGACATTGGAGTAAGAGGTAATTTCTTGTGTACAACATAAAATATAAACCATAAAGTAAGAAAAGGTTGTGCTGGGCCCCATCAAAATATTAAAAGAATCTATTTAGAAGACAGCATGGAAGAAGGGGAAACATAGCAAAGCAGAAAGATAGCTCTGCAAATCATGTGTCTGAGAAGAAACCTGTATCCAGAACTTAGAATTCTTAGAGCTCAATAATAAAAATGCAAAAACTCATCATATGCCCAGAATCATTAATCACTAGGGAAATGCCTCTTAAACAATAGTGACATACCCTGGTACAGCCAGGGGCCACTATAACAAAATCACAAACAGTGAGAATTCAGAGAAACTGGACCCCTCAGCAAGAGTGTATCTTAGTTCAGCACTGTGTAAAACTGGTCCACAGTTTTTAAAAAGTTAGACACAGAACTCAGTTCTGTTCAAGAGAAACAAAAGTATAAATTCACATACACAAGAAAGTGTATGTTTACAGCAGCACTGATAAATGCCAGAATGAAGAAATAACCCAACTGTCTGTAACCCCATGATAAAAGGACAACTAAACTGTGGTACGGCTATACAATGGAATACTATATAGTCGTCAAAAGGAAGTAAAGTACCATTTATGCTATAGTGTAAGACCCTAAATATATCATGAAAAGCAATAGAAACCTGGCACAAAAGGCTGCATGCAATACAATCACATTTATATGAATTGTGAAAAATAAGCAAATTCATAAGAACTCGCAGGATACACAGAGAGTACCCTGAACATGAGGTACTGGAGACAATGAGATCATGGGAGAGACACCTCCTGTCTATAGCATTTCTTTTCAGTGTACAAAACATTCTAGAATGAATTTGCTACCTAATTGTGAAGTGACCAAAAATCCACGTGAATACACACTTCATTTGGGTGGACGTGGAAATGACATCTTCAAAAGGCAGATAAAAGAAGACACTAAGAAAAGGGCCTCGTTTCCTGTGTTTTCTGTTTCCAGCTTGAAACAGACCGCAGCGGGTTACCATCATCTCTCGGGACAGAGCTCTGGGAACATGAGTGCCAAAGCACTGCCACCTACCAGACTCCTCCATGTGCACGATAATCCAGTTGAAGGCCACCTCAGCTCCCGTGTTCCCAGTGAAGTACACAGCCTTCCTGCAGGCCTCCAAAGGGAAGCCCATCTCAGCCAGCTGCATCACCGAGGACTCGTCAATGTCTGAGGCTGCAGAGCACAGCAGAGCATCGCACGGTGAGAAACAGAACTGTGTACTTCTCCAACCCACGTATCTACAGACTGCCTGAAAACAGGTCCATTGTGTTGGATCCTATTTGGACTTCTTCCTATGCCATCTAACTATTAAGCTATTCATGGGAAGAAATGGTATTATAATATATTACCTTCATTTTCAAAGGAGAAAACACTGGCCTAAGCAGCAAAGGCAAGGTTACCAGGTAGAGCTTTGGGTTCTCAAACCTATACTCATCCTTCTGAGCCATAAGGGCCACGTAAGCATTGCCACTGGATCTACATTTGTTATTCATTCAACTTATAAACCCTTCCACCCAGGAATGGCTGCAATAGCCAGCACAGGACAATACTTATTTGCTAAACTACCACAGAAAACTCATCACACTGTGGTCTAGAGAGATGGCTCAGCAGTTAAGAGCACTTACTGATCTTCCAGAGGACCCCGGTTCTGTTCCCAGCGTTCATGTGGTGGCTCACAACCCTCTCTGTCTCTAGTTCCAAGGAATCTGATACCCTCTTCTGGTCTCTGTGGGCATCATTTTTTTCACAGAGTGCACAAGCATGCAGGCAAGACACTCATATACATGAAATAAATATATGGCACACTAGGAACGGATGTAAGACACCAAGAACATTTTAAAAGATACCTACGGTCTATCAATTGGTTCATCAAGCGGTCTGGAAATGAAGAGACAGGTCATAAGTGAGAGCTAGCCATGGCCAATAGTTTTAGAAAAGAGATTCCCAGACCCTCTCACTCCTGGTTACCCCACACACACCACCTGCAAAACACAGTTCATTACAGTAAGGAGGGGAAACAGCAGGCTTTGGGCATCTAGATGCAATAAAACAGGAAGTTCTGACAGCCAGGTGAGCTCAATGGTTTTCATCCCTTGCATGTATTTCTAAGAACACTGTCTAACTGCAAATCAAGGCTTCTGTCCTGAGCATTATTGATAGGGGCAGTGAGGAAAACCACCTTGGCCTTCTTTGATGTTCAGCATTGCCTGTCTGTAAGCCTTTTCCAGAACCACCTGCCAACAGGACAAAAATCAGTGACACAGAGCGTGGGGGGCCTGAAGTTCACACTTGCGGCCAGGCTTCATTCCTCCCAGGGAGCAGATCAGTGGTGGGACACAGTGACTGTTCCAGAGAAGAGAGTGTCTTTCCAATAGGACAGTGGCTCTCAACCTTCTTGATGCTGTGACCTTTTCATACAGTTCCTTTTGTTGTGGTGACCCCCCCCCCACAACAATAAAACTACTTTCTTCATTGATACTTAATAACTGTAATTTTGCTACTGTGATCAACTGTAATGTAAATGTTTGGTATGGAGAATATCTGATATGTGATCCCTGTGAAAGGGTCATTCAACGCCCCCCAAAGAGTTGTGACCCACAGGTTGAGAACCACTGCAGTAGGAGAAGGTACCTTTCGAGTCATCGGGAATGACTATGGGGGGACTGATGTCAGGAAGCTCCTCTTCTCCCGGCTGCAAACCCCTGGCTCTGAGATGGCTGATATCTAGTAGGTCTGGCATATCAATAGACACATCTGTAAAACAAAAGGTCATATTCGCTGGACTCTCCAGACCCACAGTCAGATCACTATAAATCCACTTGTGTTCACTGCATGCATGTATGTAGGCAGCCTAAGGGGCACTGAGCACAGCAGATCTGTCAAGCCACATGCCAGGTTATTGGAGGGCTCAGGGGAAGGGCAGAGAGTGATGGGACAGAAGTGCCACACTGGACAGCCACAGGTCAGATAGCCAGAGGTCAGAGACCGGCAGCCCTGGCTATCTGTGGCCGAGATTCGTTCCATTTGGTGTTCTTGAAATATGCACAAGATTTAATGTTAAAATTTAGACTTCCGGATGTCAAATACCACAAAGCTGCAGCACATTCTCCTCTCTTAACTGTCTAAGCTTCCCTTTAGCTTCTATTCTGGACAATGCTGGCTGCTGTGACCATTTCACACTGACTCCACTGCTCTGTGCCACCGCAAACATGAACAGCATGCTTACGGGAAAGGACGTCTTCTTAACCTGTCATTAAGCACAGTGGAGCCCTCCATGAGGGTGGCCTGTGTACGCCTGCACCCAGAAACTCTCCGTTCCCGGATGCTGCTTCCCCTTCCTCTCACATGTGAATTCAAAACTCCTGATTTAAACATTTTCTTAAACAGAAACAGTTACTGGGATGGTGCTAAGTTATAAATGATAAAGCTCAAAGGAACCTGGCTGAAACTTAAGTGTCTTAAACACCGGTGGGTGCTCTGGGAGAAAAATAAAACCCTCATGCCTCAGTTGCTCCTGCATCTGACTGACTCAAGTGCAGGGTTTATAAGCCTAATAACAGCTGAGAGTCAGTGTTGCAACCATGCATATAGGAATGAGTCTAAGTACAACTAACAGGAGGGCTTGGTCCCTCAGCCCTGGAGAAGGACTGCCTTCAATGACGTCAGATATACAAACCCTACTAAAGACAAGGCAGGCTGGGCATGGTAGCACCTGCCTGTAAACGTAGAACTTGGGAAGTGGAAGCAGAAACAAAAGAATTTCAAGGCTAGCCTCATTTACACAGTGAATTCTAGGCCACCCTTGGCTACATGAGATCCTGTCTCAAAACAAAACAAACAAATAAATAAAACAATAACCTGAAAACAAAAACTAAGACTGAAGAATTCAATATTAAGGACCAGTAAAACTAAACACAAAGGCAGACTCACAAAACAGATACAACTGTTCCTCGAGAGAAAACTCCAGGTCCTACTTTCAGACTTCCTTTAAACTCGATCAATAAAAATCTGACTTCATCTTTGTTCCTTCACAAAAATTCAAAAGGAAAAGCAAACAAATAAACCAAAAACCCTGTCCACAGCAGTCCAAAGCCTGAAGAAGTGAAGATTCTCAAGTATCTCAACCCTCTCAGAGGCCAGAGGAGAACAGACCATCAGCACCCTGCCCTCGGACCCTCTCTGCTCCTTACACTCTCAGCAAGAAAACCAAGGGCCTCCTGGACATCGAGAGTAGCTCAGCACAAAGGGCAATCGAACTGGCACTGTGTGCCCACGTGCACAAGGCTTCCCAGGAAATCACCCTGGCTCTTCTTCTTTCTTTCTCCACGTCCCCTTCTACCAGGGTTTGACTCTTAAGACTTGCATCGTTCCGTTGAACAAGGGCCCAAATACAAATCAGTAAGACACTGGCAAACAGTTTTGAAGTCCGCGCCTGAGAAGCTATACAGGGTGAAATGCACATCCTTCCCCAAGCCTGGAGGTCACTTACGGCCGATCATACTCAACCCTGGCATGGAGCAAATGGCCTTTAATGCCTCATCTGAAAAATGAACTTTCCACAGTGACCAAGGGCCTTGCGTATTAATGAGAAGACAGTCCGGTGAAGCCCAAACCACATCCTGCTTTCAACTGTCCAAAGCAAATGTTTTCAATTGATTGGGAGGAAATTTTGTGTGACTTAGACAAATATCACAAACATAACAGCAGTGTTGTAATCTCAGAGGCAAGGAAGGTTGCTAAGAGGAAGTTATACCTCCAGCTACCTACTACTCCAAATGTGCTCTCTGAATTGGCAATGCCAACACTATCCTGTGGGTTAGAAACACGGTCTCTCAGCCCACCTACACCTGCCAATCAGGATCTGCATTTTCCAAAGAGCCAAGGTGACCTGTGGGCACAATAACACCTGAGATGTGCTGTCACGAGGACTGTACTTTCCCTCTTAGAAGGCGGTCCTTCCTGAGCTCAGTGGTAAAGGAAGGGATGGTTAGCATATAGTGTTGCTTATTGTAGTGTTCTTCCTAGACTGTGAGTCCAGAGAAACATGGGAGTTAACAGAAAACAATGGGGGTGGATGTGACGTGGGCAGACGTCCCCACAGCCTCTTTCACATGCCATGTCTTGGTAAGTGGCTCACTATAATTTAAGCAAAAGCATGCAAAGGATACCTACCAAATTTTCGGGGAACCCAGTCAAGACCAAAAGTGAACTTCTTTATCTGCACTACCAAGTATTCAGGAAATGAGGCAAAGCGGGATGTTCTGGGAAACACAAGGAGAGGAGATCAATCAAACAAGGCAGAGAGTAAGGCAATTGCAGTCCATGGCTCGCGGGTAGCTTTGTCTGGGGCTCCTGGCAATGCCAAGAACTGCCCTGTGAGGAGGAACCAACCAACACTCCGTACACAGGTGCTCTCACACCCCTGGCTTCTCCACACAGAAAACGCTGACTGTCGAACACAGCGTGCAGCAAACTCACAGTGACTGCTTTGCCGCAATGCTCTGAGAGGTGCTTTTAAACCACTTGGTTGCCCAGCATTTTTGCAGTGCTCTTACGTGTGTAGGTATCTGCGCATGTGTTCTCAGTCAGGCATGCACCGTGTCTATAACATTCCCTACGTGGTGCGAAGAAGCCAGCCTCACTCCTACTGGGAATCACTGCCTCACAGCACTGGACTGGTGCAGGGGAAGCTTGCTGGAACTTGGATCTGAGGCTGACCATTACAGAGTCACTTTAAATACCCGGATCCCTGGTAGAATGAGCCCTATAGCTAGCTCTGTTGTGGAGTAATTACCTACGCTATCTAAATCTAAGCCTTACCATTTTAGTTTATGCCCACAGGTATGTATAGGTACCACATTTGTGCCTAATGTCCACAGACATTAGAAAGGCAGGTTATATCCCCCAAGAACAGGAGCTACCAGTGGTTGGAGACCCGTATAGGTCCTGGGAACCAAACCCTGGTCCTCTGCAAGAACGGCAAGTGCTCCAACCCCTGAACTTGACTTTTTTTTAAAAGATTTATTTATTTATTATATATAGGTACACTGTAACTGTCTTCAGACACACCAGAAGAGGGCATCAGATCCCATTACAGATGGTTTATGAGTCACCATGTGGTTGCTGGGATTTGAACTCAGGACCTCTGGAAGAGCAGTCAGTGCTCTTAACCACTGAGCCATCTCTCCAGCCTCAACATGACATTTTAAAATTAACACAGTTAATTCTGAGTTCATTCTAAACTGAAATACAGAATATTTTAGGCTTGGGTTTATCACTTTTATGCACACACTGACTATTCAATTTGCACATCAAATCCAAGCCTCTCAGTGCCCCAATCCAGCTCATTCGGGCAGCAATTAGCATCTTTCCAGCATCTCTTTTTTTCTTTCTTTCTTTTTTTCGTACAACTTTATTTACAAAAGAGACATACATGTACAGATTTTTAAAAGCATTTTGGCAATTTTTTTAGAGGTTTGACAGCATGCATTGAAATCCCACTGGTTACCATAAGCATAAAGTACATGTAGAACAGAATGTAACATGGAAACAGTCAGAGTTTTCTTGGTGTGTACAGATTAAAGATAATGATCTTTGAATACCAAAAATTGCCACAAGGCTATATTCCTAGCTCTTTGATTATTAATGATGCAAAAAATACTCAACAAAATTCTTGCAAATCGAATCCAAGAACACATCAAAACGATCATTCACCATGATCAAGTAGGCTTCATCCCTGGGATGCAGGGATGGTTGAATATACGGAAATCCACCAACATAATCCACCATATAAACAAACTCAGAAAAAAAAAAAAAAAAAAAAAAAGCATCTCTTTCTACTTGCCTGTCTATGTAAGCAGACAATGAGCCACATTGTTTCTCAGCCTTTGGGCAAAAATCAAGTATAGACAATGAGCCAGAGATGGTACAATCGGACCCCTTTAAAATAAAAGACTTTGAGCTTCTCCTTCCAAACCTCACTTTCTGAATCAGAGCCATTGCCTTCTATCTGGTACCCACCTTTTCCAGAATGAACAAAGCAAATGCCAATGGACTGCTGCCCTCTGGTGCAGAGCAGCAGACACAGCAGAGGGCTGGCCCTGGGCAAACAGTAGAAAGTGTCTTTAAGCCTTCAATAAGGCTCGTAATTCACTCCAGAACCGGGTGAATCACGGGCCCTCCTGAGGCTCTTTTTATATCTAGAAATGAACATTGTGTATCTGCTGCAGGGTTGTGCAATGCTCAGTCACCCTAGTGAAAAGACCTTGACACACCAGACAGAAGTGTAGTGAGGAGCTGAAGTGAATTCCATCAGCCCTAAAGTCTTGGATACTGAACCGGTCTGTCACTGGCCTGTGTCTTCTCCCAGACAAGTTACGTAGCCTGCTGAGTCTCAAGTTCTCAAGGACAGTGGACAACAGGTTACAGTGCAAGGCAGCTATGAGAGCCTTGAAAGAGATTGATCTAGGGCTATCCTGGCTCTCTGAAGAAACTCAGAGTCCCTCCAGTTAGGTTCTCTGGTTGTCCGAGAAGTCTAAATAAACATCCTCATTTAAACTAGGCCAAGACCTCCAGTTTACAGAAAGCCACCTGCTTGTATAGCATTTTCAACTGATGAAAAAAAATGTTATCTTTCAACTGTAGAGTGTGTGAGAGAGAGACATAGAAAAAGAAACAGAGACAGACAGAGAGGGGGGGAGAAGAGAGAAAAAGAGAGAAAGAGAGAGGCTCATGTATGTGTGGGTCAAAGGTCAACACTGGGTATCTTTCTTTTTCTCTCAATTTCCACTTTATTTTTATGAGACAGTCTCTACTAGACCTGGAGCTCAGATGAGGCTGGCTAGCCAGTGGGACCCGGAATCTTCCCAGCACTGTGTTTACAGGCATGCTCCACCATGCTCTGCTTTTTACACAAGTAACACAAGACCCCGAGCAGGCTCTCATTCCTAAGCAGCAGACTTTACCCATGGAGCCCTCTCCCCTGCCCCAGGCCTTCTCTCCTCACATTAATATCAAATCTGGGGAAATCTCATTAAATCAATGATACGCAAATGGTGACACTGGTGTTAGGCCAGTTGCTGACTATGCTAAAGAGCTGGGTAAAAAGAGGGTCTGGGCAGTGGCTCAATTTAAGGTTGGGACAGAGGGTGGAGGGACAATTTAAGGCAAGATTCTGTAATGGGTAGCTACCAAGCAAAGAGGACAAAGCAGTGTAGATGCCTCCCACATTTTAATGTCTTAAACTCAAGCACACTGTAACTGTTCCACATATAACTCAGGTTCACCTCAAGAGGGATAAAAATCTCCACTCATTCGCAATAGTTCAAGGATATCAAGTTACAGTTAAATCCGACTGAGTATTAAACTGTGCTTTGCAAAAGAATAACAAAGACATATAAGCAAATTATTTTTTCACACTCTTATTCCTGAACTGAATCTATAGATTCTTTTCTTAGTGTGCATTTTTAATACAGGCTATCAGAATATAAATCCAAAAAAAATCTGTATGGAAACAATTCAGCTTTATAAAAAGGTGCTGTGGGAATGAAATTAGTCGGGCCATAGCGAGTACTCAGGATAGGCCTGGGCACTACTGGGTTAGCAGCTGTACGATGTCTGTTACCATTGTTCACTTATTGCAATTAAGACTAACATGTTATGAAGACATCTTATTAAGGAAAGAAAACGCAAGCCGCAATGACTACCATGGTCTACTTCATAGTGTTGAAAACTGGCTAAGTAAGTGCACCAAAAATATAATTAGTCAACTACATACAAACCAGATGATCCACACAGCTAGCAATCACACACACACACACACACACACACACACACACACACGCACTCACAAAAGATAACAATAATGACAGCAATAACTCCATCCTTCCGAAAGCTATGTGTTTCTGTCCCCTTTAACATCCGTTCTAGAAATAAAATCCTTCTGCTATCAGTTATTTGCAGATAGAAGGCGGGCATTGGCAGGAAAGTCAATGACCAAGGTGACATTCCAGGCGACCTAGAGAGTCTTCTGTGGAGCCCATACTACACTCCTCTCTGCCAAATGACAAAGTGTCATGGGAATCTCTCCACAGCCACAATGAACACGGGCTGGAACTTGTCCAGTGATCTGCCTAGGTACATTTTCTAGGTGAATGAATGCTCCAAACAACAGCAGACGTCCCAGACACAGCCTGTCAGGATCACTTTAGAGCAGTGATTCTCAACCTTCCCAATGTGGCCCTCCTGTATAGTTCCTCATGTTGTGGTGACCCCCAACCAAGACTCTATTTTATTGCTACTTTATAACTCTAATTTTGATTCTGTTATGAATCAGAAATGAAAATATCTGGTGTATGCAGAATAGCTGATATTTGATCCTATGAAACAGTCATTCTCTCTCCAAAAAGGGTCTCAACCCAGAGGTTGAGAAGCAATGATTTAAAGAATCACTATGTCTGGTCCATCCTGACCTATAGGTACACCAAGATCAACCCGCTCTTTGTTTTTTTTAATAGAGAGATTAGCGACACTGTCCAGGCTGACCTGGAACTCTCTCTGTTGTCTAGGCTGGCCATGAACTCACCAATCCTCCTGCCTCTGCTTTCCATGTTCTGGGATCACAGGTATGCACTACCCCACCTGGCCACCAAGGATAGATGCCTTTTGCCTTTTTCTGGATTTTTTTGGGCTCTGGGTCAACAAAAGAAAGGTTCAAAGTGACATTAACAAAATGTCAGTAGAGTCACAGCCTACACTGCTAAAAGATAAATTAAAAAGAAAATTCAGAAGCTCACTAGCTGGCTTTGCCAAATTCAGAAATTAGCATTTGAAAGTGTAAAGTACATGAGGATCACTGAGCAATGGCTGTATGTGGGCACGGTCGATCACCGGGATAAACATGGGATAGGACTGCCATCCCTCAGTGGCCAGACCAGCTGAATCTCCCAAGGATGCCACTTACTAGCCAATTGCTGCTTTTATTGCCCCATCCATAAAGTGGGAGACCACGGGAGCCTACCCTGCACTGCTATGACCGCATTAAATGTCATACTGGGGGGGGGGGGGGGGTTGGGCTACAGCAAGACCCTGTCTCAAAACACAAGCGTAGCATTCAAAGAAAGCAGCTGACAAGTTCTTCACAAGCTCCTAGGTAGGCAGGAAATAGTATGTGCTTAGCTTCTTTCTTTCCCACAAGGACGGTGACTTCAGGTAACAACAATTGGTATACAACGCTAGTTCTTCTCACGCTTATGTAAAGCCAGGCAGTGATATAAATCACTGTTCCTTTAGTGAAGTGAGAGATAGCTGTCCTCTGACTTCCACACTCACACTGAGGTGTGTGCCTGTACACATGACACATGTGCACTTGTGCATGCACACCCACAGATATGGACACACACACACACACACACAGGCCTCCTGAAACAAAACTTACCTAAGGAAAGACAGCTAATAACAGAATGAATGGCTATTAATCCTCATCTGCATGTGCAACTTCTCAAACTTATTTAATAAGAATGGGACCTTCTGTTTTGCTTTGCTTTGTTATTTTTGGGTTTTGGCCTTGTTTTCTGTGGTTCAAGCCTAACCCCCCCCCCCACACACACACACACACTCAGCAGGAGCTCTCCCACTGAGATGCATTTCTCCATGCTCATTTTTTTTAAAACAGTTGTTTTTGGTTTCCCATTTCTGACATGTGCAGTCTGGTCTGAAGCAAAGCAGGGTCCTGCAGGAGCTGCAGCAACTGACAGCAGGCTCGGCTGCCAGGCTGCAGAAAAAAAACAAAAATAAATCAACAAATAAAAATCAAAAAGCAGGCAGCCATGGCCCTTACTCTGTCGACTGAGTTAGGGCTCACCCTTGAAAAGAGGGGCCAAAGAACATTTCAAAGTAGTGTAATTCCAGAAAAAGCTAGAGTGCTCGCTGAGCATCTATAGAATCCTAGATTCAATCTGCAACACTGAAAGGGAATGTAGAGAAAGAAAAAGCACATGTGCTAATAAAGAGGAGAAAGAGCAAGAACTGAGTGGCCAGAGCTCCCAGGAGCCCTTTGTTCTGTGCTTCTACATGCATTCTTTCCCCAGCTCATGTGGCAATATGAAGTGTGTTGGCAAGAACTGGCTATCAAATCAATTAAGGTGTCAAGTGGAGAAAAGAAAATACATGTACCTGACAGCCAGGCTCACAATACAAACATGAGATATTTCCTACTGAGTTGGAAACAGCTCACCAAGCAAAGGTTCATGCCAACCTGGCATGCCCAAGACTTCCCCAGGAGGCACACGATCAACCAAGGCCTATGCTAAAACTTAACCATACAATTACAAGATAGTGCAGTGGCATTTACATATTGAAGGCTGCCAAAAGTAATTCTGGGACTTCTTTACCAGTTATCATTCTTACCCTGTAGGAACAAGGGTGTTTCTCAACCCTACTTTACTCTCTTGGCAGAAAGAAAGAAAGGAAGAAAGAAAGGAAGGAAGGAAGGAAGGAAGGAAGGAAGGAAGGAAGGAAGGAAGGAAGGAAGGGAGAGATAAAGAGAAAGAGAAAGAGAAAGGAAGGAAGGGAGATAGAAAGAAGAAAATAAAAGAAAGGAAAGAAAAAGAGAAAAAACTGGGGAGGAAAGAGGCAGAAAGGAAAGGAAAAAATTTCAATTACAAAATAAAAGACAATTCTGCTTTATTGAAAAAAAAAAAAAAGAGGTAGGCACTCTAAATCCCAGAGCATCACCCAAACCACAGGACTATCTTTCTTACTGGTCAGCCTTATCCAGTAAAGTGACGGACAGCTACAGGTGTACATCACAACCCACCCCACTTATGAACAAGCACTCAAGGACTTAAAAATGCCCAGTCCCCTCCCCAGGCCTGCTCTGTCCCCACCTCACTAGGCCCCTCTTGCCTATCAGTGGGCTGCCTTACTCACTTGACCCCCGCAGACTTGGCCTGCAGAGCACTGCTCCAGAAATCATCCACATTGTCTGGTTCAGCAAAGGCCTGAAGGCAGGCACTGAATGGGATCTTGGCTCGCACCAGCTCAGGGAGGGGTCTTCTGTTGGCTTCTGCTTCCCTCCGAATTAACTCATAGGCGATCAGCTCATCTGAGGAAGAGCAAGGAAGGCAGGAACCTGGAATCACTCTTGTCCCGGGTCCCACTCTCTGGTGCTTCCCAGTACATCAGGGCTGCTGCCTCGTCTGACCATGCCAGAGAAGCCTACCCAAAGACCCCTCCCAAGACCCCTCCCAAGACCCCTCCCAAGACCCCTCCCAAGACCGACAGACTTAATGGAGCCAGAAACACTCTGTGCTTCCATTTTTTTAATTCTCTTTTATTTTTGCCATTTCTCTTTGAGACCAGCCAGAGGGAAGTGAGTTCAGACTGGACTGTGAGTGGGACAGGAAAGGCAGGTGCAGGAAGCTACTCTTCCATCCTCCCACCCAGCAGTGACCCAAGTGCTGCTGCCACAGGCTTCACACCAGAGTTCTGCAGCTGTCTGAAGCCAGTGGCACTCCCCGCACATCCAAGACCCGGAAGAAACTGAGACTGAACTTAAAAACTAACCAATCAATGACAGGCCTAGACTTAAAGTTCTAGTCAACAAATACAGATGAAGCCCACAAGGAATTCATTCATGGGGTCAGAGTTGGGCAATGATCAGGCAGGGAGAGGAAGGGAACAGAAGGAAGGAAAGAGACAAAGCTCTTGCTGCCAAAGTCAGGCTGCCCCTACAGCGACAGAACCAAGGGAAGGATATACATGTAGAAATGAGAAGAGCTCCTGAGCCCCTAACTGCCAAATCGGGTGTCTGTGGCTCCTCCAGCAACTGTGCCTGTGGCCATGGACCCCAGGACTGTGTAAACAGCATGTCCCTGAGGATTTACCTCAGGACCCTCAGGGCAACTCTACTTATAAAGTGACCAAACAAATACTGAGGGAAAAGAAGTAAGTGTGCTGGGGGAACACTTAGGAGCCACAGATCTGCTCCCACCTTGACACTAAACTACACACAGTTAAAACACCACACATACTGTGAAATGCCTTTTTTGGTGGATGATTTCACAATAGCAACAACCAAAAAGATGCCCTCCTAATAGATCAGCTTGTGCACATATGCATTTTCTAAAACCTCTCCGAAAAGCTTCCAAACCCCCTCTCTGTCCAGAGTTTGCAGTGTACTACTTCTATCTATACGAAGGTTAGATGTTACTAGAAATCCAGAAACTAAGAACTCTCTTTTCGTTAAAAGAGTACCAACCATAGAGTACAGTGAATTAGAAATCACAGAACTCTAAAAGCTATTAAGATCCAAACTGCTCCATTCGGTCAAGCCCTAACACCTAAATAAATAAAGCAAGCATTAGAGGAGGGAGTCCTGTGGTTAAACTTGATACACAAGCCAGCAGGATGCTTCTGTAGTGACCCCTGCTCAGCCTGAAGCCTGGGATGACTGTGTGCCACCAATCCAAACAATGCTCCTCATTTTGCATTTAAAAATATCCCTCTGCTTCCTCAGCCTTAAACACACAGAGGACTTTCTATAGCACGTGTATCCCATTTGCAATGAGACTCTCACCAACATTAATTTTCCTGGACAGTCTTTATCACTGAGGCTGACAGAACTGAACAGAACACGGGGAGGCTGAGGTGAACGAGGAAGAGCAATAGTCATATCAACTGTAAACCTGACAGGCTCTCCAGCAGCTAGGAGATAAGCCTCTAGGCACAGCTGTCAGGGATTATCTAGATTAGTTTAGCCCTGAGGGATGCCAGTGAGGGATCATCTTGATTAGGTTAACTGAAGTGGGAAGATCCACCCTAAAAATGAGAAACACCATCACCAGCCTAGACTGCACAGGGAGGGAAAGCAAGTGAAAGAAGTTCATCTCCCTCTGCTTCCTGCCTTGAGAAGGTAATATAGCCAGCTCCTGTCAACACAACTTTCCTTTCATGATAGAATATATGCTGTAACTTTGACTCAAAATAAGCCCACTTTTCCTTCCTTTCTTCTTTCCTTTCTTCTTTCCTTGCTTCCTTCCTTTCTTCCTCCCTTCCTTCCTCCCTCCCTCGCTCCTTTTGTCAGGCACTTTATGACAACCAAAGGAAAACTAAGACAGCCATCAGTTTCAAAAGGCAGCAAGCCACACACTTCACAGCCTTACATATCTTGTATAATGAGCAAGAATCTAAGTGCAGCCCCTTCTCAGTGACAGAGCTAAGTGACTTCATCTCTGGTGCAAGTCTCAGTGAATAGAGACACACATGGTTCCTTTCCCTTGGGTGACAGTACTGGCTGGTTTTGTGTCAACTTTACACAAGCTGGAGTTATCACAGAGAAAGGAGCCTCAGTTGAGGAAATGTCTCCATGAGATCCAGCTGTAAGGCATTTTCTCAACTAGTGATCAAGGGGGAGGACCCAGCCCTTTGTGGGTCATGCCATCCCTCAGCTGGTAGTCTTGGGATCTATAAAAAGTAAGCTGAGAAAGCCAGGGGAAGCAAGCCAGTAAGTGACATCCCTCCATGGCCTCTGCATCAGCTCCTGCTTCCTGACCTGCTTGAGTTCCAGTCCTGACTTCCTTTGGTGATGAACAGTGATATGGAAGACTACATTGTAACATCAGTAAAAAAAAAAAAAAATTATCTCCTTTCTACTAGCTGGTTTTGTGTCAACTTGATACAAACTAGAGTTATCACAAAGAAGCCTCTCTTGAGGAAATGCCTCCCTGAGATACAGCTGTAAGGCATTTCTCAACTAGTGATCAAGGGGGGAGGGCCCAGCCCATTGTAGGTGGTGCCATGCCTGGGCTGGTAGACCTGGGTTCTGTAAGAAAGCAAGATGAGCAAGCCAGGGAGAGCAAGCCAGTAAGTAACATCCCTCCATGGCCTCTGCATCAGCTCCTGCTTCCTGACCTGCTTGAGTTCCAGTCCTGACTTCCTTTGGTGAGGAACAGCAATGTGGAAGTGTAAGCTGAATAAACCTCTTCTTCCCCAACTTGCTTCTTGGTCATGATGTTTGTACAGGAAGAGAAACCCTGACTAGGACAGGGACTGTTACCTTTGTTGGTTGCTGCCTCCATGGCCACAGGTAACTGCATAAGGTAGTCCACCCTCTCCGTGTAGCGGACCTTTCTGGTCTGACAGCATTGAATTCGCTCCTCCACCAAAAACCGGAAAACATCACTTGGGTTTTCTGAGCCAATGCGATTCCTCTAAAGGTCAGATAATACCAGGTTAGCAGGTACAGCGAAATGAAGCTATGAAAGAAAATAGCACAACTTTGTTTCTGGCATCCATGTCTCACTTTACTGAGCATTAGCAGAGTGAACCAGACTAAGACACTGGGATCTGTATAGTATCCCCAAATAAGGGGTTGGTAGTATAAAGCCATTAAAATCATAGAAGACAGATAGATGTGCATGGGTGTAATTAGAGGAAGAAAGGAAAAGAAGTTAATGAGATAGAGAAAAAATATTGTCCTGGGAAAAATCACAGTATGTTTGATACAGTTTCAAATGTAAACTCTATGTAAATAAACCATGCTGTACTACGGTGCATAGGATACGCCAACATCCTTCAAAGCATTAAGGGAAAACACTGCTCAGCACCACAGAGAATTCACCGGTAGTTGGGAAATGACTGGAGGGTCAGCTGACAAACTGTTACCATGGAAGTTACTATGGCAGCTCTGACTTTCTGAGCTTTCTCCCTCTTCCATACAAGACATTTCCGTAACCAGGGCAGAGGCTGCTTTTTGTTCTAAGGTGAATGAGTGAAAGGCTTTACTCAGGAATTCATCATGGCTTCCATGAGATTCAGCTCAGCTGCATTGTGGGATCTCTTGAGTGGTACCTGGGTGTCTACCTGGAGAGGCTTTCAAGGGGCTCTAACAAGAAACCAAACACTGTGGGGAGTTGTTTCTGGTGCTGTGTATACAAATGCTAAATTCTGAACCCCAGGATCTGGTGGCCCCCAGACAGGCAAATTCTCACATATACCAGCCTTTGCTGTGTAAACCTTGGTCCCCAGTTGAAAGCTATTGATTAAATAAAAGTGGCTATAAACAATTACTAGGGAGAAGAGAGGTAGGCAGGGCTCTGGTTATTGAGATGGGGATCACAGGTAGAAACCAGGAGGAGAGCAAAAGGGGAAAGAAAGAGAGGAGGAGGAGAAAGGAAGAGAGAGAGCAGGAGGTCTCCATTAGACATGATGGACCAGGAGCACATGCCCAAGTGAAATGGACCCTGAGGACAGACAGAAATAACCCAGGTGAGACTCAAACAGCAAGTACTGGGGAGCGCAGCTGGGAAGCAGCCAGTCTAGCACTACAAAGATAGATTGGGGTAATTCCCCCAGTAATTGTGCTAAAGCTGAGTAACTAAATCCTAGCCTCAGTTTCTTTCATTTGGAAGCTAGCCAGGGATAGAAATAAATTTATTAATTTGCATTTGAAACCCAACACATCAGCACACATCTAGACTTAAAAAGTTCCATGTGAAGAAAATACAAGCAAGCACTCAGAAACAGAGCAATTTGCTAGCTCTGTATTTCACAGATGGCCCAGTCCAGCATGGCTGGGTCACACAGCTGGGACAACAGTGGGCAGCAGGCTAACTCATGGGTTCAGAACCACATGACAGCTTCTGTCAGGCTTTCTTCAAAGCACTGACCTGCCCAGGAGGGGACAGATCCAAAGAGACAGGCCCTGGTTACAGGTGGAAGACCAAAATGCCTCTTATCTGTAAGCCAAGGACAGATGGGGGGGGGGGGGGCGCAGGGATGTTCAAGTACAGCAGAGTAATGGAGTTGAAATGAAGACTAAGAGACCTACAGAAGAGAGCCAAAGCAACGGAAGTTCTGATCATGTCAAAAGAAGTTTAAAAATCATGCTTTTACTAAAGAAAGACAGACACTGGGTATAAAACAACATCGACATAATAAACTCTCCAAAGGAGCAAAAAGGAAAAATAGACAAAAATGTTTTCGAAGTTACATAGATACTAAAATAAACAAATAAATGAACATAAACAAAATTTAAAAGTTAAATAATAAGTCTCCATAGAGAGACTTAGATAAATATAAATATATACATTTATATTTCCATATTAAAATACGGAAAACACTGTAAAAGTGGGCATTTTGACCCCAAATACATTTGTTTTGACTGCCAACATACAAATAATATGTTCAGCAATAATTACAGTTCTACGTATACTTTTTAGAAAGATCAAACTAAAACTGACTTAGATAAATAAGAACTGATAAATCAGATCAACATATATATGCGATAACTTCAGAAAGTAAAGCAGAAAATGTGTTGTGCTGGGGAGGAAATTTTACATTTCTTCCAATGGGAAAAGAAAAACTGTCTCCCATCCAAATTGATAAAAATCAGATTTGACAGGGGGAGACCTCCTGAAGAGCTTGTCTACAGACAACAGGAAAAAGATCAAGAAGACTGAACACAGGTAACCACATTTGAGAGTGGCTGGAACACAAATGGCCATGTGTGATCAATCTATAAACCTTGTTGGTTACAAAAATCCTCAGGATTAATTATAAAAATTTATATTGCAGTTTGGTTACCATCCAAGCTAGCTTATAATAGAAACAAATAGGCTTCACCTGCTCAAACAAAGACCAAAAATATCTCCATCAACTGATCTATGCACCTTGCAAATCCCATAGGTGTTAATACAGAACTGTATATGCTGAGGTCCAGGCAGGAGGAATGACAAACTGCTTTAGAATTCATGGCATGCTGCCCACTGGTTAGCACAACCACGATGGTTGTGCCTTGGTGAGGCATGACCCCAATGACAAATGTCCTGAGGACTTCATGCTGTGACAGAGTTTCGCTCTGCTTGCTGCCCTCACATCCCTCTTAACCTAAGAACTGTATGAAAACTCTAAGGGAGCTCCAGTCCCTCAGTGGACAGTATCTCTGGCTGCACATTAATGATGTTTTTCTGATCTGTTTCAGGCATGGCTGCTGGGTCAGATTAATGATTCAATCCCCACCCCAGGAAAGAACTTAGAGATGCAGATTGTCAGCTATGACCTTAGAAAGCATTTGGAAAAATAAAATTATTAGTGAAGCGAGGTGACGATGCTTTTGCTACTGGCTCTGACGTAGAATGTCGTAGGGGAAGGCACACTATGAATAATTAAGCTAGGAACTTTCTACGGCCAGAGAACAAGATCACTGGCAGCAATGGCTGACGTGACTCTGCTGAGACTGGCCTGGTGACAATTGATTGCTTCCACTGAGCTGTGCCCTCAGCCTCCTGATATTATCTGCTAAGAATTTCTAATGAGGTAGTAGGCATCCTGAAGATTTAAAGTCGATATGACTGATTTTTATATAAAAGTTTAGATTTGTAATTCTTGTAAGGTTCTTACAAGATCACTTTTAAAAATAAATAATACAATAATTACCACTGTCTTTGTAACCACAAATTGTTGCCTGCCTGTAAGAAAGTAACTAAGAAAACCACTTTGCTTGCCCACACTTTGTTAATCTGTAACAAGTTGCTTAGATACAAATGTACGTAGGACTTTGGGAATAATTTCTTTTCTTTACCTGTACTGCGTAATGTTATTCCTTGTAAACTTTTGGGGAGCACACTGTGTTACTATAACCATTCACTGGAAGAAAACTAAAATGCAATCACATTGTAATTTCACACCGCTTGAAAGACTTTGCTGGGATGTGTAAGCTATGGAAGAATAAGGTGGTGGAAACATTGTTCCTTCCTTCTACCCATCAACTGTATGTTTATATGTATATATGTATATGAAATGGGTGAAACCTGCTTGTTGGAGCTTTGCTCCAGGTATTTGCTATATGAATATAAATATGTTCGTCTATCTGCAGGTCTGCATACATGTCTATATGCATATATGTATATGCATGTATGCATAAATATATGTATATGTACATGTATATGTATATTTATGAAGTTACAGAAGAAGTCTACCTTTTGCTCCATCTACTCAGTTTGTATGTATGTGTATATCTTTTCTTTCTTGCTGGCTCCAAGAGTTAAAAGAATTCAGAGTTTTTCACAGCCCACGGGGAATGCTGACCCCAGTAAATAAAGTTTTTCCCCCCTCAGAGAAAAATCTTCTGAGTAATTTTTCTAATGACTGGCTGCCATAGGCAGCACACCCTGCCGATATCTGGATTGACCCCCAAGAGCAACTCTTAGCACTGACCCCCACTGGCTACCTACCTCAGTTTACCTTCTAAATGCCAAAGCTTTTCATTGGTATGTATATTACTTTTGTGAGCTCGTATGTTCACAGAGAATAGCAACCAGACAAACAGTCCTAACAAGATCCACCCTCAGGGATGCTGATATGCTGAGGCATACTGTTCCAGCATCCTGCTGTTTCCTCAAAAGACGTGCTTCCATCAAAGCAACTAGCTCAAATTGTCCAACATCACAGACTATTCCAGTCAGGACTTCATTTAGAGCTGAACTTTCTCAGCATACAAAGACTGGGCAACAAATACTACAGCTAGCTTTCTCAAGACTAACCATTATTCAAATCTGGAGCAGTGGGAAATTTATCTATATAATGTTTAAAAATAAATACTTCACCTTAAATCAGCAGGAAGCAATTTTAAGAAAGCAATGTTCCATTCACTTAAGATGGGGCGTGTGGTTTTTGGTTGTTCTAGTGGGTGAAAGCTGCTTTTTGTTATAAAAAAGGTTGGCAACAAGCTAGTAAATGGTCTTGATCAGAGAGAAAACAAAATAAAAGAAGTTAGACTTGGGGATTTCTCACCTTTCCTTTTCTCTGTCTTTCTTATGCAGAAGAGGGTTTGAAAAGAAAAATGTGAAATATAGGAATATTATATTATAGTAATAATAGATAAAAGGGGTAGATTATAGAATCTGCTTTTAAACCAAAGAACACTTTATAGCCAATAATCTTACATTGTTATAGATCTCTATATAGTGATATATACATTTAGGTTATATTTGGTATAGTGACATAGGTTTTTGTATATTGATATGTATTGTTATATTTTAGTATATTGATATAGATCTTTGTATAATGATATAAAGATTAAGGTTGCTTTTGTAATAACATACTATATATACATGTTTTCAATTCTTATTTGAGATATTGTACCTAGATGATACTTAATGAATTATAAAATTCTAGTCCCTTTTAAAGCTACTATTATAAACTTTTTAGGATAATTAAGAAATACCAGTTAATAATCAGATAGTCAAACCCATAGTTATATTAGATACTAGACTAGTTTATCACAAAATGGGCTTCCTGGGTTGGACAGAGTGAAAAACTAAAAACAAAGTTTGCCTATTCAGGTATGCTAAGGATAGATATATGGTCTTCAAAAACATCAGACTTATAAACTATAATATTTAAAGATGTGTTTATTAATTTAAGGCCTTTTTGACTATGAGACATGTCAGCTCCTGGCATTACCCTCATTCTACTTGAAAAAGATATAAGAATCAAAGAACCTTCATTTGGAGTTTGCTTCAAAGATAGCAAGCTGCCACGGGAAACAACTGCCCTTGCTCCGATTACAGACAAAATGCTGCTGGAAATGAGCAAACATGATGCAGGAATGTTGACTGCTGAACTCTGCCAAGACAGGGTAAGCAGACCTTCATAACTCCTGCTCCACAAAAACAGTCTGGGAGAGAAGGCTAAAGATAGATGCCACAATGCTTTAGGGAAATTCTGGGGGAATGTTCAGGCAGCCAAATTTCTCTGTCATTTCTAGAATTTTTGAAAGCTGTTTGCCTGTACTTCCTGCATACTTGGGTAATTCCTTCTCAGGTCTATGATGGGGTGGAACACTGGATAGTTACAGTCTCATGATTGAGCTTGATTTGTTTAGGATTTGAAAAAATGTTTTTAGGTCTAAGAAAATGTATTTAGGTTAGTAATACAAATTATGGTAGAGAATGATTTAGTTACAGAATTCTAAACTCACTAAGATAGGATAGACAATAAAATACTTCATCCAAATTGCCAAATACAAATGGATTGGACATTATAAATGTAACTCCTACCTAACAATTTTCATAATTGTTTCATACTTATTACATGTCATTTATTACTATAAGAGAAACAGCCTTTTCATTTAAAATAGAAAAAAAAAATTTGGTGGGGTTGGTTTGGTGTTGTGTATAGAAATATTAAACTCTGAACCCCAGGATCTGGTGGCCCCCAGACAGGCAAATTCTCACATATACCAGCCTTTGCTGTGTAAACCTTGGTCCCAGTTGAAAGCTATTAATTAAATAAAAGTGGCTATAAACAATTACTAGGGAGAAGAGAGGTAGGCAGGGCTTTGGTTACTGAGATGGGGATCACAGGTAGAAACCAGGAGGAGAGCAAAAGGAGAAAGAAAGAGAGGAGGAAGAGAAAGGAAGAGAGAGAGCAGGAGGTCTCCATTAGACATGATGGACCAGGAGCACATGCCCAAGTGAAATGGACCCTGAGGACAGACAGAAATAACCCAGGTGAGACTCAAACAGCAAGTACTGGGGAGCGCAGCTGGGAAGCAGCCAGTCTAGCACTACAAAGATAGATTGGGGTAATTCCCCCAGTAATTGTGCTAAAGCTGAATAAGTAAATCCTCGCCTCAGTCTCTTCCATTTGGAAGCTATCCAGGGATAAAAATAAATTTATTAATTTACAAAACACACTGATATAACACACAGCATGAAAGTCACACAATCCAGCAGCATCTGAAACCAAATTTAACTGGTTGCCACATCAAGTCTGCATAGCAGAGACAGCCACCAAGAGGCCCAGTGAGCAACTGAGGTAAGGAGAAGGGGGTATTTGATCAAGCCATCACCACAGCAGTTTGGTGCATTTCTGACCACCCCAATGGACGCTCTCAAGACTTACCTCTACCAGATTGACCAAGTGCAAGAAAAACTCCTGTGCATCCTGCTGTCTGTTGGAGGAGAATTCTGGGTGGCTCTTGCTGACAAAGGCCTTGAACATGCGTGGAGAGATCCCATTCTGCTGAGGCTACAGTATAAAGACAAAATCATCTTCTATATGTAAAAACCTGCTACTGTCATTCTGCTAAAGAGACATAGCAATAAAACAACTCCTAGTAACATACTGCTATATTCATAGATCAGAGCCTAACTCAGCCCACATCAGAGAGGCTTCTTGCTGTAGCTGGTGATTAACCATCTGTACCTATCTTGTAGAGACCCAACACTGGACAGTGGCAGAGAGTGAGGGACTTTATAAAGTATTCAATCGTAAATGGTAAGTCTTTGTCAAATTCTTCCCTTCAAAGTTCAGGGATCTATGCAGAAGAGAATGCACAAACATTGTAAGCACCAGAAGTATTGGGTGACCCCAAAATACAGAATTTTTCAGACACAGCGGGACTGATGCACATATGAACTCAGAGACACTGTGACAGCATGCCCAGGACCTGCGGAGGCTCAGCCTAGGTAAAATCCCAGCACTGAGAGGGGGAAGTGGATGGATGATCCCACCTCTAACACAGAAACTGTCTGCAACGGTGTTCTTCAATGGAACATCACTGGATGTATCAACGACACTCCAGGGAGCCCCTATGACCAGTAGTCAGCAACATAAAATAAACTCCAGGGTTTGACTTGTTTTAAAATTTCTTCTTACTGGATTTTTGTTTGTTTGACTTTGGGTTTTTGTTTTATTGATTTGTTTTTTGGAGAAAGAAGAAAGAACAAGAAGTTGGGTAGGTAAAAATGAAATGAGAGGAGTTAAAGGAGAGGGGAAATATGACTGAAATATAGTGTATGATATAAGTATGTAAATAAAAACACTAAATTTTTTAAATATCAGTAGCCACCACCCCCCACACACATTTAAAGCCAGAATAGCAAATTGGTTGGGTCTAACTGTGAATTCTACCTTTCCAACGAGGAAAAAAAAGTTAACCATGTGTCTTAGTCAGGGTTTCTATTCCTGCACAGAAAATCATGACCAAGAAGCAAGTTAGGGAGAAAAGGGTTTATTCAGGTTACACTTCCACACTGCTGTTCATCACCAAAGGAAGTCAGGACTGGAACTCAAGCAGGTCAGGAAGCAGAAGCTGATGCAGAGGCCATGGAGGGATGTTACTTACTGGCTTGCTTCCCCTGGCTTGCTCAGCCTGCTTTCTTATAGAATCCAGGTCTACCAGCCCAGGGATGGCACCACCCACAATGGGCTGCCCCCCCACCTTGATCACTAGCTGAGAAAATGCCTTACAGTTGGATCTCATGGAGGCATTTCCTCAACTGAGGCTCCTTTCTCTGTGACAACTCCAGCTTGTGTCAAGTTGACACAAAACCAGCTAGTACACCATGACAAAAGGCAGCATCTACAGCATACTTAGCGTGTATCAAACACTGTTCTATAAACTTCATGAGAGCAAAGTTGACCTCAGTCAGTAAAGTGTTCCTCTAGCATCTGTGAAACTCCATCCCCAGCACCACAGAAAACAAGCAAGTGATATACATCTGTAATTCCAGCACTCAGGAGGTAGAGGCAAGAAGATCAGAAATTCAATGGTACCTTTAGCTGCACAGCAAGTTCAAGACTAGCCTGGGATCCATGAGGCTTTCTAAAAATAGACAGACACATACGAATATATATATGTCAATGGATGGATGGATGGATGGATGGATAGATGGATGGATGGATGGATGGATAGATGGATGGATGGATGGAGAGAGGGACACATACATATTGAAACCTTCATACCGAAACCTTACATAAAAAAATATTAGTCCTCTTGGTATGAACTCAGATGTAAGGATAGTGGGTGGCCAAGGCATGAAGTCTACTATCTTGGTTGTAAGCTGCCTCTTGACTACTCACTTCGTAAAATGGTGACCCAGAGTCTCCAAAATAACAACCACCAAGGGGACCTGTGGTATGACTAGGGAACTGTATTTACTTTTTCCATCAGTAAGTAAAAATGAAAGCAACTAAAATTAGAGAGAAGACCACAGTGCTGACTGTCTCCCAGATGCTTATGCATGGCTCTACAACAACATGCAGGCACACAGTAGTGTCCTCTTGCTGCCCAGAGCCTGGTGTTTTCATTAATCGGGAGGAAGAGGCCTAGCTGGAGGCTTCCAGTACATCAAAGCAATGGCTGATGACATTTCTGACCACACATGCACCTCAGCTCGTTCCAAGCACAAGATTACAAGAAAGCTGCTGGTCAGTTTTAACACTATGGAGCAGTTGCAGAAAGGACTGTTAGCGTTCTTGCTCTGAATAACTGATGCAGTAAGAATAGTTCAGTGCTCAGAGTGAAGGTGGCATGGGATACCAGCACCTCGAGTAGGAAGTTCCACTGGCAGCTTCGGCCATATTGCAAGCCCGCCTGTGAAAGTGCTAACGCTGTATCCGTCTTTCCTCCTCCTCCTGTTTGTCTTATCATCTGACTTAACCAGACTGAAGCTGGCTGATTATAGTTATGGAGTAACGTGGTGGAGGAAAACAACCTGGAAGGACACTGTGTCTGTGTTTTGATTTACTTAGAAACACCGTTGTCCTGCATTTATGTGCAATGAAACGTGCTTCTTCTTCTTTAAAAAAAAAAAAAAGGCAAAAATGTTAATTTGTCCAACAAGGTAAATACAAATTACAGCAAAGCCCCATGCTTAGAGCTAAAATCCTGTCGCCTCTCAATGCAACAGGATACTGGTTATGTCAGAAGATGTAAAAGCCACAGTGGTGTCAAAATGATTTAATTTGGGAATCAGACAAGCTGTCCAGGACACTGTTTCTCAGAATACACAACTACTTCAAACATGCTATTTGCAGGTGGAAAAGATTTGAAAGCACTTGTCTATCATAGAGGGGAATCTGGGTTTGGTTCTCAGCTTTAAATAAATAAATAAATAAATAAATAAATAAATAAATAAATAAATAAATAAATAAATATCAAGAACAAATGTTTAAGGACTTGTTAGAGCACAGATCAAATACCCCGCTGGATGGATGACGCAGATAAGAGTGCTTATTGCTCTTACTAGGTTCAGTTTCCAGCACCCATATACCAGGCTGCTCACAGCCACTTAATCCCAGCTCTGGCCTCTACTACCATGCACAAGTGCACACACAGACACAAACATGAATAAAAGCAAAATCTTTTCTTAAGGAAATTCAAATACCGGTTGTAGTTTGGTCCTGCCAATGTGACACAAACCTAGACACATCTGAGAAGAGTCCAACACTACTGAGACAATGCCTCTATAAGAATGGCCCATAGCGGAATCACCATCCCTGATCTCAAGCTATGTTCCAAAGCAAGTGTGATAAAAACTGCATGGTATTGGTACAGAGATAGGCAGGTAGACCAATGGAACTGAGAACCCAGAAATGAACCTACACACCTACGGTCACTTGATCTTTGACAAAGAAGCTAAAAACGTTCAATAAATTGTGTTGGTTCAACTGGCAGTCAGCTTACATAAGAATGCAAACCAATCTTTTCCTATCTCCTTGTACAAAGCTCAAGTCCAAGTGGATCAAAGATCTCCAAATAAAACCAGGTACACTGAAACTATCAGAAGAGAAAGTGGGGAAGAGCTTAGAACACATAGGCACGGGGGAAATTTTCCTGAACAGAACACCAATGGCCTATGCTCTAAGATCAAGAATCAACAAATGGAACCTGATGAAATTGCAAAGCTTCTGTAAGGCTAAGGACACTGTTAAGAAGACAAAACAGCTGCCTACAGATTGGATAAGCATCTTTACCAATTCTACATCTGATAGAGGGCTAGTATCCAATATATACAAAGAATTCTAAAAGCTATAGAGAAGTAAATAATCCTATTTAAAAATGGGGTACAGAGCTAAACAAAGAATTCTCAACTGAGAAATATCGAATAGCTGAAAAGCATCTAAGGAAATGCTCAAAATCCCTAGTCATCAGGGAAATGCAAATCAAAACAACCCTGAGATTCCACCTCACACCAGTCAGAATGGCTAAGATCAAAAACTCAGATGACAGCAGATGCTGGCGAGGATGTGGAGAAAGAGGAACACTTCTCTACTGATGCTGGGGTTGTAAGCTGGTACAACCATTCTGGAAATCAATTTGGCAGTTCCTCAGAAAATTGGACATAGTACTACCTGAAAACCCAGCTATTCCACGCCTGGATATATACCCCAAAGATGCTCCAACATATAACAAGGACACATGCTCCACCATGTTTATAGCAGCTTTATTTATAATAGCCAGAAGCTGGAAACAACCCAGATGTCCATCAACAGATGAATGGATACAGAAAATGTGGTACATTTACACAATGGAGTACTACTCGGCTATTAGAAACAATGACTTCATTAAATTCATAGGCAAATGGATAGAGCTAGAGACTATCATTCTGAGTGAGGTAACCCAGTCACAAAAGAACACACATGGTATGCACTCACTGATAAGTGGATACTAGCCCCAGAAAGCTCTGAATACCCAACACCCAAGAAACAATTCACAGACATTATGAATCTCAAAAAAAAAAAAAAAAAAAAAAAAAAGGCCAAAATTGGGAGGCCTCAATCCTTCTTAGAAAAGAGAATAAAACTCTTATGGGAGGAAATGCAAGGTCAAATAGAGGAGCAGGGATTGAAGAAAAGATCACTCAGAAGCTGCCTCACCTGGGGATTCACCACATATGAAGTCACCAAATCCAAGCGCTATAGCTGATCCCAAAAAGTACTTATGGCAGGAACCAGACAGAGATGCCTCCTCAGGGACTATGTTAAAGTCATATAGAACAGCTGAGCATGCTTGCAGCTAACCATCAGTCTGAACTCGGGGAACCCCAATGAGGTTGCTAAAGAAAGGACCTAAGGGGCTGAAAGGAGTTGCAGCCTCATGGGAAGATAACATTATCAACCAACCAAACCCTCCAAAACTCCCATGGAGTAAAATACCAACCTTTGTGCACACTTTGAGAAACCTATTGATCCAGTTGGGTGTGTAACTAAAGATAGCGGTATCTGGCATCAATGTGAGAAGAGGCTTTTGTTCCAGAGAGAACTTGTTTTCCCAATGCAGAAGAATGCCATGGAGGGAGGGGGGGGGATGGGAGCGGGGTGGGGTAAAGGGATAACCATCTCAAATGTAAATACAGAGTATCTAATAAAAAAGAGAAAAATCCTAAAAAAAAGAAAAAGAAAAAGAAAAGAAAGAAAAAAAGAATGGCCCATAGCCAACCCTGTAGACAAGGTACTTTTGTTATTAGTGATTGATAAGGGAAATACCCAGCTCATTTTGAATGGTACAACCCCTGGGCAAATGGTCCCAGAATGTCTAAGAAACCAGGGTGAGCAAATCATGAGGAGCAAGGCAGTACCAGTATCCCCCATAGCCTGTTTCAGTTCCCGCCTCCTGGCTTCTGCCCTGCTTAAGTTCCTGTCCTGATCTCCCTTAGTGATGGCCTGTTACCTAGAAGTGTAGGAGAAAATAAACGCTTTCCTCCCCAACTTTCTTTTGATCCTGGAGTTTTATCACATAGATAAAACCCATAACTAAGACACTAGGAATCTTTTCTATAGATGAAATGGTTAACTGAGACATTACTAAAAATCTAGGATTTCCCTTGGTCTGTGGCAGATGATTTTATATCAGCATGCATATCTATCAGAAAAGAACCAAGATACAAGTCAAAAGGCAGAGGTAAAAAGTGAAAAGCCCATACTAATGAGCTGGCTGGTAATTTGAACACTTGAAATGCCCCCATCCAAGCAAGTGTTGTAACAAGACTATGCAGTTGTCAACCAAAGGGCCTGAGGCAACTCCAAAGTCCACAGCGTTCCACCTCTGCAAGACCTTTCTGCATGGATTTCTGTTTCCACACAGGAAAAGCCTGGCCTTCCATAAACACGGTGTGACGTGAGCTACCAGCAGAAAATAGTTCCCTCCACCTCTCCACTGTCAATAGGAGTAAAGAAGTCTGCTGTGGACTACTTCTGGTCTATTTAAAAAGTACTTAAATCCAGGACATACCCAGGACTACAAAACAAAACACACACACACACACACACACACACAAAATGTTCAATTCAACATTTACCCTGGATGTCACAGGAGCCGTATAGATGTGAAACCAAAGTCCTGCTCTTATCTCCACGCCACAGACAGGACCTCATCACTCTCAGGGAGCACATTATGGTCATGGTTGTTTCCCTTTTAACATTATTTATTTGTTGGATTGTTTATTTGTTTTTGCCAGGGCCTCATTAGGCCAAGTTGGCCATGAGCTCTCACTGTGTACCTTGAATTTCTGATCCTCCTGCCTCTACCTCCTTTGCTGTCAAAAAGAGTTTAATAATGTAGTCATGTGAAGGGAATTATGAGTGCTTATGAGAAAAACTCCAAGAAAACAAAACAAGAGCCTTATGTCCTCAGTTTCTTTAAAACACAGAATTGTTCTTGGAATGTGTTTTCCTGCTCCTCCCAGGAAGAGTGAGTTTACTTCAGATTACTCATTACTGCCTGCTCTTGCTATTCAACTGGATGTTTAAGCTATACTTTATCTACCTCTGTGGGAAAACATGTTTTTGCCACATGTGTCTTGTTCTTATAATTGTACAGAGAATAAATGTGAGAACTTTACTCATGTGGTTTTTCCTTAACCCTCAGAGTATAAATTATCTGATGCTCTGAATAAACTTGGCTCTTGCATGTGATTTTACTCTGTCCCATTTATCAGCTCCATTCCCTGATGTCCCAAGGCTCCAGAGCTGTGACAATCTGTGGTAGGATCACAACCATGTACCGCCACATTCAGTTTATACAGTGCTAGGAATAGAACCCAGGGCTCCAAGCATGATAGTCCAGCATCCTACCAATTAAACATCCCAAGCCCTTTGCTGGTCCTTTTTCTAGATCTCTGGGTCCTGGTTCTACACTACAGGGAAGGGTTTTCTAAGTCATTTAGATCAAAGGTCACAAACCCAAATGCCAGGAGCATTAAACAGGTCACAAGTTACAGAGATTAGAGTCAGTCTGGAAACATGCCCTTCCATGTACGGGAGGTCTGCCAGTGGGCTCCAGCTGTCACTGATGAATTAGGGCTTGGATGTTATGTCTGAACCAAGAAAACATATTCAGCAGCCAAATACAGCCCAAGAAGGCCAATCATACCTCAGACAGGCAGAACAGAAGCTCTCACCTGCCAATCAAGGATATCATGATAGTGCTAAATATGGTTTTATTTCCAGACACTGCTAACCTAAAGAGTTTCGACTTCCTCAAATAAGGAGATTCTAAAAGCACAAACATGGTCATAAAATAAACACAGATTTACCATCATTAGAGAGCTAACTCCTGAAAGTGCCCACCCCCACACACACACCTGCAGCCATCTGAAAGTTGTGGTTCCATGAGCTGTATTCAGTCATACAGCCCTTTAGGACCACACTCCCTGTCTCTAGCAGACAAGACAGATGCTGCCCCATGAAAACTACCTAAAGCCCAGCATAGCCTGCACAGTCTCCTAGAATAATGAGATCAAAACACAGTTTTTTTTTTAAAAAAATCAATCATAATTTCCTCAAAGTTTCATACAAGCTAGAGAAAGAATCCACCCTCTACCCACGCACACCTTCCACTGTGTCTGCAGCAAAGATCCCCCTCACCACGGTCTGGTGGATTTATCACCTTTACATTGCAGTGCTGGGTAACAAGGCGCTCTGAGAAGATGTGTTCTCCCTCTCCCTCTTGGGCTCTCTAAGCAAAGCATCTGTTTTCCTCCCTCCCCTCTTCCTAACCTACTTCCTTTCCCATTCCAGATACCTCTATAGATACACTCCGTTCATCCTCCTTTCCTCCTTGCCCACCTCCACCAGCATCTGAATCCACATGACCACCATGACCTTACTTCTCACTCCTGCTCTTAAATTACTACAGTAGTTAAGGATGGCTGACCTAAGCAGGGAGCACAAAGGTCACAAACTCAAGACCCAGCATGGGGCAGGCCTGAGCACTAAGCGAACAGGCAAACACAAGTATTCTGATAACAGTGGGTGGGGAGGTGGGTCTGGGTTTCACTCAGGCTGTGTGGCCATAAGCACAAAGCATGGGGGATCTTGCTACACAGACCACTCTCTGCACATTACCATAGGGCACCAGTCAAAAAAGAGCAGGTTACAAGCAGTTCCCTTCGGTGCTGTGTAACAGAGAAGTCCAGGGAGAAAATAGCAGCCCAGGGTGCACATGGAGATCATCAAGCCCAACTTTCAGTTTGTCTATCAATCAGCAAGTAGCTAACTAAACCTTCCCTGGTTGAGCATACTGGGAAACTACTTATAACTTTCCAACAGCAAGAAGTTAACAGAAATTGTTAATCCTCAACTCCGGGGAGGGTCTAAGAAAACCATATGCTATGGTTTAACAAAAGAGAACCTGTAGCAAGCATTCTAGAAACTGAACAAGGAGAATCAAGAGTTCAAGGCTGGCTGGTAAAGGCCAGGAAGCTCAGGAAACTTACAAGACTCAGGAAGGTTCAATATTTAAAAGATCCTGTTCTATAAGCAATGAACAATAGGAAGAGAAAGCTCTTCAACAGAGCTGTCAGGAAACTGAACAGAGAGCTACAGGGATGCTACTTGTCTGAGTCATTTCTCTTGCTGGGGAGGGCTGGCATCCACACTCCTTTCATCCTGAACTCAAGCTTGGATAGACTTACTTTAGTCTGTTGTGAGTGCCCCACCTTAAGTACATGCTGTTCACGTGTCTGCAGGGTAAGTAATACAATACTGGCCTATGGGGGAGAGTCAGAGTCTTTCTAGAAAGAAGAAAGGGAGTGGGGAGGGAGTGGTGAAGAAGAGAGGGAAGGATGGAGACAAGGAACCTAGCAAAAACATCTGGAATTTAAGATTAAAAAAACAAAAACAAAACAAAACAAAACAAAACAAAACAAAACAAAAAAAAAAAAAAAAAAAAAAACCCACAAGCTGAGCAGTGGTATTTGCCTTTACTTCCAGCACTTGAGAGGTGGAGTCAAGTGAATCTACTTGAGTCCAAAGCCAGCCTGGTCTACAGACTGAGTTCCAGGACAGCCAGGGCTACATAGAGAAACCCTATCTCGGAATAAAACAAAACAAACAAAACAAAAACAGGCCTGGACTGGATGGAGGGAGGGGGATAGTTTTTAAGCTTTGGGCTTCCAGTCTCGGCTCTGCCTGAAGAAAATCATGAATGAAGGCACACATACAGCCCTTGTGTGACCCAAGACAGTGGGAACTCTGATGCTGCCTTTTCCTTACCACTGTTTGTAAGAACATGAGGACAAGGCCCTCACTCACCGGTATCATGACAACTCACTGAATTTACAACAGCTTTTTGCCAATCCATGGAATCCCATATCACTAAGCAAAGTCAACCTGGCACTCGGGGACACGTACCTTGTGCTCCTCCTTCATCACCTGTTCAATGAGCTCGGATTTCACCGGAGGCTTCGAGTACTGGCCAGAGAGGAGGCCATGTCCCAGCTTAGTCCTAGCCAGGAGAGAGACAAACAATAAAGAGGCCGCTGCTGTTTCCCACAGAGATGTGAAGACGACCCATGCGTTCTTGTAGCGGGGCTGCTCTCTATCCGGATTCCTCACAAACAGCTTGGTATTCTGACTCCACTTTCAAAGTTTCCTCAGTACTTTATAACTTTATTAATCTCTTCTCATAAAGGAAACACACACCCATTCTAGAACACTTAAAAAATACAGAAAATAAAGAAGAAAAAAGAATTGCCTTCAACTCAGCAGAAACCAACGCAAACACCCCCACCGGAAACGTAAAACACAGCACCGAGCACTTACATCTGGGTATTGAAGTCCTGCGTTGGATCTAACGGTGAGTAGTCAAATATCCTTGGGAGATTTCCTACATACCTAGGAGACAACAGCATGGTCACCACATTGAAATGGGACAACAGAAGCAAGCTGTCACTCTCTGGCCACCCAGCTGAGAAAAGGCTTTCTTGAGTTTCTCCCTCAGAGCAGACTCATGAGTCAACCCCAAATCTAGAAGCTTCCATTGATAGGTTTCACCCTCCTTAGAGCAGCACCCTTCAGATGTGCCAATCCCCTCAGCTGAGACACAAGCTTGAGACTTAGAATTCTGCCAATAGTCCTCCACAATCACTAGGAAGTACCAGAAACCATGTTGTCACAATTACCTCTTCAAAAACAAATGGCTCCCAGCAAATGGGGAGATTAAGGCAAGAAGGTTGCAAGTTCAAGGCCAGCCTTCTTGTGCTACATGGTAAGACCCTGTCCCACCCAACATGGGCAAGGTTACTGACAGCCTTCTTCGGCCAACGCGATGAGCATATCCTGAGCTCTGCCCAGCTCAGCTGCAGACTTCCTTCTCTGTCCTTAACATACCCTGAGCTCTGCCCAGCTCAGCTGCAGACTTCCTTCTCTGTCCTTAACATACAATCTTTCTCTTGCCTGTGAATTCTGCTCCGTCACTTTATTGAAAGTCGCCATCGTCACAAACAGACCACTATGGCCTAACATCAACAATAATCTAACTGGCATTTGTCAAGAAGGCCACGTTCTTATCTTCCTTCACAATGACGCCCGTTCCCTAAGCCGGATCATGCTCTTTGTTAGAAATCTCTACTTGGCCAAGTCCTTCACCATGGCCCATCTTGAATAGAGATCTGCTATATTATCTTAGCAAGTATTTGTGTAACACTTTCCTTTACTGTTGGGAATCATGCCAATTATTTCAAATGAAAGTATCAGCAATGACACCGACCCTAACTACCTTTCTTCAGGTAGGCTTTCTTGAGAAAAGGCTTCCTGTGTGGCTGAGGAATTTTTCATTACATTCCTATGACCAAGGGGCTGACACTGCCATTAACCCATGAGAGAATTAAGAACTGTAGGTACCACTTTCCTAGGTAGCATCCAAATCACCCATCCATAGAGCCCAAGAGGCACCATCCCCCTCTCCACCCTCCACAATCTGCCTCCAAAGCTGAGTTCTGAAACATATTACATGCTGTCACTGTTTGGCTATCCTTTCTCCCAGCAGGCTACAATCTTAACAAAACAGTGCTAGCCTTAACTCTGACATCTGATATTACCACATCACTCCCTCTCCCACAGTACATTGCAGCGCCACCCTCTCTACTTTTTGTTGTTGTTTTGTTGTGACTTATTTGAGACTGGATGTTGTCACTGTACAGCCCAGGCTGACCTCTGGCCTCATGACCCTTGCCCACTTCTCTGATCTCATTTGTAAGCTCTCTCCCCCTATCCAGGATGCTCTAACTACTCACCATCTTCACCCCTGCATCAAGACCAGGCTATTGCTGTCTCTTTCCCAGTTGCTTGGTAACTCTTCCTCAGGTTTGTTGGAAGCCTCCTCTCCAGACTGAACAAAAGGAAGAACTACAACTCACCCTCCCAGTTTCCTGCTGACAGCTCAACTTCATAACCTCCACTGCTAACTGGAATTACACCGTTTGTTTATATTCTTCATGATTATCTGCGATGCAAGAGTCCATTCTAAAATGCAATCTATGTGAAGACAGAGACCCCATGTCGACAGTGTGTACAGTAACAGACTAGAGTCTGACATGGGAAATAATTAGTACATATCTACTGAATGAACAGACTCCTGTCATCTGGGAACTTAAGGTCCCAGAAAAAAAGGAAAAGCTGTGCCTGAGTTACAGATTCTATAAGCAAATGACTAAACATAAAAGAGCATGGAGAGCTAGAATGTAACTAAATTATCTTCCGATATCTTTACTCCCTTTGAAAGCCATTCATTACCCATTCATGTAATACATCTAATCTGTAACTATAACAGCATTCTATTACTATTAAGGTCTTTATAGTGTATTCTTAGCAAACTATTAGCTTCCACAAATCCTAAAGCTAAAATGTCATCAGACAGTATCTGATACCTACAGCAGATGTGTCCTCTCTTTGCTGTGACCTGTCTACCTAGGGTCCTCAACAACACCTTCAATTTATGACTTTCTTTGTTCTATAACTAATAAAATCTCGCGTGAACAATCCACAGAGAGCTTGTCTTTTGGGGGCAACCTGAACACATGTTCTTTGGACATACTCATTCCTTTTACTCTAGAGTAAACAATTTGCATTCCCTTGGAGATGAGAGCTATGCTTACACACTGAAATGTCACATCACCAATTCCATCAAACGATTACCAATAACCTAAACAGGAAATGCACTAAACTTGGATGCCTGTCCCCAAAGGCCACATGTTAAAGGCTGGTTCCCCGGTCTGTGGCATCACTGGAAAGTGGATCCTAGTGTAAAGACATAAAGTCTCTGGGGAAGTGCCTTCAGAAGTCAGTGGGAGCTCTCCACACCACATGAAGCACCCATGAATGACTCTGGTCTATCATACATTATGGTCATTACATACTATGTGTACTGGCTGGTTTTGTGTGTCAATTGACACAAGCTAGAGTCATCAAAGAGGAAAAAGCCTTAGTTGAAGAAATGCCTCCACAAAATCCACTGTAGTGCATATTCTCAATTCATAATCATGGAGGAGGGCCCAGCCTATTGTGGGTGATGCCATCCCTGGGCTGGTGGTTCTGGGGCATATATGAAAGCAGGTTGAGCAAGTCATGTGAAGCAAGCCATTAGGGAGCAACCCTCCATGGCCTCCGTAACAGCTCCTACATACAGGTTCAAGCCCTGCTTTAGTTCCTGTCCCAAGTTCCTCCAATGATGGACTATGATCTGGAAGTATAAGCCAAATAAACCCTTTCCTTCCCACTTGTGTTTTGGTCATGGTGTTTCATCCCTAAGATACTATACCATCAAAGTCCCAAAGTAATGGGGCCAATTGGTCAAGAATAGAGAGAGGTCTAAATCTTACATGCAAAATACAGGCATAAGTTACATGTTAATTAAAGAAAAATGTACAAAGTTAACTATTTCTCAAACTTCACAATGTGGAGGAAATTTTTCCTAGATAACAAAGCACTGAAAATATTGAAATCTGAAAGGGCACAAGTTTCTTTCATTATAATTTAAAGTGAATAATAGTTATACGTCACCTTCCAAAAGGGCATCTCACAAGCATGTCAAAAAGAAACCTCAGAGTATATATATCACGTAAGATAAACCTTCATTAGCTCTTATTCAAGAAATGATAAAAAACAGAACATAGGTAAGAATTTATGAAAATAGTACGATGCATGATACATGCCTCTGAAAAAGTTTCCAAAGCTAGAATTTCACTCTTCCTGTCCCTCTCTTCCACCCCCCTCACTAATCTGCCAATGGTGTGTCCCCTCTGAGTACCTTCCTCCCTTCTCCTTCATGGGATAGACCACACTGATAACGATGTTCTTATGCTCATCCACAGAATATCTGACTTTGTGTGTTTCCTCAGGCCAAATACCAAACACTTGAGTTTACTCTTGAATTACAGACACTCGCACACACACATACACACACAGACACCTAAACATAACTCACCCTTTACTGCAAAGTTTAAAAGTACATGTGGAAATTTGACAATAGATGTTCAAAGCCAGAAAACAGCAATAAGTGGTTCTGAGAGGAAAGAGGAAGTTATGACCTCACATACATTTAATGACATACTATATAACTACTAGACCTCAGCTGTGTGTGGGTAAAACACCATCTTCTATTCCTAGCATACCCCTGGTTGGTCAGTCTATCTGGGTATAACTTCTTCCACATTTAGCCCAGTCTGGAAACCTACCCACTGTTAACTCCTTGGCTGTGAGGCTTCTTGTCCTAAGCACAAGCCAAGACAGAAAGTGCCCACAGACACAGCAACTTACGGGGGAAGGCTTGGGGGAAAGAGGCCACCTTGTACCTTCAGAACTAGGAAGCATGCTAAATCTGTACAGAGTGTCAAGTGAAAAGTCTATAATGATGAGTGACTTTAAAGCTACCATCCACATAAAAGAAGCAGTGATATCAAATACTATGCCAGTCTCTAGGAAACACAGCATTAACAAAAAAATAGTAACTTAAATCCTCCATGATGAATAAACTCTGGCTACACAGACCTTCTACTGGTCCATCTACAGGAAGAATCTGCCAGGTGCACTATGAATTCGAAGATGGAGGCAAATGTATTCTTGACACAGAGAGTGTGTTCTAAGCCTCGGTGACTGTGAGGGGCTGCTCAGCCTCCAAGCTCTCTCTATCTAACCTGACCCTGTAACACAGGATGAGCACTCTCATCAGACCTTGGGGTGAGAAGTCACACTCCCACCATGATGCAACAGAGATGGGTATTCCCATAACACAGTGCAGATGAGCCCAGGGAGACTGGCATCACAGTGGCTGTCAGCAGTGGTGCCCACTTACGCTCTCTGGAACTCAGGGATGCTGAAGATGGCCTGCATGACCGAACTGAGGTAGCAACTGTTGCCCAGGTTCTTCAGGCCCGTGTACCCTGGGCCGTACATTGGCTTCAGCTTAGTTCCTGACTCCTGGATCACTTCCCACTCACTGACTCTTGGCTTGATGTCATTGTCTCGGAGCCCATTCTCTGTCTAAAACATCATAAAAAAGAGAAAAGAAAAGGGCTTAAAAGTTTTAAAAATCAAAACTTCTTTCTGATGCAATGGGTAGTTCTGCCATTTTCCTCTGAAAACATGCAAAAAAAAAATGAATGATCTATTTAACGACATTAAAGGACAATAATGGTTACATAAGAATGTAAATGCGCTTAAAGTCACAAAACTGTATACTTGAAATTAGCTAAAAGGGCAATTTTATAAATACTTTACTACAATTTTTGAAGGGGTGTGTGTGTGTGTGTGTGTGTGTGTGTGTGTGTGTGTGTGTGTGTGTGTGAATATACTGCCACTGTCTTCAGACACACCAGGAGAGGGCAGCAGATCCCATTACAGATGATTGTGGGCCACCATGTGTTTTTTGGGAATTGAACTCAGGACCTCTGGAAGAGCAGCCAGTGCTCTTCACCGCTGAGCCATCTCTCCAGCCCTTTACTATAGCTGTTGAAAAACATAGAAAGGTTTTGTTGGGGTTTTTTTTTTTGGGGGGGGGGTGTTGTTTTGTTTTGTTTTTTGTTTTTTATTTTGTTTTCAGGAAAGAGAAAGAACAAAAAGGAAGGAGACAGACGTCCGCTAATGAGGAATGAAGCTCAAGTGTGTGCAGAGCATGAACGAAGTCCTGGCTTCCGTCCTCAGCACCGCACAGCCTGGGCACCCCAGAACCCTGGAGCTGAAGCAGGAAGTTCAGGGTCCTTCTCGGCTACATAGTGAGAGGCCAGCCCAGGCTACGTGAGACTCACAAACACTAAGAGCAAGGCCTGCAGTAAACAAAAAGGTAAGTCAGGGAGAGAGGAAAAAGAACCGGAACCTTGGAAGCGTGGGCGCATCTAGGAGGGGAATGAGACGAAGGGCGGGTAAGTAAAAAGATGGGTAGCAATGGGAAAGAGCCGAACAGCATGGAAGCATCAGTACAGAGTGCAGACCTGGGAGGCCGAGAACACAGCCTTGTACTGAAAGGCCTCGTAGGCAAAAACACTCCACCGTCCTCCACCGTCACATTGAAACAAGCAATAAAGCAAAGCTTCAGTGGGTCACGCCACCCACTACCCAGAAGCCCGCACTCCCTTCTGGAAGTTACTTAAAGTAACGTAGATCACATATAATTTTAAAAGTCATCCTCCTGTGCTTCCTCCCTGAAAAAGGCAGGGATTTATACAACTACCCATCCACGGGGTCAAAACATTTGCAAGTAAGCCCCAAATAAACCACAACTTGATAAACAACAAAACTCTAGGTTGGTAACCCATAGAAAATGCCAATCAACTGAATTCAACAAAGCAATGCAACAATTGAAACAAAAATCTACAAGGTAAAGACGCACGTTAGTAGAATTCCGTATTAAACAAATTTGAAGACACCCCACCCCACCACCACCACCCATCACAAACACAGTGTAGAAATAGAGACAGAGGATTTTCTCACCCCTTGAGTGTGAAGCATATCGATCCCAAAATGCGCTAAGTGTTTGGCCAAATGAGGATCCGAAACAGGCCCCTCCTCTTGAAAAGAATAAACATCTGGAAGGCAAAGAGAAAACAGCACCGAGGTTTGTAGAGGCTCACACACAACACTGGGCATAAGCCAATAGAGCCTGAGGGCTGGCACACACCCATGAGAAGACACAACATCCAACCCGAACACCACACACAATACACAGTGAGTACACACATTTTGTAAACACGCATCATCATCATCACACAGCTTAAGAAACACTGAGTTTCCTAAAGCAGGTATAGCAGGAATAGCTGAATGCAAAGTACCTGAAAAGATTAGTATGAATACCTAACCTTTCAGCCTTGTATCTACAACCCATGATTCCAAAGTTGGGAAACGAAGAGAAAAGGGAGTGGGGGAGAGGGTGACAGCTATCCGCCAGGGCCGGAAAAGCCACGGGAGTGACAAGGAGTAAAGGTCAAGGGGCAGTTGGATGGTGAGATGGGGTCCTGTGCTGTGCTTTTCCCTTTGCCCGTCTCTCTGTCTTCAGTGTCTATGATTCACAGAACTAGGGAAAGGTGGAAAGGAGAATGCAAACCGTGCAGCTTCCCAAGATGTGCTCACCCAGCGGCCCACATCAGAACTGAAGAGGCAGGCATGCTCACCCTGTGGTTCACACAAGAACTAAGGTGGGCAACATGACTAATCCATCCCCTATGACGCCACTAAAAAGGCAGGATGTGCTCACTCATGGTCTTTGCTGCAGGACTGATGAGACATGCTCACTCCAAAGCCCACAGTGAACCTGTGGTAATGGACACACACCACAAGACCCCACACCTGTACTAAGGAGGCAAGCACCTGGGGAGGTCTCAAATGCTAGTCCCCCGTGACACCCTGATGCCGGAAGGCAGCATCTACCCTGAGGATATTAATATTCCACAGGATAACATAATGTTTTGGGGGAGCGCTATCAAATGCACAGACCCTGGATCAGGAATCTGAGGCTCCTTGGAAATACAGACTCTGAAAATGCAGAATCAGGCTCTGTGTTGCCAACGAGAGCCCAGAGATGTAGTTTCAGACTCTGTAGAGCCCTATCTGTCCTGAGGCAGCAATGCAAAGAGGGACAGGAGTCCCCATGTCCTGTGTCCCATGGAGAGCCTCCTAATGGCTAAGTAGTTTATCTCATGTGTGGCCCACAGGAGAACCCCAGTGTCTCACTCCTGGCCATCTCCTTCCCTTTGTCTCAGCAAGTTTAAGGTATCTCAGGATATGGATGGTAAAGTGCCATCCAGGCACAGTGTTGGAACAGAGGCCCCAAAACACAGTCGCTTTCCTTCTAAATTTGGAAAATAAAATATTCTAAGAAAAATAGATACAAAGATGTTCTTCATTGACAATCTCTCCTGCACTGTCTAAAGGGGTTTTCTGCTCTTTGTCACACTGTGAAGGATTGAGAGATGGGCATGAAGATGCTACGATCCTCTGACCTATACCAAGGTATGCAGACACTCACTGACCCCAAAAAAAGGGTGGTCTTCCTGTTACAAACAGATTGGCTGGTGTAGAGATGTCTCTCCTACACTTCACAATGTGAGTGATGACCTTCACCAATGCCTCCTTTACCGTGATTCAAGTTTTCCCAAACACAAAAAACACAAGATGAAATCCCCCAACTCAATTAAGACATTTTCCAGAGGTCTTCGAAGTAATGCTAGACTTCAATGGAGGACCTTAACAGATGCCATCCTAGCTGAGGTTCATTTGTGTCACACGAGCTCTTAACATCAAGGAAGTTCTCATGCTCAGAAAGAAACAGCCAGGTGGTTCCACTGCTTAGGACAGAGAAAACCAGAGACCCAGTCACACACCAAGAACAAGAGCAAAAGGCTGAGAAAGTGTAGGCTGGTCTACAGTACAAAGTTACCAAGAGCTACCTGCGTCCCACAAGCCACCCACAGATGAGAAGAAGCCTCAGCAGTCGCTCACACTATGAAAACAAATACAAAATGCATGTGTTTATGACACAGTGCCATCCCTGGGGCAGGGGAAACCTACCCTGATGTCAGGAGAAGAGCCCTGCCAAGACAGATATCAATACAAATAAGGAGCAACTTTCCTCTACTTGTTCACTGCACTAATCCTTACTGAGCAACTACTATGGCCCGGGAGGTATATAAGATGACAGAGCTAGAGAACAACAAAGATGGTGTCCAGGTCCATGGTCCCCGGCTACCCTCACTACCCTACTACCTGACACAGGGTCCCATAAAATCTTTGCTGGGCAACAGCAGGAGGTGCTACCAGCACAGCAGAGGGGGACAAGCCAGGTTAAAGCTAATAGGAAGTACTCAATGCCTTGACCCCAACAGTGTATAGACTTCGAGAAACAGAAGGAAAATTGTGTCAGGAATCAAAACAGTCCAAAGAATGAAGGTGTGGGTGAGGAGCCACGCAGTGAGCACATTCTGTCACGTGAACAGCTCCCAGCTGCCCTGTGCACCTGGATTGTCTGTGGGCAGTCCTCCTGGCACAGAAGAACCTTCCCATATAAACAACCCGTCTCCACGAGGGAACTACTACAACCATCTCCCACCTCCAGGTCATCTTACTCTCTTCCTGACAAGAACCTCCTCCCACACTGGAGAGCTTGGCTGGTTTGTGTGGTAATCTGGTTCTTGTTTTGTTTGTGCTGTCTGTACCCATGGGGACCCAGAGTGGAACTGGATACAGGGTGCATTTTTATGATGCATGCCATCATTTTGGCCTAGCCTGGTAGGTTAGGGCTTCTTGGGAAAGCAAAACCATTAGCAGAGGCTTTAAGAATAAAAAGGGTCTCAACTTAGCAGGTACAACCTCTTTGTGAAAGAAACTGTTGTGAGGTTGGGGAGGATGCAGATCAGGATACTACTGGATATTTGAATGCACAACATTAGATTTCATGTCTACCAAGCAATCTTCTAAATATAATTCAGCTCCCACAGGGAAAGAATGTACTGGTTAAGTTGACACAAACAGCCCATAGTCTGCCAGAGTGGTTCTCATTATGACCTAAAAATCAAATGTCCTGACATTGAGACATTGTCTTTTTCACAAGTTAGCCCAAGAAACCCATTGAGTATAGAAAAATCACTCCTCAGACACTTTGACCCTCCACAGGATTTCCTGCCCCAGAGAGTATTCCACATCCTGAAGGCTCATCACTGAACCCTTAAAGAAGCGTACAATGTTAGAAATTTATTTGGCTTGCAAGCAAATAGAAGGCTGCAGCTAACCACCTATTGAGAAAGATATAAGGTGGAAACATAAATTAAATAGATGAAAGGGAACAATCCCTGCAATCATGAACTAAAAAGAAATAAGAAAGTAAAGAAAGACTTTAAGAGAACCAACATCATACGACAAACACAAGAAATCAAAGCTGATCCCCACATTAGTAATTGGAAAGTCTTAGTGTGGAGCACACAACTGGCTGGCTGTACTACCCGAGGGTTTGGGCTTTCAAAGAATTAAGAGCATGTATTTAAACGGTCTTGGCCATAATATACGACCAACATTGAAAGTTCTCCCTCCTAAAGAAAAACTCTACCTTAACAACAGCTCTGACAGTTGACAGTAGGAAGAGTTAATAAAACCTAATAAAAATACCTACACATATGCTGACAAGAAAAAGCCAAAGGTGCTAGGTGTGATAGTCTACACCTGTAACTGCAGAGGCAGGAGGATCACAAGTTTGAGGATTTCCTGAACTACAGAGTGAGTTCATGACTAGCCTGGGCGAAATATACACCAGGACCTTGTATCAGAAAAAAGGGGGAGGGGCAAGAAGATCGTCTAAAAATTTCTAGAAAAAAAAATAGCCAAGAATGTAATGAAAAGCTAGATGTACAGTATATGTCCACAATCTCAGCATGAAAATTTGGAGGCAGGGTAGTCAGGACTTCAAGGTTAGTTACAAAAGAACCCCCCACTCCACCTCTCTCTCTCTCTCTCTCTCTCTCTCTCTCTCTCTCACACACACACACACACACACACACACACACACACACACGCACACACACAATACCTGCACACATGAATGCACACACTAAATAAATTACAAAGATACACAGAAAAGAGAATTAACCTATGTTATCCCACTTAAGTAGAAGCTAATTATTTAAATACTCAGTTGCCAGTTGGCTAACAAAAATATTTATGTCTAATATGCCCAAGATTTTGTATGGAATCCAAAAAGAGGTGCGGTACTGCCCTGACTTCTCAAATACAGAATCACAAATAACCCTCATTTGCAGATGGGTAAAATGTTGGTGCTGTATTAATCACTTTTGTCAATTTTGAGAAAATGTCTAATGAATCTGACTTAAGGATGAAAGGGTTTATTTTAACTCATAATTTCATTAGGGTGAGGAAATCATGGGGATGGGGGTGTGAGGTCACAAGGCAGAAAGCGGACAGGGTTGGATCCTGTTCAGCTCACTTTCTCCTTTTTGTGTAGTTTAGACCTATAGGGTGCTCCCTTCCAGAGTCAGCCTTTTCAATTCAATGAACCCAACCTAGAAGCCCCTCTCAAACAAACTTATCATAGGTGATTCTAGGTCCTGTCAAGCTGACAAGAGAAACCATCATAGTCAGATTATTCAGAGAACATAGAGACAATATATTTCTCATATATTGGTCTATGCTGACTAGTTTTATGTCAAGTAGTTAGAGTTATAAGTTAAAGTCATCAAACAGAAGGGAGCATCAATTGATAAAATGCACCCATAAAACAGGGCCATAGGCCAGTCAGTAGGACATTTTCCTAATTAGTGACTGGTGTGGGAAGGCCCATCCCATTGTAGTTGGGGCCATCCCAGGGCTTGTGTCTCTGCTTCTATAAGAAAGCAGGCTGAGCAAGCCATGTGGAACAAGGCGGTAAGCAGCACCCCTCAATGGTGCCTGCATCAGCTCCAGCCTCCAGTTTCCTGCCCTACCTGAGTTCCTGTCCTGCCTTCCTTCTGTAATGAAGGAACAATGATTTGGAACTGCAAGCCAAATAAACCCTTTCCTCCCCAACTTGCTTTTTGGTCATGGTGTTTCATCACAGCAATAATCACCCTAAGACATAGTTCTAGAAAACAGAGTTCCCAGGATGCCACAGAACAAAGAAAAGTCTGAACTGTAATGTTCTCTTCTTGAATTAATTGGGTTTTTTTTGTAATAATAAAATATAATGACCAAGGCAACTTATAGAATGAAAATTTATTTGGACTTATGGTTTCCAAGGATTAATCTATAAAGGTTTGGTGGTGTGGCATGCATCAGGTGTGCAGAGCAGGAAACTGAGATCATATCTCGACCTCACAGAGGAAGCTAAAGGAGTTAATGGAAAGTAAAACAAGGCTATATAAACTTTCAAAGCTCACCTCCAGTGACATAATTCCTCCACAAGGCTTCATGTTCAAAAAGTTCCATAACCTCCCAAACAGTGCCAGCAATGGAGGACCAAGTATTCACATACAGGGGCCTATGGGAAACATTTCTCATTCCAATTACCACATGTTCCTGCACTGTAAACCTTTCTGTAACCCCCTAAGGGACATAAAGAAGTCTTTCTGTGCCACCCTCCTCATTATTAAGTATTTGTCTCCAATTAGTCAGAGTTGTTACAGTGCTGACCACCACCTGTCAATACTGTTACAGTGTTGACCATCACCTGTCTGTCAGTATGGTTGCAGTGTTGACCATCACCTGTTAGTATTGCTACAATGTTGACCATCATCTGTCAGTATTGTTACAGTTTTAGCCATCACCTGTCCATCAGTATCATTACAATGTTGACCATCACCTGTCTGTCAGTATGGTTATAGTGTTGACCATCACCTGTCATTATAGAACAATGTTGACCATCATCTGTCAGTATTGTTACAATGTTGACCATCACCTGGCTGTCAGTATTGTTACAATGTTGACCATCACCTTCTGTCAGTATGGTTACAGTGTCGGCCATCACCTGTCAACATTGCTGCAGTGCTGAGCTATGAGGCATAGACTTGAGTTTCTCTTTAAATCCCAAAACACTCAGGAGACCTGGTTTATGCAGTCATTTATTTAGATGGAAAATGTTTCCTACTTGTACCTCATACCTTTGCAACCACTTTTCTTTAATGAGTTCAAATAAGTCCCTGATGAGAACTTAGGGAAGGAGAATGACAAGTTAGAGACCAGCCTAGACTATGTAGTTTATTCAAGGCCATCCATATATACAGTGATACTGTCTCAAAAAATCAATAATAATAACAATACTAATTCTATGAAATCTGGAAGCAGGGAAATTCTCCAAATGGGAAACCAAAGAATTTTAACATGCTCTAACTATTAGCCCTCAAACATAAGATGAAAGAAAAATTCAGCCAGCTCACAGAAAAGCAATGGCCAAACCTGAAGACCAACTCTTGAATAAGAAGGCTTGAACAGGAAAACTTGGTCAGTGAACTGAGGCAGGCTAACTCCACCACAGATAATCACAAAGGAAAAAAAAAAAAAAAAGAAGACAGATGTTTTTATTCTTCTACAAAAACCATCCCAGCTTAGAGCAGAGAAGAAATAGACACAAAAGAGATGAAAAGATGGAGATCCAGGACTGGGTACTGCTCTAGATGTAAGTTTAAAAATCTATGATGACAAGATCAAGTGTCACCCTGGCCACTGCTCGGGATTTAAGCATCGAGACTTAGTATCATTTCCCTTTTCCATTACAAAATGTTTGGAGGAATGAATGACGTGTATAGACGTGGAACAAAGCTAACCATGTAGAGAAGATGGGTTGGGAGAGGACAAAGATGGAACAGCTGGCTGTCCAGGCAGGAATCTGGCCTTCTAGAAACATGAGAATCACCACTGAGCTCATACCACAGGGCAGCGTTGATTTTGAGTTTTTTGGGTTTTTTTTTTTTTTTTTACTTTTTTGTCTATCTATATATTCATATATTTATTTACTTACTTGAGTGCACCCATGCAGATAAACAGACACACACACACACACACACACACACACACACACACACACACACAAACACATTTGCAGGAGAGACTCTTGCATGCCACAGCACACCTAAAGAGACAAGAGGACAACTTGTGTGAGTTGTCTCTCTCCTTCTACCATGTGGGTCCTGGGAATCAAACTGTTCCATAATCAAGCTGTCAGGTTCGGCAGCAGGCATTTTACCAATGAGCCAAATATCTCTCCAGCCCCACTGATTTCTTGTAATATATTCATCCCTAAGTGGTACTAATTATATTCACAATCAATTCTAGTATTGCCTCCTACCATCTTCTTGGAGGATTCAATATGCACATTACTTCCTCGGTCTTACTTCCTGCTTAGATCCCCTTAGCCATGATATACAAAATCAGCTATTTTACTCATGCTTTACTGAAATCCACTGAGCTAAATGCTTTAGGCTCCTGAATAACCACAAGAGTAGCCCCATCAATGTCCCTAAGACAAAGAATCTCAAGCACTCACACTACAATTAAGAGGCAAAACCCAGGTCCTCAGACCTGAGCTGAGACAGATGTGAGATGCCAGTCATCCCAAGCCACACTCACCTGCCCCATCAGGTGTGATGGTGCCCAGCTTCACGGCCAGAGGATAGCCCATGTCTCTGTAATGTTCCAGTGCATGGCCATTGCCCCCTGAGCTGTCAAAAAACCACTTTCCACACAGGACAGAGCCGTCAGTCAGATTCAACCAGAGGTTCTCCCTCAGGTCACATCGGGCACACTTCCAGCCACTAGAAAGTCACCAGAGAACAATCAGAACCCGCCAGTACATTGGAAAACATGACATGTGAAAGATGAACAGTGTATCCTATTGGCTGTATGTCCCCGGTGTTCTTACCCAGGGATATTACTGTTCCCCTCGAGAGCCCAGGACTGCCCAGTGCCCTTCCTGCCACTGAGACTGGGCCATAGACTCTCAGTATCTCCAGTGTCGCTCTTTAAAAAATAAAATTGGCATATGACATGAAGGGTAAGAAAGAGGTCATGTCCTCCAAATTCCCTCTTGCAGAACAGTGGTTCCTGAGTAAGGTACAAAAATGGAGGATCCTATGTGGAAGACATCTCCAAAGCATCACACATACATAATGAAACTGATGTGGATAAAAAGTACACTGTAGTTCAACTTGGGCATATCCCAGGAAGGACTGTGTGTTAAAGCCACGGTCTTCAGTGTGGCATTATGAAGCCAACATGGTTTGAAAGTCGTTACATGGACATAATGTACCTGTTCAACAGTTGTCTAAATATTTATGTTTGGGATTGTAGATTATTGGTACAGCCAGCTTTGGTCAATGATGTTTGTCTTTGAAGTGGGTGACAGGGACCATGGAGAATCTCTGGTCAACAGCTCGCTGAGAACAAGAGACCATAGAACACTCAGCTATACACAGGTTTCGACAGCACCTCCTCTAAGGCTCACAGTACTGAAAAAAAAGAACGTGAGATGTGGAGCGTTGTGGAATACTGTCTTCTGGGTATGTCACAGCCACTGCTGCTCCCCTGAGTTCATAGTGGCTGTGACTACAAGATTGGGCCCACTCCATCTTGGTGTAGGAGGCACCCACGAGGCCTGCCCATCTCTGAAAACACATAGGAAATTAATTGGCTTGGGGAGGGAAACATTTTCTTCAATGGCATAGTCATTGGTAAGATGCCATTGTTCCTGTCACCTGTGCTCCTCTAAGCAGCCCTAACTAAACTCATGGAGTCCCCAAAGAGAAAGGCATTAATGTAGAAGGGACTAGTTTGAAAGAGAAGGACAATCTGAAGGAGTGACAGGAGATGCGAGGAGATAACAGGAGTGAGTGTGAGCAAACGATTACATATGTGTATGAAAACATCATGATAGTGCTGGCTAGTTTTTATGTCAACTGACACAAGTTAACGTTTTAGAAGAGGGAACTACAATTGAGAAAATGCCTCCATAAGATTGGCCTGTGGGCAATCAGTTTTCTTGATTGACAGTTGATGTGGGAGGGCCTAACTCGCTGTGGGTGGTACAACTCTTCTGCAGGTGGTCCTGGGTGTATAAGAAAACAAGCTGAGCAAGACATGAGGAGCAAGCCAGTGAGCAGCATTCCTCCAAGGTCTCTGCTTCACTTCCTGTCTCCAGGCTTCTACCCTGCTTGAATTCCTATCCTGATTTCCCTGAGTGATAGACTGGTTACATGGAAATATAAGATGAAATAAACCCTTTCCTCTACAAGTCACCTTTGGCCAGAGTGTTTTATCACTGAAATAAAAACTAAGTTTTCTAAAAGAGGCAGAGCTGAAGAGAAAGTTCTGTGTACACTGAGTGTACTTTTTTTAATTTTTAAGGTACATTTACTTTTATATGTACAGTGTTTTGCTTACATTATGAAAACTGTATCCTATTGGGAACCCCCCCCAAACCCAGGTCCTCTGCAAAAGCAACAAGTGCTCTTACCCACTGAGCCAGATCCCACTAGGAAATGCTTTAAAAGGAAACGTTAGAATTCAGGACCCGCCTCTTCTCTCTTTCTACCCACCATGAGCTAAACAGCCTGTACCAGCACAGGTGCCCTGCCTGATATGTTGTCTCACCACCACCTAAAAACATAAATTTAACTCGAAGTCCACATATGAGAGAAAAACATGATGGACTTTATCTTTCAGAATCTGGATTGTTTCTAATTAAAAAAAAAAAAATCCCAGCTCTTGGTGGATTTGTAATAAGATTCATCAGTTAAGAAAATATGAAACTGCTAGTTCCCAGGGAAGGTAGAAAAGCAGATGTTGCTTTGACTAGTTTGGGGACTAAGCTTCCATTTTGCTAGCAGACTCTCACCTGGGAGGAATCCTGACCCCGTTGTCCAGCTGCACAAGGTTGGTTGCATACTTCGATACCGGGAGTTCGTTTTCCCATGTGTCTGGGTCTTGCTTCCTGTACGGGGACTTTGAGCTGAGCACCGCATCGCAAGCTATTGTGACCTGAGGGACAAAGCCAACACTGAGAACTCAGCGTCTAGAAATAAACGCAGAAGCTTATTTTAATAAATGCAGCCTCGCTGCAGATCTCAATGGCCCCACAGTGAGGTCCATTCCCCTCGATCTGGCTAGATCTGACCCAGGCCTTGGATGATGACTGGAAAACAAGCACATTCACTCGCAGCTCAAGCTTAGAGCTCACACGAATAATCACTACCACTCGGCAAGTGGGGTGAAAAGGAGGGTTCGTCCTCTGATGAACCAAGATATCCAATATCTTCAACTCATACAGCACGAGGTCAAGGGCCCATGAGCGGACTGCACACAGCACAGTGCCACTTCTGACTCTAGTGCAGCTATGATGCTGGAGAGGACATGTCTGGGTGTCCCTGTGCTAGACGGGTCCACTCCCAAGCAGATGTTCAGTGTCCTGCTTTGGTGCCCTCGGCTCAGCAGCACAGGAAGACAGATGCTCTCCTTCCTCTCAATACTCATGCCTACAGCTATGAGCTGTTTCTTTGGCTGTCCATAAAACTCAAGTCAGCTGGAAAGTAACGGACCACTTTGAAAATGGTCCAGTAGTGCTTCAAATATGTAAACAGGTGCCACAGGGTGCAGCATATACATCCAAGAGACACAAAAGCGTTCCACCGCAGGAGGCTGAATTAAGAGATCTTTGTCATAGTAATTTAGCTACAGGACAAACGCAGAGCAACCCTATTGATGATAAGTAGAATGAAAACCCAAGTGTAGTATGTTCATACAATGGAATCTTATTTGGCAATCAAAAAGAAATGGAATCCCAATATATGATGAAATGTGGGTAAATCTGGAACATGTATGCTAAGTGAAAAAAGCCAATCACATTTCTTCGGGACCTCAAAAAGCTTAGTCCTATCAGCACAGGCATGTGTGGATATTAGACCATTCAAAATGGCCACCCTTATTCATCCTGTCCTGTGTATAACCTACAGTGAGCTGTCCTGCCAACCCTCACAGTACATCCCACCACCTAGCCGATTCCCTGCTTGGATCTCACAGCCTCGGCATTTCACACCAGCAACCAGGGTCCTCAGTCCGACCATCCACCACCTGCTACAGCTCGATTCCCACACACAGCACTGCCAGAGGCTCTGACCTACAATCTTTTTTCCCTTAGCATCTTTTCTGAAGACATCCAACAAAAATTTCATCAGGCCTCTGGGCCACCATAATACACTGACCATGTCTTTTTCACAGCTGCGGTGAGGCTGGTGGTGATGCTCTAAGTATAAACTTCTTCCCTTGAGCTGGGCCCAAGTGAGGAAACCTGGACTCTACCTAAACACTCCCAGGCCTCAAATCCAGTGCTGCCCTGGAACTGCTTCAAACTGGCCCCTGGAGTTACTTGTTAAATTTTAAGAAACTCTATGTTCATCCCAGTTTAAAAAACTCAACATCTCTATTCATCCCAGCACTATTCACAACAGGAGAGAAAAAAGGGGGCAAAAAAAGGAAGAAAAGAAAAAATAAAGGAGTACCTATCTACTGACAACCAGAGATGCTTGTGAACATCGGAATGCTGGATATCCATGAAAAATAACGAAATCCAGTCATTTGCAACAACAGGCACACAACTGAAGATCACTATGTCAGTGACATCAGCCAAGTAGAAAAAAAAATGAGTCACGCCTGCCCCCACTCATGTGTGCAACATTACAAAGTTAGTCCCGGGAAGCTCGGCATGAGCCTTCTGGAGTAGTGACCTCGAGCTGAGAAGAGGAGAAAGCCCAAGAGATGAAGACTGATTAGAGAGAACAAGGTACAGTGCATCGGTTATATAAGGGGGTTCTGGGTATTATTTACACACAGTGCAGTTTTCATACCTAACAAAGGATCTGAATATAAAATACAATCCCAGCACACAGCTCAGGAGACAGAAGGGGGTTATGAGATGGAGGTCAGCCTAGGCTGCTGTGGCAGCACCCTGTCTCAGAGTAGAACAAAACAGAAGGCCATTTCACAATATAATGTCACTGAACAACACCCTCAGCCCTACGTCCATGTTTTCAATATGTCAAATAAATACTTTAAAAAAACGAAATATTAAGACATTTGCTAGAGACCTGCTAAATGCAATCAGTATTAAAATTAAATTACTTAACCTTTATGGCCCTTAAGAAGGCCACACAGTCAAACCCCGTGCCTTCCCCGCTGCTTTCCTGTAGCTTACAGTCACCTCTGCTCTCCTGACATCTGTGTTAGCTGAATGCTACAAATTCCCACGAGTAGTGTTTCTTCCCAGTGCATCCAGAGATGCCTCACTGTGGGCCTGGAATCAGGCATGCTAGAGGTCTGCAGTGGCACTCAGCAAGCACCAAGCAGCCTGCTCCACTGGGAGTTGTTGGAGCTCCTCTGGTAGAAGGCTCAGATTGCAGGCTCTGGGGACCCACTGTGAGTCCCTCCACCCCTCTGTTAGAACGCACAGGGGCAGACGAAGGTGTTCTGTGCAGCCACAGCCAAGATGTGAAGGGAAGAATCTTCTGCTGACTATTTTGTTTACACCAGTCATTTTCGTTTTATTTAAAAGTTCAGAAGAGAAGCATCACCGAAAACGTAACAGATAAATTAAAAAGGAGGTGAGCTAACTAGAATCTTTTACATAGACAAAACCTGTAGCGAGCACCAGAGAAAAAGTCAGGTTTCTTTTCAAGCTGCTAGACCCACCTTCAGGCTCATTTGTTTTCCATTTTTTAAACCGTTTTTAAAAAGAGATTTTATTCAAGTTTTCACTTTAAAGTACTCTCAAATTCTATTATTAAAAATTATGGGACCGGAGAGATGGCTCAGCGGTTAAGAGCACTGACTGCTCTTCCAGAGGTCCAACCATCTGTAATGGCATCTGATGCCCTCTTTCTGGTGTGTCTGAAGACAGCTCATATACATTAAATAAATAAACCTTAAAAAAAATTATGATGTATCTTGCTAGCTTTGGATTCCCAGGACGCTTCTTCCAGAGGATGCCAATTCAATTCCCAGCACCCATATGGCAGCTCACAACTGTCTGTAACTCCAGTTCCAGGGGCTCTAGACACCTTCACATATACATACAGGTAAAACACCAATGCACGTGAAATTTTTAAAAAATCTCTTAGCATTGGAGACACAGGCATTAGTACACTTCAGGTTAAGGGCCGGCTGGCATAAGACCATTTTATCCACTAATGCATTTTATTCTTGGTAACAGCCACATGAGTCAACCCGGGGAAATCTGAGAAAAGCAACAGCAATTCATTTCCGCAAGCCTCGCTGAGCACCTCATCTGGAAAAGGGTGTCTCACTCTTCGTAAGTGGGAGAGCTGTAGCGCACAGACACACAACGCTCTTACTTCCGTGGTCATAAATTTAGCTATATGATAACTCGGGAGATTGGGTACGTTAGAAGCCTAGTCCCTCTGAACGTGAACACTTGAAGCACAAGCATCCCCTTCAGGCAGAAGTAACTAAGCAGATGGTTCTCAGTGGGCGGGGTCTGTCAGAACGTTCTGGGGTGCGCAGGAATGTCTTTGGTTCTGATGGAGTTTGAAGGGGGAGGGGAATAAACTCAACCCACTTTGACCGCACTGCCTTCTGGGAGCAGGTTATCCATGCACACGATGGAAGGAAGGAGATAGAGAACTGGAGGCCACACAGGAACCAGGGAGAAGCAGGAACCCTGTGACCTCTCAGAAGACCCAGAATCAAACGCAGCAGGCAGCTTCCCATCTGCCACCAACCCAAGACCAGTTCCTGCAGGAAAAGCAAGGCCCATCCTTGAACTGACTCCGAGAAGTCCAGAGGAAAGGAGGAGGGGCGGGGGAGCTCACTGCCGAAAATATAAGAAAGCCATCTTGGTTCTCAGCAAAGCCAAGGTGAGGTGCAAGCAGCTGCTTCTTTCTATAAATGCACCGCTGCTGTCCCAGCAGGCAAACTCTTCCAGCTTCTCAGACCGAATCTCTCCTGGGAGGACAGCATGAAACTCTGACAAACACAAGGTCATTCCTCCCCAGCTGCCCCTGCACCTATGAGGTGCAGGCTTTGTCAATCCCAGCAACAGATCGGCCAAGACATAGGAGCCAGCCCAGCCAGGGCAAGCCTGGACTCATGGGCAGTGAAAGCCAAAGACACGTGACAGAGAAGGAGTGGGCAGCAATCAAGAAAGGCCACTCTCAGAGATCACAGAGGAAGCAGATACTCCTGTTCACACTTTTATTTATTGATTTTGTTGGTTTGGTTTGGTTTGGCTTTTGAGACAGGTCTCTCCATGGGGCCTTGGGTGGCCCTGAACTCACTATTTAGCCCAGGCTAGCCTCAATCTTAGCCTGAGCATCCTTAGTGCTAAAATCACAAGCCTGTGCCACCACACCCAGATTTTTGTTCCATTGTATCTTTTTCCTCTGGACCGGCCTTCCCCACCAACACACACACACACACACACGCACGCACGCACGCACGCGACATCACGGCATGCAGCCACATGCACACTCACTGACCAGGGCTGGTAACTCTTCAATGTTAGGAAGGGCTATTTCATAGTGGTCTGGGAATATAACAAGTTTGGCTTCGTCTTCATATTCGTAATCATCACTATTTAAATCGTCATCCATATCTAGATCTGAGGAGAGAATAAAAACAAAGAAAAGAAGTAAGGAAAGGGTGGCCCATGCCAAGGCAGCCCTCACAGGGAATCCACAGGGTTAAAACACCAAGGGCGGGACCCAACCCTGACCGGATTGGCCATCCTCCTACCCCACACAGGGACAAACGGGCCCTGCCTTCTTTCCTTAGGGGAACATACTTGTTTATAAATGACTGGGTTACATCATGAAGTTTCACAGGGTGGACATACCTGCTGCAAACTGAACTCATACAGTTTAAAGGAACAGATGTTTGTGCTATGAGCTTAGGGCCATAATCTCACCAGATCAAAGGAAACAGAGGGGTGTGTGTGTGTGTGTGTGTGTGTGTGTGTGTGTGTGTCCAAAGGTTAAATCTAGGTATCATTCCTCAGGAGTCCTCAACTTGTATTTTGAGAGAAGGTCTCTCACTAGCATGGAGCTCAGTGATTTAGTGAGCTAACTGGTCACTGAGCCCTAGACATCTGCATGTCTTGGCCTTCTGGGTGCCGGGATTACAAGCATGCTTCACCACAGCCATTTTGTGAGGTCTGCGGATCAATTCAGGTCCCCGTGCTTGCACAGAAGACACTTTACTAACACGATTCTCCTACCCCAAAGCACGAGTTCCAGAGTGGTATGGCAAGGCCAGTTTTAATGCTTGTTCTCACATTTAAAAAAGTCACAAACTGACCCATGTACTGCCCTCATGTCCCGCACTCCCCTTACACGGGAGAGAAGTGAGACCCACCCGGTAGAGAAGAGACAGACACAAGTTGGTCTCCAATAAACAGAAACAGTTACTTAAGACACCCGGCCTTCTCCATCACTACTTCTCTCTGTCCTCCCCATCACTGACAGTGGATAGAATCCTGGAAGCCGGAAGGAACCCATCATTTGAGCAGCTCTGTTGTCCTAGTCTCCATAAATAAAACAGGTCTCTCCAGCCCACCCTCTGTGCTTGGCTCCTCTCTGGTAAAGGTTAGCTCAAGGAAAAGTCTGGTCATAATATTTCCATGGATGGCTCAGCCCTTCCCCCACAAGGGGTGCCGGTGTCCCAGGTCATGTTTGTGTGTTTCTATGTTTGGGACTATGGTGATGAAGACAGTCACGTGTTGCAATCACATACACAGACACATGGACGTTATGGAAAGTTCCTGGGCTACATGTTCTTCAGCAGGTACTTGAGAACCATTATCACCTTTAACAAAATGCTAGTGTACGTCCGTGTGCAACTCGGCTTTCCACTCTCAAAAGCACGACTACTTTAGGTTAAAAAAAAAAAAAAAAAAAAAAAAAAAAACAGGAAAAATATAAGACAAACATAATAAGAGACCCCAAAATCCTAAGAATCAGAAACACCAAAATAATGACCCCCAGTGATACAAAGAGCTAATGAGAAAGGGCAGCTTCAAAGAAGAGTCTACTAGTTTAAGAAACAACTCAAGAAACTTACTTAAAAGGAATCATTCAAACCAAAAAGAAAAGACATTTAGGTGTGTCATAAAAAATGGAGGCTCCACCAATTATAACGAAAGTTAGAACTGAATGTTCGATGAGAAGATGGCCAGTCCAGTACTGTAGCAGAAGCATAGAAAAGTCTGTTCTGTTTAACGATGAAAACCAATACTGAGAGACCTTCAAGGCAAAGGCAGCTTTGTGTTAATCCCATGCACAAAAACTGGAAAGGGAGGAAACTGAAGAAACAGAAGTTTCAAATGAGTTGCTCCCACTCCATGTTCCCTTATTGTTAAGCATGTTATACACAGAGATTCTGTAAGGAAGAGAGTGTAAATCTCACAAGTTTGTGGATGGACTCCATACACTCCAGATACTACCTATTTCTTTTCTGTAGAAAACAGATTCACTTAATGCTTCCTCAAATATTACTTGCCCTGAATAAATAAAATGAAGGAAAAAGCCTGCTCTGGCTTTTACTAATGAGTTACCTACTGAAGAGTTGAGGAGATTTGAGAGAATGAGGTCTACAGTAACCTGGAGTCAGATCCAGGATGCTCTAGAGTTTAGAGTCACCATTGGTGACTGCCAGCACTACCACCCTCCTCATTGTCTTCTCTAAATTCCTAATTAACACAAAAAGCCTATACACACAGACAGACAGACACACACACACACACACACACACACACACACACACACACACCAAGGCTGATCCAGCTCTGAAACAAGGCTGAAATAAGTTTCAGAAAGACCATATCACATGGGGCACTCCTACGGGTCAAAGGGAGCAAGTCTTATCTGTCTCCTGCATCCCTGGCACCATGTCCTGAATGAAGCCTCTTTAACAGATAGGTTCTGGTAGTATATGCTGTCAAAGAGGTGGCAGGACACTAAAACTATCCTATGCTCCACAAGCAGCAAAAGTGGAATTACTGTTATATAGGTAACCAACCATACCTGATGGGATTAGAGGTCTACTCCACAGGAGGGAATCCAAGCCTAGACTCTATAAACTTCCGTGTGTGTGTGTGTGTGTGTGTGTGTGTGTGTGTGTGTGTGTGTGTGTGTGTGTGTGTATACACATATACATATGGTTGGGAGATCATAGGCCATACAGGGAAACTGAATATTATGGGTTAGCTATCCTGACACAGAAACAAGTTGCCTACTGAAAACTCATGTTTGTGCCATTAGGCAAACACGATTCTCAGCCTCAGTCAAACACACTTCCCTTTCCAGTAAATGGTGGAGATGCAGAGACTCATGGCTTCACAGGGTAATGAGAAGAAGTGACCAAGGACGGCTCAGCATTATAGAAAACATTTAAACCATAGTCACCAAGTCTTGGGGAACACCGCAGAAGCAAAAAGACAGACAGAAGAGCTATGACCTGCCGTTTGTTGATCGTGCCACACCCATCACAATCACACACCCACAGCAGCCAAGGATGCTTGCACTGGGTCTGCACTAAAATGAGACCATCTAGCAGTCCTGTGAGCTTCAGAGCTCTACACTGCTGAGGAGGCAGATTGTCCCAAAGGCAACACTGAAATACAGTGGAGGGGGGGAGAGACAACAAGACCTTGGAGGCTGCCTTTCCATCCATTTTTCAAACCATTTTTTGACAATAACCTTTACAATCAAAATAATTGCTTTAAAAAAAAAAAAAAAAAAAAAAAAAAAAGCTCAAAAATCTTTCAACACCAAGTTTGAAAGCAAAGAGGTTAGCTAACTCCTTCATGCAACCAGAGAAAATGTGGATGGTGATGATGATAATTATCATTATTGCCATTATTTTTAAGGCTGGACAAGTGACATACACCAGCCATCCAAACACTTGGGTGATGGAGGGAGAATCAGAAGTTCAAGGTCAACCTCTACTCTAGTGTGTTTGAGGACACCCTAGGCTACATGAGACCCTGTCTCCAAAAACTGAAACAACAGTAACAACAAAGTCAAACTATTTAATGACTTTTACCTCTATAAAGGCATCACTGATGTCATCTGACTGGCAAAAGGTCACATTCTAGATGACAGTGGCAGGTGCTGGGACACCAACCACGCAAGCACTGTAAAGCCCTTGACCCTTTCGGTTCCAGAGCTCACTTTAGGCTAGTTTATGTAGCTTAGCTGTTTGTTTGATTGGTTGGTGAGGGTTGAAGTTCAAATCCTCATGAAAATCACCAAATAAAATACATTCTACAAAATAAATGAGGAGTACCCTTCAAAGTATCACTTACTAAAAACAATCTAAGGTAGTGGTCCTCAACCTGTGAGTTGTGACCCTTTGGGGGGGGGTCACATATCAGATATCCTGCCTATCAGGTATCTGTATTATGATTCACAACAGTAGAAAAATTACAGTCATAAAGAAACAATGGAATAGCCTTATGGTAGGGAACTACCACAACATGAGGAACTGTATAAAAGAGTTGCAGCATTAGAAAGGTTGAGAATCGCTGGTAAAGGATGGAGACTGCCTTGGGTGAAGAGAGCCTGTTCTTGCACAGGACCTGGGTTCAATTCCCAGCCCACATGGCGGATCACAACCATCCCCAACTCTACCTACACAGGTTCTGACACCCTGTGCCCTCCACTGCAGTAGGGATACACATGGTGCTCAGACCTACATGCAAGCAAAACATTCATGCACATAAGATAAGTCTTTTAAAAAGTTTAAGCTGAGGAATGATCAGAGATTGGGAAGGATAAGTAAGTATGACAGGCAAGCATGATACGGTGTTCATGGCCGTCTCCTGAGGCCGAAAGGAGGTCTTATTGAAAACATCAGTTTGAACAGAACAAAATCCATTGTTTGTCTAAATTAAAAAAAAAAAAAAAGACTCACTCTCTGTGGAGAGCATTTTTGGCACCCCTGAACAGTTGATGGCGGAGTAATATTAATATTATCCCAGGACACCTTGGGGCCAGCCAAGGCAGGAATCTGGCTTCTGTACCTGTAAGCACTAGTATCAAGCACATCTACATCTGAAGTTCAAGCAGGGCTCTCAAGAATAAGGCTGTAAGGAAGTACATCTACATCTGAAGTTCGGGGCAGGGTCTTATAGAATGCAGCATAGGGAAGTACTTTTGTATTTGAAGCTCCAGGCAGTATCCTTAGGAATGCAGCTCAGGGCGGGGTGGATTTCAGAATGTTGGCTTAACATTCTCTTTGTCTTTTGAGACCCCACTCTTTTGTCTCTGACCTTTTTACTAGAGGTCCAGTAAGATGTTTACAGGATCTTTGATTGTTAACTTGTCTGTTCCTGGTCTCAGAACTGGTGTTACCTTTTTGCATGTAATTAAAGTGATTTAAAAAGGGACGAATTAAACCAAGTTTCACTTTGGCCACGAGGCTTAGGTCTCAAGTCCAGCCCTAGTCATGCTGCAACTTTAACTAACATGTCTCTTTTCTTTTAATCCTCACTCGGGGAGGACCTGTTGGTGTCTGAGCTGGCCTCAGACAACTCTCCCTTCGAGGCAATAAAGAAAGGGCTCAGGGAGCTTGGCCAGTACGATGTTGGCCACCCAAATATGAAGACTTTCATTTGATCCCCAAAATAATCCACATAAAAAAAGTCATATGCAGTCACATGGCTGTAACCCCTGTGCCAGAAAGGCAGAAGCAGGAGGATTCCCAGGACTTACTAACCAGCTAGTCTGAATTGCTAAACTCAGGTTCAGTGAGAGACCCTGTCTGTAAAATAAGAAGGGTGACTGAGAAAAACACCTGACATCTACCACTGGACTACAAGGGGTGGGGAGGGGTGGGAATGACACAGAGACAGTAAGAGACAGTAAAAGACACAGAAGCAGAGACAGGAGAAATGCAGAAAGAGACCACCAACAGGGCTGTAACTCCTCTCTAGCTGCCATAATTGCTTCAAAGCCCTGGGTCCAATTCTATGCTCAGAGCACTGCTAGGAAAATAAAAGAACAGGCAGTGTATAAATTAGGATACTCCATCCCTATCCCTAGAGACAAGAAGACAGGGAAAGAGAGAATATAGCATGCACACTATTGATAATTATCTTACCTAAAAATATTTTAGAATTCCTCCGTTTAGGTAAAGCTCCACCAGAGGCTCCTCTTACCTTCTGAAAAGAAAAAGAACAGACTTTAAAAAACAGTCCAGGTAAAGGCTGAACAACTGGCCACTTCAGGACACAGAGCAGAGCCTGGCCCATCTGCAACCCAGAACGGCGGCTCGTAGAGGCTGAGCAACTGGTGGGTGGGAGACCTGGGCTGCCCCCAGAAACAACTCACAGACTGTATGAAGTCCAAGAAATAAAGAAAACAAAAAAAAATATATTTACAAAACAAGAAGACTTTGACACTATTTCCATGTTGTGATTTGTTTTGCATGTACTTTATGCTCATGGTAACTATTAGGTTTTCAATGCATACTGTCCAGCCCTTGAAAAAATCAAGTACTGACTAAAAAATATATTCACATAGTTTTATGTAAAAATTATTTTAATATCTGAAAAAACAGTACTGACAAAAATGTATAATTTTAAGCAAAAAATGTTTAAAATCTGTACATTTATCTTTGTTTTGTAAAATAAAGTCGTTAAAAAAAAAAACAGTCCAATAACAAAGTGTGTGGCCCAGAGGTTTCTCAGAATAAAAGGCCAAGAGGAAACATTGCCCTGGACTAGAGATGTTAGGAGAAGCAGAAACTGGACCTTGATCCTTGCGGACACTATGTGTTGTTTCGTTTGTTTGTTTTCTGTTGACTTACAAAGCAATCCCTCTTGGAAAGAAAGTACAAACCAGAGGAGATGAAGCTGATTTTTGAACTTTGTTCATTAGTGCCCCCTCCTAGGAAAGCTGTAGTCCATTATGAGAGGCAGACTTGGAAAAGAAAATTGTGCTGAGCCACCTGTTCCCTTGCCTGCACAGGGATTCTCAGTCCTTGGCCCTGGGTATGCTCAACAGTAACTGTTCAAAGATTTGTTGACATATAGCCACTGATCTTCTGAAAATGTTAATTGACCCATCTAAATGTTTTTGGAGAATCACCAGAGAGCTTGCGGCCATGTCAAGCATCACATGTTTCCCACAATTGGTGGGAGTCCTCAGTAGCAAACAAAAATGGTTGGGCAGTAGCAGTTAAATATGATTACAATAGTTTTTTCATCCAGTTTATTTTCATACCACCTGTGTTCTTGGCTATTAGAGAAGAACAGAGATTCATTAGAAGCAGGATCCACCCCAGGCCCTTTCCACACAGACATACAAGTCAAGGCCACCATGTGCATTCAGCATTTCTTTCTCATTAGCTTGTCCTGGGAGTCCTAAGTCTAAGTTCCCACATTTTATTATTTAATACTGAAAGCCAAGTCCCCTTAGTTATTCTCACACCTTTTCAATAGCTTCTACTAGGGGTTTATGATTGTCTTCATAGAAATTTCAAAGTTACAGAACACTTAGCTCAAAGGAGTATCTCTCCAAACTCCATCTCCTTAGAATCTCTCTCCTCCATGATCTCAAAACCTCTATCCCCTCCCTACCACTCACTTCCCTCAAAAACAAAGTGTGGATAGACTGGGGAAAGGGGTAAAAGGAACTTATACCAAAGATTCACTTCAAAATCCATGGGTCACTTGTCACTACAAACAGTGCAGACTCTTTTCTCTACAGATATCTGTGGTCTTCTTTCATCTCTATTTCTACATGATGGAAGAGGAAAATGAGAAAGAGGATCTGCATGGAGACTGGCTGGAATGTGTGTCATTCCCTGATGGTAGGTTCCAACCATAAACTCAGATTAGAATACACCATATGGGAGGAAAGAATAGGACCTACAACTAAAGACCATGGCCACTGATCCCAAGGCAGGACTCAAGTGCAAAAACCCCTCCCGAGCAAATAGCACCGTGCCCATTTGTCAGGTTCTGTGTGAGATTAAACTGAACAAACACAAGGTTCTTCTCCCAGAGAACTCACCAACACAAAGAGTAACCAAGTGCAGGCAAAAAGTACAATGGGTTATGGTAAGTACTAAGAAAAATCCAAGAGACTAAACAATTAATGGAAGAAATGGTTGGTTTATCCGAAGGTAGAGGTGAGATGAGACTGATCATGTAAGAAAAGCATTGGTCCTTAAATATAGAAGATGCTTAGTAATTGGATTGGTCAGTAGATTGATGGATGATGGATGGATGACAGATGGATGGACAGATGAATTGACATGGATGGACAAACGAACAGATGAATGGATAGATGAATTAATGAATGAATGGATTGATGGAAGGGTGGGTGGGTGGATGGATGGATGGATGGATGGATGGATAGATGGATGGATGGATGGATGGATGGACGGACAAACAGATGAATGAACAGATGAATTAATGAATGGATAAATGGATGGATGGACAGATGGACACCACAGATGGATAGATGAATTGATAGATGAATAGATGGATGGATAAATGGATGGAAGGATAAATGGATGGATAGATGAATATATAGATGAATTAATGGATGGAAGAAGGAAGAAGAGGAGGGAGGAATGAATGGGTGAATAATTGATGGTAGATAGGATGGATGGGTGGAGTGATTTGTTTGTTTTTTGTGACAGGGTTTCTCTGTGTTTGGACCTAGCTGTCCTGGTAGAACTCTCTTTGTAGACCAGGCTGGCCTCAAGCTCAGCGAGATCTGCCTGCCTCTGCCTCTTGAGTGCTGGGATTAATGGCATGTGCCACCACCTCCCAGAGATATTTTTAACTGCAGAAAATACAACAGGTAAAAGAGAAATGAGCACATAAGTTGACAAAAAAGAAAAACAAAACAAAAAAAAACATACCTATAGAGAACACACAAACATAGGCACTAAATCACAGTACATTTTAGAAAGGAGAAATAGCAATGTGGAGAACTCCGATTTGGTGCAGTAAGAAAGGGCTGAAAAGGTTGTGTGTCCCAATCGTGAGCCAAAACATAAAGCTCCATGTTTAAAGAAAGGAAGATAAATCAGCAAGTTTACAGGACGTGTCTACCACAGGAACACGGAGGACTCGGCAATGGCAGCCGGGTTGGTGGAGATTGGACGGACTTCAGACCTGTGTGGAAAGCTCAGGTAACAAGACCTGGTTACCAGGAAGATCCACAAGAAAATCAACACATACACACACACACACACACACACACACACACACACACACACACACACACACACACACACACTGTCTCGATCTCTGGAACTCACAAGGAAGGACAGGGCTGGCAGAGGTTGTGCAGTGTAGCCTGGCACACAGAACCTGAGGAGCTTCTGAGACAGATGCTGAAAAGAAAACCAGAGGTCAGACTCGGATGGCCCAATCAAGTTCTGGGAAGAGATTTATTTGAAAACCTCCACTTAGAACAGCCAAACAAGGACATGGAGAACACAGGAAAATGAGCATGTTCAGAGAAAGAAGGTATGCTGGTCATACGGCATCCTAGGAAAGGCAGGTAACTAATGACTAAGCGAAAGAAAAGCCTGCACTTACAAGGAGCCAGGAAAGAGAGAGGACAAGAATGAACGATGCCAGAAAAAGGATGCCGAGAGGCATCAAAACCCTAGAACATAAAGTAACCGCAGACCTAAAACGTAGTGAGCAGGTGTGGCAACCGAGCTCTTGCTGACAAGGATCAGCAGCATAGGTCAGAAGCAGGTCCTGAGCCCTGAAAGGAGACAGTCACATCTGGGAGGAAAAGATGTCCAAGAGGCATCAGTTGAAAATCACAATCTAACTACAACAGGATGGAAGGAGGGGGGCCCTCGTGTGGACTGTTCCGTTTAAAGACCAGAGGAAAAAATCTAGACCCAGAAAAAGGAAAGTAGAGTTCAGCAGAGCAAGTTTCCCCAAAGCAGAGGCAATTGGGAACACAAGGTAACTTTCTATCGGGGTGCGGGGAGAAAGGGATGGAAACCACAACCACAGGCCCAGGCCGGCAGCTTCCAGAAGGGGAGAAATACATCCCATGAGTCACTAATGCAGTCACAGGTCCCTGCAGGCTATGTTAGAGTCCAGGGCTAAACACAGTGACCAAGCGCTACCTGAGGCAAGGGGCCAGCGCTCAGCAGCCACTCAGAAGAACGGGAGAGCACAGAGCAAGTGAAGGAGCCAGGACGCTGGTCCTTTGTGGATGAGTATTAGACACGCTGTCCCCTCCTCTCCTCAGAGGCTCTTGTACTGTAAGCTTGGCCCTTTGCATGGTATTGGGCAACAGTGAGAACTTTAAAACTGAGGCAAACTGGACCATCCGAGTACATCCTCAGAAGGAACTATGGAATCCCCATTTCTCTGGTTTTCTGTTTCATAATGTGACTTCCACACATGCAGACTCTGCCATCTATGAGCCCTCCATGGGGTCTTACCAGAACCTGTTACAATGCTTTTTGGATTACCAGACCCCAAACAATAAGGTAAATAAATCTCTTCATAAAGCTCGTCTGTCTCATGACAGCAATGCAAAATGTCACCCCAAACCCCACAGTGGTGGGAGAGTCCCAGCATTAGTGCAGGGAAGCATCAACACATCAACTGGATCACATCTGGAGCACTGAAGGCAAGGGTCAGTTAAGGAGACTGTTGATACAGTGTTTTCAGCTATGAGTCATAAGAGGCAAGCTGAGCAAGTGACAGGCCTAGAGGCCTGGAGCCCAGAGAACAGCGGATCAAAATAGGAACACACAGGCAAAACTGGGTGGGGGGTGTGGCCAAAGACGGAATAGCTACGTAAAGGCCCAGATGCAGAATCACACAGATGAGGTCACCAGCAGTCTACCACGCCACCGCCACCTCTGTGACCCAGAGCAAGTAAAGTCTCTCGGCCTCTAATTCATTTCATCCCTTTACACTAAGACATGAAGCAACCTCAATTTTATAAGGATTATCCCACATCCCAACCGGAGAAACATGTGAGCAACACACTATTAGGGAAAAATCAAATGATTTCAAAGCTTAGTTTTGAAACTGATTTCTAGGCATACCAGGTACGGTAACATGGGAAATTAAGAAAAACTCAAATCAGAATCGACCGTTTAGAAGATCCAAGATGCTTTGTAAATTATTAGAGCTATATAAAATGAATACTTGAAAACTAACAATGCCAATAATCAAATAAATCTGCAATAAAATAAAAGTGATAACAAGAGTAAGGGACCAGAGATGTCTTAGTGGGTAAAAGCATTTTCCATATAGCCTTAATGACCTGAGTTTAATTCCAGAAACAAACGGTCGAAGGAGAAAAGTCACTTGCAAATGTGGTTCTCTGACCTACACACACACACACACACACACACACACACACACACACACACACACACACACACACACACCTGGGTGGTTTGATTGAGAATTGTCCCCATAGGCTCATATATTTGAATGGTTGGTCCTGTGGAACTATTTTGGAAAGGATTGGGAAGTGTGACCTTGTTAGAGGAGATATGTCACTGGGAATGGGCTGTTCAGCCCCCCCTCCGTCTCCCTCTCCCTCTCTCTCTCTCTCTCTCTCTCTCTCTCTCTCTCTCTCTGCCTTACGCTTGTGGATCAGAGTTAAGCTCTCTCCACAGGAGTAGAACAGTAACTGCAGAAAAGTAACTAAGATAACACTCAATGATAATCATAGCTTTCTAAATGACTAGAAATACATAAGAAAATATTCAATCATCACAGAATGAAATGCCAACTATTTTTATGTCACTTCTCAACCACTAAACTGGCAAAGACTGAAAGTCTGGCCAAAGAATGGTGAGGGTGTGGACAAACAGACATTCCTCACCACTTAGACAGAAAGACACACTGTCACTAACACACTGGGGAGAATTAGCCTTCTCCTGACAAAACTGAAGACTGGCACCCACAAGCCAGCGGGATGGGGAGGGTAAGTCTTTTACAGAAGCCTTTGTACAGGGTGTCTGTAGAAAGTGCATTAAGATGTTCACTGGTGCACTGTTTGGCATGGCAATGAACAGAAGCAATCTAAATGTTCAGCAATAGGAGAAGAAAGGAACTTAGAGATAAGCCTAGGAGAGAACACTACAAATCTCTTAATAAATATGAAGTGAATACATCTATATGCATCTCAGTACGGCTAGATTCCAGAACAACACAGTGTTGTGGTGGGGCACTCTGTGAGAGACCAAAGATAAACATTTGTATCCTTAAAATGCATGGTCTCCCTACATACTGCCTGTACAGAAATGGGGATGCACGAAAGTAACCGAGAGACCTCCTATTCTCACAGTTGGATGATGTGAGGATGGTCACAAACCCACACACTTATGGGTAGCCATAATCAGATCAGTGGGTTATCAACAGATCGAACATGCACCATTAAAAGGGACATAGTGGGGGCAACTTAGGAATATAAGTTGGAGGAAGAAAGGGGGTAGCTGTGATAGTGTTTTATTGAATAAATGTATTGTCTCAAGAATAAAGAACATTATCAGGTGTGGGGAGAGAGGAATGGGAGAGAGTGGAAATCAATGGGGTTGAGGGCATCTTGAGGACTAGCTGGAGATGTGGGATGGAGGAGGCTCCCAGAAGTCTATGGGGAATAAGGAGACTCTAACTGAGACTCCTATCAGTGAGGGGATAAGGAGACTGAAGTAATCACCTCCTGTAGCCAAGTGGGACTTCCACTGGAGAGAGAAGAACATCAACCCATCCACAAAAACTTCTATTCAGAATTTGTCCTGCCTACAGGATGCACAAGGATAAAGATGGAGCAGAGATTGAGGGAACAGGTAACCAATGACTGACCCAACTTGAGACCCATCCCATGGGAGAGAACCAACCCCTGACACTATTAACGATATTCTGCTATGCTTGCAGACAGGAACCTATCATGGCTATGTCCTGAGAGGCTTCATCCAGAAGCGGATGGAGACAGATGCAGAGACCCACATCAGGCAGAGCTCAGGGAAGCTTGTGGAAGAGTGGAGAAAGGATTGAGTGAGCTGGAAAGGTCAAGGATACCAGAAGAAGACCTACAGAATCAATTAACCTGGAGCCATGGGGACTCACAGAAACTAAGCCACCACGCATGCTGTGTCTTAGCCTAGTCCCTCTACACATTGGTAGCAGATGTGCAGGTTGGTCTTCACGTGGGTTCCCTAACAACTGGAGCTGGAACCGCCTCTGACTCTGCTGCCTGCCACTGGGTCCCTTTCCCCTAACTGAATTTCCTGGTAAAGCCTCGGTGGGAGAGGATGCACTGAGTCCTGCTGGGACTAGATGTCCCAGGGCAGGGTGGTACCCAAGGGGGCTGCCCCGAAATGAGGGAGGGATCTGTGAGAGTGAGACTGGGAGAAGAAGGGGGGAATTGACGGGGATGTAAAGTGAATAAATTAATTAACTAATTCTTAAAAGTCCAAGTTCTCTTTTTTAAAAACTACAATTTTTAAAGGGATATGAACTTTTAAGAGAGTCCCTTCTCTCACTTAAGGAAAACACTGAAGGGATACAGTAGTTTTGTACTTTTTTGTATTTTTAAACTTAAGATTACTTTTTTTTTCATCAATCAACCACATGACCTCTTAATTTCAACCGGTGGTCTAGAAGAAAAATGAAACCAGCTAAGGTAAGGACACAGATGGAAAGGAACCTCTGAGTGTCTACACGTTGCTGTGGTTTGCTGTCATTAAGGAGAATAAGGGGTTCTGAGGGTGAAGTAAAACTCCTCTGGTGGACACGCAGAAGCCTTCTCCAAACATCCTGCTCACCTCTCGCATGTGTCTCTTCAGGTGCATATATACGCTCTGTCCAGTTTTTCGGAAATGTCTTTCAACGTGTTCCCTTCCAAAGGCCAAAAACGTGTTCATGCATACATACAGTCCACCTTCAGAGTTCTAGAAGAAAGAGACAGGGTACAAAGTTACCAACGACACATGGCCAAGACATCAAGATACAGACAGCTGGAAGAAAATGTAATTGGTAAGGGTCAGCCTCAGCAAAGGGTTACAGTGACTCTCATAAGTATCTGCTGGAACCTCAGACAGCTTCACTCTCACCCCAGGAGAGTTCGGAGCTTATTAAGTGCAGGCTACTTTCACCCCACATGAGAAACTACAGGCTCTAGAAACATGTGTCAGGAGCTCCGAGTGTTGCATATCATAAAGTGCTTCTCAGTTTTCGGTTTGAGTGGAACTTCTGGATTCTTATGAGTCTCCAGGAAAATTTGCGAAGGGGAGAGACCTTCCCTGACTATGGGCTACAGCAGCCTATAGGCCATGGACTAGGTGGAATAAGAGAAGGAGGAGAAGGAGGAGGAGGAGGAGGAAGAGGATGAGGAGGAGGAGAAGACAGCCTGTAGCACTGTCATTCTCTGTTTCCTGAATGTAGTGAGGTGAGCAGCTTTGTTTTGCCACACACAGCCCTACCACAACATTCTGCCTCACCAGAGACCACAACAATGGAGCTGGTCAACTATGAGCTGAGGCGTCTGAAATCCTGGGCCAGAATAAGTCCTTCCTGGTAGGCTTAACGTTGTTGTGCATTGTGTAAAGATTATCTTTGTATTACTCAAATGCTGACTTCTCTGCCCCCACATCTGGTTGCAATCCAGACATGGCATTGTAATGATTATTCTATGTATCTTCCGCCTGAATGTTGTAAACATTGCTTCCCATTGATTCTCCAATTTGTCAATAAAGACTGAGCAGCCAAAAGCTAAGCAGAAGAGAGAATGAGGCTGAACTTCTGACCCCAGCCAGGGAAGGAGGAGGGAAAGAGGAGGAGGGGGATTCACAACAAGGAAGGGATCCAAGAGACACCATCAAAAAACATCTGGAGCAGAGAGGGCCAGACCAAATACTAAAATGCAAGTATCTCAAGGATTGTGGCTGGAAGGTAGCCAGATGAGCTGAGAGGATTGGAATAGATTAAAATAATTGCTCGGTTATTGTGCCATAAAGCTTGATTAATCTTTATCTAATAAATCTAGTAGTCTCTGTCTCACTTATTTGGCTAGCCAGGATAAACAATAAACAGCTACTTTTAAAATTCCTTTAACACTTCCTCCTCCATTAAGCATTCCTCATGTGTTTGTCACAGAGACAGAAGGACTAACAAACATGCACAAGCATATGTGTCTTTAGTTAGGGTTTTACTGATGTGAACAGTCACCATGACCAAGGCAAGTCTTATAAAGGACAATATTTAATTGGGGCTGGCTTACAGGTTCAGAGGTTCAGTCCAGTATCACCAAGGCAGAAAGCATGACAGCATCCAGGCAGGCATGGTGCAGGAGGAGAGTTCTACATCTTCATCTGAAGGCTTCCAGGCAGGTAGGGTGAAGGTCTTAAAACCGACACCCACAGCGGCACACCTACTCTAACAAGGCCATGCCTACTCCTACAAGGCCACGCCTACTCCTGCAAGGCCACACCTACTCCTGCAAGGCCACGCCTACTCCAACAGAGCCATGCCTTCTAATAGTGCCATTCCCTCAGCTGAGCATACACAAACCATGACAACAGGCAATAACTTTCTATCAGCCGCTTCAAGTCATTCATCTATTAGTATTTCCATTTCATCATTTAATAAATTAATCTTAAGTCATTTTTCCCAAGTATATACAGCCTGGAATGTTCAGAGTTAGATTTCAATCTGTCTCTCTTTTTATCACTCCTGCCATTATTTCAAACCAAACCGCATAAAGTTGTTTCATTAAGATGAAGTCAAGATTGATGCTCACACTCCAGGTGCTTGATTTTCTGTCTCAATTTCATCTCTTTCTCTCACTTTGCCTAACTCGACTCTCTGAATAATACTTAATCTATAAAATTACTCGGTCTTTCTTCAAAGGAAGTGGATCCTATTAAAGCCCTGCTAGTCTCACCCCCTCCAAGAGAGAGAGAAGGAGAGAGAGAGAGAGAGAGAGAGAGAGAGAGCAGGGGAGGAAGGAAGGAAGGAAGGAAGGAAGGAAGGAAGGAAGGAAGGAAGGAAAGAGAAAGAGTTGCAGCAATACACAAACATGCATGCAGTAAAACACCCATACATGTAAAATAATAAAAGAACAAAAAACAAACAAACCTAACCCAACACCTATCCAGATTTCTTAAACTAAGCTCAGGTCTAGTGAGGGTGGAGCAGAAGAACTGTGAGTTTGAAGCTAGTAAGGGCTATGAGGGAGGGAGGGAGGAAGGGAGGAAGGGAGGGAGGGAGGGAGAGAGGGAGAGAAGGAGGTAAAAAAAAAAAAAAGAACAACTCTTTAACTAAAGAAAACATTATCTTGACCAATACATTGGAGGTGTCTTCAAACGATTTTCCTTTAAATAAACACGTTCTCTAGCATAATTAAACTCAATAGTAGGTACTCATATGGATATATATGAATAATATATACGCTTATAGTATCTACAATGGTCTTTTTTTTTTTTTATTAAATCAAGCACCATGTATTGTGACCAGAAAAATAAAAGCAGTTCCATTTGATCTGAATAACACGTGAATTCAGTAAAGAAACCTGAACCTTAAGAATGGTAGTATGGAGGTGAGGGATGCATGAAACATGTCACAGTCATGAACCAGTTCTGCACCTTGATGAGGCACCCAGGTCTTAGGTTCCACAGTTTCTGGAGACAGGGTGTGATAGCTATTCTTGGTTGTTAGCCTGACTTATCTGGAATTAACTACAATCTAAAAATGGAGGGCACACCTGTGAGAGATTTTCTGCTTGACATGAAGTAGGTAAATCAACTTGTAGTCCAGACCTTTTTGAGGTAGGAAGACATACACCTGTGATCCAGACCTTAAGGCAGGAAGACATGCCTCTAATCTGGGCCATACCTTCTGCTAGAAGCCTATATAAGGACACAGAGGAAGGAAGTTTTACCTTCTTCCTGCTTGCCCTCAACTTGCTAACACACCCATTCCTTCATTGGCATTGAAACCTACTTCTTCAGGATTCCAGTATATACAGAAGACCAGCTGAGACACCCAGCCTTGTGGGACTGAGCAACTACTAGACTTTTGGAGTCTCCACTCACAGATAGCCACTGTTGGATTAGTTAGGCTGCAGCCTGTAAGTCAAAATCATTCCAATAAGTCCTATAGATAGATGAATAGACAGATAGATGGATGGATGGACAGATAGATGGATGGATGGACAGGTGGACGGATGGATGGGTGGATGGTGGATGGATGGATGGGTGGATAGACAGACTAACAGATAGATGAAATGACAGACAGCAGACAGACAGACAGATTTATTCCATGAGTTCTGTGACTCTAGAGAACCTTGTCTAATACACGGCCTTTGGTAACTCCCACCTCATGAGACTGCCTAACTAAAAAGGAGAAAAAAGCAGATCAAAAAGCTTCCTGTGCACGAAACATTAGGCAAATGTTGGTTATCTGCTGTTATGAGGTAATTATTCTGCTACAGTACTCACTTTATAATTGGGGGAAATCAGCAGAGGGGAGGCCATGCAGTTCTGATAGCTGTGCAGACCAGGGCCAAGAACGATTCATCAGTCAGAAAGGAAAATATAGGCAAATAGTAATAGAACAGAGAAGTTAGCAAATGGAAGAAAGAAAATGCTATGCAATAACAATTTCCTAAAGAAAAAAAATATACAAGTGCTCTACAATGCAAATTCCAAAGTAATAAGCAGGCTAATCCTCTGATAATCTATCAAAGCCATCTAACAGGTCTTTGCTTTGTTGTTACTGTTTGTTTGTTTTATTTTCTAGGGCATTTGATGCATTAGAAATTTAATGCACTAAGCTCTGGGTATCCATCTATAGGGCTGTGTGGTGTTGTCTGCAAGTCCATAATCAAACAGAGCAATTCTGAATTCAGAGAGAAAGAGCCAGCAAAAAAAACAAAAACACAAAACAAAACAAAACAAAAAAAAAAAAAAAGACTGTTATAAACACCCACAGAAGTCTGACACACTGGCATAGGGAGTGGCTTCTGTGCCCTTGTGAAGCCATTTCATAGGGATTTGTCAATAGTTCTCAAGTTCAGGGCAGCAACAGAAAGCTTACCCAAAGGCAAAGAGAGGAGGGACCAAAGATGCTCTCGAGCCAGATAGCCTGGCATAAACAGCAGTGAGCATCAAGAGACCCTACCTCAGGCAAGGTGGAAAGGGAGAACAGACATCCTATGACCTCCACACATGCACTGTGTTATGCACACACACACACACACACACACAGAGAGAGAGAGAGAGAGAGAGAGAGAGAGAGAGAGACAGACAGACAGACAGACAGAGAGACAGAGAGAGAGAGAGAGAGAGAGAGAGAGAGAGGCAGACAGGGACAGGGAGGGACAGGGACAGACAGAGAATAAAGGTGTGCTGGTGTGCTGTTAAAATCCAGCGCAGGGGATTTGGAGAGATGACTCAGGAGGAAGAAAGATGTAAAGTCTTATGAATAAAGCCCATATCCACACAAAAGCAAAGCTGACATATCACAAGGCAATGACACTGAAATTCAACTCAGAGTTGTGAAAAGATAAACTCTGGACCATTGCAGGGAGATGAAAGTTTGTCATTCGTTTTCATTTTTAGAGACAGGGTCTCTCTACGTAATCCAAGACGTCCCTAAACTAACCATGTAACTCTGGCTGGCCTTGAGCTACACATTCAATTCCCTCAGCCTCTGGGATTACATGTGTGTGCCACCACAGTAGGCCTTTGGGTATTTACTGTGTAAAAAAACATTAACTTCTTACACTCTCACGACCTCTTGAAGGAATCAGAGGCTATTAAAACATCTCAGGCCCACGCGATGGCTCAGCAGTTAAAGGTCCTCTCCACTCTCTACACTGGCGTCTGTGCTCCTCTCCAGTGTTGGCATTTATATATTATGGGACAAAAAACAGTAACTTCGGATGGAAATAACTTACCTTACACACACATACAGTCACACACAAAAGGCAAACAGACAGACAGACTGCCCAGATCTCCATGATGAATTTGCCTGACAAGTTTTCCCACACAGGATCAAATACTACAACGGTCAGTGCCAAAAGCCCATGTAGTGCATTCCAACATGTGTATGGTGTGTACAGAGCCAATACTCTAACTCTGTATTACCCCCACGTGTGCCTCGAGAGCAAAGTGACTTCCACTGACCGCCATTTGAAACAATAGCAGAAGGTTCCCACACAAAGGTCAATGTCACAAGTCTCGAAGTGAGCAGCCCTTTCAAATAAAAGCACTCCACATGGTCGATCAGCGGGTGTTTAGAGAATCCTGTTCGTGAGGATGTTTTCTTGGAGACCAGCCTCACTGGCAGACAGAAAAGTAGAGTGTGCCTGTGTGGATGACAACTCAGGAAGCTGGGGACACTTCCAGCACCTCCTGTGGAAAACAAGCAGTCACTACCATAATAAGCATGGCACAGGGAGCCAGAGTCAGCACGGGGCCACAGCCAGGATGGAGACTAACCCACACATTGTTACACCAGGGAGACAAAACAGACCAAGGGCACAGTATCTTCTAGAATACTGATTTCAAAATAAAGGGGAAGGAAAGTTTCCCTAAATCAGCTGCTTGCCATCATGAGATAGAGTAACATTCATTCATGACCCATCCTTGACATGTCCTCCATAGAAACAGACTTGAGTGCACATACGGAGGGAGCACACGAGTCGTCTTTTTCCTGCAAAGAAAAGGTAACCGGCAAATGTGGTGGTACACAGCTGTAATCCCAGCACTCAGGAGGGTAAGACACAATGTTTGAGAGTTCAAGGCTAGCCTGGGATACACAGGAAGACCATATCACCAAGGGGGGGGAAAAGGTAAATAACCAAACTGTGTGCGTGTATTATCACATACACAACATACATCCTCTGTCACTTCTTCATGTGAGAGAGAGAATGTGGGATTGTTTTCTCCACATTCTTTTGCTGTCCAAGTGTATGGAATGGGGGGTGAGGTGCCTGTGCCTATGTGTTCATGTGCATGTGAAGGCCAGAGATCAACTTTGGGTATTGGTCTTTAGGCACAGTCTTCTTTGTTTGATTGAGAAGGGTCTCTTGTGAGCCTGAACTCCCCAGCTAAGCGATGCTGCTGGCTTTCAAGTTCCAGGAATCCACCTGTCTTCGGTTACCCAGTGCTGGCGTTAGAAGTGCATACCACCACATGGCTTATTTTATATAACATGAGTTCTGGGCTTCAAACTCAGGTCTTTGATTGGGACATCTCCTCAGCCCTCTTGGCATTTTCTACTTGTTATTCAGGAACATAGACTTGTTCCTTAATTTAAAATGAATATAAATCGGGATCAGACAATGATTCAGCAATTAAGAACACTTGCTGTTCTTTCAGAAAACCTGGACTTCCTCTAACTCCAACTACAGGCAACCAAATGCCCTCTTCTGGTGTCTATAGGCACCTGCATTTTCACACACACGCACGCGTGCGCACACACACACACACACACACATATATACACAAAATGATAAGAGCCCAGGCGAGCAAGGAAAGAAAAGCAGCCTAACGAGATGTGCAGCAAGCCAAACCGATCTTCAAAGCTCTTTAAAGAACAAAAGAGACAATGGAGATGAAGCCCAGTGGGCACAGCACTACCTACAATCCCAGCACATGGAAGGTAGAGGCAAGAAGAGCAACTACTCAAGATCATCCCCAGCTGCATAAGGAGCTCAAGATACTGTCTCAAAAGCAGACAGACAGAAAGAAAGCAGACCAGAAGAAAGCCAGAGAAGCAAGGTCGGGGGGGGGGGGGACACAGCGGAAGAGGAGGAAAGCCCTTCAAGCACCAGCTCTGGAGGCCCCATTAACAAGAGAAGAGCTGTATTTCCCCCTTTGTTAGAATTAAAAGCCACTGGCAGTATTTAAGATGGAAAATCCCTCCATCCCACCACATTTACAAAAAACGCTCTGCCATCTCCCTAGCACAAGAACCAGGCTTTGGTGCCACACGTTTACCAGGCCACTGAGAAGCCAGATAGCATTTTCTCACCTATGAAACCGAGGCCCCCACTCTGGGTGTTCTGAGCAACGAGTATGCTGTCACCAGCAACGGCTGGGAAGCATGATGGCAAGGGCACAAAGGAAAGCTACTAGGATACCCACGGAGCCAGGGTGACGACAACCATGTCTGGCTGAGGACACTGTGCTAAGGTAAATCTAAAAGTCAAACATGTAACTCACAGTTTTAAAAAAGGAAACAGGGGAACCACCTCATTAATAATAAAGCCTTTCCTGGTCATTTATTAGCTTAACTTATTTATATTTTAATAATATGTTATTAAGTCTTTAAGACTTTCATACAATATTTTTTGGCCAAGTTCACCCCTGTCCTCACCTCCCAACCCACCAAATACAGAATTTTCTTCTTTATTCTCTACCCCATCCAGCCAAGTTAGTGTTGCCCAGTCTTGGGAGCCAGCAAGCCCTAGAGTGTGTTCAACCTACCAGGGATGATGTTATAAAAGAAAGATAACTCCTCCTCCCCTGGCCGCTATCAAACACCAACGGGGGGGGGGGGTGGGGGGGTCCTCAGCCAGTGATGAGGTTCTGCCCATCTCCTCCCCTCCACGGTGGGATTTGTCTGGCTTCAGCTTTCATGGGTTTTGTGCGTTCTGTCACCGCTGCTGTGAGGTCCTCTGTGCAACTTGCCCTGTTGTGTCCAGAAAACACCATTTCGCTGAAGTTATCCACCACTCTTTTTCCACCTCCACAAATATCTCTGCGCCTTGAAGGGAACGTTGTGAGCCGTGTTTTAGAGCTGAGCACTCCACTGTCTCTTATACTCTGCATGGTGACCAACTGAGGGTCTCTGTGTTCACTGTCATCTGCTGCAAGAAGAAGCTTCGCTGATGGGGGCTGGGAAATGCACTGGTTTCATAGCACTAAGTCACCAGAACTCATTTTATGGTTCATACTATGTCCATTTAGCATAATAATAGTATTAGGTCTCCCCTGGGGCCTAAGACCTTCTAGCCACAGTTCTTGCTCGCTCGTTCACACTGTCAGGTATAGATTTTATCTCATGGAGCAGGCCTTAGAAACAATCAGAAAGTGGATGGTTACTCCCAAATCGTGTGTCCCACTACTGCCTCGGTAGCTGTATCTTGTCAAGCCAGTCATTACTATAACTTGCAGGGTTCGAAACTGGATAAAAGCGATAACGTTTCTCTTCTGGTTGTGTGCGGAGCACCTTCTGAGTACTATAAAACCTGCCCAGTATGGGTGAAGCTTCTAGGTCAGTACCAACTTAATTACTCCATTTTCTGGTACTCAAGTATGTACCATCTTAAACAACAGTGTACCGCCAGTTTGGGAGAGTAGCCAAGAGCACTGGCAATAGCCTGTAATATTTGGTGTTTATGGAACACCGTTGGCCAAAAGTTCTGTTTAGATGAGTGTCTTAGTCAGAATTTCTACTCCTGCACAGAAAATCATGACCAAGAAGCAAGTTGGGGTGACCAAGAAGCAAGTTGGGGTGACCAAGAAGCAAGCTGGAGAGAAAGGGGTTTATTCAGCTTACACTTCCACATTGCTGTTCATCACCAAAGGAAGTCAGGACTGGAACTCAAGCAGGTCAGGAAGCAGGAGCTGATGCAGAGGCCATGGAGGGATGTTACTTACTGGCTTGCTTCCCCTGGCTTGCTCAGCCTGCTTTCTTATAGAACCCAGGTCTACCAGCCTAGGGATGGCACCACCCACAATGGGCTGTGCCCTCCCCCCTTGATCACTAGTTGAAAAAATGCCTTACAGCTGGATCTCATGGAGGCATTTCCTCAACTAAGGCTCTTCTCTCTGTGATAACTCCAGCTTGTGTCAAGTTAACACAAAACCAGCCAGTAAAATGAGGTACAGTATCTTCCCCAACCTCTGGATCCATTATAGGGTAACTCCAATAAAACACACACACACAGCTCTCAGAATGGATTTAGTGTTATCCATACATGTGAGCATTCCTTCCTCCACCCTGCCCTGCCAGCCCACCCCACTTTAATCTTTTCTGTTCCATTACTCGACTTTAACCCTGTGTATCATTCTGTTCTATCTCTCTCCCTTGGTACCATCCAAAAGCCCCTTATTGAATCCCTGCCATGGGTATTCCAAATGCACATATCTGAAAACTCAAAGCTAACATACAGAAATGAGAGAAGATGTGTAACCTTTGTCACACCATTTGTAACATTTGTCTTTCTGAGTCTGGGTGGCCTCACACGGAATAACTGTCTCCAGCCCCATCCATCCATTTACCTGCAAATTTCATAGTTTTACTTTTTCCTTAACCTAGCTTCATTTTTATTGTTCTTTATGTGTGTCCATATTTACGTGCATACTTTTGCATGTACGTACACACATACGGAAGCCAAACATCAGCTATGTCAGCTGTGGGTGTCGGTCTTCAGCCACCATCCATCTTTGTGTTTTGAGGCAGTCTCTCATCGCCCTGGAGCTGAGTAGGCTAGTCTGGCTAGCCAGCGTGTGCCCGGGAGCTACCTGTCTTCTGCCCTGTAACATGGACCTGGAACCCAAACTCAGGCGCTTACCCACTGAGCCGCCTCCACAGATCGTGCCAGGTTGCTGAGGCTCAAATGCACCCCGTATTCTTTACCAACTGAACCATCTCTCAAGACCTCTCATTTTATTCTTTAACAGAGATGGGTTCAGGGTGAAGCTCCCCACACTGATGAGACTCTGTTAAATGTGAGAAGTGGGTTTCTAGGCAAGCCCAGAAAAACACATCTTACAAAGCTGATACAAGTATGAGCAGTCCTGAATGGGTGGGCCCCCAAAGAGCCAGCAGCTAAGACCTGTGATTCTCACAGGTTCACCAAAACACCGTGCCTGCGCTTGCCAAGCCCAAGACAAGATTCTATAAGTGTGAGTGCTGCGTCACCTTTTTCTCAGAGGGGACGGGGACACACACACACACACACACACAGGAGAAAAACACAGATCATGGGTATTGTGGTGGTTTGAATAAGAATGACCCCTAGAGCCACATATACAAGAATCTTTGGAGTGACACTACTTGAAAGGATTAAGAAATGTGGCCTTATTGGAGTAGGTGTGGCCTCGTTGGGATAGGTGTGGCCTTGTTGGGGTAAGTGTGTCATTTAAGTCAGGCTTTGAGGTTTCAAACGCTCAGGCCAGGCCAAGTGTCTCTGTCTTCCTGATGCCCGTGGATCCAGATGTATAACTCTCAACTTCTCCAGCACCGTGCCTGTCTTGTTTGCCACGGTGCTTCCTTCCCACCATGCTAACAACCGACTACACCTCTGAACCTGTAAGCCAGGCCCGATTAAATGCTTTCATTTAAAATGATTGCCATGGTCATGGTGTGTCTTCACAACAACAGAACACTGACTGAGACAGGTTTATGCAGAACCGCAGGAAGCCGTGAGTGACAGTTGGCAGAACAGCACAGTTCCTAAGCTGGGGACACAAACCTCCCAAACATGTACAGAAATAAAGCCCCTGCTGAGGTCACATGGATACAAAAGTAGAGGCTAGACCGAGCCCAGGCTAGCCTGCCCCTGAAGGCTGCTTTAATGTGTCTACAACGCAGATGCCATTTTGTTGGCAGGAGTTGGGTGGGCGGCTGTTGGCAAGCACAGCGGTCGCTGCCAGGGCTTGCAAAAAAAGAGCAGCTTTTTCTTCGGGGCTGTTGCATTCAAGGCAGAGGGGCAGGACAGGGACAGCCACCGGACTCCAGTGAGAAGCCTGTGTCAGACACTCCACCAGGCTCTCCTGTAGAGAAAAGAAAGGTGTGCCCTTCTCAGATGTCATGGGGTGACTGACTCCCTACGAAGTGGCCACTTCCGGCTGAACTCGCCCTATTCAGTCAGTTTCCAAGACCCCATGGACTGAGCTGGGTGGAAGATGTCGCTGAACTAACCTGAAGGGTTAAGAATCCCCTCAGTCTTTGTGCCCCCATCTGCTATGTCCAGAAATCAAATGATGACAGAATTCACATTCACTGAAGCCCACCATAAAACCTCAGGCTGGAGACCTGCTATCCAATATGGTGAACTCCAAGTGGCCACATACATGAGCTTCTTGTACCCCACCCCCACCCCCACATTGTTGCTTTTCTGTGCTCTTTCCTCCTGGCCAGTCAGTGTTCTCATCCCCTCGGCAGACCCACAACCCTATTTCTGGGACATCTATGACCAGGTCATCCCTCCTCCACCGTCACACCCAAAGAATTAGCCAGTGTGAGGAAGACAACATTTGGTGTTACTAGGAGAGAGTCTGTATAACTGCAGCCAATTACAAGTGTCTTTTAATGCATTTCTCTTTCCTAGCTAATTGTATATATGGGTGCCCACGGCAAATCTGCTTCTAGGTGGTTTTTAAGTCATGTGTATTCTGCCCAGAACAGCTGGGGACTGCCTGTTCACATGTCTAACTTCAGGCTTCTGCCTGAGGGTCCCTTAGCTTGAGCCAGTCAGAGAAAAGGTGAGAAGGATACAATGGGGACTGCTCCCTCCAAAAAAACGGGTGACAAGATTCAAAGAGCACAGAGGTGGGTCCCAGCCCCTCACAAGTATAGAGTACGCAAACTAGGCACTACCACAACCCCAGACCCCAGCCCTGGCCTCTGAGGTCCCTGCTTCCTAACTTCCCAGGCTGTACAAACTCACAGCACACTTGGATGTCATATCTCATCTTCCTCACGGCCACCCTGACACACTCCATTCCCAAGACACCGGCCAGGGGTCCCCTCCACCCATGCTCTGTGGACTCTACGGGGCCATTACCTGCTTCCTCGAGCTCCACTTCCATGGCCACTGTCCTCATGAAGGGGTGTCCTCCAGTACAAAAGCAATCTTCTGTGTGGTCCCTAAACTCCAGGTCTCCAACTACCCTCATTCCACACCTAGTCTACATTCCACTTCTAGAAGAGCAGCCACCTGTCTCCAGTCTCTCTGTCCCCTCACTTCTAAGTGGCCAGCCCATCTAAACTAGTCTTGTTTTAAGGCAAGCTCTCATGTAGCCCAGGCCAACCTTGAACGTGCCTACCTAGCTAAGGCTAGGCACTTGTCACTACCGCCAGCTCTCCACTGGGTCAGATCTCATCAAGGTCACCATCCTCCATAACCCACAAGAGTAAGGATCAGACTGCTACCCAGCCTCCCCAGCAGCTGGCTCTTCCAAAGGAGAATTTGCTGTCTCAAACACATGAAAGACCTCCACACCTTCACGCCCTCCTCCAATAAGCTCCCATGTGCATCCTCCAGGGCCCAAGCCACTGCTTTTCATCAGGCCTGAAATCTTCGAGCATACATCTGAAGTACCACACTAAATATCCTATAAGTGGTCTGGGGTGTGGGGGGCTCTAAGCATAACAAATCAGAGCATACATGCTTCACTCTTACACCCCAGAATCTGAACGAGCCTTGATGAAATCCCCTCAAGTGCCCGAGGATGGGTGGGTCCGTAATGGACACATTAAAGCACAATGGAGATCTGTCGCTTTCCTCCTGCCCCAGGACCTCTGTCTCCTCCTTGAACACACCTCCCCCACTATGTCACCTACCCCAGTGCAGGCTGAATATGGGGTCTAAATGAGAAGTGACTCAAAATAGGGGTGGGGTAAGGGTCTCATGTGGTCCAGCCTGGCCTTGAACTCACTATGCATCAGAGGATGACGGAACTCCTGGTTCCCTTGCCTACATCTCTCTAGTGCTGGAATTTCAAGCTTGCGGTTGCACCTGGTTTTATGCATTTCTTGAAATAGACCAAAGCTGTACATACTGGGCAAGTACTCTACTCACGGAACCCAAAGATTTTGATTCCTCTCACTGGAGACACACACACAGCATCCTGCATCCCAGGCATTGTCTCAGTCCTGGGCATTCACAGATCCATCATGTCCTCGTCTTTATGACAGTTCCAGCTCTTACTCAGTCACTGTGCATACAGATCAGGGGGTCTGGGACCAGTCACACAGTACTGAGCACAGCACAGTCCTGGTGGCACCCACAGGGAAAGCCGTGGGGTCAATTCTACAAAGCCCCAAGGGTGTCTACAATCACAGTACACAAAACACCCAAGACACCATTCCCTGGCATCTTAAAAGTCGAATTTAGGACTTGAATATAATATAGCAAAATTAAAATACCACATTGGTAATTTAGTAGTGTTTTTCATTCCAAAGACTATGTTCAGCATCTTAAAAATAAGCAATCAGAAAGATTCAGGCTTAGTAACACAGAGTTACAAATGGTTTAACTTCTAGTTTTCTGGTCTTTTCCCTTTGATTTTAAATTCTGGCCTTATATATTCCATGGTTTGGACAATCCGCATACTACCTAGGTCAGCGACCAAAGGGGAAAAAAATTTAAGTGTCATAAAAACAAGAGATAAATAAAGAAAGAAAGAACCCCTAGCCCAGCTTGGGGGACATGGTCCTCACAGTCAACTCCCAAGCCAGCTTTGAAGCATGTCTGGGTCACCCAGGGGAGAGGTGACAGAGAAGGTATTCTGGCTGAAAGAGCCAAAACAAAGGCAGGGGTGACGTATGGAACTCCTAACCCTGAAAAGTAACTGGGAGCTAACACAGGACAGGTGGGTCAGCCAGGTAACCTGGGGAGGTGAGGCAGAGGCAGAATCTGGTCAGCAACCCTGCGGAGTTCTGGGCAGAAAATGGTATCAAACAGGTCTCTAGAAAGGTTACAGAAGACCGTGTGCAAGACTGCAGGGAGAACACGGTTCTTAGTTAAGAAGCTTCTGGAAGGGCCCATCAAAAGCTGATAAGAGCTTAAACCTTGTCCTGTGAGGAAGAGAAGAGGTGACTCCAGATCTGGTAACTGGCAGGATGGAGTGTTAGAAGATACATATGGCTGTTTGTCAAGGCATAATTCACAGAAGCCAAAGGGAGAAGCAATCCAATATCCGTCAGCAGATGAACAAATGAAGGAAGTATCTGATTATACAACGGAATACTATGCAGTCTTTAAAGAAAAAACCCTGATATATGCTGCTGTGTGATAAAGACGTAAGTGAAATAAACGATACACACACATACACACATACATACAGACACATACATATATGCATAAACACATATACACACATATATACACATACATATTTATATACATACACATATAAACACATGCATATACATACACACACCTACGCACACCTATGCACACACATAAACACATATACACATATATTCACATATTCACATATATACACACATATACATACATACACACACATAAACACATATACACACATATATATAAATATACATACATACACATATACACATACACACGCCACTGTTACATGAGTTATCTAAGGTAATTGGCATAGTCAAATTTGTAGAGGCAGAAGTAGCATGGTAGGATATGAAGGCAGAGGGGAATAGTTGGGGAGAAGGAGGATATCAGCAGGTTGGAGGGGGACAAGAAAGCAATAAAGGGATGAATATGACCAAAATTCATTATATATGCCATGAAAATGTCATAAAACCCATTATTATGTAGAATTAATATAGACCAATGAAAGACATTTGTTCAAAAGTATGTGTCTGCATGTGTTTGCATGTGTTTGTATCTGCCAGTATGTATCCATGTATGTGTGTTCACCGGCGTTCATGTATGTGGGTGTGCATCCATGTGCATTAGGGGTAGTACATGTGCATCGTATATGCACAGGGAGGTTAAAGGATAGCTGTCTTATTCCATAATCATTCCTCACCTTATCTTTTGAGACAAGAGCTCTCCCTGAACCTGGAGCTGGACAATTTAGTTAGACTGGCTGACCTGCAAGCCCCAGAATCCTCCTGTCCCCGCAGCGCTGGAATGACAGACACATGCCACCATGCCCAGCCTCCTACATGCAGTGTGGGGATCCACACTCAGGTTCTCACACTTGCACAGTGGCATGGCTGCACTGGCCCTGCCATCTCCCCAGCCCCTAGGATACTGCTTTCAAAACACAAATAACTGATCTCCCATGCCATTTCCATTCCAGAAGATCTAGGCTGGGAAGCAAATACTCCCAAAACTCCCATTTCTAACAGTGCCAGGCCACACCTGACTCTGCAGCAGGTGAGCGCAGTGACACAAGCTCTGGAAGATTTAGCAAACCCCTAACCGGAAGCTTTTCCCCCAAGGAGACGTGCTAAGTCAGTCCTGACTACCAAGTCCTTCTCCGCTAGAATTTAACAGAGACTCCTGGGGAGATGGAGAAACAGCCATGATGCCACTATCTAAGATCCCTGGAAAATGGCAGAGAAGTTTCTTCACCAAATTCCTGCTACAGGAAGCGAGACATGTGTGGCTGAATGGCTCCTCTGAGCTGCTGTTGCTCCTGGAAGCCTGGGAAGCTGTGAGGACTTCCACAACAAATGCTGAGCTGGTCAGTGAGGGTGTGTCCTGGATCGACACTCGCCCAGCAGGGGAAGGGGGGAGCCAGAGATAAATACCCTCCCCCTCTCCTGCCCCTCCGGTGGAAGACTGGAGGTGCATTCCACAGCTTCCCCTCCCCAGACTTGTTACCAGATGCGGGCTGCTTAAGCCAGGGCTTTCCTTCCTTCTTGCTGCTAGCCCTTTCCCTTCCCTGAGACAGCTTGCCAACATGAGCTGCCTGTTCTGAAGCCTGCTCTTTTGCAGTGATCCAAGATAAGGCCAGGGTGACCATTAACGTTCCCTGTCAACTTGACAGGAGCCAGAATCACCTAGGAGACAAACCTCTCCAGGGCTATGAGGGGGGTCCTCAGTTGGGTTCAAGGCGGTGGGGAGACACGATCCTGGGCACTGGGTTCTAGACTGAAAAATCTGAGAAAAGCAACTAAACACCAACGTTCACTTCCCGGTTCCCTGCCTCTGGGTGCAAGGTGACAAGCTTCCTCCGATTTCTGCCACCATGACTAGTCCCACCACCTCAAAGGACTGCGCCCTCGGCCACAAACCACAATGGAGGCTTCTGTTGTGGAGTCTGTCATAACAAAACCAAAATGGCTAAAACAATAAGGGATAGAAAGAGCAGCTCTCTCTGCAATCAGAGAAGTACTATGCCCTGAACAGAGTGCACCTGCTTCATCCAAGACTTCACACCCAGCAAATGCTTCAGAAATAAGAATTAAAGGGATAAAATAAGCAGGAAGAAGGCCAGTCTGTATACACCACAGACTCTGCAGTGTAGGCATCCAGGACAGGACGGAATCGGAAGCGGACTGGAAAGAGCCTTAATAGATGATCACCAGGAGAAGCCAATACTAGACAAGGAAATGACCGCTGCACAGTGAGAAGCCACAGACTGGCCTCGCTAGACGACAAACAGAAAAGTACAAAGTACACAGGCTGAAGGAACAACTCTACCTCAGAGAGAGCCATATTGGGTGTATGAAGGCACCGAGTAGATGGGGGAACCCAACACAATCCCCACCCCCTTCATCTGACGTCCACACACTGAGGCTGGAGACTAGACCTAAGCAAAACCAAAAAGCTAGGGGAACAAACTTGTCTTTATCATCCGTTCAGTACCAGACACCTGAGGGAGGGAAGGAAGTGGGAGGTACTGAGATGAGCCTCACTGTGGCCAGCTCACTTCAGCCTGCAAAGCCCTTAAGGCTGTGCCTAGGGCCTGCAGCCTCCATGATACAAGGGTGTGGACTGTCTTCCTCCAAGCTTGCTTTGCAGTAGCTACTTTCCATTACTGGATTCGAACCGCCGGGAGGTGGGGGGACCACTGGATGGGAGGGATTACTATTTCTTACTCTTGATCAGGTGGCCCCTGGACTCGACCTGAGACCACACAGATGGAGAATGTGGTAGAGATGCTTCCTACCTCAAGGCAGACAGTAGACAAGAGAGCTAAGAAGGAGCCAAGAACAAGACACCCAGCAAAGACCCACCCCAATAATTCACTTCCTTTCTTAGACCAAATGTCCTGAAGTCTTCTGGATCTCCCAAAATAGTGAGCTAGGAATAATAACATGTGAACCTGGAAAAGGACATTTCATATTCAAATAAACCATAACACACGTGAAATAACGTTATCTAAGAGTAGCTTTTCAAGAGCCAAGTAAATGGAGGACCTTAATTCAACCCCTAAAACTCAACCATGGCAGGAGAAAAAGAGTCCTTTTCTGTTTGCAAATTGTCCTCTTAGCTCAACAATCAAGCCATGGCTCATAGGGGTATAATGCTCTCTCTCTCTCTCTCTCTCTCTCTCTCTCTCTCTCTCTCTCTACCCCCCCCCACTAGTTAATCAATTAAAGCATCTCTTTTAAAAACAAGATAGATTTCTAAGCCTGGGCTGGTGGCATAGACCTGTGATCCAGCTATTTAGGAGACTGAGGTACAGAAATCCCAAGTTCAAGATCAGTCCACAGTTCAGCATAATTTCATGTAAGTTATCTCAGCAACTCAGTGAGAGCATATTTCAACTTAGAGATATAGGGGATATAGCTCATCGGCAGAGGACTTGTCTAACATGTATGAGGAACTACACCAAGATCAGGTTCAGTGTTAGAATATAAGGTTAGCATGTTCAAAGCTAGAGTTAAAACCCCAGCTCCCATTACTGTGGGGCCTCTGCTCAAGTACGTGGGGTCACCTGACTACGAGCAAGATAAAAAACATTGCATATATATATATATATATATATATATATATAATTGTATATGTATAATGTACTTTTTCAGGACTCTTTCTACTCCCTCTTGGTTCTGAAGTTACATCTTCTTTGCTGCTATGATTTGAGTTCATCCCCATTACCCTATCCCACCCTGTGCCCCGGGTGGTAGTACTGTTAAGAAGTGGGGTAGCAGAACCTTTGGTGTAATCTGCCCCTCAGAAATGGGTCACTGGGGGTTATATCTGCTTCTGATGTCGGCCTAAACCTTCTTGTTCCTTGAGCGGCCACACATTACTGGCTGTTCCACCTGCCCTCCCCCTAACATGGACTGTGCAGTGAGTCAACTTATATCTTGCCTCTCGACGGCTGTTCCCATAGGGATTTTTACCTTAGCATCTAGAAAATTACCTCACTCAGCCAAATCATTCTTTATATTTTGCAATACATCACAGGCAAGCAAGAAGAAAATATTTGTGCTTAGCGTATTGGCTTAGACCATCCACCTATTTTATCTTCTACCAGATTTACCTATGAGCCTTTTCAAAACAATCTGAAAGATGTCTACCCTCACCCCCAGCCCATTGTAACTGTCGTTGAATGAAAGTCTTCACTACGTTTGACACCATCCAAGTGTGTTTCTCACACGTGTGAGCTGGCACTAATGATCAAAAGGCACTGGATCCTAAATGAACTGCTGAAGTCCCCCAAGAAAAAAACTTCTCATTTTCAGGCCCCATGCTTTAATTTGTCCATCATAAACCCTCGTCATCTTCCCTGAAATACAGATAATGAAACTGGATGATTCATGGCCTGCAAACAGAACCAGTCTTCCCCCAAGGAACATGGCAGCATGCATGAAATCATCACTTACGTGGACAAGACGCTTCTAGAATGCTGTCTGGCCCACAGAAAACCAGCTCCTATCTGTGGAAACCAGTTTCAACAATCGACTTGTCCTCACACCTTCTTTCCAGGAAAGTCTACCAGCAAAGGTAGAAAAGCCACTAGTCCGCCATGGAGAACTCCATTTTACGTGTCCTGAGGAGTTAAGCCACCTTCTAGTGTTTGTAGTCTGCCTACAACTTAGGTCAGACGCTGGCCATCGCCCACTCTTGGTTTTTTTTTTTTTCCATGTAACCTCCCCCACACAGGGTCCACACAACTTGATAGCGGTCTTTCCAGGAATGCTGTAGATAATGGGATGCAACGGCCATGTTGACGGTTACTGTGAGTAATGGGTTCAAAATTTGCCAACTAATAAATGTAATCTTTTGTTCCACTCTACCTGGGTCTTTTTAAAAGATATGAAAAAATAAATAACTAACAAATTAGTTAGGTTTGATCTCCAGATCATCTGGAATAGCATAAGAGGAAAACTAAACAATCCCAGAGAAGATGATAACGCCAGAACCCCAATGTATACCAAACAAAATAAGCCTCACAATCATCTCAAATCAACCAACCACCAGACACAAAAAAGAAGAAGACTTCTGAGATTTTTGCCTCTTGTTTAGGATTTTTGCCTCCCCCAATAACTCTCTATACTCTTAAGAATAAAATATATTAGACAACCTCTGTGAAACCTGTCTCTCCAACCCATGAACCTCGCGATGCCCCAAGATCTGCTGGGTGACATATGAGATCCAAAGTGGAAGGGTAAAAATAGCCTGATCCTCAAAAAGGCAGATAGCCGCCAGACAGCTGAGTCACTTTGAAGCCCGTTTTGACTACTGAAGGGGGCATTTCACTCTGCTTCTGCCTGGCTTTCACAACCTCACAACCCACCAGGTTGGAAACCTCCACCAGCCTTCCTGGTGGAAGGCCAGGGTGCCTCTTAACTTCCCCTCCTCCTGCGGGGTCACGAATCGGGAGTGAACTTTTAATAATTCACAAGTCAACCCAGTGACTTACTTAGAAGGGAAGGATTTGAGTAAAGCTTTAGGGAGCCATCATAAGCCAGCGGCAGACCCCTTATTTCTCTGCTGCCCAATTAGGACCACCGGACCTGACAATGGCCAGAAAGGAATGGGATGGGAAATGGAGAGGTGAACTCAGAGGCCATCAGCATTGTTTCTGTCCCGCAGTGGGAAACCCTGGGCAAGAAAAGACTTCTAGACAAGGGGGAGGGAGGCTGTGCCTGCCCGCGGGCTAGGGGACTCTCACCAACCACGTCTCCACCCCTCTGTCACTCGCGAAAGCAGCTCAGAACCCTGGTCTAACTCTTGCTTGCTTTTCTCGATGCTGGGGCTGTGGGCAGAATGCTGAGGGCTGGGGCCCTGGCAGCCCAGCCTCACCCTAGCGGAGTGAAGGGCCCACAGGACCCAGTCTTCAATCGCCGCAGCCCGAGGGCGCTCACTTGGTGCAGGGGAGCCGAAGCAGAAGGAGAAAAAGTCCTGGGCCCGCAGCTCATCGGGTCCCCTACCTACGCGCCACCCCGTTTCCCAGGCCGGCTGCGCGACTGCGCCGTGGATCTTCCTTACCGGGGAATCGTAGGAGAAGGCGCACTCGTTCTTATAGACGCGGTCCCCCGACCTGGGCACGCGGATCGTGGGCATGTGAGGCACCAGCAGCTCGCCCAGGTCCCCTGCAGCCATCTTCCCGCCGCCACCCGGCACGCTGAACAGGGCGCCCCGGCGCTGCATGGCCGAGGAGCGCAACGGGCCTGGGAAGGAGCGCGGCGCAGCGGGAGAGCAGGACCTGGACCCAGCGGCCGCGCGGGCTGAGGATCGGCTCAGGCTGGGAAGGCTCGGCCCCTGCCCCGGCCGGCCCGGCGGGCGGGAGCTGCTATTTTTAATCCAATAGCGAGTCGCCGGCCCAGCTGCAGCGTCAGGCGGGGCGCGCGCCAGCCGCAGCGCTGGGGGGGTTGGGGGAAGGATGCCGCGCGGGCGGGGACGCAGGAGTGGGAACCGGGGAGGCCCCGGAGGTCCCCAAGCACTCCTCCCGACCCACCGTGGGCCCTACCTCGGGCACGTAATCCCTAACTGCCCAGGATCAGATCCTGGGAAGCCCGCACAAAAACGCGGTGCGCAGGGCGACCTCCCCATAGATGGGAAAGGGGTGGGTGGGACTGGGTGTCGCCTAGCTCTCAGGTTCTTGCTTCTCACTTTTTAAACATGCAAAGCTCTATAAAAGACACTAGAAACCATTGGGGCCTGGAGAAGGAAGAGGTATGTTTCCCTATATGTTGCTAGGGTAGGGGGCTGTGGGAATTCTACCTCCCCACCCACCCCACCCCACACACACTGTAAGATAAGGATGTCTATTTTTCTCCGGGCTTTACAATGTCTTCTATGACTCAAGGTCTCCTGTCGAACATCCAGTGGCCTGATTTGAGGATCCATGCGCAGACGTACAAAGTCCTGCCCTTGCTTGTGTACTCTTCAAAATAAAATAATGGATCTTCAAAATAAAATATGAGGAGGGGGCTTGATAATGTCCTGTGAGGTATGCTCTCGTTTTATCGTTTCCTTTTTAAAAGAGTAAATAAATAACCCATGAAATGAGGAGATTGGAAACAGGTTCAGGATCTCAAAATTAGCTTTGGCTTAGCTACATGAGATACTGTCTTAAAAAAAAAAAAAAAAAAAAAAAAAAAAAAGATACTCACCCATTCATCCTTCAGTGAGGTTTAATTCTATTCTTACAGCACAGGTATTCCGTTAAGGTCCCCTAATAATATACATCACACCACCGAACATAGCTCTGCATGATACCCAGAAGAGGCAAATCCAAAGCACTCTGACTCTCCAGATAACACTTCCTTTAACGTCGTTGCTGCTGTTACTACATTTCTCTGCCTCATATTGCTTCGGAGCAAAGAATTAGACACGTCTTGGCTTCCTCCCTATCTAGTAGGATCTCTGCCTGTTCACAGACTGGTTAACCAAAAGAAACTTGATTTAAAATGTTCAAAGCTTAATACCCAATCTTGACTTGGAAGAAAACCAAACCAGTGAGATTAGTTTCTCATCTTGCAGCTGGTAAAAGATTTATCAAATTAGTCCAGGCTGGAGAAACGCCCTCACACACATTGGGAACAAAACCTGCAAACCTCCGAAAGGATATTCACTTTTAATTTTGTGATTGTTTAAAACAGAGCATCATTTTGTATGCCAAACTGATCTGTGGCTCCTCGGGATTCCCCCTGCCTCGCTCCAACCCATCACCCCCATTTGGCTCCCCACTGCTGGGATTTCAGGCCTGTGTGTTCTGAAAGGAAATTTAGTAATGCTGATGTTAATTTTATATGTAGATATTGTTTTCCAAGGGGTATCCTGGGTGATTCTTATGCCACATTTAAATTCCCTCCAGGTAGGCTACTTGTTGGAGCACGGGTTATAACAGGAAACTGGGAACACAGGAAAGACCCCTTGTTGGGAGGCAGTTGCTGTTGAGCATCTGTGAGGCAATGAGGTCACTCTGCACATCATCAGCCACAAGGCTGGGTGGAAACCGAAAGTGAGTGAAAGCCAAGAGTGCGCAGCACTGGTCACCTACTGTGTCCTGTTGTTGAGAGGAAAAGAAAGCCTGCAATCAGGGGGATTCATTCATTACCATCCTTTACTTTTTGATGTGGTTCTAATAGTTTTGTTTCCCTTTGCTTGTCTGACTGAACCCAAAAACCTGCTAGTATTGGGAAAACAATACTTCAAAATACGCTGCTACTGAGCCAGGTCCCCAGCTCCTTTTAAAACTATGTACTAACAGAGGGTCTAGTTGTGCTGTCCAGCTGGCCTTGAACTTGCCACCCTCCTGCCTCAGTGTTCCCAGTAGCTGAGATTATAGCCTTGAGCCCCATACCCTATTTCAACCTTCTTAGGTACAGAGAGATTGCTCCACAGGTAAAGGTGCATGCTGCTTAAGCCTAAAGACCCAAGTTCGATGGCCAGAACCCACATAAAGGTAAAAACAGGATTGACTGTAAGTAAAGTCAATCTTCTGATCTCTACATACACAAAATGGCAGCTCACCCACACACTAACAAGAATGAAGTAAAATTTTGTTATAAAAGCATTTCAGGTTCAATAGCAAGTTCAGAAGTTGAAGGCCCCAGCTGGATCACTACAAGGCATACCAACCCTTCTCAAAGAACAACACCGACTAAAGTGATGGTCCGGGAACCAATAGTGTTGCACACCTGGAATCCCGGCAGTTGGGGAGTTAAAGATATCATGAATTCAAGGCCAGCACTGGCTACACAAGGAATTCCAGGCCAGTCTGAGCTCCAAAGAGGATCTATCTCAAAACAAAACAAATTACTGGAAGAGATATTTGTAGAACACACTAAAGCCAAACAGGCTTACTGCAGCAAGGACAACTAATCTGGGGTCTGCAATGACTTCAGGTCCCACCTGCATGTGATCCTGAGCACACAATAAATGACTACAAAAAATTACAAGCCCTGTTGCCTGTCATCAGAAACTCCGTGATGTGTCTTGCACTGTTGCTTGGGTTAGCCTAGGTTGCATGTCTAAATCTGCAAGCTCCGAGTATATGCAGTGTTACCTGCCCAGAATGGTTTTATTTGGGGCACTTGTAAATACCTGACAAGTGACTGACTCACCTTAGTGACACCGTAACAAATGTTCCCTGCAGTCAGCTTTGTTCATTTTTTAGTAAAATATATGGCTTCGCAAATGTTACTTCAAGAACTGACAGAGGTTACATCAAATGTGATATGAATGTTGATTATAATGACTAATGCCAAGAGGGAAAATCAAGGAAATCTACAGAGTAAAAAGATATCACAATTATGTCAATTAATGGAATAGCTCTTGAGCTCAAAGGCTTGCCCGTAATGTGAGAGATTCCAAAGAGGCACTTATTGTGAGACCTGGGGAGAGTAACCCATAGTCCTGTGAGAAACCTCCATGAAAACTGCTGTTGATTAACCATAAAACAATGTGTCCTGATAGAAGAAAATTACAGTGTTTTCTTTTTAAGGTTATTCTACAAAGCCATGAAGCATACATAAATTATCCAAGGGCTGGGGAGATAACTCTGTGGGTAAGAACTTTCCTATGCAGATATTAAGGCCTGAGTTCAAATCCCCAGCACCCAAGTGAAGAAAAAAAAACCAAAAGCTAGATAGGATTGCTGTTGATTTTCTACCACAACTAGATCTTTGTACCTTATTGTTGACAACAACAGCTTTGGCTACAAAACATAGACAAATCCAGCTGAAAGTGACCTGGAACAGTCCTCCCCTTTGGCTAGCCTTCGTAGTGGTAAAGGTGCTATACAGGCCACCAAAGTGAAAAACACATCAACATTCATAGCCATACTGAACGCCACAGCACCAACCTGACAGGCAAGACATGGTCACTGGTACAAATGTGGTGTGAATATTATAGAAGAAAGCAACCACTTTGTAACCAAATTTGAGGCCTGTTCCACAGAAGAGAAGAAGTCATACCCCATTAACGTTGTTTTGATAAATGGACTTACTGTCAAACTACCTTCTAAATACTTGTATCAGTAAGCACAACCTTGGCCAAAGAAGCTTCTTTCTGCAGTAAACAGCAGTCAATGCAAATTCATAACTGGCCAACTTGACCGGAATAAGTGACCATTGTGTGCTCAGCCCCATCAACAACAGCAAGCAAGAGGAAACGGAAAGAATGGAAGAGCCAGATGGCAGAGAGGCATGCTGTGGAGGACTGTCATGCGAGAATGACATAGCCATTGCACTCGTGAATACACTGAAACTGTAGTTACCTGCACAAGACATGTGTAAGGTCTAGCTGGAGAGATCAGTAAAAGTTCTAGCAGGCAACACTAAACAGACCCAGTGGGTTGGAAAAAACAAAAACAACAAAACAAGTAACAGTCCATCTTCAATGGAACCCAAGGCAGGAAATGAAGCAGAGTCCACAGGAGAATGTTTACAAGAAGGCTGTTTACTCACTTATTCCCTGTTTTCTGTAGCTGTTTCCTCTAAGATGGAAACATTTAATTCATAGGGGGAATTTCTTAAGGCAGAAAAAAAGGTAAACAACTCAAAATAACTTCAGGAAGTCCCTGAAATTGATCAGATTCACTACCTTCCAAGAGCACAGTATATGATGCTGAAAGTCACTCCCGTGGATCTCTCCGATCTCTCAGATTATAGGCCGATAAGGTCTACAAGGGCAGTGGAAGCAAAGACTTTCACTTTACTGTGAGGATGTATAGTGATTAACCCTACTGGGACCAGCTAACAGGAGGCAGGTCAACTTAGGATGGATTCAAGGCTTGTAAAGTTTTGGAGGACTCAGTGTAGAAAGTTCTAGGCTGGGCAAAGGTCATTGTCTGGGAGGTTAGAATACCCAGAATGCCTCATTACCATGGGGAAGAATTTCAGGAATCTCAGATGGTGGATGAATAGGTTCTTATCTGGAGAAAGGAAGTTGATCCTGTAATCTAATTGAGGCTATGTGACTTCCCTTGCTAGAGGCTTCAGTGAGGACTTGGAATTCCCAGACAAGGTCAGAGAAGGAGAAGCCCAGCTAATAGATGAAGTCTCCCATATTGTGTGGAGCCCAGAGGCTATCCAATCATGGTGGACTTCAACCTTAATTAACAGTTTTTTCCATAACTCCCATACAAGCCAAATTGCAAAGAAGATTTTGAGACCACACTAGATACTAGGAAGAAGCAGAAACCAGCCAAGCTGCCTGGAAGAGGTTTAGAACATCTGAGGCACCTAATGATTTTCTGCTATGCTCAGAGATCAGTGCCATATCTAGCCATCATCAGAGGGGCTTCCTCCTGCAGCAGATGGAAACCAATGTAGAGACTCACATTCAGACATTACACAGAGAAAGAGTCTAAATAAGATGTTCCTCACCAAATCCCTCCCTTCGGCAGGAGAGAAGGCAGAAAGGTGTAAGAGCCAGAGAGGATGGAGGACACCAGGAGAACAAGGCCTTCTTAATCAACTAAGCAGGGCTCATGTGAGCTCAGGGAGATTGAAGCAGAAAGCACAGGGTATACATGGGTCTGTACCAGGTCGTCTGTGTATATATTACAGCTTTTAACTTAATATCTTTATGGGACTCCTGAATGTGTAAATGGATAGATAGGTCTGTGACTCGGGCTCTTTTTTTTTTTTTTTTTTTTTTCCTGCTGGGATGGCTTGTCCAGCATCCTTGTGATAGTTTTTGCTTTATCTTATTATATTTCACTTTGTCATGTTTGGTTGTTATCTCTTAGAACCCTGTTCTTTTCTAATAAGAAAGAGAATGTATCTGGAGGGGTGGAGAGGTAGAGAGGAACTGGTACGTGATATATTATATGAAAAAATAATCTATTTTCAATAAAAGGTGAAATGGGAGAAAAAAAGAACATGTGAATTACTTGGAAGGAACACTCTCCAACCTGTTGATCTGCCTGCAAGTCACATGTGCAGTGAGTTCCAGCGTCCCATCTTTGTGAACTGTCATCCACTCTGGTGTGGGCTTTCATGACGCAACTCTTTTTCTTTTTGAGTCATTTCTGTAAGGTGGCCCCTCACTTTACACCTGTAAGTAACCCAATACAATAAAACTCATAGATCACAAAGTTGAACCACGATGGTTTTTGTACTTTGGTCTACACTAGAGTGATGTGTATGTAGCATCTCCCCAAGAAAAGTCCCACAATGACATGGCTTACTCAGCCCACTTTCTTATACAAAGCAGGAGTACTTGCCCAGGGGTACCAGTGCCCACATTGGGCTGGGCCCTCCCATGTCAATTACTAATGAAGAAAATGCACCCACAGAGGTGCCTACAAGCCAATCTGATGGAGGCAACTCCTCAATTGATGTTTTCTCTTCCCAGATGGCTCTAGTGTGTATCAAGCTGACAAACACTAACCAACACATCATCTATTTTTCATGAATCCCATGGAAGTGTTCATTTTTCTACCACGTTATTGATCGTGTCCGTTTTTCCTCTGCTGCATCTTCTTGCCCCTTTCACCATGCATGTAAAGTAAGCAGGTTTCTACTGCTACGTTCATAGGACATTTCTGTCTTGTATCAGAATGGACTAACTCTGGAGGGTGGCTCTCAATATCAGAGTGAGGTAAGCCCTTACTCAGCTTTCCAGGAGACCTGGCACCTGCTCATGGTACATAATGCTTTCCACAGTCTTTCAGGAGCCTGGCTCACAAGATTCTTACATTGATGGGCAGATCATCTCTCGAGGCAACTTGACAACGCAGTCCTTCTAATACCCACACCTCCAGGATGGTGGAAAAACCACTATGGGCACAGTCTGAGCACCAGCCTCCAAGGCTGTGTTTTAGAGCCCAGCAAGTTGGACAAAGAAAGATCTTTGCATGCGACATGTACTGACTCCAGAAGAACCACAGGAAGCTCACTGAAGGCTATGCCTCATTCTTGGTGTTAGGAAGCAAAGATGGAAAACGTAACCTTCTCTTTCTAGATTGCTATGGTGCTTAATCCTCATTATTAACTTGACTGCATGTCGGTTTGGGTGTTCTTTTGTCTGTTTTTGTTTTTGATTTTTGAGACCAGGTCTCATTTATCTGAACATGGGCAGTCCCATTCCCCAGGGATGGTCACTCCAAACCCACAGACACATATCCTTCTGGGGCGAGGCAGCTGAGCACCAATCTTCCCTTTTCTCTTTGTCCTAGCCACCATTATGCCAACCAAGTAGCCCCATAATGTTCTTACCACCATAACAGACTGAACTCTTTAAAAACATGAGCCAAAACAAGTCCTTCCCTTAACAGCATAAGTTGTTTCTGTCTGACATTATGGTCACACGAACACAAAGGTAACCAATAATCACCAAACACTCTCCAGAAATTTCAGCCCCATGGTTTGCATGGGTAACCTGCAGCCCGCCTCTGTTAGAGCTAAGGCTGATTTCCTGCTTCACGGTGAATAGACACATCAGATATCGTGTGTCCAAAAGAGTAAACATATTTACCCTACAACCCTTTACAGAAAAGGTTTGCTAAATCTTGGTCAAGGTCTCTAAAGACTCAGAATCAGATATTTTACATGGCCCGTAGTAAGGGAGTAAGTTGGTCATCTTAATTACCTCAGGTTTAGCTTAGTGAGAAACCAGTAGCTGCAAACCAACTGCAAGAGAGACTTTAGCTTACTTCAGGGAGATCAACTTTGAAGCACTGACCAGATTGAAATCACCCCAGTGTTCACTATTGGATGGTCATTGTCATAGTTTTTCAGTCTAAAGCCAAAGGCGGACCAGGAGCTTGGTAAGGACAACCATGTCCACTTTTAGGTCTTTAGTAATGACGCAAATTTCAATATTGAAGTTTTTCATCATAGTTGTAGAGTGTTGGGGAAGAGACAACCAGTTCATTTTCCTGGTTCTTTCTGTTATGGTTGCTGTGTTTTCCATGGGTCTCAGATCCAGTGTGTGATCTGGGCAATAGATTCCAAAGATAATTTCAGAAACATAGATACTACCTGCAAGATAAAATGACTGTCCTACCTGGCCCAGCAAGAAGTGTGTTAGCCCCCAATAAGCAGTTTCTGGCCAAGAGGAAAGGTAACCTGAACATGCTCCAGTTTTGCTCGAAGCCAATTTTCAGGGGTCTCCAAAAGACCTGAAACATAACTTCTTATGGAGTGACTGCAGAGGAGATTGAGGTATAGAGGTATTTTAATCGACCAGCATAGCTGCTCTGACCACATCCAAAAATCTTCTAGGTCTATGTGATCTGGCTAGAATGTAGACATACCCTTAGTACACACTGGTATGGTTTGACAGCCCTCCCACCAGAATAGCTGTATCCATTTTGTTCCATGGTGGCCAGCTGTTTCATATTGTTGCTGTAACATGCCCGCCAGTCATTGACACAGAGAAGTGACCTGGCTCAAGGACAGGCTGACCACACACCCTTCTTTGTTCTGTATGAGGTTTGTTAATCTTAAGAAACTCCACAAAGCTTTACATAGGACCCTTCAAATCAAAGGTCAATACAAACTCTTATGTCTAGAATGGATTGAGTCAGAACTGACTACTTGGCAGCCCTTCTTTCACCAACATACATATGAGCTCACTGTGGTTTTTGTGGTTGACACTGAAGAATTCTACTAATAAGCCAAAATGTTATGATTATAATACTCATACTCTGTTATCTCAATGTTCTGAAACTCCCTTGTTCACCATCCATCCACCTTTCCTTACACAGGACCAACCAGCTTAAAGTTTAGCTGATAATACTTTGCCTATTAAGCCAACTGCTCCCTTCCTTGCCCTTTAAACTTTTGAACCTGCTTTTTCCTATAAAAAGCCTACCCTGAGATTAGACTCCAGTCCCTTTTTGTGGTCCTGAACAACCAGTATTAAGGTGTTCGTTCAGTGAACTACTTTGCTTAACTGAGATTGAGATACATATGGTTTGTGTGGCAATTTCCTAGGCTCCAACAACACCTTTAATCTCAAGCAGTGAAGGTGAAGTTAGTTTGTAGAAGGAAGCACCAATGTTTGAAAGTGATGTCTAATTGAGAGGCAGACAATGTGATAAATCAGAGAAAGATTTGACAAAATAGCATATGTTCAACTCCCACAAGAACAGAGAGGAAAGAGAGTCAACATAAGAGGGCCCAGTGTAGAGGGAGAGAGGACGAAGGCAGTTTTACTCTGACAGTTGTACAGACACAGCCTGTAGGAAGAGAACAAGCTAGACAGACAAGCCATAAAATGAGAAGGAGCAGAAGGTTAGAATATGTTGCCAGAGTTAGTATGAGGTCAGACAGAGTGATTCAGTGAGAAGCCAAGAGATACTAACTTGAAACAGTCAACTGGGTGAAGAGCTTGAGCCAGAACAGCTGAATTAAACCAACCAACAGAGTGTAAAGAGAAGTCACAGTAGACTTATGGATCTCCAACCAAATTGTGACACTCATTATATGAGACACTACATTTCTTTCTGGAGTCACATGGGCAATCTCATCTAAAGCGAGTATTTTGCAAGAAGAGTTTAGATACTTGAATATCTCTAAAGAAAAGTTTGTGCTCTGAAAGTGATAAGAGAAGAAAGAGGCCAAGGGGTTGACAAGATGACTCATCATGTAAAAGCACTTGCTGCTCAAATTTGGTGACCTCAATTTGATCCTCAGAACCGACATTAGGGTTTAAGTAGAGAACCAACCTCACAGTGTTATCCTGTGACTTCTGCACACAGCCATGTGTGGTAATATGAATGAGAATGTCTCCCATGGGTTCATGTGTTTGGATACTTGGTCCCCAGTTGGTAGAACTGTTTGAGAAGAATTAGGGGGCATGACTTCCTTGGATGAGGTGGGACAATGGGGGTGAGCTTGCTCCAATATCAAGAACTTTAGCCCTCTAGAACAGTAAGCTAATTAAATACTTTATTTTACAAGTAGGCTTAGTCATGGTGTTTTATCACAGCAATAGAAAATTAACTAAGACACAATGGCATGTACACACACACACACACACACACACACACACACACACACACACACATGAAGGGGAGAGAGAGAGAAGGTAATAATTAATGAGTAAGATTAAATATATATTTACAGATAGATTCTGAATATCTCTGGTTGGTCTAGAATTTATTATATAAATCAGGCTGCTTTTTAAAGACTTATTTATTATATATAAGCACACTGTAGCTGTCTTCAGACACACCAGAAGAGGGCATCAGATCCCATTACAGATGGTTGTGAACCACCATGTGGTTGCTGGCAACTGAACTCAGGACCTCTGGAAGAGCAGCCAGTGCTCTTAACCGCTGAGCCACCTCTCCAGCCCAGGCTGTTCTTGAATCACAGAGATATACTGCCTCTGCCTAATAGGTGGTGAAATTAAAGACATGTACTATCAAGATCAGCTAAAGTGAATTTTGAAGGAAAGAGGTAGTGATGAGTTGGGAAGGAGCAGAAAAAGATGAATGTATCAGGACATCTTGGTACTCAGAACTGTTTGCTGGCAAATAGCAATTTACTCTGAACTGAAACATTCCAAACAGGAAGGAGGCACATTAAAATTTGGGAAGTAAGGCAACTTTAATGCTCACACTCAGGAAATAGAGTCTGGTAGATCTTTGTAAGTTAGAGACCACTGAGGTATACTATACTAGTATGCTTCTGTTACTATGATTAACACCATGGACAAAGCAACTTGGGAAGGAAAAGGTTTATCTTTCATGAAGTAATATCAGGGCAAAAACTTAAGAAGTAATCTGGAGGCAGAAAATGAAACAGAGGCCATGAAGGAGTTGTGCTTACTGGCTTGCTCTCCTTGGCTTGGTTAGCCTACTTTCTTATATAACCCAACTTTCCTATAGGTGGTAGCACCTATAGTGTATAAAGCGTAGTTCTGATGCTTTGATCAATAATCTTCTTATTGATCAAAGGTCCTGTTTCCCAATTGGCTCTTGATCAATCAATAAAGATGCTAGCAATCAATGACTGGGTGGAAAAGGTGGGGCTTCCAGTTTCCCACAAGCAAACAAATAGATACAAGGGAAAAAGAAGAGGATTACCATGCTTTGTTGAGAGTCCAAGCAAGTGTTCTTGTTATATCTTTTGGGTATATGCTTAGGAGTGGTATAGCTGGGTCCTCAGGTAGAACTATTTCCAATTTTATGAGGAACCTCCAAACTTAATCCCAGAGTGATTGTACCAGCTTGCACTCCCACCAACAATAAAGGAGTATTTCTCTTTCTCCACATCCTTGCCAGCATCTGCTGTCACCTGAGTTTTTTTTATCTTAACCAGTCAGACTGGCGTGAGGTGAAATCTCAAGATTGTTTGGATTTGCGTCTTTCTGATGAATAAGGATGGTGAATATTTCTTTAGGTGCTTTTCTTAAGTTGAGAATGCTTTGTTTAGCTCTGTACCCCATTTTTAATAGAGTTTTTGGTTCTCTGCAGTCTAACTTCTTGAGTTATTTGTATATTTTGGATATTAGCCCTCTATTGGATGTAGAGTTAGTACAGATCTTTTCTCAATCTGTGGATTGCTGTTTTGTTCTATTGACAGTGTCCTTTGCCTTACAGAAGCTTTTAAATTTTATGAGGTCTCATTTGTCAATTCTTGATTGTACAGCATAAACCAATGCTGTTCTGTTCAAGATATTTTCTCCTGTGCCCATGTGTTTGAGGATCTTCCCCACTTTCTCTTCTGTTAGTTTCAGTGTGTCTGCTTTTATGTGGAGGTCCTTGATCCACTTTGACTTGAGCTTTGTACAAGGCAAAGAATGGATTGCTTTGCATTCTTCTACGTGCTGACCACCAGTTAGTTGAACCAGCACCACTTGTTGAAAATGCTACCTTTTTTCCACTGGATGGTTTTAGCTCCTTTGTCATAGATCAAATGACCATAGGTGTGTGGGTTCATTTCTGGATTTTCAATTCCATTGATCTACTTGTCTGTCTCTGTACCAATACCATGTGATTTTTATCCTTATTGCTCTGTATTATAGCTTGAGGTCATGCATGGTGATTTCCCCCAGAATTTATTTTATTGTTGAGAATTGTTTTTGATATCCTGTTTGGTTTTTTGTTGTGGTTGTTGTTGTTGTTGTTGTTGTTGTTATTCCAGATAAATGTGAGAATCATTCCTTCTATCTCTGTGAAGAATTTAGTTGGAATTTTGATGAGGATTGCATTGAATCTGTAGATTGCTTTAGGTAAGATGGCCATTTTTACTATATTAATCCTGCCAATCCATGAGCATGGAGATCTTTCCATCTTCTGAGGTCTTCTTTAATTTCTTTCTTCAGAGACTTGAAGTTCTTGTCATACAGATCTTTCTCTTGCTTGGTTATCATCACACCAAGATAGTTCATATTATTTGTGACTATTGTAAAGGGTGTTGTTTCCCTAATTTCTTTCTCAGCCCATTTATCCTGTGAGTAAAGGAAAACTACTAATTTGTGCCCCTTCCCTTAGGCTCAGATGTTTGAATAATTGGTTCCCAGTTGGTAGAACTATTTGGGAAGAATTGAGATTTCAAAAGACTATCACAATTTTTAGTGTGATCTTTCTCTGCCTTCCCCTTTTGGATCAAGATGTGAACCCTAAGCTGTTCATATCACCACACCTTTACTCTACAATTATGGACTCTAACCCTCTGAAACCATACATCCAAATAAATGCTTTTTTTGATAAGCTGACTTTGTCATAATGTTTCATACAGCAATAGAAATATACTAAGACAGAAACTGGCACAAACAGGGATTGGCTATTTCTGTGACAGGCTGGGCCATGTGGATTTGGAAGTGGATGACTTTGTGACTTTGGACTAGAGAAGTGGCTTAATTCTATAAGTGGTACTTAATGGTCCACTCTACTAGGAGCTTGAAAGACAATAGTGCTGAGAACAATGTAGGTTGTGAATGGACAGCTCAACAAGTTTTAGAGAAGAACAATTTCAGAAACTGGGCTAGAAACTATTCTTATGACATTTTAGCAAAGAATACAGTTGCTTTATGCCTTTGTGTTACAAATTTTCCTGAGGCTGAATTTAAAAGTAATGAAATTATTTCTTTGGTGGAGATTTCAAGACAGCCTGATGTTGACTCTGTCACATAGTTATTAATAATCACTCTTATGCAGGTCTACCATAAAAAATGAGGAACAGGTTCAAAAAGAAATGAAAAATGTACAGCTTGAATAAAAAAAAGTTTAGCAGGAAATTTAATGCTAAAAGCTTGTGTGGAAAGAAATAAAGAGGTCAAGATGTGTTCTGATCTGCATTAAATGGCAAGACTCTGCCCAGCTAAGCATTCACTTGTGAAAACAAAAAAATAGCCCAAGGAATTATTTGCTTTCCAAAACACAATAATAATAAAGCCTGCCACAAATGTGATTCATGCCATTTTTATTTAAACCACATCTGGTTCCTGATTCACCTGAAGAGGTTGCCCTTCGATGCCCAAGTGTTTTTAGAAGATTTTTTTAAGTCATGGAATTCACAGGTTTTATTTGACTGGATGATGAAAATTTGGTACCACAAATCCCTACACAGCTTTTCCACTTCCTTTCCCAGAAGGCCTCTGGAAGTGGAGGGAGGCTTGTCACTGGAGGACATAGGAATAACTGTGGATACTGTACTTAATGTGGAAGAGAAAGATCAGAACAGCCATTAAAGAGATCAGAAGTACTTGTTGTCCTTCAACAGGACGGTATTCACATTAAAGCCATGCTGTACCTTGAGCTCTTCTTGTCCACACTAGTGTGGCCACACCCACACACCATGGATGAGGACAGCTTTGCATGTGATGGTGTGTAGCCTGTCATCTTACAATGTGAAAAAGAGGTACACATAATAAAACATACATTGATGCAAAAATATTCAATAAAATTCTTGCAAACTAAATCCGAGAACATATCAAAATGATCATTCAACATGATCGAGTAGGCTACATCCCAGGAGCCTATATATTGAATGCAAGGATGGTTCAATATATGGAAATCCATCAATGTAATCCACCATATAAACAAACTCAAAGAAGAAAAAAAACATGAACATCTCTCTAGATACTGAGAAAGCATTTGACAAAATTCAACACCCCTTCTTGTTAAAAGTCTTGGAAAGAACAGAAATTCAAGACTCATCCTGAAACATAGTAAAAGCTATATACAGCAAACTAGTAGCCAACATCAAACTAAATAGTGAGAGACTTGAAGAAATCCAACTAAAATCAAGGACTAGATAAGGCTGCCTACTCTCTTCCTACCTATTCAATATAATACTGGAAGTACTAGCTAGAGCAATCAGACAGTGAAAAGAAGTCAAAGGGATACAAATTCAATGCAATCCCCATCAAAATCCCACCTCAATTCTTCATAGAGTTAGAAAGAGCAATTTGCAAATTCATTTGGAATAATAAGAAACCCAGGATAGCAAAAACTATTCTCAACAATAAAAAAAACTTCCAGGGTGTTGGGAGCCGTTTGTGCCGCACCCAAAGATGGCGCCAGCTTCCCGCTGATGATTCAGCAAACAGAGCTGTTGTCCAGCCCAAGGGACGCAGTGCACATGTACCATGAATGTCATAGCCCACTCTTGGGGGCATGCTAATGAGTTACTGGAGGCCACACCAATCAGGTAGCGACACGAGTCTCCTGGGCATTTATAAGCAGTGCACTTTTCTTCCACGTGGTTCCCTGATCAAGAGTACTGTACAATAAAGGTTGTTCACAGAAGAATCCTGTTGTCCCATGTTGTTCTTGCCAGCGGGACGTAGGGCTCGCGACACCAGGAGAATCACCATCTCTGACCTTAAGATGTATTAGAGATCGATTGTGGTAAAAACTGCACAGTATTGGTACAGAGACAGGCAGTTAGATCAATGAAATAGAATTGAACACCTAGAAATGAACCCACACACCTATGGTCACTTGAACTTTGACAAAGGAGCTAAAAACATTCAATAGAAAAAGGACAATCTCTTCAACAAATGGTGCTGGTTCAATTGGCAGTCAGCATGCAGAAAAATGTAAATCGAACCTTTCTTATCAACTTATACAAAGCTCAAGTCCAAGTGGATCAAATATCTCCACATAAAACCAGGTACACTGTAACTATTAGAAGAGAAAGTGAGGAAGAGCTTAGAACACATAGGCACAGGGGAAATTTTCCTGAAAGGACACCAGTGATTTATGCTCTAAGATCAAGAATCAACAAATGGGACCTCATGAAATTGCAAAGCTTCTGTAAGTCAAACACTGTCAAAAGGACAAAATGGCAACCAACAGATTGGAAAAAGATCTTTACCAATCCTACATCTGATAGAGGGCTAATATCCAACATATACAAAGAACTCAAAAAGTTAGACTCCAGAGAATCAAATAACCCTATAAAAAATGAAGTACAGAGCTAAACAAAGAATTCTCAACTGAAGAATATCAAATGGTGAGAAGCACCTAAAGAAATGCTCAACATCCCTAGTCATCAGGGAAATGCAAATCAAAACAACCCTGAGATTCCACCTCATACCAGTCAGAATGGCTAAGATAAAAATCTCAGGTGACAGCAGATGCTGGAGAGGATGTGGAGAAAGAAGAACACTCCTCCACTGTTGGTGAGGTTGTAAGCTGGTACAACCACTCTGGAAATCAGTCTGATAGTTCCTCAGAAAATTGGACATAGTCCTACCAAGTGACCCAGCTATACCACTCCTGGGCATATATCCAAAAGATGCTACAACATCTAAGAAGGACACATGCTCCACCATGTTCATAGCAGCCTTATTTATAATAGTCAGAAGCTGGAAAGAACCCAGATGTCCTTCAACTGAAGAAAGGATGCAGAAATTGTTGTACATGTACACAATGGAGTATTATCACTCAGCTATTAAAAACAATGACTTAATGAAATTACTAGGCAAATGGATGGAACTTGAAGCTAACACCCTGAGTGAGGTAACCTAGTCACAAAAAAGCACTCATGGTATACACTGACTTATAAGCGGACACTAGCTCATAAAGCTTGAAATACCCAAGAAACCATCCACAGAACTTATGAAACTCAAAGAGAAGGAGGGGCAGGAGGTGAGTACCTCTGTCCTTCTCAGAAGAAAGAACAAAATGTTCATGGGAGGAAATAAAGGGACAAATAGAAGAGCAGGGATTGGAGAAAAGATCATTTGGAGACTGCCTCACCTGGGGATACACCCCATATGCATTCACTAAACCCAATGACTATTGCTGATGCCAGGTAGTGCTTACTGGAAAGAACCTAATATGGATGCCTTCTCAGAGGCTCTGCCAGAGCCATACTGATACAGAGGATGATGCTTGCAGCTAACCATTATACTGAACATGAGTACCCCAATGAAGGAGCTAAAGAAAGGACTGAAGGAGCTGGAAGGATCTGCAACCCCATGGGAAGAACAAAATGATCAACTAACTAAACCCACTCCAGCTCCCAGAGACTAAAATACCAACCAGTGAATTCACATGGAGAGACCCATAGCCCCAGATGCATATGTAGCAGAGAATAGCATTTTTTGACATCAATGGGAGGAGAGGCCTTTGGTCCGGCAAAGGTTCATTTTCCCAGTGTACAAGAATACCAAGGTGCTGAGGTGGTAGAGGGTGGTTGGGAGAGGGAGCACCTTCATGGAGGTAATGGGGAGGTGGGGGATACAATTGGGGAAAGCGGATAACATCTGAAATGTAAATGCAGAGAATCTCCAATTTAAAAAGACTTAAAAAAAATGAATAATGGGAATAGATGAAGAAACCCAGCTCAAAGGCCAAGAAAACATTTTCAACACAATCATAGAAGAAAATTTTCCTAATCCAAAGAAGGACATGCCTATAAAGATACAATAAGCTCACACAACAACAAATAGATTAGACCAGAAAAGAAAATCTCTTTGTCACATAAACACTAAACACAGAGAACAAGAAAAGAATACTAAGAGCTGCAAGGCTAAAAGGCCAATCAGAATTAAACCTGATTTCACAAAAGAGATTGTAAAACACTAGAAGGGCATGGACTGTTGTCCTGCAGTCTCTGAGACCAGAATCTAGATGCCAGCCCAGACTTAGCAAAACTTTCAATCACTCTAGATGGAGGGAACAATATATTTCATGATAAAGTCAAATTTAAACAATCCAGCCCTACGGAAGGTACTAGAAGAAAAATTCCAACCCAAGGAAGTTAACTATACCCAAGAAAACAGAGGCAATAAATAATTCACACTAGCAAAACCCAAAGAAGGAAAGCATGAACATATGCATGCCTGTGCATGTGCACACACACACAGGAGAAGAACAGGAATTAACAATAATCTATCATTGATATCTCTCAATATTAATGGACTCAATTCTCCAATAAAGTTACCAGACTAATGGAATGGATGCAAAACCAAGATCCCTTCTTCTGCTACATACAAGAAACACAGTTCAACATGAAAGATAGACATTACCTCAGAGCAAAGGGTTGAAAAAAGATTTTCCAAGCAAATGGACCTAAGAAACAAGCTGGTGTAGCCATCCTAATATACAACAAAGTAGACTTCAAACTAGTCAAGAAAGACAGAGAAGAGCACTTGTATTCATCAAAGAAAAAAATCTACCAAAATGATCTTTCAATTCTTAACATCTATGCCCCAAATACAAGGGTACCCACATTTATAAAAAAAAAAAAAAAACAAACAAACAAACAAACAAAAAAAAAACCCAAAAAACATTTCTAAAGCTGAAAATATACACCAACCCTCACACACTGATAGCAAGAGATTTCAATATCCCACTCTAACCAATGGACAGTGTTAGCTATTCACACCAATTTAAGTAAGCAGCACGGTAAACTTTGTATATTTTGTGAGCCTTCAAGGCAGGAAAGTGGCCAGGTCCCCTCTTGAGAAGCTCCAGCAGCCAGGCCCAGCCCCCCAAACTTCCCTAATGGTCCTAAGGGTAACTTTCTAACAGCTTTACCTGTCATTTTTAGCCCCAAAGTGGGAGAGTGGCCAGGCCCCACCCTACAGGAAATAATTTCACCAATCCCTAAACAGAAAAAAACCCACCAATGCCTGAGGTCTTCCAAGATCTGGACTTGAAATCCCACCAATCCTCACCCTGGAAATTTTTATCCTGGAAAGCTTTGCCCCTAAGAAGTTCTATATAAGTCCTGACTGTTGTTCAGGTCGCTGCTGTCTTCTCACCCAAGCAGAGGCAGCCACCTTCTTGGGTTTTTCCCTACCAATAAATCTCTTGTGTGGGTTTTTGCTTGTATGCTTGCTTGTATGTTTTGTGCGGTGGGACTTTGTGGTATCCATCGGCTCCCAATTAGAGTAAACCTTTCCCTTTAGAGTTGCAAGACTTATTAGACAGGTTATTCAGACAAAAACTAAACAGAAATAAATATTAGAGCTGACAGAGGTTATAAAACAAGTGGACCTCACAGATATCTACAGAACATTTCACACAAACACAAAGAATACAACTTTTTCAGCACCTCACAAAACATTCTCCAAAATTGACCACATACTCAGTCACAAAGCAAATCTCAACAGATACAAGAAAATTGAAATAACCCTCTGCATGCTATCAGGACACCACAAGTAAAGCTAGATTTCAACAACAAAAATCCTACAAACTCATAAAAACTGAACAATGTACATGTTGCGGCTTGGATGGAAAGGTATCCTGGCAACCAGGAGCCAAGAAGTACCTCCAAGGCATGTAGCACAACAAACCTCATATAAGAGATTTATTGGGAGGGAAAACCTCAGGAGAGAAGCAGCAGAGGACTGAGCAGAAACAGGGTTTATTTAGGATTTTTTGTGGAGATAGAGCTTTCCAGGGTGGGAATTGGTGGTATTTCAAGTTCAGAGCTTGTGGGGTTTTCGAGGGTTTTGTTTGCTTGTTTTATTCTGTAGAGTAGCGGCTGGGTACAGCTATTAGGGTAGTTAGAATGCTATGTGGGTGGAACCGGGTAGTTGGAGGGGCCTAACTACTTGATTGTTTATTATTGATAAACAATCAGGAGACTGTAGGGGGGGGGGCCGCATGTTATCGTTAGACCACATCCTGCTAAATAGGATGTCAGAGCCCTTTAGGCAAACTTGACCTTCACCATCAGGATATAATCAGGAGTAGATGACTTTTGGCTCCATAGCTAGGGGACGGTAATCCCATAATAATAGCTGACTAAAAGTCTGGGTAGAAATCTTTTGGATCTGTTGTTGAAGAAATCTAGACAAGAAATTTATAAGGCAGGATGCAGCTAATGGGATTAAGCAAAGCAGGAGAAAATAAAAAGGCTAGTCATTTCCCTCCAGCCTCAGAGCACCAGTCTTACCTAGCCACAGTTCCTGGAGTGCCTCCGTGGTGCCAGGGCCTTTCCCCACCCACAAGAAGTATTCCAACCTTATCTAGCACCAGCCCCTGGAGTATGGATCGGGAGTCCCAGCTTGGTCCAGGTCAGAGGCAAATGATTCCACCAATGCTTTTATGCCTAATCACCATCGCTCTAATCCACCCTCTACAAAATGTATAAAAACTGTACTAACAGGAAGTTCAGGGTTGCCTCTCCTCTGAATGTAGGTCAGCCCCAGTGCAATGGAACAATGAACCTCTTGCTTTTACATTGATCTCCTATCTCTTGTCTCATTCAAGGGAATCTCCTGGTAGTTAAGGCTCAATTTGAGTCTTACAAAGGGAGGTTCTAGACTTCGAAGTGACTGCTTTATTCAATAGTTGATTTGCAGAAGTTAAGGCCTGAAATAAGAGATGGTATGACAGGGAGGTAGGATCAATATCACCTGAAAGTGGTGATGTTAAGGATGCAAGGACCTTTGAAGAACACTGGACCACTTCTACTATACTGTGTCTATACCTAGGGTTTGAGAGAGTGGGATGTGTATTCTCTGTATTTTGACCATGCCTGATAAATGTTATAGTAAAGTTTACCCATGATGCTGTCTTTCATTTAGAGTGCCTTGGGTCTTTAATTAGGATATAAAAGACCCACCATTCCATATAAAAGGTAGAACACCTTTCTGAATATGTACTATGTCTCCTAGATGACTGATAAAGGCAGCCTCCGTAAGCCAACATAGACAATACTCTCTAGTTTGAACACAAAGAAAGCAAGCATAGAGGACAAATGTTTCAGAAATCGATTTAGGTATTAACATGGTTAAGAAGCTCCTTTGGCAACCTGAGAGTAAGCAGTCTCCAGACACTACCACTTGACTGTTTTGGCCAAACTATTGAGTATAGGTTTTCTAAACCTTTGGAATCTTAATATAACAGCAGCATAGAGGAGGAAATAAATCTGAAACATTTTTTTATTGTTTTAAATCACTTTCTTTTACCTTGAGAACTGTCCTTTACATGCCTCAAATGCTTCCTTATACACTCAGATTAAGCGTCTCTATCCTCATTATACACTTTCATAGACCCTCAGAACCTACTTAAGTCTTCACATCCTCCATCTATCTGTTTGCCAGAGACATGGGTATCAGTCACTGCAAAGCAAGTTTCTTTAAATCATTTTGTTTGGTTTGGTTTTGCTCTCCTCTCTCTGTCAGGTGGCCTGTCTGACACAGGACAGAGATTTTGGAGGAAACCTTTAAGCAAATATGCATGAGTCTAGAGGAACGAGAGTCAAAAATCCAACTCCAGAGTCAGCTTTCCAATAAAGCAGAATAACTTTAATAGCATCTACACTCAAAAAGCACTTGAATCCATGCTAAACTGAATCCAATGACCAGAAAGCCCAGAGTTAAATTCTGAACTCTGGCCCTCAAAGTAGCCATGGCAAGCAGAACTAGCAGTTGGCTGATGGTTGGCAGTGGCAGATAAAACAAAACCAAAACTAATACCCAGAATACAGAAAGCTTGCACACTCAAAGAAGACCAGACAGAAACAACCTACGCAGTGTCCACCATCATTCATACAGTCAACTGAGCTTCACCCATTTCCATCTTGGCTTCCAACTCTGCCAAAAGGTTTACAAACACACCAGAAAATAGATCCATCTACGCCCACAGAAAGACAGACAACCTTTCTAAACAACCAGGAGACATCTGGGTAACATCTACATTTATCCTGGATGGGATTGAAAGGATTTTGTGGTTGGATGATCAGTAGAAGATTATGTTTGACTATAGATGGGTTTGGGGTGACCCATACTTGGGGATGCACTTGGAAGGCTGGCGAGGAGAAAAGGTATGTCAGATTGTGTGATTTGGAGGAAGAGGGAAATGTTCAGCAAACCTGGGGTCAAGCAGATAGGAGAAGGAAAAGCAATAGAGGCTCTCACTTTGGCCAGGAGGTCCCTGCCCAGTAAGAGGATAAAACAAATTGGCACTACTAGGAAGGAGTGGGTAATGCCCCTAAAGACACAACTAAGTGGTGGGATTTGGTGAGGCTTGTAAAGCTGTCCTCATATGCCTATAATAGGGGAGCACGAAAGAGAGGTGGATCCCTAAAACTCCATCAGGACTGAAAAAGTAACCCCTAGTGTCCAAAAGAAAAGAGATAATTTGCCCTTATTCTGTGATGTCTACCCAAGGTTTCCTGTTGGAGATGACAGTGGTCAGGCCAGTGGAACCTGAGTTCCCTCAGTCATCCATGGCCAGACCTAGGATGCTGGCTGAAAGGCAATCTGGACGTGATGTCCTCATGCTGTGATGGACATGGGGCAGTCAACACCCCAATGCCCTTTGCTCAGGGCCTCCCATGGCATGGAAAGTCAGAGGGTTGCTGCTGGCAAGTCAAACCACAAAGACAGACTAATGATTATACAATTGTGTGTTTGATTTTTTATTACATGACCAGGGTTATAAGTTTACTTATAATTAGAAAATACAAACAGAACAAATTCTATTCTTATTACTAGCCCTATAGTTCCAATTTAAGGAATCTAAACAATATTTCCTCCAGAGCAAACATATTTATTATATGACAATCTGCTTTTAGGTTGGCAGTGTTTGTAGTTTTAAAGCACTTTATACAAACAGAAAATACCTGAACCAGTCTTTTTATGAATGGCAAATACTAAAACCTAACTTCTTTTACTATATGTTTCATCATCTGTGCTATAAAGTAGAAAAAGGTTATTTTAGTCTATTTTTCTTATTTACTGAACTTTATTCCAAACAGTGACCAGATAAACTTAATTTTAGGATTTTCCTAAAAAGACTCGTACATGATTTTCTCAGGAAAAGACAAAAAATAAATCATAATGCAGAAAGTCCCCAAGAATGCAACATGCAGAGACCAAAAACCACAAAAGTCAGAGATAGAGGATTGTGACGACAGCCATTTGTTCAGTTTGTGGGAACTGTGTCAAGTAGCTATGTTGGCTTCATGACTCTCAGAATTACCAATGGATATCGCTGTGACAGCCCTTCTTGATGGCACCTTGGATATGGCCTAGCTGGTTTATGAGAGTTCAGACAAGCCAGGAAACCAATAACCCTTCTGACTACATTTGAAACAGGTATCCAAAGGGCTTTTGTAAAGTGGTCTAAAATTTTAGACCAGTTTTCATGTTTCTCTTGGATGACCTCTTGGAATTTTTTTTTTATAATTTGCTGATTTCAAGGTGGCCTTGTGGAGGTAGGCCAGGAGGCAAGCTATAAATTAGTCTTTGGCTAAAATCCCCCTAGGTTATTATAGTTCCATTCAGGACCCAAGTCAGGGATCACCTCAGCTCCATTTGGTTTTCTTTTCTTGTTTTTCTTGTTTTGTTTTGGTTTTTTTTTTCTATGAAGAGTTAAAGTAATAGGGAGTCCCAGATTAGAAACCTGACTGGTGGGTAGTCAGACTTTAGAGGATGAAATTCTATATCCTCAGCTGAACAGATAGTTTAATAAAGAAGGGGTATTGGCTTGGCTAATTTGCAGGATGGACTACAAAGAAGAAAATTGTTGATGTATTATATAAGCTTGAATTTAAGAGGAGGCAGAGAGAATAAGTCAGAGGTTAGAACATGGCCAAATAGATGTAGGCTGTTCCAGAAACTCCAGGGTAAGACGGTCTAAGTGAGTTGGGTATAAGTTGGGTTAGAATCTGAGTCCACTGGACAAGTAAAGGCAAAGATATTTTGCTATTGGGGGCTGATAAGTATGGATAAGAAGGCATCCTTGATGTCTAGGACAGAGAAATGGAAAGCTTCTATGGGGATAGTGGAGAGCAGCATTTGGGTACTGTTGGAGTGAATAGGAACCACAGCTGAGCTGATAACACAGAAATCCTGAAACAAACAGTAGGTAGGTTTCAGTGGGTTTTTCACCATGTGTATGTGAGTGTTAGAAGGGAAAACATGGGGCATAGAAGATTTCTTTTTAAAGGTTGGAGATAAGATGCTAAGGTCCCCGAGGCTTTGGAGAGAGAGTAGATATTGAGCCTAGGTGATATATTTGGTGGGGTCTTATAATTTAATGATGATAAGGAGTGATATTTGGCTATTGAGTTGTTTTCATGTGGTCACTTTTAATTAAGATGGGAGTGAAGAGACGTCTTTCCAATCAATCCCTGGCCAGTCAGGTCCAACTGGAGCACAGCCAGTTCAGCTGAGTTACACATTGTCCCCTGACTTCCATTGTCTGGGCCATGTCTCTCTCTGTCTTCCTGAGAAGACTTGTAGGACCCCTGTGAAGGCCTCAGAAACATCCACTTTAGACATCTCCTCAACTAGTTTCCCACCAGTCAGTTCCACATAGGGCTCAGCAAGCAGAACTGACATCCTGTTCCCTAAGATTCATTTTCAGATATGAAAAAATGAAATTGAATAAACATATACATCAGTCAAAGAAAATGCTAAATCCAAAAAGATCAAGACACAAAATATCCAAGAGCCCTAGGACACTATGAAAAAAGCAAACCTATGAATAATAAAAATAAGCTCCCAGTGCCAAGGCCCATAAAATACTTTCAACAAAATCATAGAAGAAAATTTCCCCAATCTAAATAAAGACATGTCTATACACATAGAGAAATCTTACAGAATACCAAATATATTGAACCAAACAAATCCTCCCACCATATAATGATCAAACCACTAAGTGTATAGAACAAAGAGGGAATATTAAAAGCTGTAAGTGAAAAGAGCCAAGTAACATTTAAATGCAAACCTATCAGAACTACACTCAACTTCTTAACAGATTTAAAAGCTAGAAAGGCCTAGGCAGATGTTTTGCAGACTCTAAGTGATCACAGATATCAGTTCATACTATCATACCCAGCAAAACTTTCCATCACCAGAGATGGAGAAAACATGATATTCCACAACAAACCAAATTTTTAAAATATTTATCTATAAAGGTACTAAAAAGAAAACTCTAGCTCAAGAAGGCTAACTACATCCAAGAAATAAACAGCCCAATACCAACAAAACAAAGAAAGGAAAGTATGTACATACACACACACACACACACACACACACACACACACACACACACACAAACATACCACCACCACCACCATCAAAGTAACAAGAATTAAAAATTAATGGTCACTAACATATCTCAACATCAATGGACTCAAAACCTCAATAAAAATACAGGCTAACAGAATAGATATGAAAACAAGTCTTCATTCTGCTGCCTAGGAGAAACATACCTTAGCAATAAAAATAGATATTACCTTGGAGTAAAGTGCTAGAAAAAAAGGTTTTCCAAGCAAACAGACCCAAGAAGCAAGCTGGAAAAACCATTTCAACATCTACTAAAATAGATTTTCAACCAAATTTAATTTAAAAAGAAAGATGGGGAAGGATGCTTAATGTTCGTCAAAGGAAAACTCCACCAAGATAACATCTCAAATATGGTGAACAGCTATGCCCCAAATGTAAGGACACTCATGTTTGTACAAGAAACTTTACAAAAGCTTAAATCACACATGTATACCACAAATTAATAGTGGGGAACTTCAACACCCCACTCTCACCAATGGACAGGTCATCAAGATAAAAACTAAACAGGAATAATGAAAATAATCAAATGTACCTAGCAGAAATCTACAGAACATCTCACCCAAACTCAAAAGATTAAATCTTTTCAGCACCTTGCAGAATCTTCTCCAAAATTGTCTGTACAGTCAGTCACAAAGCAAACCTTAACAGGTACAACAAAATTGAAAAAATCCCTTGTATCTTATCAGACCACCATAGTATAAAGGTAGAATTCAAAAACAATAGAACTAACAGAAAGCCTACAATCTCATGAAAACTGAATAACTCTCTGCTGAATAACCATGGGGTCATGGAAGAAAGAACAAAAGAAATGAAAGACTTTCTAGAATTCAATGAGAATGAAGGCACAATATACCAAATGAAAGTGACAACAGAGGAAAATTCATAGCAGTAAGAGCCTACATAAACACTAAGCTCAGGAAGTCTTGTGGAAGAACTGGAACCCAGAGGGGATAAGGATTCCAGAAGAAGACAAACAGAGTCAACTAACCTGGATCCTTGGGGACTCCCAGAGACTGACCACCAAACAAAAAGTATACAACAACTGGACTTAGGCCCCCTGCAAATATGTAGCAGATGTGAAGCTTTGTCTTTATATGGGTCCCCCAATAGCTGGAGAAAGGGCTTACCCTGACTCTGTTGCTTGCCTGTAGATCCTGTTCCCATAACTGGACCGCCTTATCTGGTCTCAGTGGGAAAGGATAGGCCTAGTTCTGCATTGACTTGAGGTACCAGGGTGGGTTGATACTCAGGGGAAACCTCCCTTTTCTTAGAGGTAAAAGAGAGGAGTGGGGGAGAGGCCATGTGAGGGAGGGAGTGGAAGGAAGGGGGGAGCATCAAAATGGATGTAAAGTGAATAAATAAATAAGTTAATGGAAAAAACATATTGTGGAGATCTTAAATCAGCAACTTAACTGCACACCTAAAATCTCTAGAACAAAAAGATGCAAGCTCACCCAAGAGGAGTAGACAGCAGGAAATAATCAAACTGAGAGCTGACATCAATAAACTATAAATAAAGAGAACAGAGAAGAATACAAAGAATTAGTGAAACAAAAAGTAGGCTCTTTGAAAATATCAACAAGATAGACTAATCTATATCCAAACTATTGAAAGGCAGACAGAGAATATCCAAATTAACAAAATCAGAAAGAAAAGTGGGGAAAGAAAGAAAGGAAAAAGAAAAGGCTTCAGGCCAGACAATTTTGTTGCAGAATTCTACCAGACCTTCAAAGAACTAATACCAATGCTCCTCAAATTATTCCATAAAATATAAACAGAAGAAATATTTTCAAAATCATTTTATATGACTATAGTCACCTTGATACCCAAACTACATAAATATTCAACAAAGAAAGAATATCAGACTATTTTCCTCATGAACACTGATGCAAAAATAATTAGTAAAATATTTGCAAACCAAATTTAGCCACCATGATCAAGTAGGCTTCATCCCAGAGGTGCAGGGATAATTTAACATACAAAAATCAGTCAATCATATAAATAAACTGAAAAGAAAAAATACATGTGATCATCTTATTAAATGCTGAAAAGGGGCTTTAACAAAAGTCAATGATAAAATTGTTGGAGAGATTAGGAATAAAAAGGCATATCTAAGAATAATAAAGGCAATTTACAGCAAGCCTATACCCAATATCAAATTTCTATATATTTATTTAATATATTGATTTAAGTTCTAACTGGAGCAATAAGACAACTGAAGGAGATCGACAGGATACAAATTGGAAAGGAAGACATCAGAGCATCATTATTTGCAGACGATAGAACAATATACATAAAAAAAAAACCCAAACATTCTACCAGCAATCACCTACACAGCTGATAAACACCTTCAGTGAAGTGGCTCCATACAAGATTAACTCAAATAAATCAGTAGCCCTTGTATCACACAAATGGCAAATGGGCTGAGAAAGAAATGAGGGAAACAGAACCATTCTCAAGAACCCCAGATAATATAAAATATCATGGGGTAACTCTAACCAAACAAGTGAAAAACCTGTATGACAAAAACTTCAGGGATGGGAAGAAAGTGACAAAGATATCAGAAAATGGAAAGACCTCCCATACTCATGGATTAGTAGGATTAACATAGTAAAAATAGCCACCCTTCCATAAGCAATCTACAGATTCAATGCCATCTCCATCAAAATTCTAACACAACTTTTTACAGACTTTGAAAGAACAATACTTAACTTCATTTAGAAAAAAGCCAAAAAACTTAGACTAGCTACAACAATCCTATACAATACAGGGTACCACCATCCCTGATTTTAAGCTATACTATAGAGCTATAGTAATAAAAAATGCATATTACAATAAAAGCAGGCAGGTTGATTAATGAAATTTAATTAAAGACTCAGATATAAATCTCTATATTGATGACATCTGATTTTTGATAAAGCCAAAAATATACATTGAGAGTAAGTAAGCATCTTCAACAAATGGTGCTGGTCTACCTGGATGTCAACATGTAGAAAATTGCAAATAGACCCATATCTATCACCCTGCACAAAACTGAGGACCAAATGGAACAAAGATCTCAGCATAAAATCAGATACTCTGAATCTGATAGAAGAGAAAATGAGAAACAACCTTGAACGTATTGGCACAGGAGATAACTTCCTGAAGGGGAAATAGAATAGACTTTGCTAGTGAACTGGGGTGGTGGGGGATAGGAACAGGAGGGGTCAGGTGGTGGGGGTGCATCTGGTGGAGAGAGACAATACTGAGAGGGATCACTGAAATAGAGGGAACACATAGAGGTAATGTAGAAAGCAAGTGTAGCAGACACTCCCTGGAATCTATGTGAGAGACACTAATAAAGTCTCCTAGTAACGGGGGGGAGGGGGGGGGCAGGAAGCCGGAACCAGCCACCTTCTAGAATCAGGCAAAATTCCTAGCAATGAGACTGGGACAACCCATCCATAGAACCGTGGACCTACAATGTGCTAGGATGAGCTAGGATGTGCTAGGATGAGGGTGGGAAGAACTGTGGGAGTAGTCAACTAATGACTAGTCCAACTTGAGGCCCATGCATGCTACAAGAGAGCCCACACTTTACCTGTGAGGATGACCAGGAACCAGAGGTGGTTAGCTCAGAGACCCAAGATAAATCCAAATACAACTGGGGGGAAAGTCAGTGAAATTATTCCTAATGATGTTCTTTCTGCTCTACTCTTAGATTGGTGCCTAGCCCAACTGTCATCAGAGAGGTTTCAGCAAATGATAGGAGCAGATTCAGAGACCCTCAGCCAGTCAATAACAAAACCCGGAGACCCCTACAGAAGAGTGTAAGGAATGATTCTAGTAGCCAACAGGGAAGAAGACTCCATGAGAATGTGAATTAACTAAGCGGGGCTCGTAGGGGCTCCCAGAAACTGAAAGGACAATCACAGAGCCTGTATGAATCTCAGCAAGTCCTCTGTATGTATATGTTACTGTGGTGTTGCTTGGTGTTCTTGTGGGATTCCTAGCTGTGGGAATTGTTGGCATTAGGATAGCCCCTTCCCCTAGCGATGGCTCCACCCACAGGTGACAGCGCATCAATTGCCCTGAAAACAGCCCAAGCATTCCTAGAAGACATCGGTTCAAAATCTCACCTCAACCTGGGAGCAAGTGATGTTACCACCCCTACAAAACACCGAAATCCCTCCTCCTGTCTCTCTTTTCCTCTCTCTCTTCCTCTCTTCTCTTCTCTTTACCCTCACCCCTGCCCAGTCCCCGTTCTATTAAACCTCTCCAAGTGCAACCGTGTTCGTTTGGTGTGGTCTGTCCGGGCATGGCCGAGAAATCTTATTAGCAGCAGGAATGGGGGCTGTCTTTGACTTTTCTACCTGAGCTTTGGACCTTTTTACTCCTACTGGGTAGCGGTTATAAAATATAATGCAGCGGCAGGTGGGGGTAAGGTGTACTTGGGGAGACTTTGCCAAGGGGACTCCCTGAGAAATCGTACCAAGCGACAGACCTGGTATTGTTAGGAAGAGAATGAAGAAAAGTTTATTTGAAGGAAGAGAGGGGAGTGAGGACCTGAAAAGAATAGAGGCAGACAGGAAGCAGAGCCATGAGGGCAGAGAAGGGGGTGGGCAAAAGAAAGACAGAAAAAGAGAGGCTGGCTGGGAACACATGGAGACAGAGGGAGGTGGGTGGGCCGGGGTAGTGAGCAGTCCTTTTATCTGCTACTGTCGCTGCCACACCTGGTTCATACCAGGTGACAACGGGGAAGCTGTTCGGCTGGAAGGGGCCTAGAGGAACTGTCTATAGCCCAACATTCCTCCCTTTTTGTTTAATTAAAAATGAGAAACTAGGAAGGGATAGTGGTGGGGCAGGAGGGAGGGTGTCCCGTTGTGAAGACTACTTCCTGTTGACTTGGGGGCGCCACTCTGTCTTTGAAGATCCTACGAGAATTGGGGTACTGGTCAGGTCGGGAGAGCTGGCTGTTTCACTGTTGTCCAGGCTCTGTGGGACTGTCTGTCTAGGAGAGTGCAGCCTCAGTCGGAGCGGTCTCTCAGGCTAGACTGGAGCACCTGGGAGTACCTTCTCTGCAGCTGTCCTGGATACAGATTTTGAGAAAAACCTGAACTTGGCAGGAGGCTGAAACGCATATACCTATTAGAAGCAGAAAATAAAGTCAAGTAGGTTAAGGAGAGAAACATTTTTCTTTTCCTTGGGTGTAGATCTAAAACCTTTAGGTCCATGCTTTTGGTAGTTTGGCGAGGGGAGTCCCAAAACCAGGGAGTGGGGAGGAATCCAACCCTCTGAAATAGGCAACTATTTCCTGGTGGGAAATAGGCTATTGATTGACAGGGGTACCTATCCAGATAGAGTCTGTCTGGCCCATGAGAGTGGGTCTGAGTGGGTTTCCTGAGGTTTACAAGTTTACAATAAGAGATGAATTTGTTAAAAGCATGAACACCCTTTAAGGTGAGCTCAGGGAAGACAATCCCCTTCTGTGAATCAGAAGGGACAAGAGGGGCTCTCCCCTCTATTCAGAAGACTGGATTACTAAATTTAGCACAATGAGAAACATCTTTAAGTCTATACTTAAAAGACAACAAAAGGGGCTGGAGAGATGGCACTGACTGCTCTTCCATAGGTCCTGAGTTCAAATCCAAGCAACTACATGGTGACTTACAATCATCTGTAATGGGATCTGATGCCTTCTTCTGGTGTGTCTGAAGACAGCTACAGTGTACTCACATACATTACATAAATAAATAGATAAATAAATAAAAAAGACAAACAAAGGAAACTTAACATCTTAAACTTGTGGCTATAATAAGTTGATTGTACACTGGGATGTTTTACCAGTGTTAGACTGTTAATTTATAAGAACTCCATTCATTGATGTTAGGACTCTGAACTTTCGAAGTCCTAATGTAACCGTAACATATCAAGGGAAGGCTACCTGAAGCACTTTTGCCCCTTTTATAAATCTGAAATCTCTTTCTTATCACCATTCAGGAGGGGGAGAGGCATGGGAGAACTGGAGGTTGTAGTGGGAGGGGAAACTGGTTGAGATGTAATGCATGTAAAAAATTAAAATTAAATTTTTACACGATATATTTTGATTATATTCTTTCTTCTCCCCTAACTCCTCCCAGGTTTTTACCATCTCACTGCCCACCCCGACTTCTTGCCCTCACTCTCTCTGAAAAAAAAAAAAAAAAAAAAAAAAACAAAACAAAAACAAACAGACAAAAACATTAAGACACACACAAAAAGATAGCCCAACAAAACTAAACAAAAGGGCCACAAGTAAACAGGGAGTCTGTTCTGTATTTGCCAATACTCCTGGGCATGAGGCCTGCCTTGGAGCCTGTTTAATATACATTTCACTGGAGAAAACAGATCTTCCCTTTTCCAGATGGCATCTGCTGCAAATAGCTTCTAGGTCAGGTGTTGGGGTGATCTTGTGCACTGTGTAAAGGTTGTCTTTCCAGTAGTGTTGATTTCTGCACTAGCAAAGGCTTGAGTACTGGCTGGTCTTTGGTATTGTTATATGACAGACCATCACCTGCCTCCATATTTTGTAAACACACACCTCTCTCACCTTCTGATTAGTTGAGTAAAGATCTGTCTGACAATAGCCGAGGCAGAAGAGGAACCGTGGGACTGCCAGGCAGAGAAAGACTCTGAGTAAGAACCAGAGACAGGAATTCGCTAGGTGATATGGAGGTATAGAGAACAGGTACCCGGAAGGAATGAGACACGGGCCACGTGGCAGGTCTGAACAAGAATTATCAGGGTTAGAGCCAGCTAAGAGGTGCCCAGATATAGTGCCCAAGCTTTCATAAATAACAATAATAACTCTCAGTGTCCTTATTCAGAAACTGGAAGATCTGAGATTGTCCAGTGATAGTCAAGGCTAGGACTTCACGTTCATTTTCCCTTCTCAGGACTGGGAGTCACCCACTACCTCTGGCCCTTACAATCTTGCTGCCTCCTCTTCCACAGATTACTGAGCCCTGAAGGGAAAGATTTGATAAAGACATCCTACTTCGGACTGGCTGTTTGAGTCTTTTAGTCCGTGCGCATTGTTCACTTGTGGGTCTCTCTGTTAATTACCATACACCAAACTATGATGCATCTCTGATGAGGGTTGAGTAATTCATTAACCTTTGGATATAGAAATATGCCAATTGAGTCATTTTAGGGCTATGTTCCTGTGGCAGAGTAATAGTAGTGAGCTTTTTGGTTTGTTTGGTTTTTTTTTTTCTTTCTTTCTTTCTTTCTTTCTTTTTTAGATACTAACCCTTTAGCAGATTTATAATTGATAAACATTTGTTCCCATTTTGTAGGCTGCTTCTTTGCTTTATTGATGGTGTTCTTTGCTGTGTAGAAGCTTTTGGCTTCATAAGGCCCTCTTTTTTAATTGTTGGCCTTAGTGCTATCTATGCCCAAGTCGCACAGACCCCAAAGACCACTGAGGAGCCAATTCCCATGTAAATACATAAGAGCTTTTATTATAAACTCGAAGTGAGAGCCTCAAGTCTTGGGGTTACAGCAAGCTTGGGGTATTTCCATGCCAGTCAGCAAGTTAATATTTTTTAAAAACTGCATTCCTGGCGTAATCTGCAGGAACTAAAGATGGGGGCAAAACCACCTGACAAACAGGATGGCTAGGTTATCTTCTGCAGGATGTCTTAGGTTATCTATATGTACCTTGACCCTGCTGTTGTAGTCTGACTGACTGTTGCTAAGGATTGGGGAGTTGTCATAGAATGCTTGCTCAAGTGGACTTTGTGGTTTTCCTCCCGGAATTGGAGTCTAGCCCTTGGGGCTTCTCAAAAACAGAGTTGGTTGGGCCTTACAGTAGCATCTGTGCTAACTGTTCCAATCAGAAAGTCCTTTCCTGTGCCAATAAATTCAAACCTATTTCCTGCTTTCTCCTCTATCAGGTTCAGTTATTTTGGTCCTTTTTTGAGGTCTTTGGTCTATCTGGAATTGAGTTTTGTGCAAGGACCTGTTTCCATTCTTCTCCATGCAGCTACCCAGTTTGTTGAAGACACTGTCTTTTCTCCTATGTGTATTTTTACTTCTGTTAAAAATTAGCTGTCCAGAGATGTGTGAACTTTTATTTGTGTCTTCAATTCCATTAATCACTGGGTCCATTTTTATCCCAACACCATTATATTTCTATTACTCTAACTCTGTTACAACTTGAGACTGGGGATAGTGATACCTCTAGCAGTTAATTTATTGTTCAGTATTGTTCTAGCTATCCTAAGTCTTCTGTGTTTTCATATTATCTTTTTCAATTTGTCTGAAGAATTGTGTTAGAATTTTGGATGGGATGGCATCACATTGGAAGCTTGCTTGTAGTAGAATGGAAATGTTTTTTTCACAGTATAACTTCTATTTGATCCAAGTGTGGTAGATTTGTTTTTTATGTCTTCTTCAACTTTATTTTTCCGCTGTTTTCAAGTTTTTATTATATGACTCTCTTTTGCTTAGAGTTACCCAAATATCTTTTCATTGTTTGAGGCTATTGTCAAAGGTACTGTTTCCCTGATTTCTTTCTCAATCTGTTTGCCACTTGTACATAAGAAAGCTCATTTCTTTTGTGTGTTAATTTTACTGTAGGTTGCTACTTTACTGAAAGTGTTTATCTGGTGGAATTCATAGGGTCTTTATATATAAAATCATATCATCTGTATGTAAATAAAAATACTTTGACTTCTTCCTGTTTGTATCCCTATAATCTCCAGTTGTCTTATTGCTCTAGGTAAGCCTTCAAATAGTATACTAAATAGATATAGAGAAAATAAACATCCTTATCTTAGTCCTTAATTTAGTGGAAATACTTGTGTTTCTTGCCATTTGTATTGATGTCATCTATGGGCTTGCTGTAGGTTGCCTTTATTATGGTGAAGGGTGTCCGTTGTATCCCTAATCTCTCCAGGACTTTTTATCATGAATGAATGTTGGATTGTATCAACATCTTTTGTGAATTGAATGATCCTATGTTTTTAATCAGGTTGCTTGTATGATGTGTTTCATTTATTGATACTCATATGTTGAATCATTCCTGCATCTCTAGGATAAAGCCTACTTGATCATCTTTTTTATGTGTTCTTTGATTCGGTTTGCAGGTATTTACTGAGATTTTTGCATCTATGTCCATAAGGTAAATTGGCCCATGATTTTTTTTGGGGGGGGTGGGTGGGTCTATGTGATTTATAGGTAATTGTGACCCCATAAAAAGATTTAGGCAATTTTTTTTTCAGATTATATTTTCTGAAATAATTTGAAGAGTATTGGTATTAATTCTTCTTTGGTGATACAGAATTCTATACTGAATCCATTCATTCTGTGTCTTGTCTTTTGATTTGGAGCTCGTTAATTAACGCTTTTATTTCAACAGAAAATTATAGGTCTGTTCAAATTGCTTTTTTATCCTCACTTAATTTTGGTAGATTGTATGTATAAAATTCATCCATTTTTTTAGGCTTTCCAATTTAGTGGAATACAGATTTTTTAAGTATATCTTTATACTTCTCTGAATTTCCTTGGTATTTTCTGTAATGTCTCCCCTTTCATCTGTAATTTTATTCATCTGGATCTTCTCTCTATATTTTGGTCAATTTGGCTAAAGCTTTGCTGATTTATTTTACTTTCTCAAAGAATCAACTCCTCATTGCATTGGTTCTTTGTTTCTATTTCTTTGATTTCAGTCCAAGTTTGATTATTACTTCCCATTTATTCTTTAGGTCATTATTTCTTCTTGTTTTTCTAGATCTTTCAAGTGTGTTGTTATTAATATGAGATTTCTCCAGGTTTTAGTGGTAGTGGTGGTGGTTTGTGTGGGCTTTGTTTTGTTTTATTTTGTAGTTGTTGTTAGTGGTGGTAGTTGTTTGGGGTTTGGGGGCCTTGAGAGTTTTGTGTTTTGTTTTGTTTTGTTTTGTTTTGTTTTGTTTCAAGGCAGAGCTTAGGTCTCCTAGAACTATCTATATAGTCTAGGCTGGAACTCACAGAGAACCACCTGTCTCTACCTCCCAAGCACTGGAATTAAAGGCATGCAGGCACCATCACTACCTAGTCTCTTCTTCTTCTTTCTTCTTCTTCTCCTCCTCCTCTTCTTCCTCTTCCTCCTCCTTCTTTTAAAATGTAGGTAGTAATGCTAATAACTTGCCTCTCAGAACTGCTTTCATTGTGTCCCACAGGTTTGAGTATGGTATGTTTTTGTTTCCATTTAGTTCTAAAAACTTGTCGTTTTCCTTCTTAACCTAATTTTCATTCAGTAGTGCGTTGCTCAGTTTCCATGATTTTGTATACTTTCTGTTGTTTATATCCTGCTTCAATCCATGGTGGTCAAGCAGGATGCAGGGTGTTATTCCAATTACTTAAATCTGTTAAGATTTGCTTTGTATCCTAATATGTAGTCAAATTCATAAAAAGTCCCATGAGTTGCTGAAAAGAAGGTATACTCTTTAGTGTTTGTGTAAAATGTTCTCTACATGACTGCTAAAGCCATTTTAGTTATGGCATTTAACTCCTGCATTTCTGTTTGTCTGGATAGCCTGTCTATTGGTAAGATTAGGGTATTGAAGTCACCTACTATAAATGGCACTGTTTGGAAGGGAGTAGGAGAGTTCCTCTCTTGCTAGAGAAGTTGTGACAATGGGGTGAGATTGAGGGTTCCAAAGTTCTTCTGCCTGGTCCCCCCAATCCGATGTACACTCGTCATTACCATACCTATCTGCCTGCTACCATGCTCCCTGCCATGATGGCCATGAAACTGTAAACTCCCATTAAATGTTCCCTTCTATATGATGTCTCTTCATGGGAACAGAAAGGTAACTGAGACACTGTGCTTGAACTAATATGTGGTTTTAGCTGTAGCAGGGTTTCTTTCATGAATTTGTCTTTGTTGTTTTGTGTATGGTACATAAATGTTTAAAATGATAACATCTTCTTGGTGAATTTTTTCTTTCATGAATATGTAATGTCCTTTCCTATTTCTTCTGATTAGTTTTGGTTTAAAGTCCATTTTGTCATACATTAAAATAGCTATAAAACTGCTCACTTGAGTCCATTTGCTTGGAATGTCTTTTACATCATTTTCTTCCCTGAAATAATGTCTCTTCTTGATGGTGAGGTGTGTTTCCTGGATGCCACAGAAAGATGAATCCTGTTTTCTAATTCAATGTTAGTCTTTGTCATCTTATTGGGAAATTGATGCCATTAATAGATTTATTAATGAGCATTGCTTATTAAATTCCTGTCATTTGACTGTAGTGGCATGGAGTTTTTCCCCCTCTTTTGCTTAATTGTTCTGGAATCTTTACTCATTGCATCCTCTTGGGTGTAGATAGCCTTTTTAGACTGAAGTTTCTAGTATCTTCTGTAGAGCTGTATTGGTAGAGAGAAATTGTTTAAATTCCCTGTGAAATTTTTTTTTTCTGTCCATTGTAATTGATGGTTCTGCAGGGTACAGTAGTCTGGGTGGGCAACTGCAGTCTTTCAAAGCTTATAGAACATCACTCCTGACCCTTTTGTCTTTCAGTTTTTGAGGTCTGAACTGTTGCTATGTAATGTAATGCTAAATTCTGTAATTAAGGCCTAGGCCTATGAGTGAATTCTCATGCTTATAAGCTTTTATTGTGAAAACTTTATTCCTTGTTTTTTAAATTATTGGTTAGATAAAATTGGCTACCTCTAGTCCCTACTTATGAGTTACCTAACTGGGAGTGGAGAAGCGAGGGAGAGAGAAGAGACCAGGAGAAAAAGAGAAGGCACCATGAGAGGAGATGTACCATGAGCACATAGCCAGGAAAAACAGCAAGTATTTGGGGAACGCTGCTGGGAAGATAGTCAAGCCAGTAGTTAGAAAAGTAGGTTAATTGTCAAAGCCAAATAAAATAACCATAGTCTGAGTCTTGGTTATTTGTAAGTTGGTTGAGGACAAGCTTAAATTTGTTGTACTACACAATCTCCCTTGAAAAGTCAGACCTTGCTCTAATGGGCCTGCTTTTTATATGTGACTATTTCTACTTGCCCTGCAGTTTTTAATAATCTTTCTTTGTTCTGTACATTTAGTGTTTTGCTAATTATATGTTTGTCTTAGGGTTTTATGGCTATGAACAGATACCATGGCCAAGGCAACTCTTATAGACATTTAGTTGGGACTGCCTTACAGGTTCAGAGGTTTAGTCCATTATCATCAAGGTAGAAGCACAGAAGCATCCAGACAGACATGGTGTAGGAGAAGCTGAGAGTTCTATATCTTTATTCAAGATGTCCAGAAGACTGACTTCTAAGCAGCTAGGACAGGGTCTTAAAGTCCACACCCACAGTAACACAATTCCTCCAACAAAACCACACCTCCAAATAGTGCTACTCCCTGGGCCAAGCATATTCAAACCACCACAATGTTATAGTTTCTTTTCTTGTCCTGTTTATTTGATGTTCTGTATGCCTCACTCATTGGTATGTGAATGAAAGAACAGCAAAAGAGTTTAGAAATGTATAAATTAGGCATTCAATTCTGAAGTTTTACCCTGAAAGCACAATGTGGTGGCTTGAATAAGAAAGGCTCTCATAGGCTTGTAAATTTGAATGTTTAGGGAGAGGATCTACTTTCTGGGATAGGTTAGAGAAAATGTGTCACTGAGGGTGGGCTTTGAGGTTGTAAGGGCTCAAGTCAGATCCAGGGTTCTCTCTCTGCTGCATTTGGATCCTGATGTAGAACTTTCAGCTTTTTCCAGCACCATGTCTGCCTGAATACTGCCATGTTTCTTTCACCATGCCGGTAATGGATTGAGCCTCTCAAATTGTAAACAATCCCCAACCAAATGTTTTAGTTTATAAAAGTTGCCTTGATCATGTTGTCTCTTCACAATAATAGAAGACTGAAAGACATTTCACCAGAGAGGGATGTGATGCCAGAAGTATTTCCTCCACCAACATTCCCGAAAATCAAGACTATGAACCTGTATGGAAGAAAAATATATAATAATCATAGGATATGCTTTTTTATTTAGTACTTTTTAAAGATTCTGTTAAACCATGACCCATATCTAACCTAGGGAGTACCTAGTATCAACATAGAAGTCCAATCAGCCAAGTGAGCAGCCTATTATACATTTTGGCCTACCCCTGAAGAATACTAACAATTGATAACTCCATGAAATATATCCCCCATTTAGATACACATCAGTAGATAGCATTCTAATTTGGTCCAAGACATGGTGATGATGGTATAATGTTCATCATCATAGTACTGGACATGGTGATGATGGTATAATGTTCATCATCATAGTACTGGACATGGTGATGATGGTATAATGTTCATCATCATAGTACTGGACATGGTGATGATGGTATAATGTTCATCATCATAGTACTGGACATGGTGATGATGGTATAATGTTCATCATCATAGTACTGGACATGGTGATGATGGTATAATGTTCATCATCATAGTACTGGACATGGTGATGATGGTATAATGTTCATCATCATAGTACTGGACATGGTGATGATGGTATAATGTTCATCATCATAGTACTGGACATGGTGATGATGGTATAATGTTCATCATCATAGTACTGGCAGCACCTTCTTGCTTGTGATGAGCTGCTGTGAGTGGAAGAGTTGATGATAGGGACCAGTGAGAACTTCATCTGGAAAGGGGCAATCCAAATACCCATCACTAACAAGTTGTATATGCTTGTTGACCCAGCAGGACTTGAGGGAGGCAGTCAGTATGTAATAATGAAGAAAGACTGCAGATGAGAGCTCAGCTCAGTTCCAAACCTACGAGCAGTCTGCCTGCAGAGTCTGTGTCTCTGAAGGAGTAAAAGTTGTCTCTTTATTCAGTGCTTGTCACTTAGCATATGGCTATCGGGCTGGATGCCATGTCCCAGGTAGTAGAGCTCCTGTAAGCATTATTATCCTCTGAAAAGCTAAGGTCCCTAAGAGCAAACTCATGAAGCAGCAGGCTGTGTGCATCACCAAGGGTACAGAGGCCTGCAGCCATTGCCTAACAGGCCCCATGAACAAAGGTCACTTACCTGGCTGCAGTGTATGACCTTCCTTTATGAGTGACAGTCGTTTTTGGTTATCTTTTTTCCTCATAGATTTAACCCCATTATTAAATATGCCAATTTAAAATACGATCATCACTTTTGCTCAGCTCCCTCCCCATCCCCACCCCACAGAGGGTTTTTTGTTTGTTTTGTGTTGTCTTGTTTTTTGAGATAGGGTTTCGCTGTATAGCCCTGGTTGCTCTGCAACTCACTCTGCCCCACTGTGTTTCACAGCTTTTGTAGAATCTGAAAGTGTCTTGTATTACTATTCATTTGGTTAGCTTCTCACCTTTTATGTAAGCACTGTGATGGACTGAATGCAAGTTGATCTTGGTCACTGTTACCCATTATTTCATTACGGTAGCAAAGTACCCGAGATAATCAATTTTAAAAGATGGATTTATTTTCACTCATGATAAGAGATTTCACAACTGATTAGTTGTGGGGGGTCTCTGCAGCCTTCACAGCAGAGTAATTTAAGCTGTAGGAGGCAAGAAGATAGTTCAACACAACATGGCTCAGCAGATAGTGTTGCTTTAAACTTCAGGAGTCTGACCCAGAGTGGTTTACTGTAGGCCTCTTTAAGCTCAGCATGATCTGATGAAAACTATTCTTGGGATGATTATCTCAATCCCACATTCATAATAAAGCATTCCTAAGTCACTTTCAGGAACAAATTTAACTAAATACAGATCAGACGTAATTATATTGGGACTCTTTTTAAAGTATATATGACACCTTCCATAAAGATAGTTCCATACACTGAGAAAAACGAGTTTACAAGAAGGGTCTGGAGAATCCAGTGCTGAAAAGTCTCCAGCCACACAGATTGTGCAAAGGCTGGAAAGCACATCCATTCTACCCTCTTTTTGGAAAATAGGTTTTGCATTTCCTTGAAGGAAATTTCCCTGTGCTGTGTGCTTAACATTCTGGGTTCCCCTAGTGCATGTCTGAGAGCACAGACCCCCATGCCCCCATGTCCTGTTGCTTTTGGCATTGTGACAAGAGAGTCTATCATAATCATGGGGTTGCCTACTGGAAGCAGTTGTTCCCCGTATGGCAACAGGAAAGTAAAAGTGGAAGAGGAGTGTCCTGCTCAGTGAGGCAGGCAAGCATAGGGAGTAGGAGAGCAACCTGGGACTCTACTTGGTTTGGTATCTTATGGGCCCTCTTCTAACATTGCACTTGGAAACCTAAGACCCTTGCCCATGTACATACGCTCTTCTCTGAATAATGCACCTAGAGACCTGTTAGCAACCCAGAACCCCCATCTGCATCAAGCTGTACATACCCACTTAAAATGAATAGGATAAACAATGGCTAAGTTTCACCTCCGGTTAGCAATCACCAGTTTCTATTCAAGTGTATTCCCAATACACTCATCTAAGAGGAAAGGAGGGGTTGACCTGGCTTAAACTGGTCTTGGGTGTTTTTACAATAAGGCATTGTCCTCTAAGTAAGCTTTTAGGAAGAATCTCCAATTTACCAACTCATGCTTATGAATAATTTGATATGCATATGACTAAAATCAGATGCATCATGGGAAGAAACATGAACATTGATCATGTTAGTTATGTCAAAATCTGCCAATCAAAATAAAGAACCAAAATATACCGAGTCACTGAAGTCCTGTATCTGAACCCCATAAGAAATAACAAGGAGTACATCTAGCAAGCTGTCAGTCTCAACAGCACATCTACCTGAACTGTCACTTCTGCTTTTAAAACCCTACGTGCCCTCAAATCAACCCTTTGAATAAGAGGCAGAGAACCTGGACACAGCCAACCCAAATCTGACCCTGAGTAATGTGTTTGGCAAGCAAGCCAGGAAGCAAGAAAACATTCTTCCACTTTACTGATGAAATCTCACTAGAGTCTAGTCTTTGTCCATTCTAATGTCTGTGGCTGACAGTGGTCCTACTAACTAGAGAGCTGCCAGTCATTTAACTGCCACGTCAGTTCATGGGCATTGTTTTCTGTGTTGTTTTGTGTCGTGAGATGGAACATGCATGACAATCATTAATGCCCTAAAAATAAACTATGTGCTGTTCTTGACATATGCCTAATTTTAAAGTCCCCTCCTCTCTCTTTCGGTGTGTGTGTGTGTGTGTGTGTGTGTGTGTGATGTTTGTGTGTGTAACAAGTCATGACATACATATGGAGATCAGAAGATAATTTGCATTTTGTTTTCTTCCACCACAAACCTGGGAGTGCTCAACCTCTGTCTGTCTGTCCACATGTCTAATCTATCTTATCTTCTATTTTTTCAGAGCTGAGAATTGGATATAGGCTCTCACTACATCTTATTTTTCAGTCCATCACTAAACCTGGGGCTTCATCACTGGCTAGAAGCACAATGACAGGCCAGTGTGCAACCAGGATCCTCTTAGTCGGTGGTGGGATTACAGACATCTACTACAGATCATGCCAGTGTTTAGTTATGAGATAACAGGACCTACCTCACTGAATGTTTATACATCCAAAGGAGAGGGTTTTACAAAACAGGCAAGTCCCAGGTGCAGACAATGTGCTTCCTTCCTAAGACTGGCTGCTTCCTTACTGGTGCTGTTTGAACCCAGAGCCTCAGCAGTCTAAATACACACTCACCTTAGGGCCACACCTGCACTTTCCAGCCTGTGTTTTTACTTTTAGATCCTTTTGGAATGCTGATATAGGACTGAGGATTTGGAAAAATGGCAGAGTGCTGGCACACATGAAGCCCTTGGTTTCATCTCCAATACTTCCTGCTTCCCGTCCCCCCAAAAATCCCAAGAGAATAACTTTTAACTCCCCTCCAAAGAATATACCTTTTATCAGATATAACCTAATGTGACTTATTCAACATTTCAAAGCCTATTAAGTGGGAATACTGATGTGTGTGTGTGTAAGCATGACTGTAAAGAGTTGTAAGTTCCTGTTATACATTAGACTTAACAACTATTTCTAATAAGATTGTGTTCTTTCTGTGCTAAGCTTTCTGCATATTAGTAGAACACAGGAATGATGGAATCCTTGTATTAGAAAAATGGCAAAGGGAAACCTACAACTGAACTGGGTGGTGGCAACCTGAGGGGAGCGGAGGGAGGGGAAACTATGGTCAGAATGAGAGAAAAAAGAAAACACAGTCCACAAAAGAGAATGATATCTACAGATCCAATACATCCATAGTCTGTCCTTTCCTATTTCTCCTACAAAATGGTAAGGGCCCAGAGACCTATATCCTTCTCTCACTCTGTACGCAGAATTGTGAGGCTGCCTAGAGAAGCCTCAGAACAAAACTTTGGGGTAGTGGGGTGTGGCCACCCCCTTCTGGAAAAAGGAGGAGCTACAAGCACTCCAGAAGACCTTGAAGGTCAGTGCAGGCAGCCTGACAAGTGGGCCTGGGGCCTTTCATCTGTTTTTAGTTAGCAACAGACACCTTCCTCTTTGGCCAAGGACAATACCTAGAAAACTGAGTTCTGCCTCACCTCTCACAGTGTCTGGATGCCACTAGTACACCTGCTCAGAAAGGTGACATCTGGAATGGGTCGAAAGCCGGCAACAAATAGGGTCCACAGAACTCAACTGGTGAGGAATGCCAGAAGTCTTAGAAAAGGAGTAAAGGGGTTCCTGCAGCTGGTGCGGAGGGTACCCAGGGTCCTGGGACCTGCAGCTGCTATGGCAGAGATGTCAGGGCACCGCTCTGCTCAGATGTGAGCCTCGGCCAGGCAGATGGGCCCAAAAGTGCAACAAGTGCTGCATGGTGAGAGTCCTCCCCGGAATGTTACAGCTCAGTAAAAACAGCCCGTCTCAAAAGATCCTTAGTGAAGTGACTTGTGTGCTTTATTCCATGTGGACAGGATTACATGAACCTTGGGATTTGTGAAGATTCTACTGGTTGATGCTAAGATGCTGGTGATGCTCTATTCACATGAGGAAGAATTCCAGGTGCTCTGCCACGTGACTGACTACTTGTGACCACTGGTTGGGGGTCTCTGGGTTACATGCTCCAAAGCAGGTATGGAAACAGGGAAGGAGCTAGTTCCACTTCTGTCAGTCTCAAGTCCTGAGATTTCCAGGTTTTGAACTTTCTGTGCCTTGGCAGTCTCAAGCCTATTCCTCTTTTGGCATGGTCCATGTTCCTCACAGAGAACTGTGAGCTTGAATCTACACAATCTGAATCCACTTCACTGTCATGAAGAACGAAGAATAGATGGAAAGGAAGACTGTCCTGAGTTGAAAAACAACAAACACTAGAAATGAAAACTACTTTTTGTAAACACTGAACACATGTCAAGTCTCCAATCCTCACCTGTAAAAGACTGTAAGAGGACTTGATACAAAATGGCGATGTTGGCAAGGATGTGAAAGAGCCAATGCTTTGGAGCCACGCTCAGCAGACAGTAAAAGCTTGATAACAGACAGGCATGAGTTAGCTTTAACTCACACCTCATGCAGGACTGGACACCAAACCCAGGGCTTCATGTGAGCTGGCAGTCTGCCAGTTTTCCAAATCCTCAGCCCTGCATAGGCATTCTAAAGGACCTAAAAGTAAAAGCACAGCTGGAGAGTGCAGGTGTGGCTCTGAGGTGAGTGTGTATTTAGCCTACTGAAGGCCCTGGGTTCAAACACTAGCACCAGTAAGAAAGCAGCCAGACTTAGGAAGGAAGCACCTTCAGTGTTTACAAAACAGTACTCTAAGGAAGTTCAGTTACTGTGTTTCAAGTGTCTGTGCCTGTGTTTGTGGTTATAAAAATGAATGACCCCCAAAGTAAAGCAAGATGCTACAGTATAAACTCTAAGGCTAGTTTACTGAAATTTATTTATTCTGGTATTGATAATTTCATATGGTTGGTTCAGCATTTCCTGTGAACTTAAAATTCCAAATAACCCCATCCACAATTACAGACGACTGCAGTTCCTGAATACTCACAGGACCTCTGCACCTTCTACCTGCCAGACGAAGGCATCAAAGCTTTTCAACAGTATCACTTTAGGAACACAGATTCCCAGGCCTCCAGCTTTAATTACTGCCCTGTAAATCTCAACAGATGAAGCTGAAAGGCCCACAGAAAATACATCACCTGAACCACATGAAGAAACAGCCACAGATGCTTGTGTGCATTCAAGTAAAAATAGAGTATTTATTCATTTCTTCCCACTAGAGGAACACACTGTTCTTAGACAGATGAATCATCAGTTATCAGGAGTTGCTTTTGGAGAATGATCAATGAACTCCTTTTCAGGGGTTGGGTATTGAAACCAGGGTCCATCACCCCGGGAACGCATCAGTTTTCGAACTTCATACTCCTTTAACCTGTAACAAAGAGAATAATAACTGCATATGAACACATGAGCAGGTGCAGCCACTATAGCAGTGAGCCTCAAAACAGAACCACCATAGGACAAAGATGCCTTCACAACCCCACAGCCACACTGCTCAGGGGTCTTGGCACACTAGACACATCACTGACTCTCCATGTTCCTGTGCATAACAGCCAAGATTGGAAGCAGCCTAGGAGTCCATCAACAGTTGAATGGATAAAGAAAATGTGTCACATGTACACAATGGAATGCCAGTCACAAAGAAGAATAAAATCATGCCATATGCAGAAAAATGCATGAAGCTGGAAGGCATCATGTCCTCTCCTATGTGGAATCCAGATCTCACACATTCTGATACATGTAGATATACACAGGACACAAAAAAAAGATGATGGAGAACTACTGGGGGCAGAAAGGGTCTAATAGGAGGACAGGAAGAGATCAGCAGGAAGGAAGAAAAAGGTAAGAGAAGGTAAAAAGAGGTAAAGATGAGTAACATACATCTTTATGAGATGACATCGGAAAGCCATTATTTCATACACTAAAAAAATTAATGAAAGAGAAAACAGTCCCACAATCCCAATGACAGAGCTAATCATTGTATACCGGATAGTCAGGCACAGCCAGCCAGGCACATGGAAGCAGACATCTGCTATACATACAAGCCAACTTGGGACTGCTGACTGTCATCTTGCTTCTCCGAAGGCCTGCTCCGTGGCTCTGTGACAAGCCTGCTCTGTCATCCCACCTTTTCAATGTTAATGTTAATACAGTTGGCTACAGAATGCCTACTAATGCGCCCGTGTGAGGATCCTGTACGGTGAGGTGACGTGCTGTCGTCTGCCTATCCTGCTGCTATCAATGTTAAGAGAGAACTTATCCAGAGAGTGGAGTGCCCCTCACCAGCATCACACGGAATGGCCTACATTAGATATTCAGTGAAAAACCAGTGCCAAAACACCCCCACCAATCCAGAGCCCAGGCAGCTGGCATGATACATCTCTACTGTGAGTGATCTCCACAGCACGAAAATACATTCACAACTCTACAGCCAAGGCCAACCCTTCTCCACGAAACCCTTGACCTTCCAAAGTATATGTATTAATCTTTTTATGAACAGAAATGTACAACTACATAGTTCACTTCCTAAGCGTTAGCCAGCTTTCTAACCTTACTTATGAGATTATATACATTTTTAGCTGTGACTTATAGAGTATATTTATTCAACTCTTCAGAAAAGACTAAACGCTTCTTTCCCCTACTCTTTTAAATATAACTACACAAAATATGTAACTGTCATACTAAAGAGAAAGAGTTCATAAAGTTGAGAGAGAGTAGGGACAGGAAAGACTTGGAGTGGGAAGGAAAGGAAGCAGAAATGATGTAAATGATAGTACTGTGGTAGAAAGTTCTTACAGAAATAAAAAATTAAACAAAAAAAACAAACAAACAAACAAACAAGATACAGCCAAAAACCCAAACAGCAAGGCTGGGGAAATGCCAGTCAGTGACGTGCTAGCCTTGCAAGGATGAGTCCCCAACCCAGGGAACCATCCGGGCCCACATTCCACTGCTAAGGAGGTGGGGACCAGCAGCAAACCCAGCTACTTGACAAGCTCCAGGTCAGTGAGAAACCCTGTCTCAAAATTTAAAAATAAAAAACAAAATAGGTGACTAGAGACTGAGGAACAATACTTGAGATGATTCGTTGACTTCCATAGACACACACACACATACACACACACACACAACTGTACACACAGACACACACCCCTATACACATACATCTTGCATACAAATACACACCAAAAAAATCAAAACCAAGCAAACAAACAAAAAAATAAGCACACTGTAGACTGAGAGAAACACAGTAGTACTCAAGGCACGTTCTTCGCAGGAAGAGAACTAACTAAAGGCACAGGGATAAGCCAGATTCATAAGAGGGTTGTATCTGCACTCATGAAACTTAATTCTAGTAACATTTTCTCTAGAAACAGGTACACAGGCTTACAGATGGTTTCTAGTTGTTATACAGGGTAGTTTCTAATGATGTGGGATGGAAGGAAGTCAGGCAGGTTGTGGAGTGGAGTACTGTGAACACAGAGTAGCTTATTTAAGAATTTCTTCCCAGGGCTGGAGAGATGGTTCAGTAGTTAAGCATACTTGCTGCATTCATGTCTGGTGGCTCACAAGGCCTGTAACTCTAGCTTCAGGAGATCTGATGCCCTTTTGGCCTCCATAGGACACATACACAGAGACATACACCCATGACCATTTAGAAGGGGACAGAGAAAGAGACAAAGACAGAGACAGAGCATTCCTTTCAGTATGAGCCATCACCTCCCCAGTCAGCAAAGATTCCCCTTTCTCCCAGGAGAGCCATCTAATGTTTCACTCACACATCCCGTTCTAAACCATTTTGTGCCCCGCCCCACTCTCCTACCGTAGGTCGGCCTTCTCAGATTCGATCTGGAGGATAGCAAGGGTTTTCTCGTAGTTCTTCTCAGGCCCATCGTAGAAAGTCCGGGCAATCCACCGTGATATTGGATGCTGAGAGCAAAGTTTCAAGTCAGGTAACTGAAACACTTACCTGCCAACAACTCTGATGTGCTTTAAGTCACTCTGACCACTGGGCTCACGCTATTTTTGCCCACTTTTGAGATAAGCACCTAAATGGCAGCATCTCTGCAGCTCAGGGGCGAGGTAGGAGACAAACCAAATTCTACTGATCCAAATGCAAAGGTCTTCCTACAGGACTGCAGAAATACTCCAATTTTATGCTTATTTAATTTAACCTATAAAACTTAACTTTTCTAATAAAAAAATACCATAATTGTTATTTATTAAAAATAGCATGAGCTATAAAGATGGCTCAGCAGCTGAGATCACTCACTGCTCTTGCAGAAGATCTGGATTCAATTCCAGAACCCACATAGTAGCTCATAACCATTGGAAATTCCAGTTCCAAGAGATCTGACACCCTCTACTGGTCTCCACACATGAGGAGTACCAAGCACACATGTGGAGTACCAAGCACACATGTGGAGTACCAAGCACACATGTGGAGTACCAAGCACACATGTGGAGTACCAAGCACATGTGGAGTACCAAGCACACATGTGGAGTACCAAGCACACATGTGGAGTACCAAGCACACATGTGGAGTACCAAGCACACATGTGGAGTACCAAGCACACATGTGGAGTACCAAGCACACATGTGGAGTACCAAGCACACATGTGGAGTACCAAGTACACATGTGGAGTACCAAGCACATGTGGAGCACATTCATACATTTAGGCAAAACACCCAATCATATAAAATAAATCAATCTAAAAGGGAATTAAATTTTAAAAAATGTATTATCTACTTGATGTAAAAAACTAAATATAAAAAATATATCATAAATGTTTAATTAAGACATTTATCACATTAACAAGATACCCAATAAAAGTTTGAATGAGCTTTTTGAACCTTGTAATACTCCCAGTGTTCCGGGATGTAGCCTTCTGGGATTTCTGCAAGTTCAGCTTCACCTAGGGAGAAAATGTTGACGATGCTGGGTTAGCATTTACAGCCAGTGTCCCCAGCTCCTCACCAGGTTCCACCCCACATTCAGAAACTAGCTTCCTCAAGATTCCTCTAGTGCTGAACTCCCTCACGAGGGACTAGCCATCTTGCAGGTGTTAAGACAGGACCTCCAGCATCTCAGCAGTTTCCTATTCTGTTCTTATAACAAGACATAATGAAGGACATGCTGGTTCTTACATTATCTGCTCCCCTGTAAATCTACCTGACAAAGTATTCTAAGATTCAAAAAAATTCAGCATTTTAGAATCCTGTTCAGAAGACCTTGTGTGCATTTGATGCTTCCAGACCTTAAGAATTTTAAACCCCTCTGTCAGTGCCTATCTTTCTGTGTGTCTCTCCATCTCCCGCATTCTCTCTTCCTAACTCTACCGTTACTCTATTTTCCTCATCTAGCTTGTCAAAACTGATTTTGGAAAAGGAGATATGGTGGTTTGAATAAGAATGATCCCATAAGCTCATTTGAATGCTTAGTCACCACAGGACAGAACTGTGTGAGAGGATTGTTAGGACTTTTAGTTTCACTGGAGTAGGTATTGGAGTATTCTTTGTTGGAGGAAGTGTGTAGATTGGGATAAACTTTGAGGTTTCAAAAGCCCCAGCAGGCCTAGCTTGTCTCTCTGCTTACGATCAGGATGTGGCTCTGGGCTACAGCTCCAGCACCACGCACACTGCCATGCTCCCACTAGGATAATAGGCTAATCCTCCGAAAGCTCCCAACTAAATGCTTCCCTTTATAAGAGTCTCCTTGATTATGGTCTCTTCACAATGGCTGGACGGGAACTAAGGCAGGGAGAAGGAAGAGAAGGCCTTTGGAAGCCACCTCCTCTATAGAAATGTCCTCCACAGGCTCACATGCTATTTTAAAGGTTTCAGAGCTTTTAGAAGGCAGGACCAGATGAAGCTTTTAAAAACATCAAGCCCACCTCTCTGTTTCCAGCAAAGCTTCTTTTGTTCCTAGTACCCTCCCATTTCTCATGGTAGACCAATGTCTCTCCTAAAACCGTGACAAAACAAACCCTTCTTCCTGAGAAAATCTGTGTCAGGTGATTAGTCACAGCAATGCAAGAGTAAATAATGTAAATGTTCACTTCCTTTTAAAAAATATGTGTGTTTGTTTACAAATGCTATTATTTCATGGAGTAAGGGCTGGATGGGGGACTTACCAATAAATATGTTCACCAGGGTTATGCCAATTATAACTGGGATCCCAGTCAGCAAAAGGTAGAATTTCTGTAAGGAAAAACATAAAGGTTTCTCTCATGGTCTTTTCTACTTCTCCCACCAAAATTATCCTCATTTGAGTTCCTCCTATCCTTACTAAACAAGCATGACAATTTTGAAATCAGAATCAAATCACTGATTACTGCCACATTCCTCTGATTTAGTTTTTAGACACAACAATTTAGCAGAGTACAATATATGTGCAAAATGACTTTTGACTTCTTAGTTAAAGCAATGTGATAAAGAAAATTATCTTAATTTCTGAATTAAGAACAAAGTGTAAAAACTGTAACATTTCAGCCATTGGATGTCACTGGAGTTGGTCCTGGTATGAAAAGAGGTCACTCAACTATGTGTGACAACACACTCCAGAGAATCCAGTATTTCATAGGTGGAGGCAGGAGGATCAGGAGTTTGAAGTTAGCCTTGGCCACACAGCAAATCTGAGACTAGCCTAGGATAGCAGGAGATCCTCTGATAAATTTTTTTTAAAAAGGGGGAAGAGCTAAGGAGAGGCAGTGTGCACAGTGGAAAGGAGGGGGAGGGATGAGAGACAGTGCACACAGTCAGGATTTGGGGGAGGGGAGAAAACAAGCCACCATTTCTAAGCCCTTGGGCGGTACAGACAAGCAGCATTCTAAACAGTATTATTATTTACACTCCTGCTGGATTAACAATATTGCCTTAAAATCAACATTCCCGCATTCAAAACACACACACACACACACACCCAAAATAGAGCTGTTTCAGAAGTCTTCCAGTGAGTCTATTGCTAAAACTATCTTAATTTTTTCCAAAACCTATCTTAGTGATACAATGACCAGTTCAGTGACTCAGTTTTAAGGTCTGTAAATCTGCTGTATTTTTCATGGGGCTGGGAGAGGACCACGGGACCTGATGCAGACACTGCCCACAAACTGGACTTCAAACTGTATGACCCTGAACAGAAGGAATGGCTGGCCCTTGACCTGCAGTCCCAGTGAATCCATGCTTTGAAAAAATGGTTCCAGCTAAAACTTAAAAAGTTCAGTAGCAAATCAGATACCCAATCTCAGTATCCTCTGGGGAAAAAGAAACTATTTTAAAACAAAAGACATCTCCTAAATAGGAATTTTCCTCCTAGACATACTATAGTTAAGAACATTTCAACTCACCATTAATCTCAAGAAGCGAGCGTCATAGTATAAAGAAGGCTTGATGACAAACAGTCTCTTGCCATGGTCCCCACTGTGCCGCACAGGAGCTGGAAATGTGAAACTGTTCAACAGGGCTCATAGGGTGGGGGTGCAGAGAAGACCACCAACATATGCGAGTAAATGTGTGCTGCTTGCACAGCAGAGCAGGCAGAACACGTTTCAGAGACGGACAGGCTGTTCTCAAGTACAGCTGCCACTGCCCCTTGTATCTTACTTTTTCTCAGGAAGCACACTGAAGCCCAGTCCTTACACGAGCTGGTGAGTGTTCAGCTGCAGAGCTCCTCACTTTAACTCACTTACAATCGTTTCAGGGTAGTGTGAAGCAGGCAGGGAGGGCAGATGCTCCTGACAAGCTGCTCACCCTTGCTTCCTCTACAGAAAACTAACATGCTAAAGCTCCCTAAAACAAAGGTGAACACCACCCCCTAACACAGGCAGGTAGACAGGACCAGCACCATCTCTAGCAGGAATCTGACTATTACAGCCTACACAGAGTTAAACTCAGAACCTGTGTATGCTAGCCAGACATTCTACCACCAGGCCATACCCCATCCCTCACACAGGCAAAATCCACTTATAAGTCCTTCTGACTAGGAATATCCTCCTCAGATCAGTTTTGGGATGATTTCGGCCTTGTTGGAGATAAGTAGAGGCAGACTGTGGCTCCTCGAGCCTCTTCCTCTGCTCCAGCTCCCCAGAAGCTGTGAGACTTTTTATCAGCACTCTATACCCAGGGTTCCCACTGAAGGAACTGCAAACATAACAGCAAAGAAAATGAACCTGGCCAAGACCTCTGGGTGGTGACGCTAGCATAAGAAAAGAAAGTTCCAATTATTCGAATTTAACAGCTACAACCCTGCAGTCCCTTCCTTCATAGAACATCTGTGCTGATGCTGTACCGTCAGATGCCACCCCCACTTTGACATGCCACACAACCATGAGTCTGCACAACTATCCTTTGCTGTCAGTATCCATGAGGAACTAGTTCTGGGTTCCTGGATACCAAACCTCCAGATAATCCAGGGCCTTCAGTAAAATGACATACAATAACCCACACATTCTCCTATGTACTATAACGTCTAGTAATATTGAATATACTGAACGCCATGCAAACCACTACTACATTGCATTGTTAAGGAAATAATAGCAGAAGAAAGGTGACAGGAGGAATGTATTTCGCATGTAGGTAGAGGCTCAGTTCTACCTGCCACTAATCCCCTCACTTTCAACTGCCCACAGTCTGAAGGTGGGAGCTGTCTGGATTTTAATCACCTGCAGCAGCTAACAGGGTTTAAGAAGTTAATTCACTAGAAAATCAGATATGGGCATGAACTTACTAACCACAGATCATACTACTAACACTGCAGAAGTGACAAGATAAGGGACCGACATGTTTTCAGAAACCCTTTTAAAAGTTACCATTATGGGAGAAAGTCAGGATGGTACTACAAACTATCACCAATTCACTGAACTAAAGAAAACTAAACTAAAGAAAGCAAGCCAGTAGGCAGCGCCCCTCCATTGCCTTGACCTGAGTGGGTAGAGACGCCATGGTGGTTTGAACAATGACCCCTGTAGGGAGTGGTATTAGGAGGTATGGCCTTGAAGGAAATGTAGTACTAAGGGTGGACCTTGACATCTCAGAAGCCCAAGCCTGGCTCAATGTTTTGTTCTTCTAGCTGCCTGCCTAGATGTAACTCTCGGTTGCCTCTCCAGCACTGTCTGCCTGCACGCTGCCAGGCTTCCTGCCATGACGGTAGGTAAGTGGACTAAACCTCTGAACCTGTAAGCCATCCCTAATTAAATGTTTTCCTTTATAAGACTTGCCATGGTCACGGTGTCTCTTCATAGCAATAGAAACCAAGACAGACAGCATACCTGAGCCATGGAAACACAAAGCAACTTTTAGAAAAATGGCTAATTCAATCATAATGAAACTGAGTCCTAAATAAGTCTTCATGCACACTTACAAAAGGCAAAATCTGAAAGTCTCAACACAAAGTAAGTAGTAAGTCCTACTTGGGTCCACAAAACCTTTGGCTGCCCACAAAAGAATCCATGGACAATCCAGCCTTACAGAGTTTGAAGGTAGCCTAGGTTACACGAGACTACAGAAAGTCACCTGGTTTTCATCTTCTGACCATTCCAGAAGTGTATCCATTCCAGAACACGGTTGCTTTGTTTTGAGACAGTATCCCTGTATAGCTTAGACTAACCTTGAGCTCTCCAAGCACTGCAGGCTTGAACTATGACCCTCCTGGCAGGGCACATACTTATATAGAGGACGTAAGGGGCCAGGTTGTTTACAAACCTGGCAAGTGACCTGGAGACGATAGCACTGAAGTCTGCATGGAGACAAAGTGCTGGTTCTTTGTATTTGATTTATTTGTATGTTTTGCTTGCATGCATGTCTGTGTGCCACATGTATGCCCAGTGTCCATGAAGTATCAGATACCCTACAGGATAGGCAGATGGCTGTGAGCCACCATGTGGGTGCTGGAAACTCAACAGATTACACATCTTTAAATAGCTAAAGAACTGTTGAGGAAAGAGGGCTCTACTATTTCTTCCTGAAGGGAAGATCAATGGTCAATGTGTAAAAAGAGCAGCTCTCTGCTTCAAACATTTCTAGAAATGTGGGAGCTGAAGATAAAACTGACTGCCTTGCCCATTTTCCAAAGCAGTTGTTCTTGTTGAAGAATCCACAATACAATATGGAGATCTTGTGTGATATAGGTCAGCCCAGACGATCAAGCCACTTCTTTCAGAAAACCTGATCACACGCCCTTATCTTCAAATAAAGAAGTGTTCATTCCCAACTCATCTCTGGCTTCCCAAGACAAATATCCCCAAGACGAGTGGAGCATGGTAGCCTATAACTTGAAGTTCCAGCAGTCAGGAGGCAGAGACCGGTTGAATCTAACCTGAGCCAAGCCAGCCAGGGCTACATAACAAGATGATGTCTAAGAAGACAAGTATCCCCAAAGAATCTCTCCTGGCTCCTGGGTTTTCTTTCTGCATGAATCAGCCCCTATGCCCTGGGTCCTTTGCCTGTGTCTCAAATCTCACCCTTCAGAGCTATGGGTCATCTCCCAACACAGCTCTTTTTCTGATTTCCCCAAATAGTGTTAGTCTCCTGCTTTTCCCGTACACAACACTTGGTAATTTCCTTTAGTGGGAAGAACACTAACCCTGATAATTTGTTAAAGCTCATGAGGTCAGAGGCCAATATGTGCAGCTCAGTCAGTCTCTCCAGTAAGCTTCAGTGACTGACACATCGAGGCAGGTATTGTGGGATCACTGGTGTTTCAAACAATCCAAAACTGGTCATTCATTGTCTTTCTCTAAATTCTCAGTAAAGGTGCCATTCTAATTACCTGGGCCAAAAAAGTCAAGTCCACTTCCTTGCATCTGTCAATCTTTTATCGCTTCTCAATGACAAACTGATAATGATTCTAAGAGGTGGTCTGGAAGGGAAGAGCATTTGGTGCAAGGCTTGATGACCTGAGTTTGATCCCCAGATCCCACAGTGGAAGGAGAGAGCTGATTCCCAATGCTGTCTTCTGGCCTCTATATGCATAGGCACTTTAGCTGTGTCAAGGCCCCATCTCCACCCCAATTAGGTCCTGGTCTCCTTCTTCCCCCTTCTCTGAGAACCCAGTTTTCCCAGGCACACCAGAAAGCCCACACCCTACTTCTGCCGGTTTCCCATGTTAAGGTGATTCCTGTATTCATTTTACATTGTATACTCCTCATCTGAGTTCACAGTACTGTATTCACGATCTGTTGATCCATTCTCCTCTACCCTGAGAAGTATCTGTTTATATTAGCTTCAGAATGGAAAGGGATTCAATGTTTTCTGCCCACAGCAAGCTGAAGGGAAGGGTTTGCTGCTTTGGGCCTGTGGCAAAGCGTGATGAAAGTTATGTGTTAGGACAAACTGCACACCTTCTAGTGGCTGGGAAGCAGAGAAAGAAAGAAGAGAGGCTGGTGCCCTTCAAGGGCCCCCTGCAATGACAGGAAGATCTTGGATTGGAATTCCACCTCTCAGAAGGGCTAGGTATGTAGCCTAGAGAAAAGAACTCACCTGGCTAGAGTATATAAGCACTTACATTTCATCAGCAGCACCAAAGAAATGAGCAAGTAAAATAAAAGGGTAAGTCTAATCCTGTGTGCATTGTCTAGCTTCGGTGCATGGTGCTAAAAATGTTTCCTACTCAAAACACTTCCCAGCAACTCTGTAAGGTATCTCGGAGATCAGCTGGTCATCTTCCAGAAGAGGAAATGAAGATCATGACCAAGTGCCTTCCACTTTAGCTTCCAGTAGGTGTTGACTCAAGGTCATAGAGCTTTAAAATTCTGCAGCCAGGATTTGAATCTCGGCAGCCTAGTAGTTCCAGAGGAAAGAAGATGGGAGAGGGGCCTAACAATCTTTCTGGGGTGTCCAAGGAGCTGGTGGAAGAGAGGAAAACCTTCATGGAGCAGTGGCAGATGCGGTATGCCTGTGAAAGCAGGGACATAGTCAAACAGTCACTCCTTCTCTGTTCTCACTGGAAAGGACACCGACTACCTGTGGTTCTCTCAGAACTGCAAGAGTGAGAAATAATATAGAACGAGGAACCACAGTCTTATCTCAGTTTAGCTAGACTACACTCAGCACCTCTGGGGGAGGATTCAAGGGATCTCTACTTGTATATCTGAGGATATTTATAATAAAAAATGATGTGCAAAAGGGCTTGATCAAGTAGTGTCAGCACATGGAGTTTGCATGCAGTTTAAATTCCTGCTGGGCATTTTAAAAGCACTGACCCTTTCTAGCATGTTCCAGAAGGCCCCTATGCATACTGCCTCAGTATAGAATGTGGCATAATTAAAATTAAGTTGGGAAAAAGGGGAAAACAGGACAAGGTGTTTGGAGGTTAGAGAGAATGTTTTGGCTTTAGGGTAATTTTTTTGTTTGTTTGTTTGTTTGTTCGCAATCTTCCTAATGCTGCATCCCTTTAACGCAGTTCTTCATGTTGTGATGCCCCCAACCATAAAATTATGTTCGTTACCACCCCATAATTTTGCTACTGTTATCATAATGTAAACATCTGTGCTTCCCTATGGTCTTAGGTGACCCCTATCAAGGAGTCGCGACTCTCAGGTGGAGAACCACTGCAAGACATTAAAGACACGACTGCATTAACATACAGCGGTTACAATCTGCGCTGAACTCACCATTACACATTCTCTCACATTCGTTCGCTCTTTTAAAAAACAAGCATAATATATTTTCGTGGACTTCTCAGACACTGTGATCTTCACGGACACAGTTACCCCTGTGCCCAACGGGGCTGTCACCTGGAGCCTAGGAACATCGTTACAGCCTTCACTTGAGTGCGCTTCTCAGCAACTTCTATCTGCGGGTTAGAACGAGCTGCAGGTGCCACCCATCCTGATTCTGCCCTACGCCCAGCGACGTAGCGCAATCCTGTACTCCCTGGAAACCGGGACAGGAGCCTCGGACCTCCAAGACCCTGTCTCAATAACGAAGAGCGCGTAGTTAGTTGCCTTTGGACGCGCGGGCCGCAGCTCCGCGCCTGTCTTAGCCGGCTGCGAGTTTGCAGCGCCCGGCGTGGCAACGCTCTTCGCAAACGCTGAGCTTAAACAAGACCATCAGATTTCTGCAGCAGCTTTTCACACAGCCAGCGCCCAGTCTCCTCTAGAGCCCCAGCCCGACCTTGTCCCCGCTCTCTCCCTCGGAGGTCCCCAAGGTCACCTGGAAACAGCCCTCCCACCTCTCACCCGCGTCTCCAAGGCCCGCACCCACCGACAGCCTTCGGAAAGCTCCGTGTGAGAAAACTTCCGACTCCGAGTCTAGTGACAGCGCGGCGGCCAGACAGCGCTGTCAGCGCGGCTACCGAAGCCCGCTGCAGCAGGCTCATGGCCGCCATGGCTACTCCGGCCACGGGAGGAAGTGAGGTAGGAACGGGAGCCGGGAGGGACAATCCACCAGTGAGAGCGAACGCTGGAGGAGGCCATATTGAGTGAGGGTAGCGACCGGTGCTTGCTAGCTTCATAAGCAGGCGCTGGCGAACAACAGTGACGACGTCGTAGGTGGGGCGCTCGGAGAACGCCTTGTAAACTCTACGGCATACTAGGAGTCGGTGAGAGAGAGCCATGGGAGCGGCCATGTTTAGTAAGGGCAAAGCCTGTTTCTGTTTGCTTCACTTCTCTCACTCAACCAGCGGAAGTAACCTCGTGAACACCGGCCCGGTGGGTCTACTTTAGAAACATGGCTGCGACCAGTCTAGTGGGTATTTGTAGAAGAACATCAGCGTTCCTGAAGGCTGCTTGTTCCCTAGTAAATCCCAAGGCCCCTGCTATCTCCGGGTAAGTGCCTTTGGGCGCTTCTTGCAGTGTGCAACAGAGCTGAGATAGGCCACCAGGGAGACAGAGAACGTGACCTTGGAGTCGCCGGCCCGAGCGCATCCCGTTCTTCCTCCAGCGCTCTGTAGCCGGGGGCGATGGAGTATCAGACGCTCGGTGTTTGCTCGGACGCGCAGTGTACTGTGGCTGGGTAGGTTGGGAGGGGTTTCCGAGGAGTCCTGAGCTGTGGAACCGAAGGCTTGGCCAGGTCTGTGTACCGTGGACGCACACAGATTGTCCAGCAGATAGTGATGAGAGTAGGTAAGTCAACAGCTGTTTCTGCAAGTATGACAAAGACAGCTTACTCTGAATGGAAGTTTGCCTGCAGGGAGCCGAGTTTTAGACATAGTAGAGTACAGATTAACTGAAGGAAGCAATCCATGTTCTGTGGAATACTCCCCTATTGTGCACCTATTAACACTAACTTTGGAAATTAGCTTTTTAAAACCTTGCAGAGTTGTAACTTGACTAGGGTGACAAACTTGAATAAATGTTTTTGTCTTTCATTATCTTTTTTCCTTAAAAAAAAAAAGAAGAAGAAGAAGAACGTTCAACTTGAAGCTGAAGAGATGGCTCAGGGTTTAAGTGCATGTGTCGTTCTTGCAGAAGACCCAAGCTGGGTTCACTAACTTGGCTTCTGGTGGTTCACTAACGCTTCCAATTCCTGGTGATCAGATTCCTTTGACCTCTAAATGCCACACACAATGGTGCACATATATATGTAGGGAAAACATTCAAATACACAAACCTTAAATGTTTTTAATAAAACAATTTGTACTGGCTGGGTTTGTGTTAACTTAACACAAGCTGGAGTTATCACAGAAAAAGGGGCCTCCCTTGAGGAAATGCCTCCATGAGATCCAGCTGTAAGGCATTTTTTTCAACTAGTGATCAAGGGGGGAGGGCCCAGCTCATTGTGGGTGGTGCCATCCCTGGGCTGGTAGACCTGGGTTCTATAAGAAAGAAAGCTGAGCAAGCCAGGGGAAGCAAGCTAGTAAGTGACATCCCTCCATGGCCTCTGCATCAGCACCTGCTTCCTGACCTGCTTGAGTTCTAGTCCTGACTTTCTTTGGGATAAACAACAATGTGGAAGTGTAAGCTGAATAAACCATTTTCTCCCCAACTTGCTTCTTGGTCATGATGTTTTTACAGGAATAGGAACCCTGACTAAGACACAATTTTATCGTGTTTTTTTTTTTTTAATAAAAATTAATACCTGTCACTCAGAAGAGAGGCAAATATTTTGAAGATGATAAAGCCAGTTGTGAATGCTCAGATGAACACATTACTGTTTCTTCTTAAATTTTGCAGATATACACATTCTATTCACCATTATTTCCCCAGAACAATAGAAACCTTATTAGAGTAAAACAGTAACCATATATTCTTATCCCATGTTAACCAGTCACTGGCACTTTGTCACATTTTTCAAGACTCCTGTTTTTATGCTCTTTATCTGCACTATTTGACAGAGATCAAAATTCATAGAACCAAGGACATTGCCTTATAAGTATGACCCTGTGATCACACTCAGGAGTACACTGCTATTGTTTAGCATATATTTCAGAATAAACATAGAAATTGCCCTATTGCTTCCTTTCCTTTTTCTTTCCATTTAATTCTCGCCATTCAGTTCCATTCTTCTCTTCAGGGCCCAATAGTTGCCATTAATCCAATGTTTCTTTCTTTGTCATCATACTGGCAATTTGGGTAGGACTTAGATTTATTATTAATATTGTTATTTTATCATAATCAGTTTCAAGTCAAGAGTCACGGATATAGCTTAGTGGTAGAGCACTTACCTAACATGCCTGAAGCCCTAGGCTCAATCCTTAGTACACAGGAAAACAAACAGATTCTAGTCAAATATTCTTGGTTGAAAAGAAACATTTCACATTTTTTTAAAGTCATCTTACCAGATCATTAAGTGTTTTCAGAAACATAATTTCTAACTATGAATAATCATGCATAAGGTTTTTGTGTAGTTAAACAGTGTTGTATGTTTATGTAGTTAACAGCTCTTTAATACGGCATTCAGTGCCTTTGTGGATATCTTAACCCTGGAGCTTCTGTCAATTGTGCAAAAAGTTTCTAGATACAGAATGACTGAATTAAATGAGAAAACATTGTGCCTTTTGAATGTTGCTACATTGACTTTCAGAATGGTTTTAATCTGTCCATAAATGTTTCTGCTACAGTGGAGGAAGCACCTAAAAATGTTACTCTAAAATATAATTGTGGGGTCAGCAAGATGGCTCAGGAGGTAAAAAGTGCTTTCCACTCAAGCCTGTTGACCTCAGTTTGATCCAAAGAACCTGAGTAGTAAGAACTGGGTGCAGTGGCAAACATCTCCAATCCCAGCATTCTTGGGCCCAGATAGGAGGTAGAGAAAGGGAAAGCAGCCACTTTCAAACCTGCTAACCTGAGTATTCAGCACAGCAGCATAAAGGAGAAAGACTGTGCCTCAACGAGGTGGAAGAGAATCAATACCAGAGGTAGACTTCTGACTGCTACCTGTGTGTCATGGCACAAGAATTCACATACACACATATGCACTAACAGTAAATAAAAAGATATATGTATATATATATATATATATATATATATATATATATATATATTGTGTTATCTGAAATTATAGAGTAGCAGTCTATACAGTAAATACTTTCTTGTGTATTTCAAATTGACACTGTAATAAAGAAATGCTTCTTGCTTATAAAGTCTGAACATTATAACGTTTACTCATTTGTTCCTTATTTGTGTTCACTTGCAGGTCTCCTCTTAGTTTGCTGCATAAGAACACAGCACCTGTCACATCTTTTCTCCAATGTAAACTATTTCATACCACGATGTCGAGGAAAGGACTAGAAGAATTTTTTGATGACCCAAAGAACTGGGGAGAAGAAAAAGTCAAATCTGGTGAGATATATAAATGGTCTGTAGAAATTAATTGAGTTCTCCATCATCTTAGGATTATTCTGTTTAGGATTTCCTTTTAAAATTTCCTTTGGATTTTAAAGGTCATTCTTCTAACTGAAGTCAAACTTGTTGGCTGGTTGGTAGGCTGCTTAGAAGAGGGGTGCTTTGAACGTGTTTAACAACATGAGGCTTGGCTTTATTTTAGTTGGTGTCTTTCTTTTTAAAGTAGTAATTAAAAATAGTTGGAAGTGACATTAAAGAAGGAAGTTGCATTTGACACAAATATCTTTGTCTTTGCCAGTCATGTTACTGATATTTTCATGTTGGTATTTAATTGAATTCTAACGTATATAATGTGGCAATTCTCTTGCACCTGTTACAGATATAGAAACATTGAATTTTGAGAGTGAATAGTCAGCCAGGACACAGAGGTAGAAGCATCATTCAGTGTCACACTTTTCTCCTCCCAGGAGCCTCATGGACCTGCCAGCAGCTGAGGAACAAAAGTAATGAAGACTTACATAAGCTTTGGTAAGTGTTCTGCATAGTGAAATGTCACAGTTTAACATTGGAGTTAAAACTATCCCCCACATGAGAAAGAAGCGACCGAGGGATTTGTTTTCATGGGACAGTGGGTGATTGTGTGAGCTTATAAATATGTGGCAGAGGATTGCATTAAGACATGTTTCACAGTTTCAAGATGGCCAGAAATTTAAAATTTTGCCTCAAGTGCTGAGTCAGACTACCACTATTAAACCAGTAGTGTCAGGAAACAAGGTCAGAAATGACCCAGGGACTGATTGATCACGTTTTCCCCTTCCTCGTTAACTTAATATAAATGCTGATGGAAAGCAGATAAAGACCTGTATGCGCTTCCCTATATTTGTAGTCCAAAAGCTGACTCACCTCATACTTGTTAAAATGAACCCTGTTATCTGCAACTCACAGGAGTCTTAAACCCTAATTAGGAACAACAAGAGGCTAGGTTTCCAGGGTGGTAAAGTAACCAACGATTAAACAAAATGTGGGGTCTTGATTATTAACCACCACACACAGAGAGGATGGAGAAAGAAGGCCACAATTCTCTCAGAAAGCTACAGAAGTGGAGCCTGGACTTACTAAGGTCCTGTTGCCCTAAATACACCTGTTTCTTTTCTCACCTCATTTGTTGGGAAGGCTATTTAAAAACTGAAAATGTTGAACAGAAGAAAGGGAATGTTCCATCTTAAGCAGGATTCCTTTTCCCTGTTCTAAAAGAACATTCAGAAGATGTCTCTAAAGTCTCACTACTAGCCAGATGTTAAGGAGTCATTCACAGCTTCTGTCATTCTTTTTACTCCATTTCATGGCCTGAATTTTTAGTCTATTATCCTGGTGGGTTGCCTCAAAGGCTGTGTAAGTAGATTGTTCTGGCATATGCACCTGCTGTCTTTCGTTGTAGTATTTAGCCAAAGCTTGTTTTGTTTAAACCCTACTTGTTTAGGGGGAAACCTTCCATGGTCTCTGTAGGCTTTTGGCTTCTCTTGAATAATCAGGTGTCTGTGGCTCTGTGCCAGCCCTGACCAGACTGTGGGGCAGTGCCTGCCTAGCCCCTCAGCTGTCACTGTTACTCAACCCACCACGTTCATTATTATTACCTGGGTACTATATGGTGAGTACTTAATTTTTATCCCTAATTTGGAGGATTAGTTTTCTTAACAGATTAAAGAATAGCATATCATTTACAAAACCCATTCACACTGTGCTTATTTGTTATAGAAAAATAAATTTTAGTAAAACACTGTTATGAGTTATTGATAAGGTCAGCTTAGGACTGTCTCAGCCTTCACTGTGCTAAAACCAACATCCGCCACTCCTCCTGCCAGGACTGTCTGCATCCTAGCATAAAGTTCCCACTTCCTTTGTCTAGATTGTACTGACCTCCAGTTACTGTAGTAATTCTGAAGCTGGGGTACTCACGACACCCCTTTCCCTAGCCTAGCCATGACAGTGCTTTAGAGTTCAGCTGCCTTGTCCCTTACATCTTAAAGTCCCTACCAGGAAGTCTTCCCTGGTTACCTTCACTCTAGAGGAGATGCCTCGTGTCCACACCTTAACTATTCTAATACATGTCATCTCCCTAATGCAGTAAGCCACATTGGAAGTAGCATGGCAGGCTAGAGGTGGAATTTACACAGAAGTCTGAGATGTGGACCCAGAATTTGCTGTGTGACCCATGATCTTAGTCCCTGACTACTCTGAGCTGTCTTCACTAGAGAGGGAACTAGTACCAACCTCAAGGTTGTGAAGAATGCTCAGCACTTGGGAGTGCAATAGCTGTATAGTAGACATTGTTCATCTTCCTCCCGTGAATGGAGAGGCTGTGCCTAACGCTCTGTTAGTGACCCTCTGGCACTCTGCAGAGGACACAACACTGAGTAAGCTGGAGGGTGGCTCTTCATGATGGCGCGGTGTGAGCTTTTGAAGGACTTCAGGACTTTCACAGCTTTTCATTTTGATGTGAGAAATTACTGGAGAATAGCATCACAGCTTTGTATTTGGTACAGGTATGTCCTTCTGAAGGAAAGAAACATGCTTCTAACTCTAGAGCAGGAGGCCAAGCGACAGAGATTGCCAATGCCAAGTCCAGAGCGGTTAGAAAAGGTAGGATTGTGGGCGCCAAGACTCTTGCTTGGGGTTAAAGCTAAAAACTCTTTGTTCATGGTTCTTATATTTCTTTCCAACACCATTCCAACAGTGTCACATGTGAGCATTGTGTCACAGGTTTTAAACACCTTTGCTGTCCCCTCATTCTCAGTTGCTACTTGCAGATGGTGATTTATTCTTATCTTGAGCAGCTACTGGGGGGTAAAATTGCCAGGCCATACAGTAAGTCTGTAGTGAGCTGCTTCCTAATGCAGCCGTGCACGGCAGGCTCATCCATGAAGGCAGCCCTGTATGGGAGCTTGTGCCACGGAGCCCATGTTCAGTCTCCAGTGTCCAGGCAGTAACGTGCTCATTGACTCACATTCTAGCTCAGTCTGGCCATTCTCCAGTAACTCAGCCGCTCTTTAGTTGGAGGTTCTGATGTGCCTCACCCTAAGATTGTTGGAGAGCTCAGCACTTGGTTTTTCTGTCATGTGTCAGTGAGAGCAGAGCTGAGCTTTGTACAGTCGTAGTACTGAGCCCCACCTCAGCTCACATGCCTTTCTTTCCCCACACCATTAATAAGCATTCCCACATACTACCTGCAGGTAAAAAGCCACAAGTGACACTGTGTCTGCCAAGCCTAAGTGTGCTCTTTGCTGGGACAAAGGCAGCAGTGGTTGTCACTGCTCTTTGGCTCGCTGCATTTTCAAACTGACTGCTAATGCCGTGTGCATTCGGAAACAAGTATTAAGAAAGGAAACGATATAACTTCAACAGGTTACAGAAAGTCATGCTATAGACATCCCTGAACACACCCGTCAAAGGGGCTTCTCACAAAGTACTATATAGGATGGTTTTAAATAAAAATACAAGTTCCCCACTTTGAAGATTTTCTTGAGTTCTTTTGGAAAGCAGTTGCAGGTGATGGCTGAAGTTAGCTGTCTTGTTCTTGCCTCAGGTTGTTGACTCCATGGATGCCTTAGATAAAGTTGTCCAGGAGAGGGAAGATGCTTTAAGACTTCTTCAGACTGGTCAAGAAAAACCAAGACCTGGTGCTTGGAGAAGGGACATCTTTGGACGAGTCATCTGGTACATGATTACATTGACTTCTAAGAGTGGAGATCAGTTGCCATGTTTCCCCTCTCCATACCTCTAAAACTCCTCCTGTGGATATTATTAGAGGTCTTATGTAAAGAGAGGTCCCATCCCCTAGACTACAAAACATGGCTTGTAAAAACCCATCCCACTGGTTCTTGTCTTGTGTGGATCATAGGTTCTTTCAAGAGTTTCATGAAAGTTATGGATTCTTCTGACAGAAAATCAGCCTATACACATGTAATATCAGATCCTAAAACTCAAAACTAATTTTAAATATACCTCTACACCCCCCTGCACATTAAGGTCCTGGGGTTCTGGAGAGTTCTAAGCAACAAGGTCAGTTTATCTGTTTCACTAGCATCAGGATAAGCCCTGGTCCAAGTAATGAACAGCTTACCTCCTTCCAGGGAAGAATCTAAGATTCAGCTTAGACACTGAGCAATAAAGGACCCAGAGGACCCAGGACATACTAATTTAGGGACATGTAGTATCTTGAACACGAATTAGCACATAGAGAAGCTTGAGGTGGCTAGATATTCTCTGAACCCACCACCTTATAAATAGTACCACTCACCTAATGTGGAATTTCAGCCATCCTGTCAGGAACCATCTAATCCAGGCAGAAAGAGAGAAATTGCCAAAACCCCATGTAAAAAAGAGCCAGGCAGTGGTGACACACACCTTTAGTCTCAGCACTCCAGAGGCAGAAGCAGGTTATCCACAAAGTGAGTTCCAGAAAAGCCAGGGCCAAACAGAGAAACCCTGTCTCAAAATAAGTAAACTCTTCCAAGGATTTAGTGATATAACTCTGGTTGAAAAATCTTCAGTATACAATTTTAACAGCATTTGCTAATAATTTTTTTAAATTGTGCTTTAAAATAAATCAGTACTTTACCTGTTCATGGGTATATATGTGCTGTGGTATGTGTGTGGAGGTCAGAGGGAACCTGCTTATCTATCTCACTGGCCCTGTTATCTAATAATTTTTATTTGGTTTAATTTAAGGCAAAATTAATATTTTATTATCAAACACATCAATAATTATTAATTTTAACTTAATAATTTGAGGCCAACTAGAAAACAGTGAAAAATTGAAGTAAAGATGTGTCAAATATTTTGTATAAAGCCATAACTTCACTTTTTTGGCAGGCACAAATTCAAGCAGTGGCCTATACCTTGGTACCTAAATAAGAGATACAACAGAAAGCGGTTCTTCGCAATGCCTTACGTGGATCGCTTTGTCAGGTGAGCAGTGTCTTCATGATGAAGCAGCCTCCTTGCTCCTTATGGCATGCAATCTGAGCTTCCTTTTACCACCTCGGTTTCTAGTACATAAAGAATATGTTTTTATTACTTTAAAAAAGGAAATAGCACTAGGTTGAATAAAGGAAAAAAATGGTGCCATATATCTAAAACCTTATGTGCATAAAGTCACTGTATCAATAGCTGTATCCTTTTGAAAGTTGTATGGTTTCTGTATGTCTGAAACAGAAGGGAAATTCTATGGTACCATGTGGTAGCACTTTTCAGGGCTCGGGGCAATGGGAGGTGTCTGAAATAATGCTATGCTACAGCCTGCTACCCCAAGCATTTCCTTTGGCAGATTCTGCACTCAGTTTATATGAGACAAGGAGAACATGGTGCTTCTGTTACAGAATTGTAGTTGGCAATAACCATCAGCTAGGCCATTCTTAAGGAATTAGGTAAGATTCTTCTTTTTTAAAAGTATATGAGTACATTATAGCTGTCTTCAGACACACCAGAAGAGGTTATCAGATCCTATTACAGATGGTTGTGAGCCACCATGTGGTTTCTGCGTGTTGAACTCAGGACCTCTGGAAGGGCAGTCAATGAATGCTCTTAACCTCTGAGCCACCTCTCCAGCCCAAAGCTACTTAAAACACTGAAGCCTTACCCCAAAAGCAGGCAAGCCAAGACTGTTTAATTATCACACTGCAGTTAGAAGAGAGGCAGGGAGACATGAGATTGCAGTATCATAATGAAGGGTGACTTGCACACTTTAACTGCTATGCTGGCACACCTGTGACTCAGCACTAGCGGCTGAGGAAGACTGGGTACAAAAGCCCTGGTTAGTCCTGTTAACAAACAAAACCTGCCAGGGATTCTTTCTGCTTTCAACAAGGCTCTTCACAAATTGGTTTCTACCCCAAAACTTAATCCATAGCAAAAATAAGAGACATTACTGTTTGCCCGTGTGTGCACATACATACTGTCCTAGTGTGATTTGTGTGTGCAAGTTAGGGGACAACTTGCAGGAAGTACTTCTCTCGTATAGTCCAGGTTCAGGGAATTAAAGAAGTGCCTTCACCTGCTGATCCATATCACTAGCCATTTTAGTTTTCAGACTGAGCATTAAAATGTTTAGTATGTTTGAGTCAACCAACTCTTCATCTTCCTCTCTGAACCAGCTCCCTATTCCTTTGTTTTCATTGGTTCTGTGTAGGCTGGGCGCCCATTGTAGGCCAGGCCAGCCTAGAGCTCTGCCTGCTGGGATTAAAGGGACACCAACATACCTAACTTCGTTTCCGTCCAGTGTACCTGTGCAGTGAGGCCCTAAAACCACCTGTATTTCAGAACCAGTCTTGGGTTCAGTCTGTCCTTCAAATGGCTCCTGAACTGCATCTGATCTTCTTCCATTGTCTACTCTAGCATAGCCCCTTGCTAACCATGGTCCTCCCTCTGCTCTTTGCTTCATGATTATCAAGGCTTTTATCACATTGTTTCAAAACTATACAGTAGCCACCTGTCTCCAGAACAGCGCCCCTGCTCCACCAGCTGTAGTTAGGCACGTCCTCCATCAGTGAGAACATGACTGTCTCCTGACCCCTTGCTCATCCCCTCTGGTGTTGCTCCTACAGCTTTGAAAGCTTTCCACATTTAAGACTTGGTTAAGGTAAGAAGTCTACATTGCTTCTGCTCAGGTTCTGCAGGTGCTTTTCCTTCCATCATCTTGTGTGTTTGTGGTGATCACTGTTAAAGCTTGATTTATATATAGCAAGTGCCGACATGACTGTGGCTCTTATAGTTGGCTAGGACATGCTTTGAGAAATGGGGGAATGGTTTTGTCTAAGTTGCTGTTATGTTTTTATTCTAGACTGAGAATTGAGAAACACGCCCGTGCTGAAGCAAGAAAGAGAAATTTACAGGAAAAGAAAGAAAAAATTCTCCAGGCAAAGTTTCCACATCTCTCTCAAGACCAGAAATCAAGTACTGTCTAAGATGAGACCCTGAAGTCCAGTTGTTCTTAAAGCCTGTGTTCTGATATGAATATCTGTTAAGTTTATAAAGAAATGTTCTTGTCAAGTGACATCATTAACTCCACAGTAGTGTTCCTTCTACAAAAACCAACCAGGTTCAGTTCCCAACGAGCAGGTCCTGACATCTAAGCAGCTTGATGTCACCTGATGTCTTGTTATAAATGTAATGCTGTTTGCCAGAGCAATGCTAACAGCAAAGTCAGCTTGGAAATGCTGCTCTCACCAATAGTGTTACAGTTGGGGGGGGGAGCACAGTATTTAAGGGCACTTGTTGCTCTTCCAGAGCAACCAGCACAAATACGGAAGCTCATAACCATCAGTAACTCCAGGTCATGGGGAACCAACGCCCTCCTCTGGTGCAGACGCCAGGCCAGGCACTAACTGGTGTGATGCACATGTACGTGCAGGTGACATACCCATGCCTGGTTTTGTCAGTATGAAAGGGATGTGGATACTGGTACTAAAATGGTGATTGCTTTCCCACAGCAGGACTGACGGCGGCAAGTCACAACAGACAAATCCAAACCCTTCTAGGACAGTAGAGCTTTATTTAGTTTTGTAAGCCTAAGGTAAAAAGCATAGGCAGTAACTTTTACTAGTCAATAAAGAGTAATTCCACCAACCCACCGGAGAGCTGGAAAGTACTTACTGAAAGCAAAATATTTAGAGAAAATAGACATTCATACAAAATTATAAAATGCCTGTAATAAGAATAAGTGCATTTCAAGGAAAGCACAAACTCATTTAATTTATAGAGCCTGTTAAAGCCTTAAAAAATTTAAGTGGAAATTGAAATATGCAAACATGTATAAACATTCTACAAAAGATGGTGGTCTTTTCCTGAGTGTACTAAAGCTACAGACGTGAGGTGACAGCAGGCAGGGTGGAGCCCTCAAGGGCATTTTCTTTCTACACACTGCTTCCCTCCTTCTTCATATTCCTGTTTGGAAATCCACATCTGTTGAAAGGTACCCTGTAAGGTGGAAAGAAACATAATTATGCCTCTTTTTTTTTTTTTTTTTAAATCAGAAGATGGTATTTTTTACTCATAAATGGCCATTACTGCTAAACGATTTAAACTCCCTCCTCCAATAGTACTGTCCCCCATTTCTTCTGCCTTCCTCTGAGACAGGGCAGACACTGTTCAGCCTGGCCTTTCAGGTCTAAGAGGACACCAAGCCCCTCTGTACCTGTTACATAAAAAAAGAAATTATAAAGTGGCTGGCGGAAAGGCATGAGGAAGGGTCCTAAGGCAGTAGTGGAACCTCCTAGTGGGCACATGCCAGTTACTTCTGGTCCTCTGAGGGAAAATGGAATGCCTTCCATCTCACACACTCCCAATTCAAGGTAGACTCCCAGTTAGACCAAGCACAGATCTCACTGGCCCTGGTTACACAGCCAACTCATGACAGCTTCACCAGTTGGGAAACAACTGAACTTAAGAAGAAATGACTCATGGATAAATGCAGTGCACCTAAGTCTGCCCAGGGCCAAGATGACAAGCAGAGGCTCAACAGCTCCCACTGAAGGGAAGGTCAGGGTCTGGTAACAAATGTTCCTGATGATGCATCTGATATGTTCAACAGAGCCCAGTGCGATGGTGCAGACCTATAGTCCCAGCACTTGAGGCTGAGGCAAGAAGACTCCAAGGTGGAGGCCAGCCTGAGGTTGCTGGTGTGGGGGCAGAGTAGGAGTCATTTTTGTGTGTAAATGGTTTTAAACAGACATTCCTACTAGGTTCCCACTCATCTGTTGGTTTTAAATGCAAAGACCAATGAAGCACTAAATCATTCTTAGTATTTTTTACTGAACAGTAATTTTCAATGCTATATTTAAGCCAAATAAGAATCTTATTTTTAAGTGAAGAAAATTTCTGCTTGTACTGAAAGTTTATATAACTTAAAATTGTAATAAACAACCATTACCAGAAATCCCAGAGTGCTGTTCTAGTGGGGGAAATATATACAAAACATATATAAACTGTACCAAGACAGATTTTTATCAGTACAGAATAAATACTAAAAGCAATAACAGAAAGAACCGGAAAAAGTTGTAATAAGTAATCATTCACAGAAAAATATGGATGCACTGTCAGATGATAAAATGCCCTTTATAAACTGTTGTACATAATCTCTTCCTCTTTCAAACCATGGAGTCTGTGTCAGTGGAATCTTATCTACTAACCAAAGACGCTAGGATGGAGCCGCCAATCCATGAGCTGAACCTCCGTTCCACTGTCGTGTTGTTTGCAATCAGTTTCAACCGCATACTCTACAACAGAAGAAGCAGGATGTTGGGATAACTCAATAGCCAACCTGGGAATTCAGTGCTGAAAAACCTCTAGAGCCACGTGGAGGACATACTTAATCCTAGCACTTCAGATCTCTTAGTTCTAGGCCAGTGTGGTCTACATAGTGCGTTAGGTCAGATAGGGCTACAATAGTATCCACACCTCACACCCACGCACCCTGTCTCTGTCTCTCTCCACAAGTACACACACAGAAAAACAAGTTAGTTTCACATGGTGTCCAATAGCTAAGCTAATAGTTGGCATAGGTTAGGCTCCATTTCAGAAAATGTCTTAATGAATACAGGATAAGAAAATGAACTATGTGACTCAGAAAACTGGGCAAATACAAGCATGCAACAGCACACCAGGCAGGAAGACACACTGGACTGGGAATACTGACACCCAGGCTCTAACCTGCTGTCAGGAGACTTGTTTACTATGCTCAGCATGACACTCCTGCGAGTTTTCATCTCTGCAGCCCTAAGGCATTACAGAGCTTGGATCTCCTCCCTCAAACAGTTTTATTAAGCATATTTTATGATGTTTATAATCACTAACACTTATTTTGTAATCTCAAAGATGTAAGACAGAATTTATGTTACATTAATTTCTTACTGTTAAACATAACAAATTAACAAAGCAACAAAAAAAATTTAAAAACCTGCATAGTAAAAGGACAACACTTAGAATTCATGCACATACATACAAAGGTACCACCTGCGTAGTAAAAAGGACAACACTTAGAATTCATGTACATACACACAAAGACACCACCCTAGGTGTTTCATTTTCATTTAACCTGTCCTACCCGCAGAGGTCCCACTATCCTCTTCCCAGCCGAAATGCCAGAACACAAGTGACATGATTCACACTGCCTGCCAGCCAAATTCTGCTCAGTAGGGTGGCTCATGTCTGCAACCCCAGCACCCAGGCTGAAGGGGACAGAATGCTGAGTAAACCAAATGGTCTACAATGGGATAACATATGACCCATCTCAAAAAACTAAAACCTTAGTGCCTCTGTTCTGAATATGATATATTGCCCAGGATGGCCTTGAACCTGGGATCCTCCTGCTTCAGCCTCCCAGTAGCTGGGATAACAGGTTTGTACCACCTGGCTGAGCTCAATACTGTATTCATTTGGCTTTCATTTTTTACCCCATGGAACTGCAGTTACAGGGGCTATGACCAGCCCAATGTGGGCTCTGGGGACTCAGGTCTCTACATTTAGGGTCTTTACCCTTCTTTCATTTTCAAGGTGTTCACAACAGGCACTCTATACAACACCATGTAGGCTGCCTTCACAGTGCATTAACGTGTGAGATGAAGCCCAGAACCAGCGAATGCTAGGATGGGCATCTGTTCTAGAATGGAACTTTTCTTCATTGTATATTGTATTTACTCACTAAAGAACAAAAGTTTCTAAATTACTCTGGGGCAGGGGGGAGGGGGAGGGAGCTTATTTAACTAATTTAATTGTGTTGTATACACCTGTGTGAGCCTATGGATACATGAGTGCAGGTGCCTGAAGAGGCCAGAAAGGGCACTGAAGCCCATGGAACTGCAGTTATAGGGGACATGACCAGCCAAATGTGGGTTCTGGGAACTCAGGTTCTCTGCAAGAAGAGTTCATGCAGGGAAGGCTGCATAATGCCAGCCACTAATTTACTCCTCAGACCTTGGACCATTCATGCCTGTAGTTAGATTTGTCACCTTTCTATGAAACCCCAATGGTCAGAACTTCTACTCAGGTTCTCCTAAACCAGTGGTTCTCAATCTCCTTGACTCCTTTGGATGTTGAATGATGCTTTCACATAGGTCACATTTAGATATCCTTCATATTAGGTATTTACACTAACGATTCATAACAGCAAATTTATAGTTACAAGTTAGCAATGAGAATGATTTTGTACTAGTCACAGCATTAAGGTTGAAAACCACTGCCCTAGTCTATCGTCTCCAATTGTGCAGAATGTTGAAGGCAAATGTCAATCATGGAAGTGTATCAACACCTAAAAGAACTTCTAACTATAAACGTACAGTGTATGTAACATCAGCAGCCAAAACAGAGTTTCTACAGAAACACGTAACAGTTAAGCATATTGTACCTGATATTATTAATACACCATGTAAATTACCCCTCTAAATTCTCCTCTCCTTAAAATTAGCACCATATGCCCTGTGAGTGTGAGTTCATGTGTGTGTACTTATATGTGGATGTGTGTATGTAATGTGGAGAGAGAATACACCTAAATTGACCTCTGGCCTCCAGACAGATGCACACGGTTAATGTACACAGGACACACAAACATAGAAAAGGAACCAATAGGTGTTATGTAGGACATCTACATTACTAATAGCTATTACTCATATTGTAAAGAAAGGCACACAATTATCCATTAAATTCCCTCGGTGAGAATGGACACAACTAAATAACACAAAGAAGAAAAACTTACTGGTGGAGTTTTCTGAGAAAGTTCTCTATTTAACCTGTCAGTGAAACTCTGTATTAGCGTGTTTCCTCCTGCTACGATCACACTGCCGTAGAGACCCTGGGAGAGAAACAAATCATTTCCACATGTTCCCTATAGTACTATTAGGTGCTGGGAATTGGATCCAACATCCAACTTGTTTTTCCATTTATTTATTTTGTGTGTATGTAAGTATGCCACAGCTTATGTGTGGAAATTAGAAGACACTTTTAGGAGCTGATTCTTTTTCCAGTATGTGGATTTTGGGAAACAAGTTCAGTTTATCAGGCTTTGGTGGCAACCTCCTTTATGCACTGAGCCATCTTGCCAGCCCAGAGCCACTACAGTAAAACAATTATTCTTAAACTTATAATTCTTACTGGCAGACAGCAACTAATATTAGAGAGTCATTTTATAATGGTATTCAGCTTTGTTCATCTGAAAGTCATGGTACTTTAAATTAGACAAAACATGATCATGACAGATAATGATACTCTTTGGAAACATTTCTAGCCAAAATGCTTTTTCTTTTGTCAGAATGTTGCAACTCTTTTAGAACACAGGCTGAACCTCTCAAATAAAAACAACTTCATACTCATAGGAAATGTATTTATTTCTACTTTGCATGTATTTATCAAAATGTAAATGTTAGCCTGCCTTTTTTAACTGGCTCTAAAACCTACTCCAAACATCTAAATCATCTGAATTTTAAAACAGAAATGCAAAAATTTGGTTCCATCTGCTAACAACATTAAGTAAACAGAAAATGATCTCAATAAAAAGTTCCACTCTTGCAAATTTACTTCTCTGCCCTTAAGTGACTGTGCACAAAAAAAAAAAAAAAAAAAAAAAAAAGCACCAACACTTACAGCAGAAAATCAGGACAATGGGCTACAGGTGCTCACTGTGCACATTTAGACATGAGCTTGATCCCTGAAATCCATGTGAAGGTATACAAGACACTAAATACCAAAAAATGTCCCTTCATACATAAAACACACACACAAATGTGTGTATGTGCATATATAAATAAAATTTGTGGTCACTCAACACCCTTTTGTGAGTATAGTGTTTATACACTCACATCTAATCCCATGTTTTAAGCAAATTAACTTGAAAACCAAGATAGTATGTAGATTATAAACTAGATGGATTATGAAATAAACCTACAGCTTAGTAAATTATAATATAAATGAGTAATTATATAATATTGATACAGTATCAAGTTTTAAAACTTGACACAGCAGAACAAACACAAAAATCATACAATCCATGTAAAAGTAGCACACTCAAACCACATTCTTCTGAAAACTACAAGTAAAAGTAAAGAAAAATCACCACTTTCTATGTATTTTGATTCACCACATTTTAGGAAATCTGGAGTAGCGATGACCAAAATAATTGGGTGAGGGGAAGGTGTTCTCAGAGTGTGCGCAGTCCAGCAGCCACAGACCACCTTCAGGGAAGACTTGGTTAGGTCAGGAGCTGAGCTGACTGGTCAGTAGCAAGCACTGCATACCAGTTTGCCCATCTCTTTCCACGTGGTTAGAAACAGCCCTTAGAGCCAGGGGCCAATGCTGCAAACCTAATTTGGGGCACTTCATAGTTCTAAGAGACAGTGATAAGAAGAGACTGGCACTTACTGGTCTGATGTCAATGTCACACATTCCAACACTTGTTGTGACAACGTGACTGACTCCCAGCATTGTGTTCCCAGATAGTCCCTAGAACAAGAATATAAGTTGGCAAATTTGGTCTTATTTAGGCCTTTTAATCCCATAAATTCTCTACACAGGAAAAGCCACACCAATTCTGCAATTAGCTTTCACACCTTTACGTTGGAAGGGTCAAATAATCCTTCAGGAATTTTCAGCCGCTCTGCACCAAAATCACAGTTGTAACCATTGGGGAATTCGTAGTGAACAGTTGGCATCTGGGCAGCCACTCTACAAATGTAAACAGTAGTTCACAGAAAGCAAAACAACTCTGCTCAAAAGGATAGTCCACTTATAAGGAGCTACCAATCTCTGGGAAATTAGAGTACCAATACCTAAGGGCAGTACTCAGAATATACTTATGTTTTCAGGCGAACACACTATATAACCCTTTAATATTTAGACAAACAAAAGCTCTTATTTCTGAAGTACACAGGAAGACAGAAAACATACTGTTCATCGTAGGTGGAGTCTGACACTTGAAGAACAGAAGCTTGAAAATCTTGGATGACACACTGTGGACAGAGAGAAGTTGAGAATCAGGTTGAAATCTGCCTTTGTAATGTGCACTGTATGTGACAGTAACAGAATGACATCAGACCACTTTCTCATGGTTGAGTCATTTGAAGAGTGTAACTCTACTAAAGACTGAGCATCAACATACCCAATTCTATGTGGGAATGTACAACTTATGGCATAAATTAAATTCACATCTACACAAGTTATTTCAGTTACACTACTTATAGGTCAATAACAAGAGATTAAAAACAACCAGGAACCTGCACCACTACCTCACCAAACTAAACCCGTTTCAGAACATCATCATTTTCCTAAAAAGTAACCTGATTTATCTTTTATTTACTTGTATCTATTTGTGTATTTGCCTTTGTTTTTGCTTTAATATAAGGTTTCTCTGTGTATCCCTGGCTATCCTGGAACTTGTGCTTTACACCAGGCTGGCTTCCAACTCAGGCATCCGACTGACCCTGCCTCTCAAGCGCTGGGACTGAAGGTGTGTGCTGCCACCACCCAGTAGCTTGATCTTAAAATCAAGATTTTTATGACCTAAATGACATACAGAAACGTCATATCTCATAGAAATTTCTAGTGACTTCTGTGAAATGAACATGGCCTGGAGGTTGATACGGGCAAATTCCAAGAATTCCCCATGTTCTAATACAAACAACCTTGGGTACAACATGCTCTCAGAAAACACTAAATCAATCATGGCTTTCATACCCTTTTACTGTTAGAAATCACATAGGTCTACACACTCAGACAGACTTCAGCAAAGAGTCTCACTAACCACTGCTGGAGCAGTCACACACGTTTTCATGTCTAATACATGCGGGACTGTTTCAATAATAATGGAAAGTGATCCCCACCCCTAAGATACTGTCGGATATAAAAAAAAAAACATAGCATGGCTGTCTCTAACCAATCCAGAGGCAGCTCACTTTTCCCTCCAGGGTAAAAAAACCTCCTCTGTGTTATTAAAAAAACAAAACAAATCCTTGGAGTCGACACTTTATAAAGACAGTAAGGGTTACTTACGTTGCACATATAATTGTGCCAAGACCTTGTAACCTGGGGCAATTTCTCTTTTCTTTTCCAGTTGGCTGGAGAGCCTTCTCGAACAGCCTCCTGAGAATACCAAGAGCACATGCTAAGAAACTTCCCGACACAGGAGAGGCAGAGGCAGGCCTCACTAAGGAACTTCACATGCTGCTTACTTTTGATGCAATCATATAAGGAGGGATGAGTTCTATGTTCATTTCTTGGAAGAGTTCTCTGCACTGCATGGTAATGAAGTCTCCAGCAAGAGGGGATTTCACAATGCCTGAGAACCAAATCAAACAAGGTTGAAGGAACCAAAACCTTGGAACTGTGAACAGATTAAGTAAACTATCATTTCAAAGAGTAAAGCCATGCATTTGAAATATATTACTTAGGAATAGAGGTGCTCCAATAGAATTTGTGGTCTGTCTCCACTATCTACGTGAAAGACCAGGAAAGGCACCTTGTGCCCTCAGTAAGCAGTTACCTTGTTGAAGGACATAGCCATCGTGGACTGGAATCGCAGTGGTGTGGGTCGCTCCACTGTCCAAAATCAGCCCAGTAGAACGACCATTAGCAAATCTAGTTTAAAGCATTAAGGAAAATAAAGTGTCAAAGCTCCTAGGATAGTACTGATTATGAAGGGCTGGCTCTTGTAATATTTAAGCCAGTTTATTAAACATACATTATCGTTTACATGTGTAAAAGCATGTCTAGGAATAAAAACTGGTGTCAATAATTACTCTGTCTTGAAGAAAACTTACACATGCAGAATAGTTTCTTCTTTAATTAAAATGCTTAAAATGAGCATACTGAAAACCTCTACAGTTGAGCAATAAGCATATAATAAATTGAGCCATTTTTAATATTTACAAAGACTCCTGGGGTGGAGTTCTGGAGCAGCACTGCAGGTGTGGCACTTGGTGGCGCTTCCCACCCCTGCCCCAGTAAGGCTGACAAGCACTTCCAGGTGGACTGAGCAGCTGGTTAAAAAAGCAACTCCCTCTTCTCTCAGCTGCATGCTATAAGGCTATATGCAGGTTTATGAACTGGGCTTTTCACTCAAACTACTTGATGAGCATTTATGATATCCCAAGTTTGATACCCACTAAGATTTCAGAAGAGGTAAAGTACAAAGAAATGTGTGGGGAGGACACAACAAAGTTATCACTAACATTCCTTAAAAGTAGAAGATTCACACCAAGCCATCTCTACCCTGAAAAGTATCTTGTTTAGAAAAACAGAGGTCAGTATACCTGCAAAAAGAAAAGCTTGGGATGTTCTTGAAAGATTAAGAAAAGCCACCCAACCTGTTCCTGGCCCCCAGGTTCCTCCAACAGTGACTTGGGGGAGAATGTGGATGGAGTAGGAGCAAGCAGGAAATGACACAGGAGAACATGGGGAGCTCACAAGCACAGTCAACAGAGCCCCAACGTAGGGCAGAGAAGGACCACGGAGAACCATATGACTCAACACAGAATGACTTCACAAAGATTTCACAAGTCCCAGTGACCTACATAACGGGAGAATCTGCTAGCTGCTCATCAGACAAAGGATTACTATCTAGAATATTTAACTAACTCTGAAAACTAGACCAGAAAGAAAAGCAACCTAGTCAATAATAGCCCAATGAAATGAATACATGGCTCTTAAAAGATGAATTACCAATGGCCAATAAAAATGAGAAAAGGTTCAACATCTTTAAAGCTATCATAAAATACAAATTAAAACCACAATGAGATTCCATCTTATCCTCATCAGAATGGCTATCCTCAAAAGAACAGATAGCAGAAGCAGGTAACAGAAATCAGTCCAGCTACCATGAATCAGTAAAGAGGATCTTCAAAAAATTAAAGTTACCACTCAAGATTCAGTCGGGTCTACTAAATCTATGCCAGAAGAAGGAAGTCAACACAGCCCAGCAGATGACTGCAAACTTGTAACAGCCAAGTCACAAAGTCAGCCCAGGCAGAGGTCATCAACATCTGGAGAGAATGTGGTGTGAGTACCGCTGCTGTTCTGCTTATCCAGAAGGATGAAATGCTGCTTACTCGGAAACGCAGAACAAATTAGTGACACAGGAAAACAAACACTGCATGCACGGTGTCATATGCAAATCCTAGAATTCCTCAGATACATTAAAAACACAGGCATTTATTTGCACATGAGCACCACCTCCAACCCCAGCCCCCAATACCAAACTGGAAGACATAGTGAGAGACAGAAAAAAGGGGAGAGTATATCAGGAGGAGCCGGTGAATCTAAGCAGAGGAAATGGGTGAATCTGGTTGCCCACATGAAAGAGATACTTGATGTATTTCTTGAAGAAGTGATATTGTCTTTATGAAACCCAACATTGCATACAATAATTACACACCAAGAAGGGGGGGGGGTTAAAAATACTCAAAGATAGGTAAAAAGCTAGAAAACACTTCCTCCACTAACATCTTACACACACCAAGAAAGCTGTCTTATGGTTTAAGGATACGCCGTCAAAACTGCGGTTTTGCAAAGGAAGAATGCAGGGATGCTGTAGTGCTCAAACATTAGCTCTGTCAGCTTCTCTCTCTTTGCCCTGGTATTCCACTAGAGAAGGGAGAAGGATCCCAGTTAGTCACTGAACAGTAATTAAAGCATTGACTCATTTCATACTACATCACAGAGCCATATTGGCAAAGAAAGAAAGTTAAGAGGTTCCTTTTCTAAAAAATCATAAATTAAACTCTACTATTCAACAGGTAAAACTGCTAGCTGATATCAGAAACACTTTCCAAATCCCAGAAAAATTAAGATTCTAAAAGCAAAAGTACTCTTTAATATTGAATCTGGTAGCCAAAATCCTAAATTTAAATTTTAAAACACCCAATCATCCCACTTGTAAATAGAACTCATAAACAAAGCCAATTATTTCATTTGCTCAAATAATGTTATAAGCATAATCAAAATTAATCTTTCCCCAAATTTCCAAACTCAAAATGTAAATTTAGATGACTCTTTAAAAGAAAACAGAGGGCCAGAGAGGTGACTCAGAAGGTAAAGGCTGCTTTGTCCACCATCCTGACAAGCCTTGGGATCCACACGGTGGAGAGAATGAATGCCTTCAAGCTGTTGTCTGACCTATACATGTGTGCCTGGCACATGAGCACCTATGTATGTGCAAATACACACACGATAAACCAATAAATGTATTTTTTCTAAAAAGAAAAGTACAATCTCCAAACGAGCAGAAATTAAGGAAAGAAAAGGAGCAGAGACTAGAGAAACTAGAAGAGAAAGTGGTCTTACCGGTGCTTCCGACATGAGAACAGGATGCAGGCTGGCTTCAGATTTGACATGCATCTTGTATGTATGATCCAAAATGGCCTGGAAACTATCCCAGTCTTCAACTAGAACATAAGAGTCAGAGCCTGAAACAAGGCTTAGCTAATGAATGGATAGATGGATGAATGAATGAATGAATGAATGAGCATCAGCTGAGACAGACTTTTTATGACTTATGATTAATATCTCATTATACAAAATCTACTCTGTAACACAGCACTTTACAAAAGAGGCCAGTATTATTTTCTACATACACAATCTCGTTTTGGTTCTTTCAGGTGGGCCTCAAATCTGCCCCAAATATGAGTGGGGTACTTAAAAGACACCTTGCTAGAGGCCAGGTGGGTGATCAGAAAGGAAAAGAAGATACTGGAAAGCAGATCATAGGGCACATTATATCTGGAACTAGAAGGGAAAAAAAGCAAAAAAAAAAAAACATACTATATGTTAGAAAAATAAGGATTTAAAGGCGTTTTAAAATCTAGAGAGTAGCTAGACACGGCATTGCACACCTTTAATCCCAGCACACAGCACTAGGGAGGCAGAGACAGGCAGGTCTCCATGAACTCAAGGCCAGCCAGGAATACAGAGCTGGGCCTTGTCTCAAAAACAAACAAACAAACAAACAAAAACTGGCATTTCCTCCACTGTTCATGAGTTACTGGTTAACTGGTGACTTCCACTGAACAATTATTATTATCAATTAAATGTGACATTTTGACCTTACTTGGCACTACTATTTACAATGCTTTACAAATGTTTTCTCCCAAGAGGAACACTGGCACTCAATGAAAGCCTTATTTACAGAGTCTCTGCTGAGCTCCTAGGTGAACAATACATACATTGTTACACTGTGCAGCTGAGGCAGGAGCACACTGTATGCCACACAGTGAGGAGACTTGTGTCTCCTCTGGATTTCATCCCCTTTCCCTTGGATGTCCCATGTCTTTTCAGTGTGATAGCATGAGTCCTCCTGGGTAGCATGAGCTTACCTCAGAGTTTTCTCCAGAGATAGTAACATCTCTGCTGCCTCCCCTTCTAATTCTTATCTTAGCGGATATTACTACTGATTCATCTCCTCAACCAAAATTCTAGAAAACCTTAATTCTCCTCTCCTTTCTGCCCCTCAATCTCCTAGTGCCATCTGTTGCCTGGATACTCAAAGCCACTTCAGGACCTCTACTCTCAGTGGTTTAGTTTAAACCCTCCTCATTTCCATCAGAAACGGTCTCCTCTTCTATTCCTGTCCTGTCTCCAGTCCATCCCTCCAGCAGATTCTACATAGTCACTGTCAGCCAGTCTTTCAGAGTGGCAAAGGTGAGCAGGCACACTGGCCTTACATGATTTCCCTAGGCCAGCTTCCAGGGACTATTTCAACCTGCTCCAAAGGAAGACAGCATTTGCTACCTACCTTTCCTGCACATGACCTAAAACAATGCTACCACCATATCTGCAAACCATTTCAAAATATTTCCCTCACGACTCCCCTCTCGTCACACAAGCTGCCGTTTTTCTGCCTTTTTTCAGCCTTGTTGGTCAGTTGACTTCCATGGCTCAAGATTCAGAAGCAGCTACCTCCTTTATGAGCTCGCTAATCCCACTGTTTCCTGACCACACCCATACAGTTTATAAAACTGTTTTCTGTGCATACACCAAATCCTGAGTTTAAGGAAAAGGAACACTTCTTATACATTTTGTATTCTTATTATCCAAAATATTCCTTTATGGAATTAAAACAAATACTTGTTCATCTTGTAAGAAGGTGCTGTCTATAGCGAGTTCATACCCATGCCGTTCTTGAGTGGCGAGATGGCCTCCATGTTCTCCCTGGGCACGCGGAGGGCATTGGTGTCTATGTAGTAGGCGGGCCCGCCCTGCTTGCCCTTGTCCCCATCTATCTCCATCATCGTGCTGCCATCGTCTCTCTCCAGCACCACACCGATGGCCGTGGGGAAATCCACCTGGGACGTTAAGACACGATGGGAAGGGTCATCCGCTCTCAGTAGGGGTTGTTTCCAACGCCTACTGTCATTTTTGCTTGGATTTAGTTTTGCACAGATAACTCTTGCCTATCCAAGTAATTCTTATCACCATTCTTACCTTAGGGCAGTCCTCACCAGCATAGCCAGCCCTCACTGTATACGACCCGATGTCAAACACGAGAGCGCCAACTTCATCTGAGGAGATTAAGAGAGAATTGCTGAAGAGATTAAAAGAGAACTGCATATGCCTTTAATCCTAGTAAGGGAGGCAGAGGCTGACAGATCTCTGGGCTTTGAATTTAAAGCCCCCACCATTTCTAGTCTGTTCTCTGCTTCATGCTGAGGTTGGATATGTGACCCCAGATTCCTGCTCCTGCCACCATGTCTGCTGCCAGCTGCCATGCCTCCATCATACTGGACTCTTACCCTCTGGAATCATAAGCTAAAGTAAACTCTTCTAGAAGTTGCCTTGGTCATTTTTGTTATTTTTTTAATCACAGTAACAGAAAAGTGACTAATACACTATGTGAAATGGGTAATTGACTAACTTCTCTTCCCCAGTTTAATCATACAATGTATTTAATACTTATAGGATATTATGACTAAATGTCTTCAATGTTTTAATGTATAAAAGCACTTAAGAGTAGTGCTGACAAACGATAAGCCTGATAAATATTAGCCAATTGTAGAAGTTATTACTGTCACACTTCTTGCCAGGGAAAAAGACTACAGTTCCTAGAGAAACTGCTTCAGTTCATTCTTATAAAACCCTACACAGCAATTAAAACGTGTGGGCAGATATACTTACTCAATACATTTATAAATTTGTAGTGTGAGGCTACTATTTAACTCATTATGGATGAGTATTACCGGTACACGGCAGAGAAAGGAATGCCTCTGCCTCATCCCAGAAACTATTTGTTCCCAATTAACGTTGAGCTGGTTGTTTAACTCGTCCCAATATTTTCTTCTTCATTAACTTGCAGGATAGCAGCACCATCTCCTGTCAGCATCCACCCCAGAGAAGAGTTTCTAATTAGTTAAGTACTCTTTGAAAAACAAGAAGTGCCTGGAAGCCTTGATTTCGTTATCGCCAATCTATAAAACGCTCCTGTCTAGGTGGACAGGGGAACAGCAGCCTGTACCTCAGCGCACCGCTCATCTAGGGACCAGGCACACTTGAAACGATGTCCAGTCTAGAGCAGCAGCCACAACACCAGGCGCAACTCGCACTCGGTGCCCACCCCGAGGGCCCGGAACTTCCGCGAGCTGCCCGGGACTAACGCGCAACGGGACCGGTACAGGAGGGACCGGGCGTGCCAGGTGACTGCCAAGAGACTCCGACCGGTCCTGGAGCCCCAGGTGTAAGACACACACACTAAGGCCCTTCCTTGAAGCCATCCCGGAACCAGCGACGGGAAAAGCCGGAAACCTATAGCGCGCGGGCCCTGGGTCCGAAGAGGAGAGGCCGTGGCCCATACAGGGACCGGAAGCACCGGTCAAAGACCGGAAGGGCCCGCTGAGGACCGGAGGGAAACGGAAGCGACCAGGGACCAGGCCGGTCGTTCCGGCCCGCACGCCCCGAGGCGTCCATGCGCTCACTCACCTCCGCCGTACACGCCGCCGCTCATGGCTACTGTGGGGCGGGGACTGGCCGAAGACTACTGGGCGAACGATAACAGCGGCGCGGCTCCACTTCCCGAGAACGCCGGCCCCGCAAGCCTGCAACTTCCAACGCCGCCCCCTCCGGCAACAAAGCAGCGGCCGCACGCCCGCTGCACAGCCACTCTTGCTGGTTTCTCGTGTCAACCAATGACAAAAGGCCCGGCTTAGTCTTTAGCCAATCAGAATGTGGTGCTGCTGCATCCCCGCGCGGTTTAGCCGTCTTAGCCAATGGAAGGCATTCGTGAGGGCGGGGAGAGGGAGAAGCGACGGAAGAAGGGAAGGTGTTGGGCAGGAGGGGGCGGAGCTTCGCGGGCGGGTGAGGTGGGCGGGGCTTCTTGAGCGGGCGGTAGGGTGGGCGGAGCTTCACATGCGGACCGGAGAGTGGGTGGGGCTGCTTCGCAAGAGGGTGCGAACTGTGCTTCGCCCGCGAATGGAGTGGGAGAAAATTTTTAGGTGGGCGGGTCAGTGGGAGGAACTTTTCCGAGAATGGGCCGGGTTTCGAGAGGGAGTTAATTAGGTACTGGGAATTAAGAGGCTTGCCTGGGGCCATCAACTGCTCTGGTCCTGAAGTGTGGCTGCTCCCCAGAAGGCATAGGAATTTAGGCAGAGAAAGTGTCTGCAAGGAATCTGAAGTTTGAGTTCGTTACCTCATAGAGATCCCTGGCCTTGGATTGTGATGAATTCGGATTTGTTTTAAGCAGAAAAAACTTTAACCAACATTTATAATTGAAAAAGAAATGTGTACTAACTACACTTTGAAGTAATCAGACATAATAATAGGATCCATCATTTTTTAAAATGGCTATTTATAATAAGAGATTATATTTTTTCCAACTAGATTCAGGTAGCATTTAAAAATCTTGACTTCGGTTTCTTTCATTTCTGTAAAAATCATTTCTCAAGCAAGTGGGGGGCCATTCGAGGAAGCACCCGTTTGTGTCTACAGTTCTTTGTCTACATTTCTGTCAGTGTCATCCAGAACACTGTCTTTTCTTCCCCCAAAACAATTACTGTAAAAATTTGTCTCTCTGCTTCTCTGGGCTTTAGATAGCTTGATTTATATAACAAAAGGCCCAAACCAGTTGTACCATTCCAAAGCTCGAGTGTAAAGTATGTCTGAAGCTGATAGCAGTGCTTAAATGGAAGTGTCTAGTGTCTGTGTGTGTAGGGGCTACTGGTAACCTTAGGAGGGTTGGATAAAATCTCATCCATTTCCATGCGTCAAGGTGGCAGAAATTGACCTGTCATAGAATCAGGAATAAGGCTAGTAAGAAAACGCTTGACACTATGTGCTTTGAGCTAAAAATGATGGTTCGGGTTTGTGTTTTTGAGACAAGTTCTCACTGTGTAAGCCCGGCTAGTCTCCAAGCTGTAATCCTCCTGCCTCTGCTTCCTGGGTACTGGAATTATAGGCACATGCCACTTTGTGTATTGCTATATTTTAAATGATTTTAAAACATTTTTAGGAATGTGACGATATTGCCATGTCAGAAACCTGAAGCTGTGTTTTATTGGAGCATAGCCAAGCCTATTCACAGCTGTGACTGAGGTTATGTGTCTGGCTAAGTTGTAGAGCATGTTATTGCCGAGTGGCCTGCTGGGAAGGACTGCTTACTTCTCAGACAATAGATACAAGACCTAACAGCCTGCCCGTGCTATGGTCCCCGTGATCAGCGCTCCCTGCCGATCAGCACCCTAAAGTGATTCTATTTCCAGTTATGCTTTCATGTTTGACTAAATAAAACTGATGAGTTATCACTGTAATTCCAAGCCAGGCAATAAGGCACACAGTTTTAATCCCAGGATTCAAGAGGTGGAGGCAGGTGGATTTCTGTGAGTTTGAAATTAACCCCAGTAAGGGCTGCATAGTGGCTACATAGCAAGACCCTGCCTCAAATATATAAATACATGATAAATACTATAGCTCCAACAATGAAATATTGAAGACATTAGTTTACTTTATATATAGTAATGTAGTTAAGCCATTATCATTTAAATACCTAGCAATTAATTTACAAGCTTGATGGATTTACAGATTGATATCCTTTACCAATACCATCTGTAACATCTCTCATGGATATAAGAGAATAAACCCCAGAATTAACCCTCTTTGGGCTGAAGAAGAATCAAGTATTTGTTCCACTAGTCCAGAGTTCAACAGAAGCCAGAGCCGTTCAGCAGGGTTGATTGCATCATCTTGAGCTCCCTGCACCTAACCCAGAAGATTCAGAAATCTGAGAGCAAATAAATCGAAGACAGCTTGTAAGAATGTTGGAAAGCTGTGCTTAGATGTTTTTAACGAAGTAATAAATAAAAATTAGAAAACAGGTCATTTGGGCTGGAGAGATGGCTTGGTGGTTAAGAGCACTGGCTGCTTTCCCAGAGAATTCAATTCCCAGCAACCACACAGTGGCTCACAACCATCTGTAATGGGATCTGATGCCCTCTTCTGCTGTGTCTGAAGACAGCTACAGTGTACTCATATAATAAATAAATCTTATAAAAAAGTCATTCATAATTTCAATTCAGCTCAGTCTCTTGATATTTCACTGGAGTAGAGGCTTCTTTTAATGAACCAATTGGGTGAACTTCATAGGAAATTAATTTTTTCACAGTATGTCTGATGTGTCAGGACTAACCACAGCTTAAATACATGAAAACACACATTTAAGCCTTTGATATTTTTATTTTAAAACAAGACCTCTTAACACCAGGCTGGCCTTAAACTCATCATGTAGCTGAAGATGGCCTTGAATTTCGGATCCTCCAGCCTCTACCTCCAGAGTGCTGCTGTTATGGGCACCACCACGCCTACACCTGGCTTTACACTATGCAAGGGATAAGACTCAGGGCTTCATTCATGCTTGGGAAGCACTCCAATACCTCAGCTAATTTTTTTTAAAGTAACAAGACGATAAAATTATTGACCATAAAGAACTGAATTGCTAGAAGAATCTCTTAAAGGAAAATTGTGCAGCCCGAGAGAACACTCCGAAATTGCAGCATTGCTTCTTCTGAGGTGAGGCTTAGGGCGTGGCAGCTTGTGGGCGTGGCTGGTTGCTTGATTGGTCAGGCTTCGATCTTTGGAGAGAGAGTTTCTCTGTGTAGCTCTGTCTGTCTTGGAACTTGCACTATAGAGCAGCCTGGCCTTGAACTCACAGATTTGCCTGCCCCTTTGCCCGGCTGTGCCCCTGCCTCGAGTACTGGGATTAAAGGCATGTGCCACCATCCCCAGCCGCAGCTTGTGGTTTTTAATTCTTAAATATTCGATAACTTGGGGCTGGAGAATTGGGTCAGTGGTTAGAGCACTTGTTGCTCTTGTAGAAGACCCTGGTACAATACCCAGCACCTACACGGTGACTCATGATCACCCGGACTGCAGATCCTAGGGATCTGACCTCCCCAAACACTTGACATACATGATGCACAGACATATATGCAGGCAAAACATTTATACACATAAAATTTAGAAAGCTGCTGCATAATACATTAAGAATAAAAGTACTGTGCCTGAAGCCCAGTACACCACAGAACATAGAGATTGTGCTATAAGGCATCCGAAGACTGCCAGAGGTTTCTGCACCGCTATTTCTCCCCCGAAGCCTCAGCAAGAAAACTCCAGACCATTGGCTGTCCCTTCCCTTCTCACCGGCACCCCATATGGAAAGCAGACGTGCCTGGGATGGCGGAGCAGCTCAGTGGCAGTGTGTGAGTAGCACGGAGGGACTCGGAGCTGATTTCTCAGCACCACGAGGACAAGAAGATCCAGTTGTCTGTATCCACACTTGGAGCACTTCTTCCTAAACCCAGACACCATGTCAATAAACAGTGAAGTCCCACAGTAAAGACATCGACCAAACAGTGGGTGCTCAGAGACTGACTCTGAGTCCTAATCAATAGACTTTCAAAAGCCTGGTAATATCCACGCATAAAGGATTTTGTGTTCCTACTGCAGCTTCTGGCTTTGCCTCAAGGGGGCGCTGATCGTCTGTTCTTGTGTTATCACACTTCTGACAAAACACATTAAGGAACTCAGTAATCACTGCATAACCACAAGGATCTCTTCCTCCGTATTTATTAAATTCACTGTTGGAAAAAAGCCTCAACCGTTAGACACAAACGCTAGGAAACAAATCTGGAAGACTCTCTCTTCTCTGTCCAAAACAGAATTCCTCTTAAAAAAAGAAAAATTGGTATCCCTAGAATTATTCTGTACTGTAAAATACACAGAGTAAGTGATTATAAAAAGGCAAATTTCAACACAGACATGTGTGTGTGGATACATGTATGGCCGGGGAGTGGTAGAAATCATCTTATGTTTACTGACATGTTTGTGCAAGCGATTCTGAGATAGCAGGTAACTGGAATCTATGCTTCTCAGCCACAGGAACAGGGAGTGGTGGCTTGAATAGGAATGGCCTCCATAGGCTCATATATTGGAGTGCTTGGTCATTAGGGAATGGCACTACTTAACAGGGATTAGGAGGTGTGGCCTTGTTGGAGTAGGTGTGGCCTTGCTGAAAGAAGTGTGTCACTGGGGGTGGGCTTTGGGGTTTCAAATGCTCACACCAAGCCCAGTGGCCCTCTCTTCCTGTTGCCTTCAGATCTGGTTGTATACCTCTCAGGTACCATGTCTGCCTATGTGCCACCATGCTCCCCACTGGGTAAATTAAGCTTCTGGAACTAGAAGCAAGCCCCAATTAAATGTGTTCTTTTGTAAGAGTTGCCTTAGTCATGGCGTCTTTTCCCAGCACTAGAATGTTGACTAAAACGCTGAGTCAGAGTCACACATGTTGTGCTGTTAGGATAAGAAGGCCTCTTCTAACCATTTTACTAACAGATCGGTGATTACAATGAGGCAAACGATAATTTGAGGAACCATCCTGACTCCATTTTGAAGGCAAAAGCCATAATGCTATATTATTAAAACAGCAACTCCACTCTTCCAGTAAATAAAAACTTATTTTTAATAAGTTCAATTTTCCTGCCTCAAGGTTGCTTCGCTGCTTGAGGTCCTAGCCTGCCTTGCCTCAGGGATAAGCTACAACTGTAGATTGTATAAAGGAAAACACTTCATTGAGGGCCTGCTTACAGGTTTGGAGGGCTAGTCCTTTATCACCCATCATGGCGAGGAGCAGACAGGCATGGTGCTGAAGCAACAGCCAAGAGCTTTATATCCAAACCCACAGGCATCAGGCAGAGGGAGAGACACTAAACCTGGAATGGGTTTTCGGAGTCTTAAAGCCCATTGCCAATGGCACATCTCCTCCAAAAGGCCATACCCACTTCAACAAGGTCACATCTCCCAACCCTTCTCAGTTTCACTATGTGGCAACCATGCATTCAATACACGAGACTCTGGGAGCCATTCCCATTCAGAACGCCACAGTGTGCACATTTCATCCTTTATCCCAGAAACAGAAACCCCGAATAAGACGCCAGCACTGTGAAATCAAGCTGGTGACGGCTTCATTACTTCTGAAAGCTCTCTCAAACTGGCGTTGGCTGTATGTCCTGATGTCATCATGAAGTCGTTCCTCTGCATTATGGCATGTCTGTTCTTAAACTTCCTCTTCTACAATATTGGGTTAAGAACCACCCTGACGACTACATCGTAACATCAGTTAAAACATTATCCCCACTCTACTGACTGGTTTTGTGTCAACTTGTGTCAAGCTGGAGGTATCACAGAAAAAGGAGCCTCTCTTGAGGAAATGCCTCCATGAGATCCAGCTGTAAGGCATTTTCTCAACTAGTGATCAAGGGGGGAAGGCCCAGTCCATTGTGGGTGGTGCCATCCCTGGGCTGGTAGACCTGGGTTCTATAAGAAAGCAGGCTGAGCAAGCAATGGGAAGCAAGCCAGTAAGTGACATCCCTCCATGGCCTCTGCATCAGCTCCTGCTTCCTGACCTGCTTGAGTTCCAGTCCTGACTTCCTTTGGTGATGAACAGCAATGTGGAAGTGTAAGCTAAATAAACCCTTTCCTCCCAAACTTGCTTTTTGATTATGATGTTTTATACAGGAATAGAAACCCTGACTTAGACATCCACATTTAGCCTTACTTGAGGTACTGGGATTATGACGTAAACATACGGGGTCAATTCAGGTGATATCATCAGCCATGTGTCCTGGTCTCCTGGTCTCTCACATTAACTCTTTCAAGTTGTATTTATTTTCCTTAATGACATGTATGGGAGGGGTAAGTGCATGTGAGTGCAGTCCCCCCCCCAGGTCAGAAGAGGGTGTTGGGACTCTGGTGCTAGCATTATAGGCTGATAGGAGCTGCCTCACACGGGTGCTGAGAAGTGAATCCAAGTCCACTGCAAAAGCAGTATGCACTCTTTCCTGTGGCGTCATCTCTCCAGCTCTTCTCAGATAGACTCTGAGTCACCCAAAGTGGCCCTTGGCCACTCTCTGGGCCTTCCTGCTGTGGCTTTACTCACAGACAGCACTTTATCCTCTCAGCACTCCTGATACCTGCACATCTCAGTCAACTCTGCTTCTCTGAACAGAGCCCATACCCTACCTCATCCGGAAATCCTCCACATGACTCCCTCCCTCTGTCTCTCTCTCTCTCTCTCTCTCTCTCTCTCTCTCTCTCTCTCTCTCTCTCTCTCTGGAACTCCAACAGCACTTGAAATACCTCTAAAATTCTACTTATTTCTGTGCCCATTTCATCTTTTCTAACAAGTTGTTATTTCAGGGTACTACATATCTATGGCTAATGTTTGCATACCAGCACCAGCTTTGCACACACACACACACACACACACACAGGAGCTGTTCAAGAACATCATCCAATACAAGTACTCAATTCATACTTCAAATCCTTCTGTCCAAACTCAACACAAACACATGCTCTTTGTGGATCACTAAAGTGATGTCACTGTGTCTTTGTCTGAATACGTTTCACATGCCAGCCTTGTTCTTTTTATGTTGTACCACTTTTGCCTCATGAACTCAGAACAAATCCATTGTGAAACCTAACCCTAACAGCTATCAGTGCAGGATGGTGCCCTTGGGACCTAGGAGGAGGCAGGGGCTGAGACAAGAAGGCCCATTGTCTTGCTCTCACAATGTTGTGAGCTCTTTGGGCAAGACTCATCCTGTGCAACAATAGAAAGTAGAATCAGCCACCAAAGATGGAACCAGGTCCCGATAATTTATGGGTCACCCAGAGAGAAGAAAATGCAAGCCATACTTGGCCTCCTCTAGAGTTCTATTAAAACCCATTCATATGTTGATTATGCCAGAAGCTGCAATGGCTTCTGCCTTGTGCCCTGTTTGTGGCCAGTGTCATGAGAATTCCTCAAGAGCTTCAGGTCACAGCACCCACAGCCGAAGCTGTCATGGCTCTGCCTCCACTGCCCATGTTTATCCCCTGCTCCCCAAGCTGCTGCTATTGCTTGAGCCCTTGCTTCTGATCCCAGCTCCATGTCCTCAAACAACTGTATCCTGGGACTCAATGAGTGGGTAAGGGGAGAGGTTCTGTAAGCCGGTGCCACAATATACCATATCCTCTGTATGCTTGTGTTGTGTGTGTGTGTGTGTGTGTGTGAGAGAGAGAGAGAGAGAGAGAGAGAGAGAGAGAGAGTGAGAGTGAGTGAGAGAGAGAAAGAGAGAGAGAGAGAGAGAGAGAGAGAGAGAGAGAGAATCTCACATAGCCCAGGCTAGTTCCAAAGTTGCTTTGTAGTTAAGCATAGCTTTGGGCTTCTGATCATATTGCTTCCACCACCTTCTAAGAGTTAGACATCATCACACCTGGCTTATACAGTATTGCTTCTTGAAGATTCTTTTTTTTCCCCTCAAAGATCTGGGAAGAGAGACATGTGGGGAAAGGAACGTAGTAATCAGCTGAGTGAGGAAATGCAAAGGAGTTTACTGTTGACACCAGTGTTGATGGTCACAGCTTGTTGTGCCTGGCTCAGGACTGAAGAGCTGGCTCAGTGGTTAAGAGCACACGTTGCGTTTGTACCGGGCTGGAGTTTGTTCTCACCTGCACAACAGTTTATAATAAAATAAAGAAAAAAATTACAGTGCAGAATTCAAATGAAAGTTTGGGAAATGAAACTCCAATTTTTCCTGGGTGCAGATCATTGAAATTTTATCCAGAGAACACATGACCACACAGACCTCTGAGGACAAGAGAAAGAAAAGGGTTTTGATGCAAGGAAAATGTTTGCAGAATGTGGCTGGTTGAATAAACCAGAAAAGTTTAACACAACTTATCCAGGCATTGGTCATACTAAATATTGACTCCTGAGTCAGAAAATGTGGATTTGGAATCACATGTAACACTTAGGCTTGGTGTCACACATTTGTAACCCCAGCACAGGTGGGGAAAGAAGGAGTTTAAGATCATCTGTCACCTGCTTTCTCTGTTAGAGACCAACCTGTGCCACCTGAGATAGTGCCTAAATAATAAAAAAGGAGAAAGAATGAAAGCTATACTAGCTTATAAAGCAGAGACTAGCATGTGTGGCATTAAGTGGTTCCAGAGAACAGTTTTCTTTCTTTCTTTTAAAAAGAAATCACACAGTACATTCTGAGCTGTCAGAACACCATCAAGAATGGAATCATATGAGGAAAATTCTGAGAGCTTGTGAGATAACTCCAAGAAAATAAGACAAGCGTCTTAGTTAGGGTTTCTACTGCTGTGATGAAAGTCTATGACCAAAAAGTAAGTTGGAAAAGAAAAAGTTTATTCAGCTTGCACTTACACATTGCTGTTTATCAACAAAGGAAGTCAGGTGAAACTCAAGCAGGGCAGGAACCTGGAGACAGGAGCTGATGCAGAGGCCATGGAGGGGTGCTGCTTACTGGCTTGCTCCTCATGGCTTGTTCAGACTGCTATCTTATAGAACTCTGGACAACCAACCCAGGAATGGAAAAACCCACAATAAGCTGGGCCCTCCCCCATCAATCACTAATAAGGAAAATGCCCTACAATTGGATCTTATTGAGGCATTATCTCAATCAAGTTTGCTTCCTTTCAGATACCCCTAGTTTGTGTCAGGTGACAAAAGGCCAGCCAGCACAAGAAAAACCTTGTAACCTCAGATCCTTGAAAACATGTCATTATTCTTGGAATGTGTTTCTCTGCTCCCTCCAAGTATAGCAGATAGGGGTGAGTTTACTTCAGATTATTCATTTCAACCGGCTATTGTTACTTGTTTATGTGCCACGTTTTTGCCGTGTGTAGCTTGTTCACCATGTGCGGTTTGTCTTTGTGATTGTACGCTTAAGTGGCTCAGAGTATAAATTGTCTGATGCTCTTATAAAGGTGGCCGGTCTTATAAAGGAGGCTTCGGTCTGATTCTTTTATTGGCTCCATTCCCTCAGATTCCACTGACTCTAGAGGAGTAAACAAGTGGCCCCATGAACAGGGGCCCTGAAGTCTGCTACGAGATAAGAGGAGGTGAGTGAGAAAAATGGGGAAGAAGCTAGGGAAGGCTTTGCTTATGCATTGTGTATAGGGAAAGTTTGTGCACCATGTATTAAAGAAAAGGGCAGCACGAGTATAATCCCTGGTTTCCAGAAGAAAACTTTAGATGGAGAAGTTGGGGGTAGAGTCCGGAAGAACATTGAAAATGCATATGAATAAGAGGAAAACATCCCTATTCAATTTTGGGTCGCATGGGCATTGATGGACTGCTATCAAAAGGTGTAAGGAAGATAACGAAGGTATTAATCATGAGGGAGAGAGCAACGTAAAAACAGCATCACCAATGACTATGCCAGCGTCAGCTTCCTCTGCTCCCTCGGTGGAGCCTCCTTTAAATGCCTGTATCCTCCCCTGCCTGAAGATGGCCCTGAAGCATGGTGTGATGGACTTGATAATCAAAGGAATCCTAGATTCTCTCCCCTTTCTGAGGAGGATTTAGGAAAGCCTACGAAGATGTTAATTCACCTCCTGGGCGGGCTAAGGCACAGCTGGAAAAGGGAATTAGTCTTTCCCTAGCCTCATAAGCTGAACTTGGCATTTCCAATGTACTAAGCAATCTATTTCAAACTCTGATAGGAAGCTCAGCATTGGACAGTCCTCACATATTATCTGAGAGGCAAGAAAAGAACTACAGTTATTTAAATTCATCAAAGGCATTTGTGTTTGGTGTGGAACCTTCGCTGCCTTTAAACTTATTTTTCTATTAAATTGTCTCCTACAGGCACGAGAGGATAAAGCTTTGGTTATCCATTTATACAATAAGGACATAGAACACAAACTGCTTACTTACTCTTCTTGCTCATTTGGTAAATTAGGGGAGGACCTGATGTCTACAATTACATGGATTTGATCCTTGCTCTATTATATTTCCCTTAACTAAGAATCAGCCTTTAAGAGGGTTTCAGAAATCTATGGATCTTCAAATGTTATTTGCAGATCACTCTGGAAGTACAGAAAATTATTATCCGAACTGAATTTGTGATTTAAAAAAAAAAATTGTTCAACCGTCTTCTATTCCACAGGCAGATACTTACTTTATTGATGATTCACCTAATGGGATTGGAGGAATTCATGGTCCAAATATTCAATAACATATTAATACTTCTCTTTCCCTCAGCTCGACAGGCAGAACTGGCTGTTTTGATTCACCTTTATGGTTAATTCATAAACACTTAAAGAGCCTTGAACTCATTGGCACAGGGGGAAATTTCCTAAACAGAACTCCAATGGCTCATGCTCTAAGATCAAGAATTGGTAAATAGGATGTCATGAAACTGGAAAGCTTCTGTAAGGCAAAGAACATAGTCAATAAAACAAATCTGTAAGATATAGACTGGGAAAAAAATCTTCACTAACCCCACATCTGATAGAGAGCCCTTAGTGATCAGAGAAATGCAAATCAAAATGACCCTGAGATTCCACCTTATACCAATCAGAATGACTAAAAGCAAAACCTCAGGCAACAACACATGTTGGTGAGGATGTGGAGAAAGAGAAACACTCCTCCATTGCTGGTGGGATTGCAAATCAATACAATCACTCTGGAAATCAATTTGGAGGTTCTACAGAAAATTGGAAATAGATCTACCTAAAGACCCAGCAATACCACTCTTAGGAATATACCCAAAGGATGCCCCACCATGCCACAGGGGCACATGTTCCACTGTGTGCACAGAGGCCTTATTTGTGATAGCCAGAAACTGGAAACAATCCAGATGTCCCACGACAAAAGAATGGATACAGAAAATGTGGTCTATTTACACAGTGGAATACTACTCAGCTATTAAGAATGAGGACATCCTGAGTTTTGCAGGCAAATGGATGGAACTAGAAAATATTGTCCTGAGTGAGGTAACTCAGACCCAAAAGGACATGCATGGTATGTACTCAATAATATGTGGATATTAGCCAAAGAAAGAAAAGGTACAGAATATGCAAGATACAGTCCACAGAACTGAAAAAGGTCAACAGCTGAAGGGCCCAAGTGAAGACACGCCTCAGTTCCACTTTAGACAGAGAAGAAAGCAACCACAAGGAGAAAGGAACCTGGGAGGAAAAGGGAACTGGGGGTGGGGCATGATCAGGTATTGAGTGGAGAAAAGGACTGAAGTCCTGAGGGCTGGCAGAAAGAATGGAAACAGGTGACCTCCGGAGATAGGATGTTGGGAGTTCCCTCCAGAATGTACCAGAGACCTGGGAGGTAAGAGATCCTCAGGACTCAAAGGGGAGGAAGATGTAATGCCCTATAGTGGGAAGAGGGAACTTGTAGAGCCCACCTCCAGCAGAAAGACAGGGCATCAAGTGACGGCTGGGGTTGCCATCCCACAGTCAAAACTCTGACCCATAATTGTTCCTGTCTGAAAGAGCTGCAGGGATAGAAATGGAGACGAGCCTGAGGAAAAGAAGGTCCAGTGACAGGCCCAAAGGGGTATCCAGCTCAGAGGGAGGCCCCAAGGCCTGACACCATTACTGAGGCTATGGAGTGCTCACCAAAATGGACCTATCATGACTGCCCTTTGAAAGACCCAACAAGCAGCTGAAAGAGATGCAGATATTTGTACCTAACCAACCAACAAACCAACCAACAGAAGCTGCTGACCCTGTGATTAAATTAGGGAAACTAGAGGAAGCTAAGGAGGTGGGGGACCCTGTAAGAGAACCAGCCATCTCAATTAACCTGGACCCCTGAGATCTCTCAGACACTAGATCACCAACCAGGTAGCATACACACCAGCTAATATGAGTCCCATAACACATACACAGCAGAGGACTCTCAGGTCTGGGTTCAGTCAGAGAAGATGCACCTAACCCTTAAGAGACTGGAGACCCCAGGGAGTTTAGAGGTCTGGCGGGGTGGATGGGGTGGGGATATCCTCGTAGAGACAATGGGGGGGGGAGGAGGTATGGGATGTGGAACAGTAGGAGGGTGGGCCAGGAGGGGAATAAAATCTTGAGTGTAAAAATAAAATAAAAATAAAATAAAAAGATTTTGTTTTTTAAAAAAGGAGATATTGGCCATATTATCAGAAGTCAAGTCTGTCTTTCTGAGGACAAGTTAAGGTCCTACACACCAAGGGAGAAGTTGTTCTACAAAACACAGAGCCTATGTCACTAAGAATCCTCTCTGGCTATGCTAGCTGTGTTGACCTGTGTATCTGTGGTCAGTGCCTCTGAGCACACGCACTGGTCTATGCTCCTTGTGGTCCTTTGCTTCAACCTGTAGCATGGATCCAGCCCTTGCTATTTTGACTATTGACTGTGTTTATTGACTAGACCTTGAGACTGTAATAGACTCATTCGTTCATCTGGAGAAGGGGCTGTTTTTCATTTTTCCTTGGGCTTTGAATCACTTCCCATTTGCATAGGACATAACATTTGGATTCCTATTAAAGGGTAGATATGAGCTTCTGTTCTACCAGAACTACTAATAGTATGGGTCTCTTTTCAAGTTATTCTCTAGACTTTTCTGACCAGAATAATAATATAACCAATAATACTGGGCATGTATCCCTGATCTCGATGGCACAGTATTGCACATAGTATGTTAACTGTTCTAATATTATTCATTATGTTTATAATCTGCTTGCTTATAGGATACTCATGCATCAAATGACAATTATATTTATGTACAACATCTCAAAACCACTGGATATCCTCAAAACCAGAGGATATTCTGTGTTTAAAAAGCAAAACAAAAATGGTGGGCTGGAGAGATGACTCAGTGGTTAAGAGCACTGATTGCTCTTCAGAGGTTTTGAGTTCAATTCCCAGCAAGCACATGGTGGCTCACAACCATCTGTAATGGGATCTGATGCCCTTTTCTGGTGTGTCTGAAGACAGCTACAGTGTACTCATATAAATAAAATACAAAAGAAAGAAAGAAAGAAAGAAAGAAAGAAAGAAAGAAAGAAAGAAAGAAAAGAAAAGAAAAGAGAAGAAAAGGGGGAACCAGGCTCAGTCCTACATGTCTTTAATCCCAGGGTTTGGGAGGCAGAGGCAGGCAGATCTCTGAGTACAAGGACAGCCTGGTCTACAGAGTGAGTTCCAGGATAGCCAGGGCTACACAGAGAAACCTTGTCTCAGAAAAAAAACAAAAACCAAAACAATCAAACAAACAAACTGACTAACTAAAACACCAAAGGTGGTGGGGGTAAATAAATGTCAGAACACAGTCTGTAAAGCCCAACCAACTCTGGGTTTGTTTTGTTTTGTTTTGTTTTTGTTTTGTTGTTTTGAAGGAACTCCATTTTGTGCAAGACCAGGTGCTAAACTCCAGTTCCAGGAAGAAAATCAGAGTCCTCCTTAGCAAGTATCCTATGGCAACCCCCTTAGCAATGGGCAGTCAGGCTACAATAGCAGGGTCAAGGTCCATAGAGATAACCTAAGACACCCCGCGGAGAATAGAAAACTTAGCCATCCGGTTTGTCAGGTGGTTTTGTCACCATGGTGGGTTCCTGCAGATTACACCAGAAATGTAGTTTTAAAAATATTAAGTTGCTGACCCGTATGGAAATTCCCCAAGCTGCTGTAACCACGATAAGTATCCTGCACCCCTGTACGCAGAGCTCTCAGGCTGACCCGCTGCAACAGGGACCGTGAGAGACCTTGTTCCGGGTCTCTTAATAAAGACCCTCACGTGTTTACATCGGAAATGGCCCCTCGGTGCTCTTTGGGGTACCTGCAACTCGGCATAGCAAGTCTAAGAATGAAGTTTTTCAAGACTTCTGAGTGCTTGTAAAACTTTAAATCAAACAAACAAAAAAAGACAAGAGTCTTATGACTCAGTTTCCTCAAAACACCGAATTATTCTTGGCATGTCGTTTTGTGTTCCTCCCAGGTGCAATAGATAGGAATGAGTTTACGGCAAATTGCTCATTATGAGCAGCTACTGTTATTTGTTTATATGCCTCAATGGAAAACATGTTTTTGCCAAGTGCAGCTGGTTCACCATGTGTGGCTTGTTCTTGTAGTGGTACACATTATCCTAATCCTCAGAGTGTAAATTGTCTGATCCTCTGGATAGAGTTGGTTATTGTGTGAGACTTTAGTTTGACTCTTTTATTGGCTCCTTCTCTCGGGTCCCACTGCCTTTAGAGTGCTAAACATGGGTAATGGTTTCCTCTCCCCCAGCTCTTCCCAGATCCTCCCCGGCTCCCACTTCCCCAACTCCACACCTCTTTCTCTCTTTAGAAAATAAAATAAGCAAATAAAAAGACAAGTCACAATTTAAAAAGAAAAAGAAGCACAAGAAACACACACACACACACACAGACATATATACATATACACAGACACACACATAGACACAGACACACACATGTACACACACACACACACATATATATACAGACACACACATATACACAGACATACACATATATATACATATACACAGACACACACACACACACACACATATATATACACACACATACACACACACACATATATACACAGACACACACATATACACACACACATATATATACACACACACATACACAGATACACACATATACACAGACACACACATATACACACGCACATATACACAGACACACACATATACACACACACACATATATATATACACACACATACACACACATATGTATATACACACACATATACACAGACACACACATGTACACAGACACACATATACACACACACATATATATATACAGACACACACATATACACACATATACACAGACACACACATATACACAGACACACACATATACACACGCACATATACACAGACACACACATATACACACACACACATATATATACACACACATACACACACACATATGTATATACACACACATATACACAGACACACACATGTACACAGACACACATATACACACACACACATATATATACAGACACACACATATATACACATATACACAGACACACACATATACACAGACACACACATGTACACAGACACACACATATACACACACATATATATATACACACACACATATATACAGACACACACATATACACAGACACACATATACACAGACACACATATACACAGACACACATATACACAGACACACACATGTACAAAGACACACACATATATACACATACACATACATGCACACATACAGACACATACACACATACAGACAAGACACACATATACACAGGCACACACAGATTCACAGAAACGCACACGCACACATACAACTCCATAAAAACACAAAATTGAAGCAAAAGACTGGTAAGATAAAAAGTGCTCAAACAAAGCAATATAAAAAAATTTTTAATCTACAAAAATATTAAGTTTTTTTTTTTCATTTGCAGATGGGCATCGATTGGAGATGGCTTCTTGGTTAGGGGTGTGTACTGGCTGCTTTTGTGTCAACTTGACACAAGCTGGAGTTACCACAGAGAAAGGAGCTTCAGCTGAGGAAATACCTCCATGAGATCCAGCTGTAAGGCATTTTCTCAACTAGTGAACAAGGGGGGAGGGCCCAGCCCATTGTGGGTGGTGCCATCCCTGGGCTGGTGGACCTGGGTTCTATAAGAAAGCAGGCTGAGCAAGTCAGGGGAAGCAAGCCAGTAAGCGACATCCCTCCATGGCCTCTGCATCAGCTCCTGCTTCCTGACCTGCTTGGGGTCCAGTCCCAACTTCCTCTGATGATGAACAGTGATATGGAAGTGTGAGCTGAATAATCCCTTTCCTCCCCAACTTGCTTCTTGGTCATGATGCTTGTGCAGGAATAGAAACCCTGACTAAGACAGGTGGTAACTCGTATCCATTCCCCCACTCAGTGCTGGGACCCCATCTGTCTCGGACCTGTGCAAGCCCTGTGCAAACCTTGGTCTCTGAGTTCTTAGGTGTGTCAGTCATGTTGTGTCTGTAAGAGACTGCCTGCTTGGTGTTATCCATCCCCTCTGGCTCTTAACAATCTTTCTACCCCCTCTTCCATACAGCTCCATGAGCCCCAAGGCAGGGTTTGATGAGGACATGCCACTCACTCACCCTCTGCACATTGTCCAGATGTGGGCATCTGGCTTAGATTCCATGTATGCAGAAGGAAGCTTCTCTGATGGTTGCTGAGGGAGACATTGATCTACAAGTTTAGTAGAATCTTGTGAGGAGCCATTTTATTGCTATGTTCTTTAACAAGACAATCGTTTCTGGCTTTCCCCTAGACCTACTTAGTCTCTGGTTCTCGGCCACACATGTAGTGTCAGGCATAGGTTCCATCTTGTGGAGAGGCCTTGAATCCAAGCAGAGAATAGTTGATTTTTCCACAAGGTTTGTTACTTTGGCACCAGTGTGTTATGCAGCGGGTCACTTTTGTAGTTCCTTGGGTTTGTAACTAGGTTACTGGCTACCTTTCTCCTCTGAGAGCATGCGAAGTACCTTCCAGCACCAGAACACTAGTCAATAGGGGTGAAGGTACTAGTTAGGCACCAGCTGAACTCTCTATGTTCAATGAGGTACATTGTTTTTTGTTTTTTTTTTTTTTTTCAGCAATAGGGCCTTACCTTCAGTTGGTGAAGAGAAACCAATAATCTTGGCAGTAGCCTGGACTATTTGGGGCTTTCCATGGGGCTTTGACCAATGACTCAATTAGATGTAACCTATTCCTGGCCCTGGAAGTTTCACTTGGTGAAAATTGTCTTCCTTGTAATTTGGTGACTCTATTTAGATTTCTTTCATACATGGATATATTTTAAGAAGTTTCTACAAGAATAGGTTTTCATGACCTCTCACCTGGCCCTTAATGATGGTCCCCCATCTGTCTCTTACTCTTCATTCTCTGTTTAATTCCCTCACTCCTGTATTCTGTCTCTCCATAATTTCCCCTTCCTTTGGGCCATTTTTTCTTCTCATTATTTCCTCGATGATACCATAACGTCTTTGGTTATATAGATTATAGCATGACTATCAAAGGCTTAAAGGCTAACATACACCTAGAAGAAAAAGTATACAATATTTGTCCTTTTTGGGGTCTGTGTTGTCTCCCTCAGATGATTTTTTTTCTAGCTGTCACAGCCCGGGTAGCTTAAATACAACAGAAATCCATTGTTTTGCAGATCTAGTCTGAAAAGTTGTCACCAAATTTACAGAGCTAGTCTTGAAGAAAAAACATCCCCCTGGAAACCACTGGAGGGGGATCTTTCTGGACTGCCCATAGTTCCAGGGCTGGGTCCACTTCTGATGGCTGCCCTGCAAAGTCCTTCAGAGGCTGTTCTTTCTGCTTTGTCCTTTCATTTTCTTTTCCTGTGAGATGTTTTTGTCCAACTTTTTTCCTATATGGATTCCAGTGATGCTGAGTGAGTTGACTCTTAAATCCATATGCACAAACCATATCCCTCCACAGTCAAAACCTCGTGTAGACCAGGTTGGGTATTATAGATATCTCTTCCTGAAGTGAATGGAGTGCACAGTTCATTATGGCCTCAGCCCATGCTCTTCTTGCTTTGGAGCACAGTAGCTTCTCACTTACTCTCCTGGTTCACCATACCTGCACGGAGCGTTCCCATTTCTTTGTCACTAAAATGATGAGAAAGCATCCTAAAAACCTACTTCAAGAGCAGTGTTGGTCTTGGCTACAGTATCACAAGATTGCTGCAAGAGCAACAATCACAGCAGGACCAGGTGTGTGTGTGTATGTGTGTGTTTGTGTATGTGTTTGTGTCTCTGTGTGTGTGTGTGTGTGTGTGTGTGTGTGTGTGTACCTATAGAGGCCAGTGTGAAGACTGGAGGCCAATGCTGGGTGTCTTCACACTCTTCTGCTTGATTTAAATTTACACTTATTTCTTTTGTGGAGAAGGGAAGTACAGACAGTACGAGTGTGGAGGACAGGGGGAAGTTTCCAGGGCTCTGGCTCCTCCTTCCACTACATAAATCCATGGGTCCTGAGGATCTAATTCAGTCTTCGTGAATATCTTGAATATCACCGTACCCTTGAATATCTTGCAGGCCCTCCATATTATTTTTTGAGACCAGGTCTTTCACTAAACCTGAAGACCACTGTTTCCCTAATTAGCTGGCCAGTGAACACCCAGGAGGCTCCTTTTTCTGCCCCTCAGTGCTAGGGTTACAGGTCCTCCAGGCATTTTTAATGTGAGTGTCAGGAATCTGAGGCCCTCACACTACCACTGTGCACTTCCAAACCCTTTACCCACAGAACCATCCCCAGCTCAGATCTGCTCTGTTCTTCAAGAGAAACACATTTGCCTTGGACCCTGATTTAGGCTATTTGCTCCCCTCTCAGCACACCTACCAGGCCCCTACCAGACTCTGCCTTGATGTTTGGACTGCCCTCAATAGTATGGCTAGATCTTGATCATGGGACAGTTAGGATTCTAACAGACTAGCCACCCCAACCCACCTTGGCCTGGATGTTCTGACTCCCCCCTCCCACAGTGTGGCTTTACCTGGACTGTGGGTAGACAGAGTTCTTACAGACATCTCTCAGCCTTTCTGAGAATGTTTTCATATCCTGTATTTTGATGAGAAGAAGCACTGTAAGGTGCACATGGTGCTTTGGAAAAGGGAACTTTAACTCAAACACGCACACACACACATACACACACACACACACACACACACACAGAGAGAGAGAGAGAGAGAGAGAGAGAACAGAAAATACACACACACACACACACACACACACACACACACACACACACACAACCAAGTAAATTTTTCCCATCTGCAAAACTCCCCTAAAAGAAGATGCCGAGCATTTCTTGTTTTGTTTTGTTGAGAGGCTCACAGTTGGGGGTCAAACTGGGTCCAAGAGTACTTATAGTTCAGAAGTTCATCACAGCTAGTTGGGACCCATTCCATCAGACCAAACTTGCCTTCTAAGCTGGGCTCAGATAATTGGACTTCATCTTGTCTGTCCCACACTTCCCCTCCTGTTCCTGGGGGAACTACAGGAGGGACCCTCATCCCAGCAGTGGGCATGTGATCAGATCCGGCCTTTTCCACTCCCTCTTCAGAAGTGATCCTTTGGTGAGAAGCTGTGTATTTGACTCTGGGGTAACCCTGGACCTCTCAACCAACATGACTTCCCAAGAAAGAGTTCAAGGCAGGGAATTCCAATTGCTCTCATTTCCTGCCTCCTAAAGTCCCTAAGGCCCACTAGTGCCCCACCCCCTCTCCAGCAGATACAACCCCAAAGTTCTCATATCCCTTATTCTATTTTAGGTTAGATTTCTGTCATCAACAACCAAGATTCCTTATGTGGAATGTTCAGTCATTTCATCCCCTCACCAGAGCCTGACAAGGCTGCAAGAGGCTGTGACTTTCTCCTTCTTCACCAGATTTCTAAGCCCTGCCTCTCTACTTGGCTTTGCTCCTCTGTGTCTCCCTATGATTCTGAGGCTGCACTCTAAAGTTTGTATGCATATTTATCCTTGCAGATGTACAGAATATGATGCTTACCTGACTTAAATACTTTTCTTTTTCACTTGAGGCAATCTCATGCAGCCCAGGATGACCTCAGGCTCATTACACAGTCAAGGATGGTCTTGAACTTGTGATCTTTCTGCTTCCACCTTGAAGTGTTGAGCTTTTACAGGTTTATAGATGGAAACCTGGCTTATATGGTACAAAGAATGGAATCAAGCCAAGGCTTCAAACATGCTAGGCAAGTACTTCATTAATCAACTTATATCCCCAGAGAAAGAAATTTAAACATAAATATAGAGGGTGGTTCTGATGCTTAAGTCCTGTTCCCCAATTGGTTATTGGTTCTTTTTTAAAATTATTTCTTTATTATATATAAGTACACTATAGCTGTTTTTAGACATACCAGAAGAGAACATTAGATCTCATTAAAGATGGTAGTGAGCCACCATGTGATTGCTGTAATTTGAACTCAGGACCTCTGGAAGAATAGCCAGTGCTCTTAACCACTGAGCCATCTCTCTTCCCTTGGTTATTGGTTCTTGATCGATCAATCAAGATACAAGGGACCAATTACTGGGCAAAAGGAAAGAGGTGGGACTTCCGGGTCTCCACAGGCAGGTTAAGAAATGCAGGAAGGGGAAGGGAGATTGAGCCATGCTTTAGAGGGAGAAAAGGTGACTAGCCGTGTGAGATCTCAGGTGGAGTGGCTATAGTCCACTTCCCCAGGCAGGAGATTAGAAATGCAACTAAGCAGAGAACGAGGACGTTTGTGTGTTACTGAACAAAGAGAAGGTAACTGAGCAACTAATGTTGCAAGCAGATTTAGGTTGCTGAGTTAAGAGTATTGGGAAGGACATGCTAACCACAGGAGATTAAAAGTGCCTAGCAATTGAGCCAGTGAGACAGGTTAAAAACCACGTTAATGTGTGTGTGTCTTTCATCCACGGATCTGAGGGAACCGGATAGCAGGGTCTGTCCGGAGCTTAAAGAAGGATAATAAAAGCTACACACCACACATATATTTCCATTTTAAAATGTGCCTTAAGCATACAAACTCTGCAGAAGAAGGAGCCATTTTACCTAAGATGATATAAAGGAGTAACAGTTGGAGAAAACAGTCAAGCTAACTAACATAAAGACTGTAACATAGACCAGTCTTTGTGCTCACGTGTCTGTCCCTTCTGCGGGCTGCTTTCCGGGAATGGCACCAGGACGTGTAGTGTGTGTCACGGCAAGAAACAAAGAGCAGTGTTGTGAGAGTACAGATCAACGAGTTTCCTCAGCAGCTCAGAGCCCATGGAGCCCAAATCCATGGCTTTGGCTTCCACAGTTCATCTTGTCATCTCCTCAATATGACACTTTTAAAAACAATCACATTCACACACAGGCACTGGGTGCTATTCAGAAGTATAATAGGCAATGTACAACAATAGGGTAATAATTCCTGTATGGAAGCCTGAAGTCATGTTGATGTCCAAGGTCTGTGCTGCCACCAAGAGCTGTGATGGTGCCCGTGGCCCATGCAGCAGCAGATGTCCACAGTCTTTACTTTCACAGGAGACCACACTGAGGTTAGTGGCACTTGCTTGACACCAGGGACCATGTGGATGTCCATGGTCCATGTTCCCACTGACTGTAAAGGGCAAGGAAGCTACTTTTGCTATGGTACTGATTGCAGACTCACAGCTGGGAAAGAGGGACATAGAAGGTTTCTATGTCACTGCCCCCCACAAAGTAACAGCCTAGACAAAATGCCAATGAAGAGAACTTCTAAAAATTGTAATAGAGATACCGAGGTACAGCTCTCCAAAACTGAAAGCTTCTGGCAGGGGTGCAGGTGGGAAAGGACTTGGGTTTTTCTAAGATGCTAGCCATTGGGAGTTTTTCCATGCTCTGATGAGTATATAGTAACACAAACTGGACTTTCTTCTTCCTTCTTTCCTTTCTTCCTTCCTTCCTTTCTTCTTTCCTTCCTCTTCAGGGTTTGAGGAGCAGACCTGGGAGAACCAGGAAATGAGGGTTTTGGGGGTTTATGATGTGAAATTCCCAAATTATCAATAAAAATATTATTAAAAAATAGAATAACTCAAGGAATGATGTCAGATCTGGAAAAGGATCTTTATGTAAGAAAAGAAAAATCACGGTAGATTTGTAATTTTCTCCTTTTCTTCTTCTTCCTCCTCTTCTTCTTATGTGTGCATGTGTATGTGTGTGCATGTGTGAGTGTGAGAGAGGGGGGAGCATACAATGACACTGCTGCACTTCTGTGAGGGTCAGCAGACAACTTTCAAGAGTTGGTTCTCTATCATGTGTGTACCAGGGATCAAACCTAAGTCATCAGTCTTTGTAGCAAGTACCTTTGTCCACTGAGGCATTTAATGGCTCACAGTAAACCTTTTTAAAAATTTTTACTCATAAAAGAGCTGCCTTTGTGTAGTGAATGTTATATATTGTACTTAATAACAGTGGTGGATTAATTCCTGCCCTGGCCACAGTCTTTGTCTAGCGTATGACATGGGTTAAAGGTAACATGACTGTTTTGTCTGTGTGCATGTTCCCCAGGGCTTCGTTTGTTTCTGTCCTTCCCTCATATCTGACATATCTGTGGACACTCAGCTGCTGTGAGCAGGTTCCCTCCATCATGTCCCAGAGGGCTCTGCACTCACTGTCATCTGATTCACATGTGACTCATGTCAAGTTATAAAGTAGTTTCATGACTTCTGAGGGAAGAATGGGTCAAGAGTGATGATCAGAGCATCAAGAGATCCTGGGATCCCAGGGATGTGGAAGCCTGGGAACTTCAGGAGAAGTGCTTCCTAGATCTTCTCTGACCTATCAACTGGACACCAGACACCACAGGTTTCTATTCTTTTTCTCCTCTGTTGACATCTCCTTCTCTGCCCCCAGTTGAATCTCCCTCTTCCCCCTCCACTTCTTTTCTGTCTAGAATGAGTCTCTAAGCAATGTCCTTTGTCTCATCCAATCAGCAGTGGTTACTGCTAGAAAGGGACCACTATGTGTAGGCCAATGCTATGGTTTGTCCCCTCCCAAACTCCTATTGAGATCTGATAGTCATTTTGGTGATGATAAGAGGTGAAGCCTGTAAGGTATCAATAGGGCCTCTTGAATGATAATGATTTTCTCAGAGAGGGTATTCTTGCTTTTCTAGGGCTGGAGCAGATAGTGAGTGAGTACGCTTTATAAAGTAAAGTGTTCCTTCCTCCCTGCCTACTTCCCTTTCCTCTTTCCAGCCTGAGCTGAAACAGCATAAACCCATCACAGAAACTAGCCAAACTCAGCCGCCCAACTCTGGGCTTCTCAGCCCTCAGAACCCTGGGCCCTTTTCTTTATAAATTAATACCCACTCCCTGCAGAAAGAGTCCTGAGATAGCCACTGAAAAAAGAGATAAGACCCCTTCCCCATTCACTTTGTGTGTGTTTGGTGTGCTATAAGTGTGCATGTAGCATGTTTCCATGTGTGTGGATGTTTCTATATGTGTGAGTGCACACACACACACACACACACACACACACACACACACACACGTGCATGTGTGAATATAGGCATCAGGTAAATCTGGTGAATCATCCTTTGCATTTTTCTGCCTTATTCACTGAAGCTGGCCTCCCAGTCAAATCCAGAGCTAACCAGTATGGCTATTTGGAGAGTGAGTATGGGATTGTATATGGGTGTTGTAGACTGTACACTCTCAAATTTCTCCATCTTTAACTCCACATTCCAGGATGAATCACAGACCTATCTGGTGACTCTGTGTGAGTTTTTACATGACGGTCCCATCCCAAATCACGTCTCCCATCCCTTCCTTCTGCCTCCCTCCTACTTTCCCTTCCTGTTTACCTTGTTGCATACACCCACACCTGGATTTTTATCCTAGAAACTTTCCTTTGACTCATATCCATGACTGGGATGTCAGGATGAAACACCCTAAATCTGGGTGCTTCATGACCCTTTGGTTGCTTCTGCCCTAGTTCTGCCCGGTCACCTCTCATTTTCTGGCCATAGCTAACTCCTGCCTGCTCACGATCTCGATCCACAGGGCTCCACAGCAGCCAAAGAGAGCCTTCACAGGTATCCTGTGAGAACATTCACCCTGCCAACCTCAACCACTAAAATACCTATCATATTTGTCTCATTGTTTTGATTTTCTACATTTGTAGCTTTGCATGTGTGTAGATTGATGTTGAGGTGATACATGATTCGACAGTGGAGAGGTAGGTGGGGAAAAGGTAGGAAAATGGAAGAGGGGGCAGAGAAAAGAAAAAAAAAATCAAGATGATGCTAAAGAAATCAGACCTAGATCCTGGTGGCCATAATTGGCAATAGGTAGATATGAATATTTTAAGGGATTCTATAGGTCTTTTTATCTCTTATAGAAGGGCAGTTTATATCTTTGCCCATTGGATTTAATCTTATTGTGTAGAGGGTTTGTGGACTGAGAATTTAATATATAAACCTACCATTAAAAGATGCCGAGATTTAGAGTCATGTTGTGCAGGGTGATGGGGTAAAAAAACATGCCAGGGAGGTCGTATCCACCCGGAACAGAAACAGCAGGGCGAGTGGAGTGAACCACCTGGGAAAGGAATCCCCAGGAGAGGGCGGCTTATGGACCAAGTGACAGAGTCTGTGTGCTCAGCTCCATACTAGTGTGGCATCTGTAGAGTGAGACCACGGGGGCTGGGGCGGGGGAGGCTGATAAAGGGATAAGACATCTATTTAATATTTACAGCAACACATGTGCATATAAATGTGAATGCAACTGCTCTGCTCGTGTGACAGTCCAGGATAACCTTGGGGATCAGTTGACTTTTCAACAGCTCAAGACAGTATCTGCTGCTTTCCCACACTGCATCCACAGACGTCTCCTTTTCCCACTTTCTGTCTCACAGTGGAAGCCCTAGTAGAACCCATATGTTCACCATGCCTTATGTGGTCTCTGGGAATTTGAACAATTGAGAATTGCACAGGCAAATGCTTTACTTACTGAGCCATCTCCTGAGGCCAGATTTTTTTTTGTTTTGTTTTCAATTTTGATTGTTTTGCTTTGTTTTGTTGTTGCTAAGACAGAGTCTTGCTCATCCTCCCTGGCCTGGAGCTTTGCAGGTCAGGCTGGACTGGAACTTATGGCGATATTGCTGTATCTGCCTCCCTAGTGTTAGTGTTAGACCTCTGCACCATTACAGCAGGGTTCCCCATGACATGTGCTCTCATTTATATACCTTTTGTTACTCTTTCTATTAAAATATAGGTTCCAGATGATGATGATAATGATAATGATAATCTTCTGTCTACTGAACCACGCACCCCTCAATTAAATGGCAGAAAAAAAGAAAGAGAAAAAGACAACTTTTCTTAAAATGCCATCAAGAGCGTGATAAGAAAAGCCATAGACAAGGGGCTAGAGAGATGGCTCAGTGCTTAAGAACACTGATTGCTCTTCCAGAGGTCCTGAGTTCAAATCCAGAAACCACACATGGTAGCTCACAACCATCTGTAATGAGATCTGATGCCCTCTTCCAGTGTGTCTGAAGACAGCTACAGTGTACTTATATATAATAAATAAATAATTTTAAAAGCCACAGACAAGAAAGAAAAAAAGAAGGAAACCATTTGCAAAACATACTATCTGGGAAGGAACTGTTATCCAATATACAAAAACCCTCATACTGTGGGAATAGAGCAGATTCCAATACCATAAGAATGAGGTAAGCCTAGAGAGTGCAAGAGTCCCACCTGCGGCAAAGGAAGCCAGTCATAATCCAACACTCTATGGTCCCAAGCGTCTCAAGTCCAGTGCTGGGGGCTGGTCTGGGAGTAGCTCCTCCCTCTCAGAGAGCTAGCTCTGGGTGAGAAATCCACTGTACATGTCACTACCTCTAGGAGTTCCTTTGCCAGGTGCTATCGTGAGGGGAGTCTATGCCAGGCATGGTGATCCATCAAGGGAGAGGATGAGGCAAGTGGGCTGCTGTCACATATAGTTTTATTTGCCTGCCTTTGCTGTGCTGCCTAGATTTGGTTTGATTTGATTTGATACTTATGTGTTCTAGACATAAGACAGCTTTGGCTGTCAAGCCAGTCATCAAACTAAGATGAACAAAGGACTGTCATCTGCTCTGACCCTGACTGATATAAGGCAATACTCACCAACCAGGTGAGTTATTTATATTATTTTAATTTTATTTATATTATTTTATTTTTTATATTTATAGTTTTTTTAATTTTAATATAATATTTATATTATTATAACAAGATGGTCTGTAATACTTTATCTCAAAAATTTAAAAAGTAAATGCTTTATTTTGTATGCATCAAAATTAGAATAGTTACTTTATGAACTAGAGGATAAAGGGATGATAGATTGGTGCATTTGTAGATAGATAAAGGAATGTATAGATGAATGGATACATTAAAGACAAATGGGTAGAAGCATAGATAAATGTGATAATGAATGATGGATGGATGGGTGATGGATGGATGGATAATGGTTGGATGGATGGATGATGGATGGATGGGTGATGGATGGATAAATAGATGATGGATGGATGATGATGGATGGATGGATAATGAATGAATGATGGATGAATGATGGATGATGGATGAATGATGGATGATGGATGAATGATGGATGATGATGGATGATGATGGATGATGGATGGATGATGGATGATGAATGGTGGATGAGATAATGATGGGTGGATGATAGATGATGATGAGTGGATGATGGATGATGGATGGATGGTGGATGATGGATGATGAATGGTGGATGGTAGATGATGAATGGTGGATGAGATGATGATGGGTGGATGATGGATGGATGGTGGATGATGGATGATGAATGGTGGATGAGATGATGAATAGGTGGATGATGAATGATGGATGGATAGATGATGATGGATGATGGATGATGGATGATGGGTGGATGGATGATGGATGGATGATGATGGATGATGATGGATGGGTGATGATGGGTGGATGATGGATGGATGATGGATGGATGGATGATGGATGGATGATGATGGATGGATGATGGATGATGGGTGGATGGATGATGGATGGATGATGATGGATGAATGATGGATGATGATGGATGATGATGGATGGATGGATGATGAATGGATGGATGATGGATGGTGGATGGTGGATGGTGGATGATGAATGGTGGATGAGATGATGATGGATGGATGATGGATGATGGATGGATGGTAGATGATGGATGATGAATGGTAGATGAGATGATGAATAGGTGGATGATGGATGATGGATGAATGTGTGGGGAGATAATAGATAAAGGTAGATAAAAAATGGATGGGATGATGGGTAGATGTATGATTGGATGCATGAACGAAGAAACAGACAGACACCATGATAAGGCTTTTAAAGAAATTTGACAATGAAAGAATCTAGTAAAAAGTACATGGGTATCTACAAGTCTTAGTCAGGGTTTATCTCTGTGAACAGTCACCAAAACCAAGGCAAGTCTTATAAAGGACAACATTTAATTGAGCCTGGCTTACAGGGTCAGAGGTTCAGTCCATTATCATCAAGGCAGGGGCATGGCAGCATCCAGGCAGGCAAGGTGCAGGAGGAGCTGAGAGTTCTACATTTTCATCTGAAGGAAGCCAGGAACAGACTGAGCATCCTCAGGCAACTAGAAGAAAGATCTTCAAGCCCATGCCCACAGTGACACACTTCCTCCAACAAGGCCACACCTTCTAATAGTGCCACTCCCTGGGCCAAGCATATGCAAACCATCACACTACAGTAACCTCATTTTAGATTACTGTGTCTGAGGTTTTACATAGATAAAATGTTGGAGCAAACTACGTTTGGAACAAAGGCGAAGCTTCTGGTTACTTTGGATTTTAGGCTGCTCCTTGGCAGTAGTGGTGGGACAGAACACCTAAGTTAATAACCAAATGAATTGTCACCTGTTTACATTAAACTCGGATGCTGTTTGGATTTCCAAGACTTTATGAAAAAATGTCGATGAAATAGAACACTGCTGTGCTCATTTTCAAGCCAGGTAGATCCTGCATGAGTTTGTGGGGTTATCGAGAAGGCATGGCATGCAGCCTTTAGCATTGTTCTTCCTCCTCCCTGGATATTACCTTCCATTTATAAGAGTTGCCAGGGTAATGGCCAGACACAAGACTTCAAGAAAGAACAACATACTTAATTTTCCTTTTAGAATCAAAGGCACGATATTTAAAATTCATAACACATTCAGCTTGATAAAATTCTTCTTTCCAGAAGCCTAGACTTCACAGTGCAGGAATGAGCTCCCATCCCTGCTTCTGCAGATCTCTGTTCCATGGCTCATTGGGCAAGAATAGCAGAGTCTTTTCTATACCCACCATTTTTTTTTCCATTGAGGAACTACATAAGAGGAGCTGGATATAGTTCATAAAGTTGTAAAGACAATAGAAAGACCTACTTACCTTAAAGACAGACATGGAGAAAACAAGATATGTTTTTAAAAAGAAGTCAGTTATCACTGAGTATCTGTGAGATGACCACACCAGTTCCTGGTGAAGTTACCAAGACAATTCTTCAGGGACCCAATGGAGAATGACAGCATTTGCTCATAAGGTGCTCATACCCCCCCCCACACACTCATTCAAACCATCTCTAGATACTTGAAATGCTTAGCATATTTAAATGATATGTAAATAGTTGTTCATGTAACTGTTTAGGGGATAGCAGCAAGAAAAACTAAACATTTTCAGTGCACACATAATTTTTGAAACATTTAAAAAGGGTTTCTTGTTAGTGTATATTATATACAACATTTCATGCGGATATCTCATATATGTGTATTTTGATCACATTCACCCCCATTACTCTTTCTTGTCCCCTCCACTCTTATTGGTTCTCTTCTTCTTTCCTGCTAGTTCTCCTTCTACTTTGTTGTCTGTCTGTCTAAACAGAAATTGGTACCAAAGAGTGGTCTGTTGCTGCTATGGACACAGATGTTGTTTGGGGGAGAGTGGTTGTGGAAGCATTTGGATCTCTGAGCTGTGAGGGCTTAGAACTTGAAGATGTACTAGTGTAGGGGCTTGGATGGTGGTGTTGAGAGCAGTGCCAACAACTGAGGCTTGGCTCACGAAGTTCAGTATAAGGCTTCTGCTCAGCTTAAGGATATGCTTTGAGTAATGGCACCAGCATCACCTCAGTGAAACCTGGGCCTTACAGGGCAATTGATGGTGCTCAACTGGTGCTGAAAACTCATCGCGATTAAGACGAGACCTGCCTAATGGAGGTGAAATCTTCTGGGAACTGTTTCCTCAGGACTCACACACAGAAGTCCAGGGGTGTCAAGACCACGTCAGGCTGGTAGCTGAATCTGATAGTTATTTAAGAGTCTCTGTCTTAGTTAGAATTTCTTCTGCTGTGATAAAAGTAATTGGTTCATTTCACCTTACAGCTTATTAAATCTATCACAGAGGGCAGATGGAACAATAACTGTGCAGAAACCTGGAGACAAGAGGAACCTGATGCTCACTGGCTTGTTTTTCATGGTTTTCTTAGAAGCCTGTTTTCTTTTGGCATGGAGGATCACCAGCCCAGGTATTGTACCACCTACGATGGGCTGGGCCCTCCCATATTTGCCTCAAAAATAATGAAAAAAATGCTCCACAGTCTTTCTCCTAGGCCAATCTAATGAGGGCATCTTCTCATTTGAGTTTCCCTCTTTCACAAAGATTCTAGTGTGTGTCAAGTTGACATGAATTTTGTATTTCTAAGGCCTTGAGGAGTTTATGAAAAATGTTCATAAAACATAAAAATGGGACTGCTTGTTAATGTAACACACAAACACATTACAGTTAAAATATAGCCTTCTTTTTTGTTCATCGCCACAATTTCATATAAATATTAATATCACAATATACAACATTCCAACTTTAAAAAGTCATACAGTCTTTACAAATCCAAACACTTTAAAAGCCTAAATCTCTTTAGAACATCTGAAGTCTCTTTCAAAGTTCAAGCCTCTCTAAAATATCTCCATCTTGCTAACAGTCCAAAATACCTCCCAAACTCCAAACTCTCACAACTGTAGGCTCTTGCAAAGTCAAAATAAGTTAAATATTTTTTTTACCCCAGGAGGGAAGAACTCCAAAAGGGCACAGTCACAATTAAAGCAGAGCAAAACTGAAGTTCAACAGTGAATCTTAGTGTCTAATTTCTGGAAGTCACTCATGGTCTTCTGGGCTTCTCCAAAGGGCTTGGAAAGCCATCCACAAAACAACTGTCTCCTACTGAGCACAGTCTCACTGGTGGTACTGGTCTTGAAAGGGACCATTGAGAGAAGTTAAGGTTTGGTCCCATAAGTCAAGTCAGAGTCTCTGAAGAGAGCCTAAGAGACAGGCTGTTGATGAAGGTGCAGCCTCAGTTGCAGTGGAGACCCCCAGAATTGAGGAAGTCACATAGAGAAGTTGAGGATTGGCACTGTGAGAGGTCTGGAGAGGCCATTGGTGAAGGGGCAGCCTCAGTTGCAGTGGATATTGCAACATATTAGAGGTGCCCGGACTGTGTGATGCTGTGGAGTGAAGCCAGCCAGAGCCCGAGACAGGCTGTATACTACACATGGCAGAGCCAGAGTGGAGCCTCCCAAGCCCTTTGGAGCCCAGAAGATCATTTATAAGTCCCAGATGCTAAACACTGAGCTATAGGATTTGATTGCTTTGCTCTTATTGTAACTGTGCCCTGGGTTCTTCCCTCTGAGGTCAGAAAAGCAGGTTACTTGTTTTTAATTTGCAAATGATACACAGTTAAGAGCTCTTTTTTTTTTTTTTTTTTTTTTGAAGGAGACCTGTGTCTTCTATATGTTGAATTTTTTAAAGACTATGGAAAAGCTACATCATGTTTTATATTTTGAGGCCTTTGGTATAAACAAGAAAGATCACTATGGTCAAATAGTGATATGTTAGTGTGTGAAGTTGACAAAGGATCAGTAGCACTGGCTAGTCTTGGTCAGTGTGGCACTAGAGTCACCAGGAAAGAGAGTGCTTCAGTTGAGAGATTGCCTCTGTAAGACTGATCTGTGAGCGTGTCTCTGAAGCATTTGCTTCAGGAGGGAGTGAGCCAGTCAGCAGTGTTCCTCCATGGTCTCTGCTTCAGATTCCTGCCTTGAGCTCCTGTCCTGACCTCAGTGGACTGTAACCAGTAAGCTCTAGTAACCCCATGTCCCCCAACTTGCTTAGGTCAGTGTTTTATCACAGTAGAACAAGCAAACTAGAACAATATTTCATTGAGTTTAATTAGGGTCCTTACAGGAGCATAAATAGGGGTGTGAGCACCTTACCAAAGACTACAGACCTGAAGAAAATGGCTCTTTTGATGGGGTTATTTTGACACATACATGATTAACCATGTTCATGGATGGAAAACCACAAATATGGAGGTCTCACATTCCTTAGAGAATCACTTAAGGGGATTGGAGAGATGGCTCAGTGGCTAAGAGCACTGACTATTCTGCCAGAGGTCCTGAATTCAATTCCCACCAACCACATGGTAGCTCACAACTATCTGTAATGGGGTCCAATTTCCTCTTATGGTGTGTCTGAAGATAGCAGTAGTGTTCTCACATGCATAAAGTCTTTTTTAATTACTTAAAAGAAGTATTCAAAAATAATATTTGAGGTTTTTCAATCAGCCTAGTTAATTGATATATTTCTACCTAGACAGATCAATTATATGACACCAATTCTGTTTTGTATTGATACAAAGGTTTCCAAGATTATACATTTGACAAGGATGAGTATGTTTATGTGAATGTGTGTGTGTGTGCATGTGTGTGTGTGCGTGTGCATATATAATTTATTATTGTATATGAGTTTATGTCATCTTTTTATGATTGTAGGTTCACATGTGCCATGGCGTATTTGTGGAGGTCTAAGAATGACTTGCAGTTCTCACCTCCCATTGCACCTAAAATAAGGTCACTGGGCCTGCATGACAAATGCTTTTACTCTCTGAGCCATCTTGCCAGCCCACAAACATATTTTTATGTGTGAGATCAGTTAACAAACCCTTAGAGTTGAGGAGCAAGCCCTTCACATTTTGGTGAGTTTCATCTTGTTTTAGTATAAGTTCTCATCTCGTATTAGAAAATTTTAGTCCTTCAGTTCAGACCCTTTTCTCATGCTGGGGATGCCGGGCCTCACGCCTGCTAGGCAAACACTGTAACACTGAGTCACAGGACAACCAAGACACTCCACTTCTGCTGGCATCTTTTTAGTCTGGAAGTTCTTATTTTATACACTTCTATTTGGGCACCAGCAAACTCTCAATGACTTCTTCCAGTGGACGAACAGTACCATCTCTAATTTACTGAGGAGTACAGTATTCAGAATTGCGACTTAACTTGCCCCATGATTCATGTTCTTCTAAAGAGTTTAATTTACATATCTTTAACTATGTATTATGTGTATGTGTCTATATGTGCATGTGCATGCAGGAACCAGAGGTATCGGCTGGCCTGGAGCTGTAATTACAGGCAAGTCCCCTGATATGAGTGCTGGGAAGCCAGCCTGGGCCCTCTGGGAGAGCAGAACATGCCCACAGATGTTAAACCACCTCTCCGTTCGCCTTGACCCCATGCTCCTTATCACTCCACAGGCTTCACTTTGACCATCCCCCAGTATTTTTGCCTGTGTAGAAATGTCATCCTGGCTCATCTTTTCCTTTGATGAGGAAGCTGAAAATGGGGGAGGAAAGTGAGCCAGGCAGGACCCTGTGACTGAGACCAGTCATGTGGCCCATCTTCAAGGGGCACTCTGTCAGAACCAAGCTCTTTTTTTCTCTCATTAAAAGCTAATGTTTAGGAAGTAGGTTTTACAAGTCACAGTAATAAGAAAGCACGCCAATAAAAGAATAAACACATTAAGCAACCACTTTGCCTAATTCTACGTTGCCAACAACTAAGAAAACTTTTTTAAAAAGGTCATCATTAATTGTAAGGAAAATGCAGATTTAAACTACAAATGAAAATAGCTTCAGCTCTATTACAAAGTCTAGACGTTTTGGAAAGCCTGGCTACGTCCAGTGCTGACGTCCTGTGTCAGGAGAGGCTCCCATGTGAGTGGTAGGAGTGCAAACACTAGGGCCAGCCTGGAAAACAGTTCTGTAGTTTCCCAAGCTAAACAAGAGCTGGCTGGCGTACAAGTCACCAGTTCAACCCATAGGGACTTACCTAAGGAAATGGGAGTGCTTCTTCCATGAAAGATCACATATGCGAATGCCCACAGCTGCCTTACTTCTGAAACTAAGAGCTGGAAACAATGCAATGATCACCCACATCTGGACAGGTAAACTGAAATATCTAAATAATGGAATAGTAACCAACTAAAACTTCTGTGTGGTGGACTGGTGCTACATACCACAGAGAACCAACTTAATACAACCAATGAAGGAGACCCTAAAGAAATCTCACACATACCCCAAATAATAGTATACCACATGACTTCATGCACAGTGCCCCCCCTCCCCCAGTGGCTTCATTGCATGTTTAATGCATGTGCCACTTAACAGTGTGGAAGATACAGAAGTGTGCTCAAATAACATGCACCAGAAACCAGTGTGCTGTAAAGGCATTATGCACAAAGAGGTGGCTTTCAATAGCCAAGGCTTCAGTTTCTCTCCATTTCCCCTGATCTACCAGTGGGACCAGCTTTCTCTCTTTTCCTTTACCACATTTTCTTTATTTTTACTGGGTATTTTATGTATTTACATTTCAAATGTTATCCCCTTTCTGGGTTTCCCCCATTCCCACACCCTTCCTCCTCCTTCTATAAGGATGCTCCCCTCCACTAGAAAAAAGACAACATTTTCAACAAATGGTGCTGATTCAACTGGCGATCAGCATGTAGAAAAATGCAAATCCATCCATTCTTATCTCCTTGTACAAAGCTCAAGTCCAAGTGGATCAAAGACCTCCAAAGAAAACCAGGTACATTAAAGCTAATAGAAGAGAATGTGGGGAAGAACTTAGAATGCATAAGCACAGGAGAAAATATCCTGAACAGAACACCAATGGCTTATGCTCTAAGATCAAGAATCGACAAATGGGACCTCATAAAATTGCAAGCTTCTGTAAGGCAAAGGACTCAGTCAATAAACAAAACAGCAACCAACAATTGGGAAAAGATCTTTACCAATTCTGTATCTGCTAGAGGGCTAATATCTAATATATACAAAGAACTCAAGAAGTTAGACTCTAGAGAACCAAACAACCCTATTGAAAATTGGGTACAGAGCTAAACAAAGAATTCTCAACTGAGGAATATCAAATGGCTGAGAAGCACCTAAAGAAATGTTCATCATCCTTAGTCATCAGGGAAATACAAATCAAAACAACCCTAAGATTCTACTTCACACCAATCAGAATGGCTAAGATAAAAAACTCAGGTGACAGCAGATGCTGGCACAGATCAGGAGAAAGAGGAACACTCCTCCATTGTTGATGGGATTGCAAGCTGGTACAACCACTCAGGAAATCAGTTTTGTGGTTCCTTAAAAAATTGGACATAGTACTACCTGAGGATCCAGCTATACCATTCCTGGGCATATAGCCAAAAGATGCTCCAACATATAGCAAGGACACATGTTCCACCATGTTCATAGCCAGAAGCTGAAAAGAACCCAGATGTCCTTCTAGAGGAATTGATACAGAAAATGTGGCACATTTACACAATGGAGTACTACTCAGCTATTAAAAGCAATGACTTTATAAAATTCTTAGGCAAATGGATGTACTAGAAAATATCATCCTGAGTGAGGTAACCCAGTCACAAAGGAACACATATGTTATGCACTTACTAATAAGTGGATACTAGCCCCAAAGCTCGGAACACCCAAGATACAATTCAAAGGTCATGTGAAGCTCAAAAAGAAGGAAGACCGAAATATGAATGGGGTAACAAAATACTAACAGAAGAAAATGCAGGGGCAAAGAGTGGAGCAGAGACTGAAGGAAGCATCCAGAGACTGCATCACCTGGGGATCCACCCCATATGCAGTCACCAAACCCAGTCACTATTGCTGATGCCAATAAGTGCTTGCTGACAGAAGCCTGATGTGGATGTCTCCTGAGAAGCTCTGCCAGAGCCTGAGAAATACAGATGAGGATGCTTACAGGTAACCATCAGGCTTAGCATGGGGACCCCAGTGGAGGAGCTAGAGAAAGGACTGAAGGAGCTGAAGGGGTTTGTAACCTCATAGGAAGAACAACAATATCAAGACCCTCCACAGCTCCCAAGGACTAAACCACCAACCAAAGAGTACATGAGGAGGGACCCATGGCGCCAGCTGCATATGTAGCAGAGGATGGCATTGTCTGCCATCAATAGGAGGAGAAGCCCTTGGTCCTATGAAGGCTCATTTCCCCAGTGTAGGGGAATAGCTCTTAACAGGTAGGTAAGTGATCTGAGCTACAGAGGTGTAAAGATGGCATGCAAGCCAGAAAGGAGGTTTGAGTGCGTCACCATGAGGATCCAGAGTATTGAACACAGAGCTCACATGCCTACTAGGGACTGGAGCTTAGGGTCAGACTGTATCTATGTTAGTTTTTGTATAGTATGTGGAGACTGATGCTTCAGTGTGTAGGAATAGCCCAGGGCAGCTCCTGGCATCAAAACAGCATCTTCTGATAGTCAATGACTGGCTAACTGTCCTAAGCGATCAATAAGGAATTCATCAAAACACTTTTCTTACTGTCAAAATTCAATCAGGAATGTTTAGAAGACTTGAAAAAGGAAGCCAACACAAGGGCCATTTTAAAGTAGAATTCTCTCCTCCTCCTTTTCCAGGGTCAACAATTCTACATCCCGGAGAAGATGCTATTACTCGATACACAGTAACCCACTCATTTGTTTAAAGATAAAAGTGAAACTCATTTGCACTCATGAATGTAATGCTGGGTTACTCTCTGTCTTAGTTACTGGTCCATTGCTGTGAAGAGATATCATGAGCAAAGCAACTTATAAAGGAAAGCATATATTTGGGGGGTTGCTTGTAGTTTCAGAGGGTTAGTCCATGTGGTGGTTTTAGTAGGTTTGGCCACCATAGATTCATATGTTAGAAAGCTTAGCCCACGGAGAATGGTTCTACTAGGAGGTGTGACCTTGTTCAAGTAGGTGTGGCCTTGTTGGAGGAAGAGTTTCACTATGAGAGTGGGCTTTGAGATCTTCTATGCCTAAGCTCTGTCCAGTGTGGAACACAGTCTCTCCCTGCTGCCTTCAACTCAAGATAAAGAACTCTCGGCTCTTCCAGTACCATGTCTGCTTGCAAGTTGCCATGTTTCCTGCCATCGATAATAATGGACTATAAACTTCTAGAACTGTTGGCTATCCTCAATTAAATGTTAGCTTCTGTGAGAGTTGCCTTGGTCATGGCGTTTCTTCAGAACAATAAAATGCTGACTAAGACAGTCCATTATCATCATGATGAGAAGCATAGCAGCAGGCAGGCAGGCATGGTGCTGGAATAGCTGAGAGCTCACAAAAGATCCATAAATTGCAAGCTGACATAAGCTGCAAGAGAAAAACACTAGGCCTGGCATGGGCTTTTGAAACATCCAGACAAATAGCATATTTCTAACATGGCTACACCTCTTAATCCTTCCCAAAAAGTTCCATTAACTGGGAACCAGAATTTGAATATCTGATCCTGTGGGGACCATTCTCATTCAAACTAACACATTTCTGAGAAGATGTGATGAAGAAGTTTTAAAGTAGGAATTTGCATTGTGTTGTATGTGTGTAGTGGGGAGGAAAGGTATATGTAAATGTATGTTTTTGTGTGTACACTCACACAAGCACTGGATTATGTGTCTGTATGATATGTCTATATGTATGCATGTGTGTCTGGGGAGGTCAGAGGTCCACATCTTTGTTTTCTTAGTTGCTCTCCACTTTATCATTTTGAGACAGAATCTCCCACTGAACCACCACTCACTGATTGGCTAAACTGGCTGGCCAGTTAGCTCTGAGGATCAAGCATGTGCCCTTCCCCATCTCCACCCTAATGCTTGGGTTGTAAATAGTAGGACCATGCATGGCTTCCATGTGAATTCATTCTCATGCTTGTGCCCTGGCACTTTACCCACAGAGCTATCCCCAACCTCTCAAGCAGAAAATCTACGATAATGGAAGAAAACAATACATTCCTGGGTTATGTTATACAGGACATCCTCTGAACCCAACTACCACCTTCTTCTGGAGCTCTGCTGGGCCCACTTGCAAAGGATAATAGCTGGAGTTGTTGGCTGCTGAGCTTCCCTCACAGTAGGAGAGAACAGGAAGGTCATGGGACCTTTACTTGAGTGTGTAACCACCATTCTGACAAGATGATTGTGATTCTGCCCTAGTTTGCACATGGCCTCGGGGTCTGAGAGGGGCTACAGTATATGGACTGGAAAGTCTAGGGGAGGAGGGAAGCCATCATTTATACTGCAGGGTGACTGCTTTGAGGTCACCTATGCTATTCTATACCCCTCACCTACTGCTCTGTGAATGAGCCCATTAAGCTCTTTGTTTCTTCCAGGTGAACACTGACATAATCAAACCTTGGTTTATCACTGGGCCTTTATGAGGAGGGACGGGAGGAAAGTGGCCTAGTCACTCCCAGAATGAAAAGTTCTCACAGGTATGTTGCTGAGGTTTGTGTAGCTGGCAAACAGATGACGTGAACCCCTCAAGGGGCGAGGTGTCCATAGCGCATGATGTCTGAGGTTCCAGTACTGCTGTTTAAATGAGTTCGGGGCTCTGTTGATCTAGAATCTTGATGATGCGAACCTGTGGCAGAGGCTATGCATCTTAGGACAAACAGGAAGCAGAGAGAGAAAAGGATCCAGGAGCACCTTCTTGTAACCCACTTCTTCTAGAGAGAGGCTCTGCCTTCTAAAGTTTCCATCGCCTTCCAAAATAGAGCCTGAAGCCATTTGACCCAGGAACCTATGGGAAATAATCTCATATTGAAACCATCCCAAGTGGTTTGGTCTCTAAGTCCTAGGATAACAGTCTCAGTAAGTAATATTGTGGAAGCATGTAGACAGGAAATGTATCTTCACGCCGCTCATGCCAAATTCTTCTATAACTATGTTCCTCAAAGATCCCTGCCCGTGTGGCTCACTTAGGTGTTCTGTAGACCAAGTTCTCCCAAAGCCATGAGCCACAAAATGAACATAGTATTTGTATTGGCAAGATTATCTAAAGGAACAGGACTGTTAGATTGAATGTACATACGTGTGTGTGTGTGTGTGTGTGTGTGTGTGTCTGTGTGTGTGTGTGTGTGTGTAACACCCAGAATCTTGGGTTTTAGTTGTTTCCAGATGTAGTCAAGCTGACAACCAAGATTAGCTACTATAGTAGTTAATTGTCATTAGACACTAATTAGAATCATCCCTTCTGTCCACTATAGTCAAGTGCTACATAGTCACATAGCCAGTGCAATTGTAGAACACAAGGCAGCTCAATCCATTGTCTTTATCCACCCAGGTTGCTACAACAAAATACCACAGGCTGGGTAGCACATAAACCCCAGAAATTAATTTCTCCTAGTTCCAAACCTGGATGAAAGCAGTGACAATTTCAGTATCTGGCCAACTTTATGATTCACAGAAGACAGCCTCACTGAGCCCTTACATAGAGTAAAGGAAAAACTAACTCCCTGGTGCTTCTTTTAAAAGGGAATTAAGCCACTGGGCAGGTGAAACACTGCTGTAATCCCAGCATGTGATGGGGAAGAGGCAGGAGGATCATCAGTATAAAGCTAGCCTCAGCTATAAAGTCAGTTCAAAGTCAACTTGGAAGTATAAGGTCTTCTCTCAAAGACTTTTATCTTTGAGAAACAGAAATCGAGGAGGCAAAGGCACCAGTCCGGTCATGAGGTTCTGTGGTCTGTGCATGATGCCATCTTACTGGTGCCAACTTATGAACTTTGAAGGGACACAGATATCCACACATTGTCTAGGAAATCCACCTGAGATCATCTGGTTGTTAGGGCACATATGTTTTCTCAGCTAGGTATAAGTCTTTAAAATTCAATGGGAACTATAAGACTTGTAAGTTGAAAATTATTACTTTTTTTTGCCTTATAGGAAAACATAATATGTATACAAATAGAAAAGAATATTAAAAGTTTGGAGCTTGTCATTCTATGAAATATTAGTCAGTTTTCAATTTCTGTATTTTCCTGTACAATCTTTTTCCTCTTCATTTTTCTCTTCACCGGTCTCACACACAAGTACACCCACCCTTCTGAACTACTTGAGTCTCTCTACTTGAGCAGAAGTAAATTAAAGCTTAAGACATTTACTTTATGTTTTAAAAAATACTGTCCTTTTTAACTTTTTTGAAATTCACACTTTGGCATGAGAAGACTATTTAAATGCTCACTTTGGGCAGACTCCTCAGCCTGCAAAGTGTTCGTGAAGAGAGACAGTTTGTAAAGCAGAGACTGTTCTCACGTCTTTGAGAATCTCACCAGATAATGGCTATCAGCCTTTTCAGGCACTCCCCTGTAAAAATGTTAAATAAATGTTAAGTGTTTTTATCATGATTATGTAAGAAGGCCTTGCCAACTGTGCTGCTGGGTGTCTGGGCAGCTCAGTTCCCACTTTTGTGTCGCTCCATTCAAATGTTAAGGTTCGGACTGTGTTCTGGGCACTATGCCTGTGTGTCCCAACTTCAGCTTCACTCTGAGCTTGGCTCTTTTTAAGCTCCTCTGAAGCCATGGGAGAAATTTTCTGGCCACAATATCTTGCTTCTTCCAATCATGAAAGAAAGCCTCCCAGGCAGAGAAAAACTAAGACTCTTCCCTTTGGCATACCGCTTCCTCTCCCCTCCCCTAGGGTCTTCTTTCTGCCTGCACAAGTCATTGACTTCACACTTCCTGTCTCCCAGCGTAAACACTCCCTCCAGACACAGCCAGTCCTCACTGCGCTTTAACCCTTTCACTCCCGAAGACCATGTTTCCGAAGCAGCAATACACGGTGCATATACTTACGTTGTCCCCCTCCCGTCTTGCAGAACGGTTCACTACACCCCCCCCCCGCCCCCGATTCATTTAAGCCTAAGTACCCTGTAAAGTCCGTTGTACTGGTCAAATAGAAGACTACTTTTTCTTGGTTTTGATCCTAAAAGCAGCATCCCCTCCCCCGTTTATTCCCCTGCAGCTCAGAACTACTTGAAGATCTTCTCCCTGGAGGTATCACCTAAACAACTAACCTGAGAAAGAGGAACTAAAAATGTTGTCCTCTGCTTTTTGGAGTTTACCTAACTCAGTCTAGATCGTGAAAATAGTCTTGTTCCAGCCACATGGTTCTGACTTCCACAGTAGATACCAAACCCCTGCTTGGTTAATAAAAGGACAAAGAGAGGTGCGTGGCATCAGGATGAAGGGTGGGCTTGGCTTTCTCTTACCCAGAAACTGCTGGTGCCATGTGTGTAAGGCACACTTGGCCGCGTTTGCACTGGAGCCAGAAGGAAAGAGGCAGAGAAACCCTGGATTCTGGAGTGGTGGAGGCCAATGCTCATCACAGAATTCAATTTCCACTGAAATTGTGAGTCACATCTAAAAATAAAGTCTTCTACAAGTGGCCAGATAGTTTTACTTCCTCTTAGCGGCTGAATAATTAAGGTCAAACATCTAAGGAAATTAAGTCAATTCCCAGCTTAGTTGTGTGTTTAGGACAGCCTCTTTCCTCAGTATGACCTGGAGCCAGTTTCTCCTCCCAGCCCTGTCTCCGCCTCTACACAGTGGGTGGCGATGGTAGTAGCTAACCCAGGACAGTGCTAGAATTCAACTGCCAGCCCAAACGGGCCTTGGTACACATGGTCTTAGCATGCCCCTTTCCTTTTGAGTTTTGCCCTAGAGCCTTCCAAGGAAGCCACTCAGAGTGCTGAGGATGACTTTTGAACAGTTTATGGGAGCAAACATTCTGAAGCTATAAGTAAGTACTGATTCAAGGCGGTCAAATTAAATAACAGAAAACAGAAATCAGGCCAGTCTTCCTGGTTGAGATGCAGAAGCTGAGAGCCCAGGAGGGTAAGAACAATTAAATAATTTTAAGATGTGACTTTAGGAGGTTGTTGGTGTTGTTGCTCTTGTTGTAGTTGTTGTTTGAGACAGGCTGTCCCGGCACTTGCTTTGTAGACCAGGCTGGCCTTGAACTCACAGAAATCCATCTGCCTCTGCCTCTAGAGTGCCAGGATCTCAGACATGCGCCACCACTGTCTGGGAAGACATGACTCTTACAAAGCCTATTTTAGTAAGAACAAAGAAATGCTCCGAGCCAAATGATAAGCCCTGTGTGGTTTGTGAGGCTGACAGTAACAGAATGCCACAGGTCAGGTAGTTTAACCCACATGACTCTTATTTTCATGGTTGTGGAAGCTGAATGTCCCGGATGATAATGTCAGCCTGCTGACCACAGAAGCCTCCTCCCGCAGCCTCTCTGCAGTGCAGTTGCCTCTCGCCATGACCTCAGTGAACTCTGAGAGGCCACAACATCATTTAACTTTTATTATTTCCTCAAAGCCTCTACCTCCAAATAAGAGCAGCAGAAGCTAAAGTGATGTCCCTACAGGAAAAATATTCATGCACAAAATAAAATAATAATACAATTTTAAAAAGTAGCCATGTCATTGGGGGTTGGGGTTTTGGCTTGTGAGTTTTAGGAGAACTACGAAGTAGTCAGAATAACCGGGGGCTGGAGACCTCTTGCCCTGAGGTGTGTTTAAATATTTGATTTGTTCTACTAGGTTACACAAGACTTTTTTTTCCTTGCAAGTATGTCAAGTAAGCCATGTCTGGTATACTCCCTTTTCCCATTCCTTACATCCACCTACCTGCTTCTTTGTCCCCTAGACACCTCAATCCCACTGTCACATTATCTACACCTATATGGTTCTACATGTCTGCATAAAGTCCAGGACCAAGAAGTAGGAGAAAACATAATATCTGCCCCTCTGACACCAACTTCATAACTACTCTCAGAGAAGGCCCACCCTCAGGAGCCGTCAGGGAGGATGTGTCCTTGCTGGCTTTCTCATAGGCGTATCTTGGTTCTTCAGCCTGATCCTGCACTTTGGCCTGAGGTTATCCCTTTTCCCTTACTTTACTGTAAAGAGCTTCCTGCCTGCACACATAGGCCACACCTGAGGCTGACCTCAATGGCTTCTTTCAGGAGGCTTCTTCTGTTCTAGCCGTTTCCCCATAGGATCCCCTCTCTCAGCACAGCCTGCCCTGCCTTTGGGTCCTCTCCATCGTCTCTGTCTCATGCCAGCCCATGCCTCAGCTCCTCTCTTGGCTCACCCTTGTCATCACCACCATCCTTCCATAGGACAGCCACTCAAAACTTTGAGGGATGAGTACATAAAAGGTCTGTGGGTGGATGGGGACATGGCTCAGCAGCTGGGAACATTGCCTCTAGCTAAGAACAGGGTTCAATTCCCATACCCACCTCCGGCAAGCTCACATCTAGCTCCTCTGGATCTGACACTCTCATCTAGTCTCTGTGGGTACCTACAGGCACATGCACACACGTGTGCACACATGCACGCACATATATGGATAAAATAAAAATGTTAAGTAGTGGCACACCAACTTGAGTCTGTGAGACCAGAAAGGTTCCCCAAATGCTCACTCTGGTTACCCACAGAGGAAATCCAAAGGGATTTCAGTGTCAATATTCTTTATCTTATTTGAGCTGTATTACTTTTCATAACAAAAATAGAATTTATTTTGGAGAGTCTCTCTGTGGTGCCCAAGCTGGCTCCAAACTTCTGAATTCCCATGATTCTTCTGCCTCAGCCTTGTGAGTAATTGGGACTAGAGGGGCAGGCCACTCAGACAGATGTGTGAGAAAGAGCATCAGGGTTTGGAGATGTAGCTCCATCGGCAGAGTCTTGCCAAGCTTCCATGGAACCCTGGGGCTGCTTTTCCCAGCACTGTCTAAATAAGACGTGGTAGTGAGCCTGTAATCCCAGAATTTGGGAGGTGGAAACAGAAGAATTATAAGTTAAAGTTTCTCCTCAACCACAAAGCTAGTTTGAGGCAAGCCTGGGCTATATATTGGATCCTGTCTGAAAAAGGAATAAGAATACAAATTAAAGCACCTCAGTGTGGAAAAGAGGTAGGTGAGGAGAAGACAGCTACGTTAGACAGAGTGGCTAGCTAAGGTTAAAAGGCTTCGTTCATATATGTGGATGGAAGGGTGTAAACATGCTTTGTCAATGTGTGTGCACGTGTGTGTGTGTGTGTGTGTGTGTGTCTGTCTGTCTGTCTGTCTGTCTGTCTGTCTGTCTCTGCCATCTCTGCCCTGGGATTACCAGTATGCACAGTTGTGTTTGGCTTTTTTGTGAGGGTAGGAGTGGAAGTGGGGGTGAATGGGTAGGAGGGATCAAACTCAGGTCCTCATACTTAAGTAACAAGAACTTTCCCAGGTGGGCCATTTCCCTCACCCACCTTGGATCATTTAAAATGCATGCCCATACAACAGATGAAAATAGACTTTTTTTTTTGACACAGGGTTCCTCTGTGTAGCTCTGGCTATCCTGGGATTTGCTCTGTAGATCAGGTAGGTTTTGAACTCAACAGAAATTCGCCTGCCTCTGCCTTCTAAATGCTGAGATTAATGATATATATACACACATGCTATATATATATATATATATATATATATATATATATATATATATATATATACATACATACACACATATATATACACACATATATATAATTTACATGACAAATGCCTTATACTTCCTTTACTATTGAAAAGGGCATATATGTAGTAGGTTTTAAAATGTGAATTTTACTACACGTCAAGCTTGTGACTGACCATCTCTTTCCCTCGTCTTTTGATTTTTACCGCCAGACAGTCATCCCAGAATTTCAGATGTGAAGGAGTAGGGATTGTTTTTGTAATAATAATTAAAAAAATAAATTTAATAAAATATTTCGTTTATAATTCAGTGAAGATAAATTTAAGTAGCTATTATTAGATGCTAACTTATATTGCTATACATTACTAGGAATTATATAGTGATTTATATTACTAATATGAATACTAGTAGTAATAATACATGGCAACATGGCTGAAAAAAGAGAAGAAAGTAAACTCTATTTCAGACCGTACCTCAGTCAAGAAAAAGAAGAAGGAAGAACTTACCTCAGTTTCTTTATGCACGTACACAGAATTATCCAGACAAGGCTGAATTTGCACACACAGATGAATGTACATACATAGTTTAATTAAGAAGGACTACTGATATTTATGTTAACTTCACTTAATATTTATATGCAGAACCTACACTTTTGCCAGTTTCCCTCACTGTCCTCTGAGTACAGAAAACACTGCAGTCTCGGGAAGGCATGAAGCTGCCTTACCAAGAGTGCACCCCTGCCTCAGAACACAGACAGTGTTGTCCTCGGGAAGAGAAGGAAGCCATTTAAATTCAGGGAACAGATTCTCAACACTAGCAAGCTATTTTTAGCTAAAACCGTAGTTTAATTTGGAAACCGAGCAGCTAAGGTCTTCGTCTCTTTTTTGGATTGACTTTTTAGATGGTCATAGATAGTTCTGCATGTGGAAAAGTCAATCTCCAAAAGGAGCATTTGAAACATTTCAAAGAATATATAATTCAGAAGCTGGCCAAGGCAAAACCCAAGCTAGGGCTTTGGAAGTTCTGTTTATCTTCAGACTGGTGTTTTTAAATTCATGGTGCATGGATTTAAAAAACTATTTTTTTAAGAGGACACACTCTTAATGGATTGACTCAGGCAGAGTTTGGGGGCCATGCTAGGCTGGGCAGCTACCTGACAGGACAGTGAGCTGCCACCAGGCTGATTGGAGGCCTGACCAGAACAAGGACCAAGGAATTGCGTGTCTTTCCTGACTCTGCAATGATCCATTTCGAAGTGTTCCCCAGGATTTGGTGGCCATTGCTGGGATTTCAGTCCCTTCCCAGACTTTCCTTCAGGATAGCCTAAATTCAAACTTAATTAAAACCATTTATTTTTCTAGTAACAGCAGATATGCTTCAAGAGTTTAGCTGAATGAGATTCGGGGCTTCCAGATTGGACAGGAGATGTTTTTCTATCACAGAAGTTCTGCTGGGTATCCGTGAGAAAATACCACCAAGTCACTGAATGAAAAGCACTAAAGGATGTATCCAGAGACAGAGTTTGGAATTTTCTAACCACTGGTTCTTTTGTTTTGTTTTGTTCTGTTTTAAGACAGGGCGTTAGGTAGCTCAGGTTGACCTGAAACTCAATAAGTAGAAGAAGATGACTTTGAACTCCTAATCCTCCTGCCTCTACCTCCTGCATGCTGAGATTAAAGGTGTATGTGACCACGCCCACTTTGTGCCATGCTGGGGACCAAAGCCAGGTTTTCCTGCCACTCCACCTAAGCATCCCCACTTCTCTCTTTTTTAAAACAAACACTTAACATAGTACAATGTAGCATTCGGTATGTGCTCAGTGCCACCCAAATATGACGGCTAATCGCTCTGTGAACCCCTATAGTTCCCCTGGCTTCTACATAGACAACTGAAGACTATGTCCCCTTACTCACCATCAAGAAATCTGACAACAGATGTTGTCAAGTTAGGGGACAAAGAAGGACTCTGATTTACTGCTGCTGGGAATGCAAGCTGCTACAGCCACTGTACAGATCGACCTGGAGATTTTTCAGAAGTTTAATACATAATTGTGATTCAAACCTGCTGTATCACTCCTGGGCATATATTCAAAGTACTCCATATGCTTTTTCCCACCTCCAGAGACAGGGTTTCTTTGTACTGAGAAGGCTAAGCCAGTTCCATGACAGGCTTCAGATAGGCAGTTAAGGAGACAAAGCTTAAATCTCTTGTTTTCAAGAACTGGGCAATTCTAGGCAAATCCAGGCCTCAGAAGCTGTCCTGACACCTGGCCCGAGGCAAGGACAATGGGTCAGCAGCAGTTTCCAGGCTTCCTCGGCTACTTCTTCAGCAACAGTTTCCATACCTCCCCAGCAAGTTTTCAGTCCCCACACCCCAGTAATGGAATGTCCCTAGGGATGGACCCAACAGAGTAGCATAGAGTTCACCTACCCTGGAATTCTCTGATGTGTTTTAAATCAAACCTGCAAGCTCACTTGTGAGACCTCAGGACACCTCTAGAAGATACAATCTCTCATCAAACTTCCTGTTTCTTGGGTTCTTAAAATCTTGCTATCATGTCTTCCTCAGTGATGCCTGAGCCTTAGGTGCAGGAGCTGTGGTACAGATGTATGATCTGAGACAACTCTGAATCTTGACTGTTTGTGATTTTCTGTCATGGTGTATGTTTGTTGCAAAAAAAGGTTTTCCTGATGAGCAGTGAAGACTACATTTACAGGGAGTATAAGGACAAATATTTAGAATTTTGGGAGTATGCTGGCTCACAAAGTGTCCTTTTGTAAGTTCTTCCTTAAGATCCATAACTTCACTAGCCCTGGTATTTGGATAGGTTTTCATGACGGAGAGCTGTGGAGAAAAAGGTTTATTTGGTTTATTCTGTCACATTTATAGTCCATCACTGAAGGAGACTAAGGTGGGAACTTAAGGAGAGGAGGAACCTGAAGGTAGGAGCTGATGCAGAGGCCATGGAAGGGTGCTGCTTACTGGCTTGCTCCTCATGGCTTGCTCAGCCTGCTTTCTTATAGAACCCAGGACCACCAGCATGGTATCACTCATAATTGGCTGGGCTCTCCCACATCAATAGAGAAACATTAATAAAATGTCCTACATGCTTGCCTGCAGCCCAATCTTATGAAGGTATTTTCTCTATTGAGTTTTCCTTCCCCTCAGATTTTTTTTTTTTTTTTTTTTTTTTTTTTTACGGTGCTTTATATTTATTTGGGAGTGGAAAACACATGTACCATGGCATGTATGAAGGTCAGAGGACCATCTGAGGGAATCCTTTCTCTCCTGTAATGTGGGTCCCAAGGATCAAATCAGGTCATCTGGCTTAGCAGTAGGTGCCTTTACCCACTGAAGTATTACCAGGCCCCCTGAGACCAGCTTCAGGAAGAAAGCCTGCTTTCTGAGGTGTCTGTCTATCTTGCCAGGAAAGTGGCAAGGCAGAGTAACTTCTTTCAGAAAGAGGATCACACTGGGGCTCAGTGTCACCTTCAAAGGCATGTCCCGCGGGTCCCACTTCCTCCATCTGACTCTACCTCCCAAATTACACCGGCAACAGGAGCCTCTGGGGAAGCACAGTAAGAGCCTACTCTGGGGATGGAATTGTACTAATTATTTTCTCATTGCTGTGACCAAATACCCAACAAGAATCAACTGAAGGAAAGAACTGGTTATTTAGGCTGCAGTGTGAGGGTCCATCCTAGTGGGAAAGGCAGGGTTTCAGGAGCCTGATAGCAGAAAGGCCACGCCCACAGAAAGGCCACACCCACAGAGACCCATTTCCTCCAGCTAGGCTTGTCCACCTCCTAAAGGCGCCATGCTTTCAAAACAGCGCCTCCAGCTGGACACCAAGTGATCAAACATGCGCACCTAGAGCGGAACATTTTATTCAAAAGCAGAAACAGTCCCTCCCCTTATGTCCACAGGTACAGGAATTAACCAAACACATGGAAAATTGCAACAGAGAAGCAAGCGACACAGGATAAGCTCTGGGCACCAAGAGTGTTCAGTGAGACTTGACCCAGCCAGGGAGGTCAGAGTGGACTCCTTCGAGTATGTGGAACCTAAGAAGAGGCCAAGTCATCGTGGGGAGCCCTGCTGGTCCAGATGCTGCCACCGGGGTATGGGTCATCTATAGCCACCTGCCCTCTGCCTCAATAGATCTATCACAGGTCTGAGTATTTTGGAAGCTGTAAGTGAGCAGGACAACAAAGAAACAAAATTCACCACCTCTCAGGCCACCCTTCTCTAGATGCTCAGATTCTTATCTCCCGGGCAACCAGTGCTGTGCTGACGTCAGAGTTAAAAATGGAACACAAACTAACATCTGTAGCAGAGATAAAAAACAATTCTGGTTCAGCCCGTGCACGGCTCACACAAGGGGCACGTGGGCCACGCCCCCTGTCAGTAGCTTCTGAGTACGGCAAGGAAAATGAGTGTAGATTCAACTAGGACACCCGGTGGAAAAGACTGCATTGGAGATCCCTTCAAGGTGTCTGGCTTTCAAAGACCTCTCTCCAGAAAGGTCAAATCTCAATTCTGTAAAGGGGGAAATGCATTTTTTAAAAACCAAACTAGGCTGGGGGATGTAGCTTGCCTAACCTGTACAAGTCCTAGGTTTGATTTCTTGAGCCACATGAAAAGGCACAGTAGTACATATCTGCTGGAGGCAGGAGTTCAGGGTCACCCTTGCCTCAATAGCAAAGAGTGAGTTCAAGGGCAGCTGTGCTGTATCAGACCCTGTCTCAAAAAGGGAAGGAAGGAAGGGAGGGAAGGAGGGAGGGAGGGAAGGAGGAAGGGAGGAAGGAAGGGAGGGAGGGAGGGAGGAAGGAAAAATGGAGGAAACAGGCCAGGCATAGAAGCACATGCCTTTAATTGGCCCACTAGAGAGGCAGAGACAGATCTCTGTGAGTTAAAGGCCACCCTGCTCTGTGTATCAGGTTCCAGGACAGCCAAGACTACATAGGGAGATTGTGGTGGCTTGAAAGAAAATGGCCTCCAGAGGCTCACAGGGAGTGGTATTATTTGGAGTGGGTGTGGCCTTGTTGGAGGAAGTATGTCACTGTGGGTGGGCTTTGGGGTCTCATATGATCAAGCCAGGCCCAGTGACCTTCCCCTTCCTGCTGCCTGCCAATCCATATGTAGAACTCTAAGCTCCTGCTTCAGAACCATGTCTGCCTGTCTGCTTCCCAACATGATGACAATGGACTGAACATCTGAAATGTAAGCCAGCCTTAATGAAATATTTTCCTTTATAAGAGTTGCCATAGTCACAGAGTCTCTTCACAGCAATAGAAACCCTAACCAAGACAGAGATCTTGTCTCAAAAACAAAACAAAACAAAACAAAACCAAAAAACCCTTTGTTTTTAATGAAGTAAACAGGAAGCACACTCGGACAGGGCTCTTCTCCTGGCTCAGGTCTCTGGTTGTGACTTCCACCAGCTCCTCAGGAAGTAGTACATGAGGCCAAGAGAGAGTGGGCCTCCTCTGGCCTCGAATCTGGATGCCACTGGACAGGTTTACTTTTGGATGTTAGCTCCTGAATGTGGCACTTGATACATGCACTTTCGAGCCAGGGCTGCAAACTCAGCAGCTCCCAAACAGCCAGGCTGGTGAGAGAAACCAGGGCAGCCGGGTGCGGGATGTCCACGGTGAGCCGCAGTTTTGTGCTGTCTCTTCACTAGCTGGTGGTTTCTCCCATCTGCCTTCTCCACTTTGGTGTTCTCTGTCTTTAAAAACCAAAGTGTATTTTCAAGGGAAATGTGGAAACGCTGTTGTGAGCTGCCGCGTCCGAGAAGACAGCTTTGATCTTTTGCTGGCTGAGATGTGCTAGTCTCGGAGATAAAGGAAGAGGTTAGGATGTGAAGGTGGGTGGCCATCGAAATCCACACCGGAAGGGTGACCTGCAAAGCGACAGCGTGGCTTACCATGTGAGACAGTGCAAGCATCCTCTGCCAGACGCCCCTGTCCACGGAGGTCTGTGTCAGTGACAGGGATCACCTAACAGCAGTGCCTGGGCTCAGTACTCACTAAGCTATTTCCACATTTAATTCAGCTTCTCCTGATCTGTCCACAGTCAATAAAGCAAACGTAAATTTCCACATTGGTAGTTTTACTTCTCTTCCTAAACTAACAAATGGGTGGGGATTTTACAAATTGATTGCATTTTCAAAATAAACTCTGTTGTTAAAAAGAGTTGCAAGTAGGTAAAGACACCAAACACCAACTCGATTGCAGTTCTCCGACCTCATCTGCTAAGCCGTGAGGGTGGTTTGGTTTCAGGGCGGTGGTCTTTCTCACCTCAGTGGGGAAGCACGGTACTGTGAGCCTATATTTACAGACAGAAAATCACGCGTGTCTCCAAGGAGCCTTGGATGCTTTCATGGGAAGCAGTATTTAAAGACCACAGATTGTGCTGCCTTTATGTCTAGGCTTTCGCAGAGGACACACCTAGGAAATACTGGAACCTCTTAAAACTCACAAGCTCGTACTGATACTTCCAACACAAATCTAACACTAAAGGACATGTGTGTTCGCCCATGCACATGCATGCATATGAAGAGAGAGACGTTTATTAACCGTCACTTGCTTTCTTCTGAAATTATAAAATGGCTTCAAAATAATAATATTACTATCATTGTTAATAGGAGCCTAGCAGTTAAGAACACGCACTGCTCTCCCACAAGACCTGAGTTTAGTTTCCAGCACACACATTAGGTGGCTCACTAATGCATGTAATTCCTGCCCCAGGGGAATCCAGTGACCTTTTCTGGACTCAGGTACATGTACACACATGATATATGCATCCCTCTGTATATTACACACACACATGCACACATACACACACATATACACAAATAAAAATAGATCTTAAAAATAATATTTAACACATAATTCTTAGGATTCCTTTACTATTCTGTGTCCTTAAAACATATTCTGCCCAGGAAGAATACCAAGATGGTGCAGTGGTAACTTTAAATCCTAATTTTCTTTGTATAGTTATATCATAACTCGATATGTCTTTAGCAACAATGAAACACTTGCTCTGGTTTGGATGTTGAGTGTATTAAACACTTGCTTTTCAAGGTGACTCCTTGGGAAATGATAGAACATGTGTGTTCACACACATGTGGGGCCAAGGACAATCTCTGGTATTGTTCCTTAGCGCTCACCCATCTTTAAGTCTCTGTCTGACTTGAAATCCTTTAAGTAGTGTACACTGAGTATCTAGGAAGCCCCAAGGATCCACCTGCCTTTTCCTCCCCAAAGCTGGGATTCTAAGTGTGCAGCCGTGTCCAGCTTTTTTTTTTTTTTTTTAATTAATGTGGTTTGGGGTATTGAATTCAGGCCCCCCATGCTTGCAAAGCAAGCACTTTATACTGACTGAGTCATGTCCTCTGCTCAGAATAGAACGTTTAAGAGGTAGGACCCACTGGGAGGTGCTTCAGTTTCTGAGTAGCCTGACTTAGAGGGGACCCTGAGGCTTTGGCCTCTTCTTCCCCTTCCTGTGTTTTGCCTTCTGGCCATGAAGTGAGCCACTTTACTCTGCCACATTCTCCAGCTCCGCTGTGCTTCTCCCCACAGATTCACAAGACCACTGCCACGGGCTGAAATCTCAATAAATTCTAGGCAAAAATTGGTGCTGCATTCTCCTCGTTTGTGTTTTCTCTTGGGCACACACTATAGTGATGGGAAACTGCCTAACAAAGTGTCCGTCCTCTTTCTGGTTTATTATTTATTTTTATGATTAGTGTGATGGTTTGCATATGCTTGGCCCAGGGAGTGGCACTATTAGAAGGTGTGGTCTTGTTGGAGGAAGTGTGTTACTCTGGGTGTGGGTTTGGAGACACTCCTCTGCCTGAGGATGCTCAGTCTGTTCCTGGCTTCCTTTAGATGAAGATGTAGAACTCTCAGCTCCTCCTGCACCTTGCCTGCCTAGATGCTGCCGTGCCCCTGCCTTGATGATAATGGACTGAACCTCTGACCCTGTAAGCCAGGCCCAATTAAACGTTGTCATTTATAAGACTTGCCTTGGTCATGGTGACTGTTCACAGTAATAAAACCCTAACTAAGACAATTAGCTTTTCTTTTGATTAAATACATGAAACATTAACACAGTGTGGAATCTGATGCTATAGAAAGACGTGCTGCAGCAGAACCACTTCAGTTTCAGTTTTTGCTAACTTTGGTTCATTTATCTCTTTCAGCCTTATTTTTCTATCTCACACAACTCTATGAAGAGGGTCACCCCGGCCACCTCAAAACCCCGCATCCCCAGCTACTCCTCACCCCCAGCAGTCCCCCACCCCCAGCTGCCCCGCACCCCAGCTTGTCCCCCACCCCAGCTGCCCCTCACCCCCAGCTGTCCCCCACCCCCAGCTGCCCCTCACCCCCAGCTGTCCCGCAACCCCAGCTGTCCCCCACCCCCAATTGCCCCTCACCCCCAGCTGTCCCGCACCCCTGCTTGTCCCCCACCCCCAGCTGCCCCGTACTCCCAGCTGCCCAGCACTTCTGGTTGATCCACTGGTCTTGACTCAGCTGAGCCCATACATCTCCTGTGGGGCCACAGACCTGTAAGGACAGACAGATTGCTGTGGTCACATGAGAAAGTGTCTGTATTTGTCTCTTCTGCTGGGATTTGTTGGTTAAGAGTCACTAGGGATAACTAGTACATTAGCCTGTCTCAAACTTCCTGCCTGCAGTTTTGCCTCCTGTTTGCAGTTCTTGGGTTGTCCTAACCACCCAGCATCAAAGTCCCTCTATTTTGTTTAGTCTTCATATCCTGTCCATAACTAGAGTCCATGGGCAGCCATTCAGTTAACAACGTCCGGGCATCAACTATGTGCCAAGGCCATGGTGAATAAGACACAATCTGATATCCCTGCAGTAAACCCAGTTGTGGGAAACATACGAGAACACAGCAATGGCATTAGTGTGATGTTGAGGGCTGTGGCAGACTGGAAGGAGGTTGGGGAGAAGAAAGTGGGAATCAGAGAAAAGCACTGTGAGAACAGGAAGGAAACAGGAAGAGCAAGCCAGGTAGAAAACCGGCTGTTTATGAAGGGGCTGGCCACAAAGTCAGAGAGAGCTGAGAGAGCCGTGTGTCTGTTCCTAAACCATAGCCCCGGACCCAGCATGTGCTTCCTAAATCACACCTCTCATATGTGTCTTCACTGTTGTCAATCCTTTGATGGCTTCCCTGAGAGTCAAAGTAAGAAGAAAAGGAAGGAAGAAGGGAAGGAGGGATAGAAGGAAGGTAGGCAGTAGGAAGGGAATTGAGGAAGGGGAAGAAGGAGGGAGAAAAAGAGAAAAGAAAAAGAGAAAGTGGCCAGTGAGATTTCTCTGTGGATAAACATACCTGCTACCAAGCCTGATGACCTGAGTTTGATTCCTGGATCCCACATGCTGGAAGGAGTATCTGCTGCAAGTTGTCCTCTGCCCCCCATACATGTGCTGTGGCATGTATGCATGCATTCATACAGTAGACAATTGAAGCAAAATACTTATTTTATCTATATGAGTACACTGTAACTGTCTTTAGACACACTAGAAGAGGGCATCAGATCCCATTACAGATGGTTGTGAGCCAACATGTGGTTGCTGGGAATTGAACTCAGAACCTCTGGAGGAGGAGCAGTCAGTGCTCTTAACCACTGAGCCATCTCTCCAGTTTAAAGCAAAATAAAGAAATGAAGTCAATCAACTTCATAGTGAGTAAATCAGCTCTTCATATTTGGGTCTCTAAATCAGCTTTCTTCTTCTGCCAAGCTATGGCTGCCCACATATGTCTAAGACTCTTGGAAGGAAGAATTCCTTCTTTCCCCTCTTGCCTGAACTCTCAGGGAAGCCATCAAAGGACTGAAAACCGTGAAGACACATAAGTGTTTTTAGAAACAGATGCAGGATCTGGAGACGAAGCTTGGGAACAGAGCACAAAGTTCAGAAGTTGAACGAAGAGCAAAGTTTAGCAGGAAATGATGGTATACATCGTTGATCCCAGCACTTGGTGGCCAGAGGAAGGCAGATCTCTGAGTCTGAGGCCAGCCAGGTCTACATAGTGATTTCCAGGCCAGTTAGGACGGCCTAGTGAGAGAGACCACGGCTCAAGAAAGAAAAGTGGTGGTTGGAAATGGAGAAGAACACAACTAGACATGGACTAAGGCCATAATTCAAGGGAGAAAGGAGGATTCCTGACATAAAGCATCGCAGAGAGGTGGGGTGGGGGAGGGGCGGTTCCCTGAGCAGCGTGAAGGAAAAAGAGTGACAGGAACTTGGCAAGCAGACAAGGACTGTAGGACACTCTCAGAATTCTAGTTTGGACAATTAAGATGGCTTGTGGCACCGCTCAATAGGAATGAAGAAGTGAGATGCTGAGATGACAGTATCTAGCTCATGCCACTACAGGTCACTAAACATAGTGACTGTGGATTCGTGACGTAGAAAGGGCTGTGTTTTCTAGACAACATGCAACAGATCACAGGGTAAGGGTGAGGGTGCACAGACAGGACTGGAGGGGGCTGTGTGAAGAGAGCCAGAAAGCAGAGCAGAGACACGGGTGTTGATAGGAATGAGAGCTTGTGTTTGAGGGGCATGGGTGAAGCAATTCACTCTGAGAACTCATACATAAAACCTGGATTGCTTTGGTGTAGATGAAGGCTACATCCCAGAGCCCTTCTCTATAAAGATTTCATCATGGTCTTTTCTTTCATGTCAGCACCACCAGGCATTTCCCTGGAACCCTTCAGTTTTGCTTAATATAGTTCTCTTAAATTTCCTTTAAATTATTTTACATGTGTATGTTTGCATCTGTGTGAGCGCATGTGCATGCAGGTATGTTTGCCTGAGTGTGTACACAGATCAGAGGAGGATCCTCTTCCACCATCCCCTCCCTGCCTATTCCCACGAGGTAGGGTTTCTTCCTGACCCCTGGGACTCCATCTCAGCTGGACTGGAAGCCAGGAAGCTCCTGCAATGCTTCTGTCTCTACCCCTCCAGCTAGTGTGACAGGTGTTTGAAGGGATCCCAGATTGTTGTGGGGAATCTGGGGTCCAAATGCCCATGCTCATAATTTTGGAGCAATGACTGTGTTATGACTTCAGTCCCCTCTCTTTTGCCTGGTGCATGCTGAAGACCAGAAGAGGGCATCGAAGCCTCTAGAACTTGTGTTACCAATGACTGTGAGACACCACATGGGTGCAGGGAACTTAACCAAGGTCCTCTGCAAAAGCAGCTAGTGCATTTAATCTCTGAGCTTGGACCCTATTTTTAATTTTAAATCACATAACATGATCACTTCATGTGCCTTGAAATTTTCTATACAACCATTTTAATGACTTCATGGTAGTCTACTGCATTTTATTAATTTACTTCCAGTTTTGGTGTTTAAAACTATGCAGATCAGGGGCTGGAGAGATGGCTCAGCGGTTAAGACTCCTGTCTGCTCTTCAAGAAGTCATGAATTCAATCCTCAACAACCACATGGTGGCTCACAACCACCTATAATAGGGTCTGATGTCTTCTTCCGGGCAGATAGAGCACTCATATACATAAAATAAATAAATCTTACACACACACACACACACACACACACACACACACACACACACACACAGCAAATAAGGCTACCAAGATTTCCTTTCATCAAACTTTTAGCACATCACCATTGCTGAACACTTCACCATTCATCAGAAACTCTTCATTTTTGAATTTGTTTTTGTATTGTTAATTAACTTTCTAAACACTTGAACCTTAGCTTTGCTAACCATTGTTTACATCAGACAGCAGAGGTCGGTTATGCTATAATAACAAAGAAGCCCCCAATCTCAGAAGCATACAGTGTGAGAAACAAAGATTCTCACTCCACACTTGAGACTCCAAGGCAGTTTCTATTATAGCTTTGCAAAGTTGGGTGCTAGCCCAGAACAGCAAGCATGCTGTCTGAGCACAGGGATGTTTGTCTGTCTCTTAACAAACTCAAGTGCATGGGTTTGTCTCCAAGTTTCACATTTCCTTTATTTTAGAGTTTATCATGTCCTTGTCACCTCTGCAGAATGTTGGAAAGCTGGTCTGGGGCTTGAGGGTTGAAGCAGACTCCAGCAGGGCTCCTGCACTTTCTGTTCACCTGTAGCCAATCGACTCAGGGGGCTTCTGGGAATAGACCATGGTTTTTATTTCTTAGAACATCAACAATAAAAGACTTGTTTCTCTGTTCCGTTTCAGCTTGGCTGTGGTCTAGCCATGACTCAACCTTCATGAGCTCTCCACTTTAGGATCTGGGTTGAACAATCAACCTTGAATGCCATCTTTTGATAATGCTTACAAAGCTTTTGCTTAGAAGTGTTGTCTATAGATCCCTGCTTGACTGCTTTTACTTTGTCTGTCTTAATTAAGGTTTTATTGCTGTGAAGAGATGCCATGACCAAGGCAACTCTTATAAAGACCAACACTTAATTGGAACTGGCTTACAGTTTCAAAGTTCAGTCCATTATCATCATGATGGGAAGCATGGCTTTGTGCAGGGAGATGGTACTGAAGGAGCTAAGAGGTCTGTATCCTGATACAAAGGCAGCCAGGAGGCTGGAATTCCACACTGGGCAGAGCTTGAGCAAAGAGAACTCAAAGCCCACCCCTACAGTGACACACTTTCTCGAACAAGGCCACGCCCACTCCAACAAGGCCACGCCCACTCCAAGGCCATACCTCCTAATAATACCACTCCTCATGAGCCAGTGGTTCAAACATATGAGTCTAGAGGGGCCGTTCCTATTCAAACCACCTCGCTTTCCTTTGGAATTTTTTATCAAAGTAAACAACCTGCTTCTGTCTGATGCCCATGGACTGAGTATGACTTGTTTACATTGAGCCACTTCAGGCATAATGGAGCCACCTTGGCCTCCCATTCCTTCAGATGTGTGTACTCTCCTTGTCCCTTGTGCATCATCGTTATGAAGGAACTGGGTTTTGTAAAGCATAATCATAACGTTTTTTCCCCCATGGCATTTCAAATTTTCCTTAGTGTTACTTTTGACTCTGAATAGTATCTCAAGCAGATCTGAAAGCTAACATTTGGAGGAATTATCACCCATTCTCACTTTTATGACTTAAAATGTTGTATTTGATCAAAGCAGTCAATTCAACCTCTCAGTCAGTTAAACATCTCTACTACAACTCTGAGGATGGCTTGGGTTCAGACCTCTGCACGTGTGACACTTAGAAGATGGAGGCAAGAGGAGCAGGAGTTCGAGATCGTCCTCAGCTGGGCCAGCCTGAGCTACTATACAAGTCAAAAAATAATAGTTCTCCCCATTATAAAAAGTATAGACCAAGTTGGTTTCTGCTTCACAGCAGATTTACAATCACCGCCCTTTACTGGAATCGTTTAATGCAACCATGTTGGTTTGCATCCTTATGTTTTAAACAACAATTCAGTGCACCATGAAGTCTGCCGCTTGTGTCCGAGGCCTGGCCCTGGGTAACCCCGGGCACTCTGATAGCACATTCCCAATAGTGTTAATTATAAGGTTCTAAGAATAGAAATGAGCAGACCAAAAAATACAAACCAAAAACGCTCTTCATTTACCAGCAGTGAATAAAGACCCACCAAGCCCGAGAAAAGCAAAGCACTGTATGAAGAATAAAGCCACTGACCTGTCAGCCCTGGGAAAGAACGGAGTAACTGAATAGACTAGGGACCTGATAACAGAAGACGATTCCCAGCATTCTGTGATGAATATTACAAGTGTATAATGATGGGTTATTATCACTTACATACGCATCATACCTACTTTATTGTACATTTCATGTGTACATATGTCTTTATATACTTATCTTTCTATCCACATAATGATCCACTTTTGTTTTATTTTAGGCAGGGTACCATGTGCCCCAGGCTAGCCCTAAACTCTCAGTACAGGAGAGGATGACTTGTATTTTTTATCCTCCTGCCTCCATTTTCTGAGTGCTGGGGTGACCAGTGTGTCCCATTATATATGGTAACTTAAGGCTGTAGGTGAACTAAGCAGATATTCACCTAAGTTATATCTCTAGCACCATTTTATTTAACTTTTTTTTTTTTTTTTTGAGACAAGAGTTTCTCTGTGTATCCCTGACTGTCCTTGAACTCTTTCTGTAGACCAGACTGGCCTCAAACTCATAGAAAACCACCTACCTCTGCCTCCCAAATACTGGGATTAAAGACAGACACCACCATTGCCTAGCTAATAACCTTTATTTTTATTTTGCGTATAGGTGTTTTGCCTGCATGTGTGTCTGAACACCAATATATATGCAGTGCCTGTGGAAACCAGAAGAAAGCATTGGCTCCCCTGACCAGAGTATCTGATGGTTGTGAGCCGCTGTGTGGGTGCTGGGAATTGAAGCAAGATATTCTAGAAGAGCAATTAGTGTTCTTAAATACTGAGCTATCTCTCAAGGATTCCCCACCCCCATTTTATTTGTTATACACTTATAAAAGTAGGTTGCTGGTTCAAAAAGACAGCTGCACAGCCAGCCAGATAGTGTAGCAGGTAAGACACTCGCTCCCAACCTGATGACCGAAATTCAATCCTAGGACCAGCATGGTAGAACCAGAGACCTCTCAAAAGTTGTTATTACAAGTTATTGCAACATGGTGTTATAAACATGCTGGAGTAAACAAACACACAAATACACACACACACACACACACACACAAATTAATTAATTAATTAACTTTTGGGGGTTTGGAAATCATTGTCTTGTTATGTCAAATCCAATAAAAATTATCAAACATTATAAAAAAATTTATTTTGAGATAAGGAGCTAATTTAACCTGATACTTTATTTTTAAAAATCCACTAAAATTTAAATTTTTTATTCTGCTTCCTTTATATTTAATTTTTAAAGATAAGATTTATTTATTTCTTGGGAGTTTCAGACATGTGTTTCGATTGTGTTCACCTCCATTTCCCCTAGATGTACTGTTATAGAACCAATGTAAGCTTATCCCCGACTAGCTTACAAATAAATGAGACTTTGGTTATTTTATTTGGCCTTGACAGTTACTGGTGGGTAACTCCTAATCTACTTTTTAAACTGCTGGCTGGGCTACTTCCCTAGTGGTGTATCCCAGATACTTGCTGTTTCTCCTGGCCACTAGCTCATGGTCCACCTCATGGTGGCTTCCCCCAGCAGCACTCCCATCCCCCAACCCCACCCCCTCTACCTCCCTACCCTCATCCCCCCTCCCCCCCACCTCCATCCTCTCTCTCCTCCCTGCTCCTCCTCCTGGTCTTTCTTCTTCCAATCAGGTGGCTCTAAACCCATCTACCTCTAATCCCTCCAGTAATTGGCTGTACACAACTTTATTTAACCAATAGTTTTAAATCAAGGAACAACGTTTACACAACAAAAGCTTGTAATCAGAAGTCACAGTAGGCCTAGACCTTCAGGTATAAAATTTAGCTTTACCCCAACAATCTACCCTCACCTCCCCTTGCCCCCCCCATCTTCATGTTCTCTTTTTTTTATGACTTATTTTTTTAAGGATGAGTAAATGTGGTAGTGATGTGCCACCTCGGCAGAGAGGTTTTTCAGAAGCAGAATTTCGAAGGCCACCTGAAGGATACACTAAAGAATACCATCACATACTCAGTTATGTTAGTAAGCTCAGCTCAATAGCAAAGAAGAGAGAGGGAGGGAGGGAGGGAGGGAGGGAGGGAGGGAGGGAGGGAGGGAGAAAAAAAGAAAAGAAGAAAAGAGAGAGGGAAGGAGGGAGGGAGGGAGGGAGGGAGGGAGGGAGGGAGAGAGAGAGAAAAAAAGAAAAGAAGAAAAGAGAGAGGAAAGGAGACAAGCGAGCAACTCGTCAGCAATAGACTATCAGAAAGGTAAGGACAATGCGACTCACAATAGAAATTTGTATCCTGCCACGGTGTTCTTTTTTCCCCTCTTGGAGGGCTGTCCTAGCTGAGGTGATCCGCTCTGGGTGTGGATCTGCACACAGGAAGCCTTTGCCCGGGCTGTGTCTGGGTTCAGTGGCTGAAGAGATGAGACTCAGGAGCCCGGAAGCAGGTGAGGTCGGCGGTTGTGGGACACAGAATCAGTCAGTGGCACTACTTTAGACAAGGGTGCCTCCTGCACAGGCAGCTGGGCTCCAGGTCTGAGGAACACCATTGCTTCTTGGGTTCTCAAGTATGGGGTACAGAAGCAGGGCCCCGGAGGTGGCATAGGGCTGACACTGTAGGCGTCTTGGTGATTAGCGCAAACCTGGCCAGAAAGCTTCTGTTTGCCTGGAGCCCGGCCGGCCCTGCGGTGCTTCTGCAGGAAAGAGTTTGTGTCTGTCATTTGGGGGCCAGCCTGGTGCTGTCTTATAGCTATGATGATCAACTCCCCGGTTGGCCACTCCCACCTTCTGCTCCCTTTTACCTGTCACAGCTCTTCCCTGACGTCTTGCTAGGAATTTTGTGTTTTAGTAGGTGCTGCAAGTCGGACATTAGATTAGAGATAGATAGCTCTTTGAGCACAGAGACCTTTTTATGAGCATTTATAGAATTTTTATTTGAGTCTTATTTCTTCTGCTTTATTTTTTTAATCTTACTACAGGTTTTGTTGTTGTTCTTTGGTTTGGTTTGGTTTGGGTTTCTCAAGTAGCCCAGGTTAGTTTTGAATATGGTCACAGATGACCTTACACTTCTGATCCTTGCACACCTAGCTCCCAAGGGCTGGGATTTCAGGCGTGCACTACCACACTTGGTTTGTGCCGTTCTGGTAATTAAACCCCAGTCTTCATCCTTACCAGACAAGCACGGTAATAACTGAGACGCGTTCTGGTCCACATCTTTTTATTTGCCTTTATATTTTCTTTTTCAAAAATGTTTACCCTTGCTTCTCAGGGCATTTTGTAACAGCTGTTGTAAAGACTCTACCAGTTAATGCTAACGTATGTGCCATTTTGGTGTTGGCATTTGCTGAATGTCTTTTCCTACAAGCGTTGAGATTTTGTTTCTTATTCCAATGCTGTTATTTTGGATTGTGCTTTGACATTTTGCTATAAGGCTCTGGGCTGTTTTGAAATCCCATGAAGTGTGTTGCATACTTTTCTTTGAGTAGTGTGTTAGTAAAGGTTTTCTGAAGAAACAGGATTGATAAAATGAGTATATATGTGACTATATATAACAGATATAATATAATGTATCTAATATAATATACAATATATCCATATATGTGTGAGTGTATATAAATATATACATATATGTATATGTATTAGTTACTTTTCTATTGCTGTGAAGAGGCACCATGACCAAGGCGATTTAGAGAAGGAGTTTATTTGAGCTTACAGTTCCAGATGACAACCACAGTGAGGAGCATGCAGAAAACAGGCAGGTATGGGCTGGAGCAATAGCTGAATGCTTACATGTAAAGAATGGTACATTTACATTTACATATGCACACACGCACACACACACACACACACACACACACACACACAGAGAGAGAGAGAGAGAGAGAGAGAGAGAGAGAGTGTGTGAGTGAGAGAGGGAGAGAGAAGGAGAGGGACAGGGAGAAAGAGGGAGATGGGGGGAGAGAATGATGTGCACTTTAGAAACCCCAGTGACAAACTTTCTCTAGTACGAGACCATATCTCCGAATCCCTCTCAAACATGCACACCAGCTAAAAACCAAGTAATCAAACATGGGGCCCATGGAGACCATTCTCATTTAAACCACCACTCTGTGTGTGTGTGTGTGTGTGTGTGTGTGTGTGTGTGTGTGTATGCATTAATGTTGCCTTTATTAGAATGCTTTATAGACTGTGGTCAGGGTATCCCAACAATGAATGGAAAGGCCTAGTATTCAGTAGCTGACTAGGTGTTCCAGCAGTCCCCATCTGGTGCTGGCATACCAGGGAATTCCTGGAGAGTTGCTATTCTTTAATCTACAGTGGAATAAAAAAAAAAAAGGCGTTCTAATGCTAATAAAGGGTTGCCTCATCAACTCGATACATGAACTGAACATGCCAGAGTGAGGGCAAGCAGGTGAAAGCCAAAGTTCCCTTCTTCTATTTTCTTTTATGACAGCTACCACCAGGAAGTGCGACCCAGATTTAAGGTGGGTCTTCCCACTTCAAAGGGTCTAATGAAGAAAATCTCTTACAGGTATTCATTCCCAGCTGCTTGGTTTTCATTCATTCCAGACACAGTCAAACTGACAACCAAGAACTAGCTAGCCATCACAAGCAGATAATTGACCTGGCTGGTTTCAGAATGCAAGTTTTAACCAAGTTAGCAGATACTGGAGGAGGAAAAGTACAGTAGTCAACGTGGAGGTGTGGCTGCTTCCTTCAGATTGAAACATCCCTGCCAGAGGAAACAGGTCAGCAAGCAAGACTCACAAAAGTCACAAGAAACTTAGAAGACTCAGGAGGTTCAAGAAATTTACAAGACCCTCATAGCTTTGTCCTAAAGGTCATATGAACAGCAAACATCTGCCTAGGGAAAGTAGACGCTTCAGGAGATCCACTTGCACGTTGTGCAGAGAATCCAGGGCATGTGAGATTTGTGAGTTGTTGTCCACTCAGAGGTAGGCTTTCTGCTGATCCTTCTTTGTTCCTGTAAGTAAGCCCTCACCCATGTTTCATTAAGGAATTCCAGGTGACTTGGTTCACAAAGCAGCTCTGGAATACAGCTGTTGCTCTGTTCTCTCTTTGCCTTTCTTTCTGAGAGGGATAAAAAGACTCCTTGGGAAAAGCCATGTAGCAAATGATTATCCTAATTAAGGTCTTCAGAGCCCTAAATGATGAATTCTGTCTGGGCTTTAGAGACATATTGAGTGAGTGAAATATACTGAGTTGTGCCTTCTCCACCACAATCAAGTTAGAAATGTCCTGACTCATGTCTTCATTGAAATAATGAAACCAAAAATAGGTGTCTAGTAAAATCTCTGTAGGGTAATTTTGATATGCGGAGAGTTTCAAGTGCCCAGGCAAAGCATTTAGCAAATATTTAAATGGTCTTGTCCTGGGGAATCACGCAGTTCTAGATCAGAACCCACATTTCTTTTTTATTTTTTTAAAGCCAATTAGAAGTCTTTATTCCAGTTCTTTGGGACTGCACGCAGCTATTCTGGACCTAAGTGTAGCCCCTAGAGTGTTCAGCACACAGGGGCAGAAACCATGTCCTGACATCTCCCCCCCCCATATTTTTATTGGGAATTTTCTGCATTTACATTTCAGATGCTATCCCATTCCCACAATCCCATCTCCTCGCCCCCTCCCATTGCCTCCATGAAGGTGCTCCCTCTTCCAACCACCCTCTCCCACCTCAGCACCTTGGCATTCCCCTACAGTGGGAAATAAGCTTTCACTGAACCAAAGGCCTCTCTGCCTGTTGATTTCAGAAAATGCTATTTTCTGCTGCATATGTACCTCGGGCCATAGGTCTTTTCATGTGAACTCATTGGTTGGTGTTTCAGTGCCTGGGAGCTATGGTGGGTTTGGTTAGTTGATAATTTTGTTCATCCCATGGAGTTGCAAACCCTTTCAGCTCCTTCAGTCCTTTCTCTAGCTCCTTTATTGGGGTCCTCGTATTCAGTCTGATGTAGAACCCCCATTTTATTCAGTGGAAATGGGTTGACTTTGTGCTCAAGGATAGAATAATATATGCAGATTAACATGCAATATAATATGAAATTCACCAGTATATGTAAGTTAGAAAATAAATGTTCATTTTACCTCCTTTTAGAAACCACTATCAAGAGAAGGTCACCTGCAGAAATCATATGCTTCTGTCAGTCTTGTGATGAGCATTGTTAAACTTGTTTTCTCTTTACACTCTGGTTACTAGGAAGCTCTTACCTAGGTATAAGGAAAAAGCAGCACCTATTTCTGTTGATTTGGTACTTTATATGTATTTTACTCTATGTAACGTCACCCTATGTTACCTACACTGACATCGCACTCATTATGTAGTACAGGTTGGCCTTGAAATTTCAATTCTCTTACCTTTTCCTCCCAAGTGCTCGAAGTTTAGATATATACCACCACACCTGACTTTATTCTTCATTAAAAACTTATGACATTTGCTTATTTACTTTGTTCTGGGTGAGGGTGTGTGGAGGTCAGAGAACAACTTTTGAAAGTTGTCTTCAGTTCCTGCCTCCACGTTCCTGTCTGAATGCCTGCTCTGGCTTCTCTTCGGGCTGGACTGACTTATATATAAGTGTGAGGTAAAATAAAACTCTTTATCCATGTGCTTTTGGTCACAGTCTTTATCACTGCTCTAGAAAAGCAAACTAGGACAACAAAAAAAAAAAGCAGTTATTAATATGATCACAATTAAATGGCATGGTAGAAGCCAGGCATAATGGTACATGATTTTAACTCCAGCACTTGGATAGAAGTACTCTCTATTTCTCCATGGAGATCATGGGGATCAAGCCTGAGTGAGCATCTTATCTTCTGAACCATCTTTTTGGCCCTCCATTTTAGCTTGTATGACTTTTATAGGAAATGTTTAAAATTTTAAAACATAGATAGCCACAAAAGGATTGTTGCAAGTTGTGCATTTAATTTTCTATTTTTGAGACAGGGTAGAAACTTGCTGTACAGAGCAGGGCAGCCCTGCCTGTGCCTTCTAAGTGCTAACTGCATGCGCCACTATACCCAGTTTATACTACGACTTCTAATTGAAATAATATTAACTGAGGAAAGCCAAGACAGATACTGACAGAGCCAAGACAGAGACCATGGAGGAGTGCTGCTTACTGGCTTGCTCTCCATGGCTCGCCTATACTGCTTTTCTTTTATACAAACCAGGACCATCTACCCAGGGGTGGTACTGCCCATAATGGATTGGGCACTCCTATACCAATCATTAAACAAGAAAATTCCCCTACAGGCTTGCCTACAGCCAATCTGAAGAATTTGTTTTTCTCAGTTGGGATTCTCTCTCATCCCAGATAACTCAAATTGATGAAAAAGAAGGAGGAGGAGGAGGAGGAGAAGGAGGATGTGAGAAATAAAGGAGGAAAGAAAAAAAGAAAGAAAAGAAAGCAAACCACAACAAAACAGCACATTTGTTTCCATTAAAACTTGTCTGCTACTTTTTGATAAATCCTTTCAAATTAAAGGGAAAACACATACTTCAGATTCATACCATCATGTCTGCATTGCTCTTATATGGGCCACTGAAAAGCAATATTGTGTGTTTACATTACTTAAAGATTCTTCTAACAACACAGATTGAAACCTTCAGACTGTGGTTGTGTCATCTTCCTTCGGGCTGTTGGCGTCATCTCCACAGTCAACAATTGCCTTTTTTGTTAAACACCGTAGAAACTGGCCTATTAAATATTCTGTATTTGCTTTCCAAGTCTAAGGACACTCAGAGTGGGTGCATGTTGCATGAAATGACTCTTACTTAGAATAGTTCTGTTTTTTTTTTTTTTTTTTTTAAATAATGAGGTGTCTCATGCTTGGATGAAAGCTTTTGCTGTCTTTCAAATTTTCCTTAGAAAGAGCCGTTTTTAAATAGATGTGTTTTCTAACCACAGGCCCAATTTCTCCAGCTCAATTTGTGCCAAAATATTTTAAAATGGGCTTCATGATTATTCTGTGAGGCCAGACGGTATTTACGCCGTGCCCTCCTCCTTTCCCCATCCTCTTCATTAAAGGCACAAGCTTACCTTGCAGGGTAAGGCAACTTACTATTTATGGATTGAAAGACATGTCAACCTTTGCTTTTCCCACTGAGCCAGCCTGGGGTATTTCCATGTTTCTTCCCCGCCTTACTCCTTCAGTTGGAAATGACACTGATGGCTTCCAAATGGGACTGTTGGAATCAGCCTGTTCAGATCTTCCATTCTGGGGCTTCTGCATGATTACACTTAGTCACACAAAATGAAATAGGATAAAAAAAATTCTGTCCTGTGTCACTCAAAACTTTTCTGGAAATTTCACTGAAATCTCTGGCTGTTCCCAATGACTGCAGAAGACATGAGGCATGGGGTGTTTTCTATTTATGTGTTTGTCGGAAAGATGTTTGATGAGTCTTCAATGTTATATGCAGGGCATGCATATTATAGGCAGTCAGCATACATGAAGCCCTGGGTCCAATCCCCAGCATATCATCAATTGGATGTGGTAGAACACGCCTGTACTCTCAGCACTTGGGAGGTATGGTCAGAAGTTTGAGGTTATCCTCAGCTATATAATTTGAAAATAACCTGTGTGATAGGAAGCCCTGTGTCCCAAATAAAATGAAATAAAAATAATAATAAATGAATAAAAATAAAAGTTATTTTCAGAAAAAGCTAGATCAAGAACCCCTAATGTTACATCTTAAGATGAAAAATCAATTTCACAATTTTTGATGGCCATTAAGAAAAGGAGAATTTATTTCATGTTCAGAGAAGAGTGTACACACAGTTTGATGCACAAGGGAGTCCCAGGTTGCTCACAAGTTGCAAGGTGTACCGTTTAGAAAGGGGCATGTGCATAAATTGAGCAGGTATGGATTTGTCTTACTCTTCTACTGCTCGGAAGGAACCATGACCGATGCAGCTTATAAAAGAAAGCATTTACTTGAGGTTTGGTGGGTAAGTATGTGACCCTCGTGGTGAAAGTGTGGTAAGAGGTGGGCAGGCATGGCATGAGAGACCAACCATGAGGCAGAGGCGGGGGGGAGTTTTGGAACCTCAAAGCTCAGACACTTCCAGTGACCCACCTCCATCACCAAGGCCACACCTCCTAATCCTTCTCAAACAGTCCCAACTGTGGACCAAGCAGTCAAACCTATAAGTCTACTGGAGCCATTCCCTTTCAAACCACCACAAGGTTTCAGGCTGCTACGTACATTATTAGACATTTTGGCTTGTCTGGTGTTCGTGGGTTTATCACCCAAGAAGAGGAGTAATAACCAAACCCAAATGGAGTCCCAGGTTGCTAAGTTCCTCTTGTGCTTTTTCTGCCTTAAGAGCACCTAAAAATTGAATAGAGAATCATCAAGAAAAAGACGCATGCGGAAATGTGATATTTGAGAAATTGCTCCATTGGTAAATATTTTTCTTTTCTTTTTCTTTCTTTTCTGGGGGTGGGTGGCAGTTAAGACAGGGGCTCTCTGCATAGCTCTGGCTGTCCTGGAACTCAGTCTGTAGACCAGGCTGACCTTCAACCCAGAGATCCATCTGCCCCTGTTTCCCAATTATTGGGATTAAAGGCATGTGCCACCATTGTACAGCAATGGATATTTTTTTGTAACAATTTTATTTTCTTAAAATTTTGTACTATGTGGTCCTTTGAGGCAGGGTTCTTTAAGGCTAACTCAGGAGGACCTTGAATTTGATGACCAAAGATATCCTTGATCTTCTGATTAATTTTTTTAACCTCCTGAGTGCTGGTATTACAGATGTACGCCACCTTGCCCAGCAATTCTTCTTCTTTAGGAAATACCTTGTCGCTGTGGACTTGCAGGTGAAGCAGATGCCCCTTTGTAGCTGATAATGGGAACCTGCATGCTGTGATGTGTAGTCATGCAAAAGACAAATCTCTTCCCATTAACTCCCTGGCAGAAGACGTGATTCTAAAAAATGACATAAACTGGTTTAGGAAGGATAGCAGAAGTATGCACAGCGGGTATGAAAGAAGAATGGTGTATAAAATTGTATCTATCCACCTCTACATCACTGTTGTTTTTCCCACAAGGGAATAGAACATCTGGACTCAGCTTCCAGATGTATCCAACACCTTAATGCAAGCCTTTCTACTAGGGATGTGTTCCTTCACAAGATGAAGGTTGACCCACAGGATTCATAGATATCTTATGAGTTGCAAATTCTGTGAGTCTGTAATTTGACATGGTACATCTGAAGGCTGTGGAGTGCTTAGGGGTGTTTGAAAACTCTACATCCCTCATGTCTGCTCTGTAAAGTTTCTTAGTATCAGAGAAGCCTTCCTGCAGACTCACGTGTCACTTACTATGCCTTTCAGTGTGCTTGGGCTGGCCACTTTCAGTTGTCTGAGAGAGCACTGTTATACACATTAGAAAAACGCTGCTTCCTTAGGTTGAAAAAATGACGTATGTTTTGTTTTTAGTTGTTTGTTTCTTCCCAATCAAGCTTCTTCCACCAGAGAGACAGAGCTGAGTATCTGCCTGTGATTCTTGGCCCAATAAGTGAGGCCTTCCGGCTCAACAGTAGCATTTGATGTTCCCCCAAACAGTAGAAGCATAGTGCAGAACAAGACTGGATTTCTTCTCAAACATCTGTGACTTGGGGTGAACCTCAGGAAGTTAGAAAAAAAGGGATTTCCGTGTTTTCAAAGTAGAGAAACAGAAGGGGCGGTAGACTTGTGCTTAGAACTGTGGCTCCCACTACTGTGGAGTAGAAGAGCGAGACCAGTGACAGAGTCACATGTGAAAGTCCTTTCCAAGGGAAATGGGTGCCAGGCACAAAGGGCATTTCTATATTATCGTAGGAACTACTTGTGTCTCTATAATTATTCCACAATAGAGGTGGGTTTGTTCTGGTTTGTCTTCATTTGATTGTAGTTCCTTCAGTAGGGGAAGTGGATTTCTGACTTTGGAAAAAGTTACTGCTGTAGTCTAGAATCTACAGAGCCTAGGCAAGAGAGGCCTGTAATCAGGCCATTGTCTTTTTTTTTTTTTTTTAATAGATTGTGTGTGTGCAGAGGCTTCCTTCTTCCAAATCAGCAGCAGTGGGCATAAAAAGTGATAGAATGTTCCACTAAAAGTATGTTCCCTCCTGGGCATAGTAGCTCACTTTAATCTTGCACTTGGGAGACAGAGAGAGATGAACTTCTGAGAGGACCAGCACAGACCCGATCTACATAGTGAGTTCCAGGACAGCCAGGACTACATAGAGAGACCCTATCTTAAAAATCTAAAAAGAAGAAAGAGAAGAAAGAAGAGCAAGAGGAGGACTGGGGGGGGGGGGGAGAAGAGGAGAAGGAGGAGAAGAAGTTGGCTGGACCTTAAGAAGACCTAAGTTTGGTTTCCAGTACCCATAACTCCAGTTTCAGGGGACCCAGTGTTCTCTTATGATTCCCACAAATCCTAGATACCCTTATGGCACATGCGGGCAAAATATTCATGTACATAAAAAACAAACATTTAAAAATGCTTTTAAGAATGTTCCTGGTGATGGGATGTAGTTTAGAGCTGTTAGTGAGGACCTGGGATTGGTCTCCAGCACTAGGAAAAAAGAGATGGGGGGTTGGAGGCAAGCAGAAGGAGGAAGAGAAGGAAGGAGGAAGAGAAGGAAGGAGGAAGGGAGAAACGGAGGGAAGGAAGAAGGGAGAGAGGGAGGAAGTTTGGCCTAGCCAGTGCAGAGCACAATAGTGCATGCTTGTCATTCCTGCTACCTGGGAGACTGAGTTGGAAACATCCTGATTTCAAGGCTAGCCTGTGCTACAGAGTGACTTCAAGTCAAGCCTGCCCTACATAAGGAGACTCTGTGTAGTTCATTGCATTTCTTAAAGTGTGTGCTTCTTTTTCCCAGATCAATACCTGATTAATCAGACACAGTAGTCAGGATTTACTATATACTTGATTTTAAAATATTTTCTCAATAATAGAATTAACAGATACCCATTACAAAAACTTGGTGAGTCTTAAAAGTCATGAATAAACTTCCCCACAACTAACAACTGAGTAGTAGCCACTTTTGACATTTTACTAAATCTGTTCCCATGAATAAATGGCTCTGTGTATAACTGGGATCATATTTCAGTTTTATTTGGTGACTTTACCTTTATACTCAGCATATTATATGCCCTTCCAAAATCACAAAACAAGGTTTACATGGCTCTGTGCAGGTCAATGATGTGGCCACATCACATTCTAGTTAACCAGTCTGTTACTCTGCTTATAATTTCTCACTGATGAACGTGCATACTGGTCACAACTGTCTGTAATTCGAGGGGCCTCCAAGGGCACCCATACACATGAGGCATGCATTTACATAGACATATATACATAGACATTAATATTTTTTTTCCTCAAGATCATCCAGAGACTGCCTCACCAGGGGATCCACCCCATAAGCAGCCACTAAACCCAGGCACTATTACTGATGCCAAGAAGTGCTTACTGGCAGGAGTCTGATATGGATGCCTCCTCAGAGGCACTGCCAGAGCCATACTGATACAGAGGAGAATACTTGCAGCATCTAACCATCAGACTGAACATGGGGACCCCAATGAAGGAGCCAGAGAAAGGACTGAAGGAGCCGAAAGGGTCTGCAATCCCATGAGAAGAACAAAATTATCAACTACCCAAAACCACCACAGCTCCCAGAGACTGAAACACCAACTAATGAGTTCGAATGGAAAAACCCATGGCCTCAGGTTCATATGCAGCAGAGGATGGCATTTTCTGACATCAATGGGAGGAGAGGCCTTTGGTCCAGTGAAGGCTCATTTTCCCAGTGTAGGGGAATGCCAGGGTGCTGAGGTGGGAGAGAGTGGTTGGGAGAGGGAGCTCCTCCATGGAGGCAATGGGAGGGGGAGCGGAAATAGGATTGTGGGAAAGGGATAACGTCTGAAATGTAAATGCAGAGAATTTCCAGTAAAAATTTTTTTGGGGAAATTTTTTTTCTCATTATGTACTGACTGATTTTATTTTTTTCCTCTTTTTTCTTGGATGTATTTTATTTACATTTCAAATGTTATCCCCTTTTCTGGTTTCCCCTCCATAAATCCCCTATCCCATCCCCCATCCCCCTGCTTCTATGAGGGTGCCTCCTACCCCCCCACCCTCTCCCAATAAATATTTTTAACATTCTTAGAATGGTGTTACTAAATCTTGTGGGGTGAAGTGGGGTGGTGTGCATGAAATCATGTTTGCATGCATGAGCTTGTGTATGCATGCATGCTTATATGTGTGGGCCTGTGTGTGTAAGCATGAATATTTGCATGTGTGGGCACATGTGAATGTGCATGCTTGTGTATGTGTGTGCCTACGGTGACCTGAATCTGATGCTGAACCTTCTTGGTTGTTCCATTTTTACTTATTGAGTCAGGGTCCCTTCTGAAACCCAAATTTGCCGATTCCTGATAGTTTAGCTAAGCATTAGCTAGCCAGCTTGCTCCTTGGGCCCCCTGTTTCTTGAGCACTGGTGTTACAGGGGTCTGTCACACCCGCCTGGATCTTACACGGTTCTGGTCCTCACACCCACCTAGCAAGCATGTCATTGCTTTGCTATCTCTCCACTTCCTAAAACACATGGCCAAGTTGTTGCACAAAAAGGCTTTACCACATAAACCTGAGAGCCTAGCTATCAATGGCCTCTCTGTTTTGCCTCCTCAAAGTCTGTTTTCACTTGCTCAGCCCTGCTGCCATTTATATACTGAGCATCTCCCAGACATCCATGTTTGAAGCTTGGTCCTGGCTCAGAGCTCTTGGGACACTAACTAGTGGGTGTTGGTGGACTTTAGGTTCTTCGGGGTCTGGTCTTGTAAAGAATTGTGAGATTGCAATCTCGTCCTCTTTCTCTTTGTTTGCTTCCTATACAAGAAGTTTTACTCCAACATGTGCTCCTGCTACCATATGCTGCCTCACTCCTACTCACAGAGCCGGTAGGATCTCTGATAGTAACCCAGAGCCTCAGAAACTGTGAGCAGAGACCAAACTTTCCTCTTCATAAGTTGATAGCTTCAAGTCTTTGTCACAGTAATGGAAGGCCAGCTAACACAATGCCACAGTAGTTTCTTTTAGAGACCAAGACTTACTGCAAATGTTGGCTTGAGGGGGCTTGGCGGGAACTGCTTATTGGAAGCTTCTTGCTCTTAGTAAGATTCAGAAGACACCATCCCCTCAGAACTGCATTATATTTATATATTTTTACATTATTCAAACCTTATCGGACCATGCTATTACTAGACACTTAAAAAAATCAAATATCTAAGATTAGAGGGAAAAGCAGGGGGCAAGAAGTGACTGTGGTTTCAAGATCTTTATGTGAAGAACCTACTGTGTCTTCTCACTCAATACTATCTGTGCCTTGTGTATTTCCATATCTCTCTTTCTGTGCCATTGTGGGGGAATCTTAGACATTGCCTCCATAACTGGTAGTCTGTGGGATAGCTTGTTGGATGAGGACACTGATGGTCCAAGTTTGATCTCTGGAGTTTATGCAGTAGAAAAGGAGAACACCCCCCCCCCCAGAAGTTATCCTCTGACATCCATATGTGCAGTATGTTATATGCATAGCCACACTTCCGTACACACAAATAAAAATAAATGTAATAATAAATATTTTATTTACCTTTTTTTTCTATCTGTATTCCTTCATATTACTCTGTTTTAAATTTAATTGTTCCACATTTCTTGATGTATAACTAATGGATGAAATTGCATTTGCTCCTCTTCCCTGTGTGGCCACACTGAACACATCCCCTTTCCTTGCTTTTCACTATTTCTTGTCTCTTTAAATGGCATCCTGGGAACGGGAAGCTTTGCTTGTGAGAGCTACTGGGGCCCTTCCTTTGGCCTCATGCAACGCTGACATCAATACAGACAAGACATGGATGAGTGCTGCCACAGTCAGAAACAAGACATGCTCAGCATGTCTTTGTAGACTAGACGTGAGGCACTATGGGTTGTGAGAACAAAATGAACGGGAACCCCAGGCTAGCTTCCCAGAGAGCGCAGACAAGACTTTGAGTAGCATGGACCGTTGTGCTAAAGCTAGAGAGGGCAGACTGAGACCGCTGAGGCTCTGGTGTGCCGGGTAGTGCAGGAGAGGAGGGGTCAGGAAACACCCACACAAAAGTGTAGGTTCTTACTTAGCCCAGGCGTGACTTCATCAAAAGTGAATTGTAGAAAAATAATTTTCACAGTACTGTGTCGTATGGACCAGGGCAGAAAAAGTCTGGGAGTTTTCCAGATGTCCAAGAGATGCAAAGATGGACCAGCAAAGCCTATGCCTTTCCCTTATCACACAGTGATTTCTTTCTTCCTTTCTTTCATTCTTTCTTTCTTTTTTTCTTTCTTTCTTTTAATATACATTTTTGCAAACAACTTCAATAGGAGGAATAACTTGATATCATCAAAGTGTACAAGATGGCAAAGCAATTGAAGATTTGGATTTTTTAAAAAAAATCTGTGTTTTAATTGACATAAAATAAATTTATTAGGCAATCATCGATGTGGAAAAATTAAAACTAAGTCTGATTTTATGGAAAATAAATCTTCCTTGAAATTTATATTTCAACTCATATGTGAGCCCAAAGAATGAGTTTCCTATTCTTTACCAAAGCGGTTTCTTACAAACAATAATACCCGAGGCCACTTACAAAATAATACATCATGTGACCAGGTATAGTACATGCCATTGATCCCAGCAGTGGGCAGGCAGAGGCAGACAGCTCTCTGTGAGCTCCAGCCTAGCTAGGGCAGTATACTGAGAGCCTGTCTTAAATTATAATGGTAATAACAGTGCAGAAATGCAATAAAGCAAGCTAAGGGTTGGTTTTTAAAATGAAAGGAGAACAATCTACAGTAAGTTTCATTCTTAGAGTTACTGCCTTTTTATCCAAACAGAGATGAAGCACTTACTCATTAGATGACAAGGGCTCTTTGTTTCCTCCTCCAATTCTCCTCTGAGTTAATACGTCTCTGAGTCACTGTCACTTTAACAGGAACCTGCTTGCAGGGGCTTGTGCAGCTGCCCCAGGCTCAGTCTCTGTGGGAAAGATACACATCCTTGTGTGCTGCAAGGGTAAAAATGTAAATACGAACAACCAGATCTCCAGGGACTAAACCACCAACCAAAGAGTACACATGGGCGGACCCATGGCTCCAGCTGCATATGTAGCAGAGGATGGCCTTGTTGGGCATCAGTGGGAGGAGAAGCCGTGGTCCTGTCAAGGCTTGATGCCCCAGTGTAGGGGAATGTCAGGGCAGGGAGGTGGGAAGGAGTAGTAGGTAGGTGGGAAATACCCTCATAGAAGCAGGGGGAGGGTGATGGGATAGGGGGTTTATAGAGGGGAAACCGGGAAAGAGAATAACATTTGAAATGTAAATAAAATATATCCAACTTAAAAATTAAAAATGTAGATACTAGTTCATTGAATTCTGGGTTTAATTACAAATAACTCAGATTTTTATTAAGATTGTTAAGACAACCAGAATTGTCTTGAGGGAAGGGGGACGCAATTTAAAGAAGTGTGGTGATCTGTTCATTAGTTGAAAAATTACAAATTTCAGCAACATTTATTGGTTTGCGATGGAGTGCATGCGGTTCTTGAAGAAGATGGAGCAGGGTAGGACCATGAATGAGCATTACAGCGTGAGATGCAGGATGAACCAGTCATGATGCAAAGCTTCTAAGCTAGGAAATCCAACCACAGAAGGGACAAGGGCACAAGACTTTGTCAGTGAAAGCTAAACAAGAGAAATGAAGGCAAGAAATGGATGAGTGAGAGGGGAGAGTGAGACAGAGGGACTGAGAGACAAAGTGAGAACAAGTGTGTTACTATTGCAGTGTGTGGAGTGTAGGCTTCTAAGAACCAAGGTACATAGTCTGGAAAGTTCTGGGCTCACCACCCATCCATCATAAATGTGTAGGACAGTCTGCTGTGCTGCTCAGCTGATGAAAAGCTTTAGAGTATCAACTACACTCCTCTTAGATCTTAACCCTTGGGAGGGTTAGGAAGGGATGAAGGGATGAGGACCCCCAGCCCAGGGGCCTGTTTCAGGGTCTTAAGCAGGATGCTCGGTTCTGTGAGCCTGACTCTCTTTCTCTGTATACTAGGGAAAATTAAATCCCTGATAAATCTCTTGAAGATCATAATTGAACTAATAACAGCAGGTCCTTGCTTTTATATGTTCTATAAACATTTGAAGATATTGAAGGAAATGCTACACACAGGTATACTCATCCCAGACAGGGAGCCTAAGACACACTAAATATGGATACCATCAAGATCTGACTTGGTGAACCAATGAGTTTTATTGGGGTTACTTACAGAAATATGGGTGAGAGGTTGCTTGCAGAAACTGAAATGACTCAAAGCCTGGTGCATCACTAACGTTCACCCTAGCATGGGTGACAACTCACAAAAACAGGCAGCTCAACATGTTGGAGAATGTTCTTTCCAGGTGCTCCAATTAGTGTAATTCTCTTTCAGGCTGGCCTGCTCTTCTCCAGGCAGCTGGTCTGATCCTAGAGTTGTCTTTGCATCTTGGTGAGTCTGACAGTGGCAACATCTTTTATTGCTTTTGCTGGGAGGGAAAGGGCAAGTGAATCTAATCAGTTTCAGGGACTTCCTGAAGCTATGTTGGGTTCTTTACCTTCTGTCTTAAGGTGCTTCCCTGGGAGATGGAATGTTTCAGTCTAGTAGGAAACCACTACCCAAGAGCTCAGCCTCAAATTTGGAAGCCTATATCCCACCCTCTCCCCAAGTCTTAAGGATTGTCATGACAGAGAAACCAGAATCAGAGCCAGAGACAGGGAGCACTGGATTGAAAATGTCTTCTGGACATGATAGGTCTGTTGCCCCAAGAACTCTCAGAAGCTATGGCTGCCTGTAGAAGATCAAACCACTCAAAGTCCTAGTTAATAGGGGAACAGGCTTATGACTTACTACACATAATGGAGGAATTATTAACAGTTGATTATTCCTGGTGGGAGGGAGTTCATTTTCTTTGAGAGTATGGCACCTAGTAGGTCCATCATGTTCCAGGAGATGGGCCCATAATGTGAAGTTGTGGTGAATGGAAAGATATCGATCTGGAAAGGAGTAAAGGGGGAGGAGTGGAAGTGAATTTGATCAAAATACATTCTATACATTATTAGGTTCTCAAAGAATTAGTAAAATAGTATATTTAAAAACAATTTTAAAAGAATTCTGCTTTAAAGAGGATTGTTTTCTTAATTCTTTTTTGTTCTAAGGTACTTTAGATATTTATTTTCTGATATTTGGCTTTAATAATTGATTCCTCCCCATTAAAGAAAAGAGAAATCAGTCCATGTTTAATCCATTATTGCCTTGCTAATACTGTAGATCAGAGTCATGACTGAGCTTCCTGATGAGCACTTTGAAACAGAAGATACCACCACCCATTAAAGCACTCTGGATGCATGAGAACAGGAACCACTGTCTCTGGAGGAGTGAATTCTCCCAAGACTTCTTTAGCTACTTTCATTTGGATGGAGTGCCTCACATCCCATGATGAACTAAACTCCTCTAAGGTAGACCAGTTCTCTGTGTTAGCTCAGAGTGATGCAATGCATAAAAACCATGCAAAGTCTTTGAACTCGTGCCCTACTTTTACTCCTAGTTGGTTACTTTATCGACTGGGATAAGATCCTGTTCCTAGAGCAGTCAAACAAATCCAAATATGCTTGTTTTCATGTGAATTTTGCTGTACCTACATAGCAGTAAAGTTATTTTACTATCTGAGAACATATTAAATACTTACAAATGAATGAATGGATGGATTTCTGGAGGCCCTGAGTCGTTCACTGACTCACTTATCAAGAAACCCTTGATGGCTTCAGGTGCTGTGGTAAGATTCTCTGAGGAGAAGAGGGGAGAGTAATGGGAAAAGGGATTTGGAGGAGGAGGTAATAGGGGAGATATTTGTGAGGAGGAGTAATGGGGGAGAGATATGAAGGAATGGATAATGTGGGGTTGTAAAGGTAGGACTGGGAGGGAAGAAGGGACACGACAGTGGGGGTAAGTGGGGAACAGAGAGAACTGGAATGGGCTATAAAACTTGGTGAACTTCCTCTGCCGAGGCCCCATCTCCTAGAGGCTCCACGATCTCCCAAAGAGCATCACCAGCTGGGGCCAAGCATTCAGACAATGAATTTCTAGAACATTTCATATTCAAAGCACAATAGATCTCCTGGTCCATTGAGAGAAGATGGATAAGGAAGTCTGAACACAATGCCTATTCCTGTTAAATACATTTTGGGGCAAAGTGGAACATTCAAACATTCAAAACTCCTCTTGCTTTTAAAGTCTGTCTGTCTTAGTCTTTGTTTTCATGTGCACGTGTGTGTGCCTGTGTGGTTTTATGTGTACAACACATGTGCAGCCTGTGGAGGCCAGAAGAGACCGTCCGTGGAACTAGAATTGCAGGTAGTTGTGGAGCTCCCCGTGGGTGCTGGGAATCAGGCCCAGGTCCTCTGCAAGCATAGGCAGTGCTGTTAACTGCTCATCTTTCCAGTCCCCAAACCTTCAATTTTAGACTTGTTTTCTGATGTAGAGCACGGTATTTCTATCAACAAATGAGACCAGTTGTTGCTCGGGCTCCTTTCCGCCCTTGCAAGTCCGGAACAAAGTTTCCATTAGGAAACTATTCCTGTCCTTCGATCACTGTTCCTTTCATTGCTTTCGTTGCTGGGGGGAAGTGACACGTTGATGACAGCTATCAGAGCTCTTTCTGCTTTATTGGAAAATTACCTGAAAAATTACCATATCATTAAGTTCTTTAAAAGTTTCAAAACCCTCTCCCGGAACTGCTCAGACAGGTGTAAAAGAACTTCTGCAGCTTCGCTCTGTGTTCAGTAACTGAGTAAAGCGGGGGACGGGGTGGAGTGGGGGGTGGCTGGGGGTGGGGCTCCGGGAAGTTGCTCCAGCAGAATGCAGTGCTGAAGGGAGAGGGAACCCCTCCCTTGGATAATCCACATCCCAAGGGAGAGACCCAACAGAATCACTTGGAAATATGTTGGCTTCTTTTAGCAAAGTAGACTTATCTTCCAGCCAGCTACTACCTGGTGCAGGAGTTGTTGCCTGTCTGTAAGGGAGCATTCACAGGCTGGGGACAAACGTCTAAGATAAACTGGTGATGTTTCTCAGTGTCCTACTGGGTACATGGGTGATGGGGCAGGGATGGTGCTGAGTTTTGGGGAGGGTTCACATCAGGAATAGATTGGCGACCCTCTGAAGAGCAGAAGGACCAGGAAACAGTCTCAGGAAGTGCAGCAAACATCTGGAAACAGGGCTGGAGGGTGATTCTACAAGGCCTTGCAGAGCACACACTGGGTAGAGTAGATGCTTGGGAAACATTTATTGTGGGTTGAGCGTGAAATTCATGCCTATAGGTTCATGTGTCTGAACACTTGGTCCCTAGCTAGCTGTGGTGTTTTAGAAAATTGTGGAAGATTTAAGAGGTGGGGGGGGGTCTCACTGAGGCCCAGCTTTGAAGTGTGATAGTTGCTTCCTGCCTATAGACTGTGACCGATTGCCTTATCCTCCTTCCAGCACCCCTTCTCTGGCAGGATGGACTGGGGCCTCTCCACCTGTGAACATAACAAACTCTCCCTCCTAAGAGTGCTGCTTTGTGGGTGTTTTGTCACAACAATGGGAAAAGTAAGTGGTGTAACATTGCAGGTTCTTTGAGCCAAAGAGGGATACAATGTGTGTTGGGATTTAGGGAAATTAATTAAACTTGACACAAGGTAGACTCATCAGAGAGGAGGGAGCTTCAGTTGAGAAAATGCCTCTATAAAATCTGACTGTAGGAGGCCTGTAGGGCATTTTATTAATTAGTGATTGATGAGACAGGGCCCAGCACATGGTAGGTGGGGCCATCCCTGGGCTGATGGTCATAGGTTCTATAAGAAAGCAGGCCAAGTAAACAAAACATGACGAACAAACCAGTAAGCAGAACTCCTCCATGGCCTCTGCATCAGTTCCAGCCTCCAGGTTCCTGCCTTGGGTGGGTTCCCGCCCTCACAGCTTTTGATGTTGAGCTGTTGTATCAAACTGTGTGTGTGAAATAAACTCCATTTGTCCCCAAGTTGCTTTTGGTCTTGGTGTTCTGTCACAACAATAGTCACTCCAATTAAGACAGTATAGAACACCATACACCATTGCTCAGCAATGAAAATGAACCAGTAGATAAAGCCCTAAAGACATCACTCACTATGACCACCGGGCATATAAAAATCAGCCTCAGACTGACCAGGAACTTCTTTCCTTGCTGTCTAGGCCACACAGTGACAGAAGGTGCCATGGAGGTTTCTGGGAAAGAAAACCACCAATGGACTTAATGAGATGTGTCTTCTGGTGCAATAGTACTGTGTTGGTTTCTGATTGGATAAGAGGCTTGCTTTACAGGAGGGATTTCATGCCTGATACTATAAATATGGTTCAGAGTTCATGACTGGGGAGGTTATAAGTTATAAGTGGGTAACCTTCTGTTGCTGTTTTGCTCAATGGCCATCCTGCAAAAATGCATCCCAAATGTATCTATAGATTTATGCGGCTCTCAACTTTGCTCAGAGATTTTTTTTTTTTTTTTTTTTTTTTTTTTTTTTTTTTTGCAGTGGGTGGTGGTTAAATGCAGAGATTTCTAGCTGTTCAAAGTGGTGTCAGTATTCAGTTATGGCTGGGTATTTGATACCAGGCTCCCACTAAGGGCTGGTGAAAGAATTTAAAGACTGATGTATAGGAAAGAGGACCTTGGTGAGTTCTGAACACCACACCCCCATTGCGCATATCAGCTCACAGCAGACATGGTTACCTGTTACTGCACAAGACCAGTCCAGTCACTATAGTAAGGAGACCAGACCTTAACCCTATAGGAGGAGCTGTTGGAGGCAAGGTCACTCACTTCTTGGGACATGGTAGGTTGCTCCTGGCCACTGATGGCCACATCCCCATGTGCATATGAGCAGCACTAAGTGAACTCAGGGAGTTTTTAGTAAACAACTGAAAAAGAGTTCATGAGAAAGGGATTCCATGGCAGGGATGGCTCAGTGGTGAAGAGCAAGTTCAGTTCTCTGCATTCTTGTCAGATGGCTCACATATACCTGTAACTCCACCTCCAGGGAACTGGCCTCCAGGGATACTCACACTCGTGTGTGTGTGTGTGTGTGTGTGTGTGTGTGTGTGTGTGTGTGGTGTGTCGGTAGGGACACTAAGGGAAACTGGAAGGAGGTAGTGATGGATGGATATGATCAAAACACATTGTATAAATATATGGAACTTTCAAGAGATAAAAAACATTTTTTAAATAAATGAACCAACATGCTATGTTTAATGAATGGATGGAGTCTCAAAGTTTACATTCCATGAGAGTCTATTTCAATGATGCCATCAGGTTTAGTAGTAGTAAATGCCTGTAATCCCAGCACTCAATGGGCTAGGATATGAGGCCCAGGACAGTTTTGGTTACACAGAGAGATGCTTATGTTTTGGGTAAAAAACAATAAAACAAGACAGAACTGTAAGGATGGAGGACAATCGGGGCTTATTAGGGATGAAGGGGGAAGGGGACGAATATGGGAGCACTTACTCAGGTGACTGGACTGCACTGACCATGTCTATAATGCCCGTTCTTTGAATCTGTGCTTGAACTGAAAATCATAGTACTGTACACCAAAAGGTCACTTTTTACATTATAAGTTTTAAAATAAAAATTAAGAAAGTAGTTAGCCAGGCGTGGTTGCACAATGCCTATAAACCTAGTATTCTAGAGCAGAAATAGATATCTGTGAGTTCAAGGCCAGACTAGTCTACATAGTGAGAGCCTACCTTTTAAAAAACTCATATTAGTAACTGGACATGCGTGGTGGCTGGTGCCTGTAATCTGAAGGAGGAAGACTATCATGAGTTTGAGGCCAGCCTGGGCCACGGGATGAGATACTATCTATCCCACTTTGCTTTTTGTTGCTGTGGAAAAAAACTGAGCACATTAGTTAGTTCTCTATTGCTGTGATAAGGACAGTAACTGTATGTATTGGTTACTTTTCTATTGCTATGATAATACACCAAGATCAAGACAACTTACAGAAGAGCTTATTTGGGGCTTATGGCTCCGGAGAGATAAGACTCCATTACCATCACGGTGGAGAAGCACCTTCACGGTGGAGAAGCACCTTCACAGTGGAGAAGCACCTTCATGGTGGAGAAGCAGCAGAGCTCTCAGGGCTCAAACCTACAGACAGGAAGCAGAGAGTGAACCCGAAATGGCAGTTGGCTTTTGAAATTTCAAAGGGCTCCCCAATGACATACTTCCTTTGGGAAGGCCATGCCCCCTAAGCCTCCCCAAACATCACCACAGACTGGGGACCAAGTAGTATCCAAATGCATATGGCGGACATCTCATTCAAACCACCACAATGACCGAAAGCAACTGGGGGAGCAAAGGGTTTATTTTAGCTTAGAGTTGTAGTTACTTCGTCGTAAAAGAAAATCAGGGCAGGAACTGAAGCAGGGGCCATGGAGGAATGATATTTACTGACTTGCTCCCAGTGGTTTGTTTGCTTGACCTGCTTTCTTTGTATAACCCAGTATCAAAGTGGGACTTCCCAATCATTAATCAAGAAAATGTCCTTAAACTTGTCTACCAGCAGTCTGGTGCAAGTATTATATCAGCTGAGGTTCCTCTCTCCTGGTAACTCTAGCTTGTGTCAAGTTGACAACACACACACACACACACACACACACACACACACACACGATAGGACCCTGACCCCAAACCAACTCAGAAAGGAAATATATCATCTTTTATCATCTTACAACTTCTAAGTGATTGAGGGAAATCAGGGCAGGAAGTAGAGGCAGGAACCAAAGTAGAGGCCATGTCCAAACCGACTTGCTGGTTTTCTTCCCCTGGCTTGCTCTGTTTGTTTTTTATATGCCCCAGGACCACCTTGCCTAAGGCATGACACTGCCCTCCCATGTCTCCCAAATATCTCCATGGTGAAGCTGATGGATTCCTTAACTGATGTTCCCTCTTCTTAGGTGTAACTGGCCTGTGTCATGTTAACAAAACTGAACCAGCCAAGTCTCAAAAAAAAAAAAAAGTGCCACATAAGTAAGAAAAATGAGACATTTTCTACTGTTTGAAATATTTGACAGGATGTATTATCATAAGTAAAACTTATCCTGTAATGAAGAAAGGAAAAGAAGATAAACTCTTAGCTATGAAACTGAGAGTTGGTTGATGGTAGTGCTTTGGTATAGGCTTCTGTTGTTGCCAATGTTGTTGATTTTTAAAGCAAGTTTTCACGGTGCAGCCTACACCGGTCTCCGGCTACAGTCATTTCACCTCAGCCTCCAGTGTGCTGGGATTGAAGGAGCGCATGTGCGTTCCCAGGCCAAAGGAGACATTTCTGAAGATGTCTGTAAGAGAAGATGCTAGCCTCCCTGGTCTCCTAGGATGATTCATTTTTCATGAAGAGGTCTGTGAGTCTATCAGTCTTGCCTGGCTAGGCCAGGGGCACGTGGGAATCAAAGCTGTGCTATGTGGCTGTCATTGAGATTTCCTCCTTGTTCTCCAGAACACCTACTCTTAGAACTCAGCCACTGACCTGTGCAGAATTCACGATTCATGGAAGGGCCTGTGAGAAGAGAAACTGAGCTCTCTGTCCCCATACTTGGCCTGTCTTCCATCAACAGGTAGCCCTCCCTGACTTCCAAGCTCCCTGAGAGAACTGTGACTAACACTGTAGCTGACAGGGCAAAAAGTAAAGGAGGCTTCTACTTAGCCACCAAGCCCTGTACAAAGACGTTCACACACACACACACACACACACACACACACACACACACACTGGAACACATTGTTTGTGCAACTCCTTTGTTTCAAGGTTGTTATATGGAGAAAAAACTAATCAGATGTTTTTAATCATCAGTACAAATAGGTCAGAGCAGCTCCCTCAAACATGCTATTCAAAAGTCTTCTTGGGATAGGGTGAGCTAATTAGTGAATATTTATCTGACCAATAGTGCCAGAAGTGTTTGTCAACTATGCTAGAATTCAGTATATGATAAAGTAGACTCAATGCAATCTATAGGATCCTAGAGAAATACGTATGTATAAAATCTCACAATATCATGAGCCCTGCACTGAGCCTTTGACAGAATATGAAGTTACTGTTCTTTCAACCGTGCCAAGTCTCTTTCCCAGAACAGGAAGTACAAGAACAGGTAACAAGTGGCTGCACACTTCTATTCCCTCTCCTGTCTGTGGCAGACATCATTAGCCCAGTGTAACACTCTCCTAAATTCTCTGAAATGCCCGAGGAAGATGGGTTGGAAACTGTTCTTGCTGGGCACCCAAGGGAAGTGATGCAGGGGTTACAAGTAGTTCACAGCGGGAGTGTATGTGTGAGATGCAGGGTCCTGAAAGGGTAAAGCTCAAAGCATACACTGTGAAAGGGGTGGGACAAAATGAGGTCTGTATGAGCAAGAGGGACGATTCCAGTAAGACTGCGCTGTGTTCAGGATGCCTGGCAGAAAAAGCCCAGAACTCACTTCTGACAGACGCTAAGGGGTCATGTGTCTCACTGGTACGAGGAACCAGTACCAGTAAGTACTTAAGGTCTTATGAGACAGTTTCTCTTAATTGTGTGTATGTGTGCATATACACACGTGTGGAGGCAGTGTCCTCAGAGGATGGGAGAGGACATTGGATATCCCGAACCTGGAGTTACAGGTGGTAGTGAGCCATCTGATGTCTGTGCTAGAAACGGATGCCTCAATGTAATTTGGCCTCGAAATTGGAAGCATTCATCTCTGAGGACAGTGTTGAAAACTGTCCACTTTGCTAGCTCTATCATTCGTAGCGCACTTGGCAAAGTAACCAAAAAAAAAAAAAAAAAAAAAAAAAAAAAAAAAAAAAAAAAAAAAAAAGAAAAAGAAAAGAAAAGAAAAAAAGAAAATTGAGTGTCTCTAGAGTGTGATTTGAAAGCACAGTTTACATTCACATCACCGGAAGTGAGTGCCTGAGAAGAAAGTAAGGGAGTCTAAAGAACATTAAAAAGTCATATACCGGACAGGGGGATGTATGTCTGTAATATATTACCACTTGTGAAAGGGGTAGTTCTGAAGACTTTCAACGTTTTACACACTGCTTTATACAGTACAAGCACAGCCAGCTGGAACAAGTCAGAGAAATACACTGCCCAGAAAATGCACGTTTGGCATGGATTCACTTGAGCTTCAAGCTGATATAGCAACATTAAATAGATGTGAAGACCTGGATTGGGCCAAATGAAGAAACACATTGAAGTAGGCAATGGGACTGAGAGACAGTGAGAGCAAAGCTATCTCCACGTTTATAATCATGTGTGACAGCACAGCCTGAATGTGAGCGCTCACTGGGTAGAGAGTTCAAATTGACACAGTCAGGAACAAGGGTAGAAACTCTTGGACCAAAGGGGACACATATGTCTCTATAAGTAACTGTCACTGAACCCCTGGGAAACCATTTCCTCTCTTCTGAGCCGAAATCTCAGAGGCTCTGAGCAGGTCAGGACTGAAGAACAAAACAAGCAACTGTCTTCGTTTCTTTGTCCTTGGAGTACCTGACAGACACAAGTCCTCCTGGTAAGCACCATCCTGGAGATGAGGGTAAAAGGTACCGGATTCTGTCTCTGAGCCCCCCCCCCCCCGTGTTCTGCTAAAAAAGTAGAATTTGAGACTATGGACCCAGTGAGTTAGGGATCTAACCACTGCTGTGGACCATTAGGCTCAATCCTGAGGGGCAAGCTTCCACACAGCCCGTAGCACCAACAATGAGCTGTGTGTGTGTGTGTGTGTGTGTGTATGTGTGTGAGTGCATATGTATATGTGTGAGTGTGTGTATATGTGTATGTACATGTATGTGTATATGTATTCTTGTGATCCTGTTTGTCTCTTTGGCTGTCTTTTTTTCTCTTGCTCTCAGTATCTAACTCTGTCTCTGTGTCTCTGAGTTTTTCTCCGCCAGATTCCTGGTCTCCCCCCCCTTTTCTTTACCCCCACCCTCCACAGGTCTCCTTATTCTTGGAACACCAGGAGCTGTGAGAGGCCATCCACACACTTGGTTACTCTTGGGAAGATGCTCCAGGTAATGAAAATCTCACTGACTCTACTTTCTGATGCACAGAACATAGGCTTGCTCATAAAAGTAAGGGTTCTTTTCAGAAAATAAGCGACATGCAAGAAGTAATGTAAGAAGTAGGCTTGTTTGGGAGATGAATACTTCTTTACTTCTTTTTAATATTTGGGCTGTTAGGCTAGCATTTCTGTCCCCACGAAATTTTCACAGGTCATCAAAGATCATCAACCTTTCGGGCTCTGCAGTTCATGTTTTGGAGCTATTGAGGTCTGTTTCCCCCATCGTCTCCATAATAGATTCAGCACCCCAGGGCTTTCCACTAAGTTTCTCCAGGTGCTTGTCTTTCAATAAACAGTTGAAAGTAGAGCATTTCTCAGAATCCTGCCATGTGGTGCACAGGATTAAGAGGGAGGCAATTACAACAGAGGAAAGCAGGTGTTCAAGTTGGTCTAGTCAGGTGCCATGTTTTGTGATTTCATAAAACAAACTGAATCCTAGTGGGCCTCAGTTTGCTAATCTGTGAAATGGGGATAAAAAAACGGAGGCAGAGAGCCTTAGAAATAGAAGTGCTCCCAAGTACCAGCTTCCCTTTGTTTCCAATCTTCTAGTTTAGGACTTATTACTGAAATACGCTGTCAAAAATTAGACTACTCAGGCTGCGAACTGTCCTGTTTCTTTGATGGGTAGGTCTGGTACTTCTTCATTTTCTTCTTAACAGAGAAAGAGCAACCAGCATTAATTTAGAGAAAACAAAACTTTGGGGAGAAAACACTTCATCATCCTAGTATCTTGCTGTTTTCACATCTGCGGTGGTGTGGCTTTTACGCAGAGCAGCTGCAGTTTCTTCCCAGTCACATTCTGAGTGCCGTGTTCGGCCTCCTTTCCTGTAGGTATGAGTGCATTTTATTCCTGGTGATGTTGCAGAGCAGCTGATAAGGAAGCCGAGGAAGGCCGTCTGATAGTCTTTAAACCCTTCTCCTGGTTCTACAATCCTGTTACCCAGCTCTGTTTCTTTAAATTGTTTGACGTCAGAAAGAGAATGCTATAGCAACCGTCTGTCAAAGTGGAATTAACTCCAAAGAAAGATGGGGGTGGGGAAGAGGAGCAATGCCCCTGCAGAAGAAGCAAATTGGAGGGAGACATTTATTTTATCACATGTTCAGTATACAGCGCCAGAGAAATGTGACCAGAGTCACTTGAGGTGCACTGGTGTTGAAATAGTAGAGACCTGACAGGGTGTTGGGAAAGAAGGCCTTCCAGACATCAGTGGCAACAGAGAGAGTAACTTCCAAGAGCTGACAGTCAAGAAGCAGGCTCTGCAAGCATGGGTCTGTTCAGGAATGTTTTCTGCACCTTCGGGGGGGTGGAGGGTTTGGGGGGAGACAGGGCAGTATCACTAGCTTTACGTTCCCAGTGAACCTCGGGCATCCACCGACGGCTGCTAGGCTGGACTGACTTCAGATTTCAGAGCTCAGTAATTGCAGACTGCATCTGTGGCTCTCCTGGCTCGACACCGCAGCCCAGGCCAGGTCCAGGCCAGGGCCAGCCGCGAAGAAGTCAGGCACTTAGCTTAGACGGCGCGTCCAGGGGCACACGGATAAATCGAAACTGCCGGGAGATGCTTTTTCCGCTTCCCAAAGCCACAAGGCTGCGCGCACGGCCAGCGCCCACCCCTTGCACCCCGGCCCAGGCCACGCGCGCCCCCGCCAGCCCCCCCTCCCCAAGCCACACGCGCCCCTGGCCCTGCGTACGCCAATCAGCCTCCACCCAAGCCAAAGCGCGCTCTGGGTTCTCCGAGCCCCTGGAGCGCCCCCCCACCCCCGTCCCCACACCTCCCGGGCCGCGCTCGCTCCCGCCAGCCCCGACCCGAGCCACGCGCGCTGCTGTCGCGGCGCGTTCCCAGACCCTCCCCCGGCCTCGCGCGCCCCCGCCCCCGCCCCCGCGCGCCGCGCCCCGGTCCCCGCCCCGTCCGGCGTGCAGGGCTCTGGGTGTGGTCGTCGTCTTGTGTGGCGGAGCCTGGTAGCGGTTCGCGACCCGCAGCCGGGAGCACAGCAGCAGCGCGGTGGTGGCGACCGGGTTCCAGGTAGGTGGCGAGCGCGGGCGGCAGGAGGCAGGCGGCCGTCTCCGGGTGGATGCGGATGGCGGGGCGCGGGGCTCCGGGAGGACGCGGGCGGCGGGGCGCGGGGCTCCGGGAGGACGCGGGCTCTCCTGTGCTCGGCGAGGCCGGGGACGGCCCGAGGGTGCGGCCGCCGGGGAGCCCAGAGGACCGTAGCTGCAGAGCACGGAGCCCCCACCCCTCCAAGTTCTCCACGGGCTGCTGGAGCCCGGGGTTGTTGGTTTTTGGACGGATACTGTGTCCCCAAGGCTTGGTTCTTTTTAAAGGGGAGGGGGGAGTTAACGGATTTCGGATATTTGCAAGTTTAGAACAGGAGAAAGCATTTTTTTTTTTTTTTTTTTTTTTTCTCATCGTCTCCCTGCATCTCTTTCTGCTTTCTCAAAGTTGAGAGACAGCTTCCAGCTGTGGGTGATTTTGTTTTCTCCACTCCTCTCCCAACCTTTCCCCTCCCCTCTGTTTCTGGTAAAAAAGAAGGTGAGAATGTAGCCTGCTGTGGACCCGCGCCCTACCAGGGAGTTGGCTTAAGACAGAAATGTAATTATTAATTGCTTTCAATATCGCGAACTGAGTCGGTGACCTTTTATATTTTTCAGCTTATCTGGATATGATGGCTGACACATGCTCATATGAGAGAGAGGGAGGGTGGTGGGGTTTTTTTTTTTTTTTTTTTTTTTTTTACTTGTTTGTTTTGTTTTGTTTTAACAGGGGTCGGACCAAACTATAATATTTGGTCTCTGCCAGCGTCATTGCCGGTTCTGAAAGTTTACTGTACATTTTAATATTTTGATTAAGAGCATTTAAGTAGTCTTCATTTTTACATTTGGGTTTGCCAGTGGATTTAGAACCGAAGTAGAAACTTTAAAAGTACCATTTAATAAATATTGCCACACCTCTTGTGTCTACACATTATTAGACCATGAGGCTGATTTTGCGTGCTGTGTGGTTCACTTAACTGCACGCCTTAAGTCCATGATCGATAGACAGGAAGCAGTTTTGAGTTGCTGGTCTTTTCTGAATAAACATACCGTCGTGTGTTTTTACTCTTTAAAAATAGATCCTGGGGACATTTTCAAAACTAAGAGTGGGAGCCAAGTATTGGGCATTTTTCAGCCATCACCAGCTTCTGTTGGAGATTGAGTGAATTCTCTGATTTCTTTCAGGTGTGTTATTTAAGTTTGTTGGCTTGGTTATTCCTTTCTTTGCCTTGCTGACTAGTTTAATTGGAATTATTAAGGGAATTGTTCACCGAAGCTCTGTCCTGCGTCAGGGGCAGTGAGCTGTACTGTTCTGTCATCTCTCGGTCACTTCTCAAAGGACACATTATACATTCCACAGGCAAGGAGATGCTAAATGACTCATAGTGGCCTTTAACTGTTAACCCAAGTTGGACTCAGGACAAGATCCCACTGTCCGTAGGGCGCATGCTTCCTTCCCTAGAACACGTTCAGTTAGTCCCAGGTTCAGCCATCACGTATGTACACGTAAAATGTCCTAGACATGTCAGAAGCCTGTGCTGGTTTCTCTGACATTTACTGGTGTCACTTTGTACAGCCACCCTCAGGCATGCTGTCCCTGGCAGCCCTGGGTCAGTGTCCCTTTTCCTGGGGCACAGTTATTCTGTTGGCGTTAAATAAGTACCAGTGCCTAACTGTTCATCCAAACCCTCACCTCTGCTTTAACATGGCTCCAGAGAAACAATTCTCACCACTGTGGAAGGGTGAAAGCTGACTAGCCAGCAACTCCAGGCGCTGTGGGGCTCCCCACCTCGGCCCCCCGGAAATCCCAGCTCCAGCAGATAAGGCAGGAGGGTGTTCTTGAGAGAGGCTCTAACCTGGGCTACAAGGAAGCCCCGGTTTCCCAATGACAACCCACTTTATAATGTGGGAATTCTTTGATATCCGTTATGTGTTAAGCCAGATGTTCTCAGAGCTTCCTCCTGTTCCACCATCCCCTTTCCCTGAAGCTTCTATCTGTCCATTTCTGGGGGTCCCTTATGTTGTTGTATACGGCGTATCTACACAAAAACACATTTTTTTTCTCAATGTAGTGTTCCGCCCTATGACTTTCTGTCTGTCTTTTTTCTCCCCCACCCCAGTTTTGTTTTTTTTAAAGATTTATTATTTATTTATTTATGTATGTATTATTATATGAATACACTGTCGCTGTACTCAGACCCAACAGGAGAGGGCATCAGATCCCACCCCCAGAACTCCCACAGACTAAACCACCAACCAAAGAGTACACATGGTAGGGACCCATGGCTCCAGCATCTGTAGCAGAGGATGGTATTGTCTGCCATCAATAGGAGGAGAGGCCCTTGGTACAGTGAAGGCTTATTTCCCCAGTGTAGGGGAATGACAGGGCGATGGGGTGGTAGTAAGTGGTTGGGAGTGAGAGCATCCCCATAGAAGGAGAGGGAGGGGGTATGGAAGAGGGGGGAACTGGGAAAGGGGATAACATTTGAAATGTAAATACATAAACTATCCAATAAAAAAAAGCAAAATAGGTAGTAGTCCATTTTTAAATCTAGTACCAGGAACCCAACACCTTCTGATCTCCTTGGGCACCAAGGCACATGTGTTTACATACACGCACAGACATGAACACATGCACATAAATAAGCTGGAGGGGGGCTTTAGGATATGTTTCTTTATTTACTTTTTTAAAGCTCCACAATTGAGTACAAATATTGAATAAGCCAACACCAGAAGGAAAAGAGCCCAGGTAGGGTTTGAACACAGGACCGACCATTTTTGACGTCATTGTAACATGAACTGGGGAAGAAAGGTTTAATCTTTTCAGGTAGCTCATACTTGCACAGGAGTACTGCAGTCCTGAAGCCATCTTGTGGGTATTGTCACATTGCGATTAGTGTGTTGGGGGCGTTGAAAGAGAATGGTACCCATAGGCTAAAATGTTGGAATGCACATTTCCAAGCGGGTAGTCTGTTTGGGAAGGATTAGGAGGTGTGACCTGGTTGGAGGAGGCGTGTTACTAAGGGTGATCTCTGAGGTTGCCAAAGCCCATGCCATGCCCAGTGTCTCTTTCTGCCTTCTGCCTGTTGATCAGGATGCAAAGGTCTCAGTCACTGTTTCAGCCCCGAGCCTATCTGTTCCTCCCATGGTGATCTGAAACTGTAAGAAAGCTCCCGGTTGAGTGCCTTCTTTTATAAGGGTTGCTTTGGTCCTGTGTGTGTCTCTCCACAGCACTAACAGTAACAAAGACAATGAGTCAATGTATGGATATCACAAGAGCTAGAGTTTTTACTCTAAGAGACAAAACATTAGAAATAAGGGCTGGGTGTGGGGTCCCTCAGTAGGGTGCTTGCCTAGCGTGCCAACGCCCTGGCTTCGACCCCCTTCACCTTATAACCAGGTGTGGTGGTGTGATTGCACGTGCCTGTAATCACAGCACTTGATAGGTGGAGCAGAGGGTCAGAAGTTCAATATCGTCCGTGGCTACATAGCAAATCTTAAGCTAGGCTGGGCTACGTGAGGCCCCGTCAGAAAGGAAGGGAGGTAGGAAATGAGGGAGGGGCAGTGAAAAGTTCCTCACATTAGGTTGGGACAAATGGCATCAATGGGAGCCTGTGACTGAAAGGTGTAAGCACACTGGCATACATCATTGCACATGTACGTACCATATACATACATTTCCCAGCTCTGGCTGCTGAGGATGGCACTGAAATGGTATGAACTGGGCCAGCGCCTTATCTGCATGGCTGAGCCTAGTGCTGGCACAAGGAAGGTCTCGGTGAACCTTGAACTCTGTGCTGCGGAGCAAGGTGATATTGAAAACAGTGCTGGGGAATTTCAGAGGGACATAGCCTGCAAGTCTCTGCATGGCCCAGGGTGAAGAACCCGGGCTCCAAAATAAGCAATAAAGGCCCAGAGGAGGGGAGAGGAGGGGAGAGGATCCCTACGTGCCTGAGAGGCCTACATGACCTGGAGCATGCCTACCACCGCTCCGGCCTCTTGCTGTCTGCCGCTCTTCTCCCTCACCATCACACAGACAAGGTTGGCCACTGTAGAGCCTCCGCTGTTTCCAGTTTCTTCTGCCTGGATCCAACTCAGGGCCTGATGCAAGGGATCAGCATCCTACCATCCCCTGCTACATCCCCAGTCCTGTCATTGTTTCTTTTGAGACAGAGTCTCACTGTGAGGTGCTCCCCATGAGATGCTCCCTGTGAGGTGCTCCCAGGCTTCCCACTGGTGGTAGTCGTCCTGACTCAGTGCCGGAATTACACAGCATGTGCCACGCCTGGCTTCTTTCCCGTTTGAAGACACGCCTCATTTCCTGATTGCATTCGAGATTATCTTACAATAGCCTCCCTAATCACCTGGGATCTAACTTTGGCTGCTTTCCTGCACAGTTCTTGTCTGTAGTTAAAGTTTGGTACAGAGCCCTTGTGCTCTTGCTTTGGGTTCATTTCCTAAGCAGATAAGAACAGAGACCCTGGCCCAGTTGCTTCTCCTGTTGCTGTGATAAGCTATTCTAACAAAAGCAGCTTGAGAGGTAAAAGTTGTGTTTCAGCCTGCAGTCCAAGGGACACAGCAGCAGGAACCTGAGGCAGTTCCCCTGTGCAGGCAGCGGAGAAGCGGAGCAGTGGGCAGAGCAAGCACAGATACTGGATGGATGGATGCGGTTGGCGGGACGAGTATGAGCACACATATTTTCCAGCTCTTGCATTTGAGGGATGCTCCCCGAGATGGACCGGAGGCCGTACAGAGACCCCGCCAGCCCTGCTGACTGAGGCTGGCTGCACAGCTGCTGTGGAAGCCAGTGAGCTCCAGTGTGGCTTTGCACAGCCGCCTTCCTCTCGGCTGCCCTCTGGTGGAATGATGATAACAAGACATGTGTGAGTAGGTCGGTCACCGGAGACTAAGATGGGAAAACTCAGCACCAACTGGGTGATTCCCTTAAAAAACAAATCTCTAAATCAGGAACTCATCTGATAGAGTGTTAGTCTAGTGTGTACAAAGTCCTGGATTTGTGTACAAAGAAGGTTTCCCATGCCTGTGATCCTAGCAGAAGGCTATTAGAGGAGGCCGGATCGTCAGAAGTTCAAAATCATCCTTGGCTATTCAGGAAACTTGAGGTCAGGCAGGGCTACATAAGGTCTTGTTTTTAGAAGAAAAAAAAAAAAGTCAGTTTGAAATTTTTATTTTGTGGGCCAGATGTGGTATCACCCACCTTTAATCCCAGGGGCAAAGCTGTTCCACTGGGTTATCTCAGCCCACCAGCCCTCCAAGGAATGACACAGAGACTGTTTAATAACTAGGAAGGCTTGGGAGACTCCGCTGTTTCGCCTGGGTCAACCCGACCTCATAGCTCTGCCCTGCCACATGGCTTGTGACTCACCTCTCCTCAGCCCCACGCCTGCGTCTTCCTCCATGTCTGGCTGTCAAATCCCCTGCCTCTGCCTCTTTCCCAGAGTTCTATGTCTGCACAGTGTTCCCCCAATCCCGCTTTGCTGTCGGCTGCTCAGTTCTTTATTAAGCCAATCGGAAGGTGGTGGTGTTTACAACACCCTGAGACAGGCTGGGCTTCTTCATACAGAGCGCACAAGAGAGAATCCCAACAGAGCTGGGCAGATCTCCGTGAGTGTGAGGCTGGTCTGGGTTGCACAGTGAGATCCTGTCTCAAGAAGGAAAGAAAAAAAGGACAAAACTAAAATATAAAGAAAGAAAAATTTAATTTTAGCCGAGCCTTTCTGTTAGTTCTAATCTGCTCAGAAAGATGAAAAAAAAAAAAAAGGATCAGTGGTTAGATTGTAGAGATAGATAACGTACGGTGGGGGAGGTGGCAGGGGGTGGCGGTGTTCAGATTCCACTGAGGCTGTCCTCATCAGGATACCTACAGTCTCACGCTCATGTTCTGGGACAGGGGTCATGGGTGCCGGTTCCCTTTGGTACACTACTTATGAGCAAAAGAGGCTTGGTAGGTTCCCAGAAAATGTCCCCATCACTATTTCCCAGTGCACACCATTGCCCAGTGCACACCACTTCCTAGTGTACATCACTTCCCAGTGCATACCACTACCCAGTGCACACCACTTCCCAGTGCATACCACTACCCAGTGCACACCACTTCCCAGTGTATACCACTCACTATCCAGTGCACACCATTACCCAGAGCACACCATTGCCCAGTGCACACCACTTCCCAGTGCACACCATTGCCCAGTGCACACCACTTCCCAGTGCATACCACTGCCCAATGCACACCATTACCTAGTGCACACCATTACCCAGTGTACACCACTACCCAGTGCACACCACTTTCTAGTGTATATCACTGCCCAGTGTATACCAGTGCCCAGTGTATACCATTGCCCAGTGCACACCATTGCCCAGTGCACACCATTGCCCAGTGCACACCACTTCCTAGTGTACATCACTGCCCAGTGTATACCATTACCCAGTGCACACCACTTCCCAGTGCATACCACTACCCAGTGCACACCACTTCCCAGTGCACACCACTTCCCAGTGCACACCATTACCCAGTGCACACCACTACCCAGTGCACACCACTTCCTAGTGTACATCACTGCCCAGTGTATACCAGTGCCCAGTGTACATCACTGCCCAGTGCACACCATTTCTCAGTATGCATTCTGGAGAGGTTTCCTGCCAGATGCTCACATAGCACTCCCTTTGTTCTGCTTTGAAATAGTCCTCACATAAAGATGAAAATTTCCCCCATTACTGAGGATTGAACCCCCAGGTGCTCAAACAAAGATCCCACTTTCAGCTATAGAGAAACCAACACAATTTTCTTCTGTATCCATTCGGTACACAAAGAGATTGGTCCCTATGATCAGAGAGCAAGTTGTGACTGAGTCTTAGGGTGTGTGTGTATGTATGTATGTTTTATTACATTTATTTTTATGCGGATATATGCTTGCATGAAGGTTTGCACACCCCATAGTGCGGAGGTCAGGAGACAGCTTTTAGGCTCCTTCTGCTGTGTGGGTCCCAGAGATCAAACTCAGACTTGGCAGTAAGTGCCCATATTTTTTAAGCCATCTTTCCAGGCCCTGAATTACATTATGTGTGCATACACACACACACTCACGAGCACACACACACACACACACACACACACACACACACACACACACACACCAGGCTGACCTTGAACTCACAGAGATCTGCTGGTTTCTGTCTCTTGAGTGCTGGAATGACAAGGCCTATACCACCATGCCCTGTTATACTTTGAAGTGGCAATTTAGTAAGGAATGGCTGGATTTATAGGGGCTTGTCTCCTCCTGTTTTTATAACGATGATTTATTTGTATGGTGTAAGCGCATGTTCCCTTAATTCCCAGCCACCTCCCCAGCCCCCTCACTAATTTATGAGTTTCCCATGAAAACACTTTGTGTAGGACTTGGTAGGGATGTTGGACTTCCATTGTTTGGTAATATGAACTTAGAACCCTGCATCTGAAGCTGGAAGAAGCTTTGTTCTCTAAAGTAGCACGTGCAACAGAATTAATCAGAGTAGTGAAGATTTAGAGTGTTCCGTTTTTATTCTAGAATTCTATAAGGTAAATAGAACATGACAATAGGCGATGTAGTACACGGAACTCAGCACTCCTTAAGCTTAAGGCTAACCTGGGTTACATAGCAAATCCTAGCTTCAGGTAAGTGGAACATGCTAGACCGTTAGGAAGCTGAGCTTTGCCAGCAGGTGTGCACCGCCCAGCCTGGCGTTGCTCTGAGGCTGCCCACTGTGTGTTTACTTACATTCTACTACAGGCATTTTCATCCCTGCCTGAGTGAGTTGCTCTCCCAGTCCACCTCGGATATTTTGAGGCCATGTAGGCACCTGTAATCCTGGTGCTGGGGAGGAAACAGGAGGATCCCTGGGACTCAGCAACTGGGTAGCCTACTGAATAGGCAAGCCCAGATTCAGGGAGAGACCCCAGCTCAAAAAATAAGGTAGCGAGTGATTGAGGCAGACATGGGGTGTCAACCTTGAGCCTGCACACATGTACAGGAACTTACTATACACATATGCATACGTGAGGACACAGGCACATTCATACCACACACACAGTAACTAGCTGGCGTTTTTCATGTTTCATGAAAGCTTTGCATCTGTGTGGATTCTCAGTAGCTAAGAGATTACAGACGGACAGACAGACAGACGGATGGACTCTGCACTCACAGAGCAGCGGCATGATACAGACTGCAGAATGCCTCCCTTTGGTGAAAGTTCTGTGGATATTTTAAGATGTGTCGTGAGAACATTTGAATCACACCGCTGCATTGCTTTTATCAATTACTCTGTGCGGCTCCAACGGCTCATTGGCACCCGCTGGTATTTGTTACTGGCGAAGCCCAGCTCTTAAGGTACCTGATAGGAGGCTTCGAGGCGCTCTCCGTGTGTGAGAGAGTTGTTTAAAATGCATTGGCTGAATCAGATGCTCAGTGCTGAAGCACTTAGCTTGTAGCAGCTGAACGAGCTTATCAGATACTTTTCTAAAAAATATTGATCTCACTTGTGTTATTTTCAGTGCCACGTCTTTACTTAATTGTGACACACAGCTCCAGTTTGATCTGGAGCAATATCACCATTTGGGAAAGTCTTTGGGGCTTACACTGTGCATTTCTGGTTCTTTTAAGAAGGGATGTATGAGAGCTGGAGAGAGAGCCCAGAGTTTAAAATGCTTACTGTCTAAGCATTGGGGTCAAATCTCCAGAACCCATATAAATCGGATGGGTAAGGCAGCCGCAGGAGGCAGACTCAGTGGATCCTCAGAATAACCTGGCTGCCAGGACCAGCCATATCCATAAACTCTGGGTTTGATTGACAGAGCCTGCCTCAATGAATCGGGTTGAACAGCTGATAAGTATAATTCCCACACACGTGAAAACACACACACATATATGCTCCACATGAAAAGAAGAAAGAAAGCAGGAATATCTTAAATACATTATGAGTGTGTGAGTTTGTTTTCATATGTGTGTAGGTTCAAGGTGTGTGTGTGTGTGTGTGTGTGTGTGTGTGTGTGTGTGTGTGTTTAGAGGACAGTTGCAGGGGGCTTTGTACAGCCTTGCTGGTGGCAGCCCATGTGGACCCCACACATTTCCGACTGGCTTAGTCTACTGTCTAAGGCTTTCCTTAAGTACTGGACATTGCCCAGATCGCTACCTTCCGGTGTGTCTATTGCAGCATCAACCTTACTCCTTCATCCCCCCCCACACATCAACCTGCTAGGGGCTACATGATGGGACTGACCCCACGGCATGCTGCATAGCCAGCAGGCCTTCCTTCACAGTCGTCATGGCAGCCACCATGACCCATAATTCTTGAGTTCTGCATGTCTGCGAACTCAGCTTCATTCAAAAAAATACCAAGGTCAAGAGTGTGGGATACACCTGGGATCCCTTAATTCCAGGCAGTAGCACTTGTGTGTGGGTTTTGTGCACTTATATGCTTCCTATCTGTCTGTCCCTCTCCCTCTCTTTCTCTCTGTCTCAAGGGGAGAGAGTTGGACATGGTTAGCTACTGATGGTAAGGATGCAGTTTGTAAACTCAAAAGATTAATTAGTTATTGGTTGAAACCTATTTGATAGGTTAACATCGGGCTATACTCTGTGAACTGTGGAAATCATTCTGATTTAGCATCACCAACAAGTATTCTTGCCACATAAGGATATTGAAGCTGATTATACTGTAGCCTACAGGTTGTATTTCTAACACATAGGAAGTGTAGAGGATAAAGGGAAATAAGTCAAACAAACACCGTAAGAAAGTAGGTAGGGCGTGGTATTAAAGGATACATCTTCTCCCCGACACAGTCATATTCTTATCTCTTCCCACTGTGTTTCTTTTGCTCTTTAAATTTTCTTCATTTCGTAAAGTATTTCAAGTTAGCTTCTAGGCACTGAAGCTGTAGTGAAGAATCAAGCAACGGCCCTGCCTCGGGTCAGAACCTTTTATTGGATGAAACAGACTACTAAGTAGTGTTGGGAAATGAGGCAAGGGCCCCAATAACGAGAGCACTGGGTGCAGGTGGGTGCCCAAATACAGTCTAAAGTCATGTGAGAGGATGGGTGCTTAAATGAGCCTCCATGAGATCTGGCCGTAGGGCATTTTCTTGATTAGCGATTGATGGGGGAGGGCCCAGCCCTTGTGGTGGTCCTGCATTCTACGAGCACATACACTAAGCAAGCCTTGAGATGCTTAGTAAGCAGCACTCCTCCATGGCCTCTTCATTAGTTCCCATCTCCAGGATCCTACCTGATAGAGTTCCTGTCCTGACGTCTTCCTTCAGTGATGAACAGTGATGTGGAAGTACAAACCAAATTAACCCTTCCAACCCAGCAGCAAATAGTAACCTTAATTAAGAGTACACACACACACACACACACACACACACACACACACACACACACACACAGAGGGGAGAGGGGGAGGGAGAAATCAACTTCATTTTGAGAGTGGAAAACACTGCAGGATTTAAAACAGAAGTGGGGCTTGTATTCTGAAAGTGTGTGCTGTAGACGTGACTGGGGAAGAGTCAACAGCAGGAAAAAAGAGGTCAGGTGAGAGAGGATGGAGACTTGGCCAAGTTTAATAGCAGCATGGGCAGGCCGACCCCATCCGCTCCTGCGAGAACTGATAGGATTGCAGATGGAATTGATGGGACGCTGAGAGAAATGGAGTGAATGATTCCCAGGGTGGTGGTGTTTGGTTTGGTTTTTTGGACTTGGTTACAGCAATTGAATGACCATGTACTGAAATACAGGAGAGATAGGGTGTGACGGGGATCAGCTTTGGAATATTAAGTTTGAGTTGCTTGCAACGCAATCCAAGCTGTTTTACTTACTTCTTAGTCCTAGTTACTTAGTTACTGTCTTGTCTTAGTTACTTCTGTCTTGTGAAAAGACACTATCACCAAGGCAATTTATTTAAAAAACAAAACAAAAACATTCCATTGGGGACTTGCTTACAGTTTCAGAAGGTGTTTCTATGACTATCCTGGTGGGAAGCCCAGTGGTTGGCAGGCAGTACTGGACCAGTAGCTCAGAATTCACATTCTGATCCTTAAATTTGAGGCAGAGAACACAGACTGAGCCTGGCACTGGCTTTTGAAACCTCAAAGCTCACTCCAACAAGGCCACACCTCCTAATCCTTCCTAAACAGTTCTACCAATTGGGGACAGAACATTCAAATACATGAACCCATACAGACTCATAGGCTGTTCTTATCCTTAACATCCTTGACACCCTAGCACTTTGGAGGTGGAAGCAGAGGTTCCATTCAAACAAACTCAGGTTGGGTATGGTATATGTCTTCACCTCAGTGCTTGGAGGGCAAGGTCAGGTTGGTCTCTGAGTTTGAGGCCAACCTGATTTACATTGTGAGACCCATATTTCAAAACAAAAACTCACAAGCCAGCCTCTCCCTGAACCTGTCTATTATCAGTTCTCTATGTTTTGGTCTTAAATATCTGTCTCAAGATCTCTCCCTTATCTTGTGACCCTTGCTGACCTAAAATGAGGGACTGAAAGACAAGCTCTCCAGATGGGTAAATTAAGAACATGACCGCCCCAAGGTACAGTTGAGGAGGAAGTTTTTCTTATAGGTCTGAGGGAGACTCCAGCCAGAGGCATCTGGAAGAATCCAGGGCAGGGAGAGAGTGTAGTAGACTAAACATTGTCAGCAGACTGAACTAGGGATAGGGTGGGGGACAAGAGGGAAATAGAAGATAAAGCAAAGAGGAAAAAGCCAAGAGAGAGGGGGTCTAAGGGACCAGACAGCTCATGACCAAAATGATAGGGTTGTATAGGAATGAGACGCTGAGAGAAGGGAGGCTCATGAGCTGGAGGAGTTTGGGGGGAAGGGAGCGGGGTGTGAGAAGAGCTGAGAGGAGGTGCAGGTACCAGTGAGCCTGGAGGCTGGCCAGCTTGTGCCAATAAGCAGTACCCTTAGCAAGAAGTTTGTCCCAAAGTTTCCTTTGGACCCGACACTCCCAGCACAGGGTTTTCCTAGAATAGCAAGTGATAGGTATCCAGGGCACTGTGTGTGGCATCTGAGGATGTTGGGCTGAGAGCATGGGTAGGGAGTGTGGTGGTGGTGCATGATTTTAATCCCAGCACTCTGGGAGGTAGGTCTCCCGGTTCAAGGCCAGCCTGGTCTACATGAGTTCCAGGTCTACCTGGGCTACAGAGAGATACCTTGTCTCAAAAGGAAAGGGGAGAAGGAAATAGAAGCTGGAGAGGGGGAAAGAAACAAAGGAGGGATGTCTGTCTTCGCTGTTTGGAGACAAAGAGCAGTGCTCACCTGGCTGGCCACGTGCAGATGGCCTATGTGGGATACCACAAAAACTGCTGAGTAATTCTTCATGGGCATATGTGTGTGCGGGCTGTCCTTCACAGAGAGTTTGTCTCTGAGTATCCGTGCGTCGGTGTGTGTGTGTGTGTGTGTGTGTGTGTACGGACACCTCTGCCATGGAAGGTTTGACTCCATGTTGGTATGGACAGTTTCATGCCACACTCCTGCATAAAGTCGCCCTATAAGTAATCTGGGTGTTTATCCATTACACAGGGTTAAGTGCCCCCATGCAGTGGGTTGTTTCATTTACATTTGGAAGGACAGCAGTGTACTGTGGATTTAAAATACAACGAAGATTGACCCTCCCCTCTTCCCTCAGCTCTTCACTTGAGACCCCTGAGGGAAACCGCCACACAGGATGAGTGAGCTGGAACAGCTGAGGCAGGAGGCTGAACAGCTCCGGAATCAGATCCAGGTAGGAAATGTTCCACGCTGAGGCTTCGCTGCTTGCTTCCGTGACAGCAGTGTGTAAAGTTTCACTGTGTGATAAACTTCATCAGTTTTTCGGTCACTACATAATAACTCATTCATGAGGCTAGAAGTGAGACAGCCTGGGCTAGCTGTGAGACAGGAGACTCTGAAGCCCAGGGTTAACCTCTGGTAGATAGCCTGAGCTGGGTGAGACACTGTCTCGAGGAAACAGCGTGGGGATGATGAGGTTGTTGTTACGCTTCTATATAACACTCCCAGAATCGTCCCAGCCACCCTGACTGGCAAAGGCACAAATGGCTGGTATGCCTAGGGCTGTTGAGGTGGCTCAGAGGGTAAGGGTGCTTGCTGCCAACCCTGATGACAGGGGTTCCATCCCTGGGACTCACACAGGAGAGGGAGAGAGCAAGTCCCAAACACTGTCATCTGACCTCCACATCTGTGCGGTGGTGAGCATGCCGCCTTCCTGCCCCCAACAAAGTCAAACTTTAAAAATTGATAGAATGCCCAGTGTAGCCGAGAGACAAGTGTGATGATGACTCCTCATCCGGGAAGGGTCGGCGAGAGAGATCAAGAAGGGCCACCGGGGGTATAGTACCAAAACATCTGCCCAGATGAAATTGTGATGGAACCCATTGCTGTTATACGCCAGTGGAAAACATTTAAAACATTCTCTTCGTACACTGAGAATTGTAGATTTTTGCTGGGATACATGAGGCAGGTGTTACAACGTGAGAAACGTATCTTCACAGTATTAGGTTGCACAACCATAACGGTAAAAGACAGATGTGATAGGTTTCAGTCTTGGATGTGAACTGAAGTACACAGTCAAGAAGGAACAGATAAACAGAAAACCATTTAGAATGCTGCCCCTGGTGGCTGGCACAGGCCTGTGGTTGCAACGTTCTGCTGAGGCTCAGGCAGGAGAATCTTAAATTTAAGGCCAGCCTGGTCTACATATTGACTTCCAGGCCAGCCTGGTCTACCTCAAAAACAAAAACGATACTTAGATTTTTGGGTCATTCTAGACAGGGAAGGGCTGCCAAGCGCTTGCAGGCGAGCGACCATGGGAGGGGCCTGTAAATGAGTCACAAGAAGAGCTTTAAGAGGCAGCAGTGGGCAGACACTACCTTTCAGGAACCAGGGAGTATCAGGGGAATAAAACTAGGAATGGGAGCACAGTAATCAAAGCCTCTCAGCAGGTGGAGCAAGGATGCTGGGCTGGGAGTAGCCCAGCAGCTACCTGCCTCTTCTCACAGAGGAAAGTAAAAGTGAGAAAGTCATTTACAAGTACCAGTGCAGAACAAAGCATTGTCTTAGGGTTTCACTGCTGTGAAGAGCCACCATGACCAAGGAAACGCTTATAAAAGACATTTAATCGGGGCTGGCTTAGAGTTCTAGAGGTTCAGTCCATTGTCATGGCAGGAAGCATGGCAGCATGCAGGCAGACATGGTGCTGGAGGGGCAGCTGAGAGTTCTACATCTTGATCCAGAGGAGGCCAGTAGACTGGATCCACGGCCAGCCAGGAGGAGGCTCTCCCAGGAGGAGGCTCTCCTCCACACAGCTTGAGCTCAGGCCTATCTCCCAAAGGGATGCACTTTCTCCAACATGACCACTCCGGGGTAGGCCAGGCATTCAAATACATGTGTCAGTGAGGGCCAGACGTATTCAAACCGTCACTTCAGGAAAACCCTTGATAACCTGCAATGTGGGGACCCTTGCCAGTATTGATAATTAGCTATTTTAAGACGAGTAGTTCTCAACCTATGGGTCGCAATCCCTTGTGGGGTTGAATGACCCTTTCAGAGGGGTTGCCCAAGGTCATCAGAAAACACAGATATTTACGATTCCTAACTAGCAGAATTACGATTATGAAGTAGCATGAAAATAATCTTATGGCTGTTTTTCACCTCAACATGAGGGACTGTGTTCAAGGGTCACCTCAGTAGGAAGGTGGAAAACCATTGCTCAAGACATTGTGAAAGCAAAGAATACTCTGGATTTAGATACTGTGAGAAAGGAGACGAAAATAAAAAGGAAGGATGAGGAACAGCCAACAGAAGGTGTTCCCCCAGGGACTGAAGTCCTGTCGCTTTTAACAGAGAAAGTTATTTTCCTGTACACAAGGGTGTAGTTTAGTAGCTGGACCTGTGTTTAATATATGCAAAGCTCATAGCTCCATCCCAGCACCAATAATAATAATAAAAATAGATGTCTGTGCACTGGACCTACACACCTAAGAGTGTTTATTAATGGTAACAGTCACAGTTGCTTGAACACAGCATGCTTACAGTTTTAGCTCTCTGAGGCTGGAGACATGGCTCAGAAGTTACTTCTCTTCCAGAAGACCTGGGTTCAGCTCCTGGCACCCATACAGATGATAACTCCCAGTCATCTGTAACTCCATTTTTAGGGTATCAGTGCCCTCTTTTCCTCTGAAGGCACCGGGCATGCACACTGTATACAGTCACGCTTAGACAGAACACATATACAAGTGAAATTTAGAACAAATTTAAGATGTAAAACTCTTTGAAGTAAACCTGGTAGATCTCGGGTTAGGAAATAGTTGTCATGGACACTGCCTGGGGATCGATGTAACTGGGTGACAAATATGAAGATGGCAGGCATACTCACAGAAGAGGGACCAGGTGGGCCATGTGCTCCTCTGCAGACATGTCACCAGCACCAAGGAGAAGTGGGAGGCTCAGATCAGTAGGAGGTCTCTGTAGGGAAGCCATTGCAGGCTGTGGGCAGCCAGGAGGAGGAAACTGTGGTTAAAGTTTTCCCACACACACAGTGGTTTAAGGTAAAGGTCAACCATTTGTCAACACCCACACTCAGACCAGGAGAAAGGTTGTACCAGTCCTCTGAACCTGAGCCAGGGAAGGCCTTGCTGTTCTCATGGCTCTGAGGCATGGTGTCTGACATGTCATGTTCATGTCAATAATAAACATTCTTTTAGAACTTTATCCACTTCCCACAGTTAAGTATGACATCAGAAAGACAAGAACAAACAGGGGGGAAAAACCCAGAATGTTGTATCTCATCAAATAAAAATATATAAAGCTTTTGCAGAGGACCCAAGTTTAGTTCCCAGCACTCACATCAGGGGATTCACAACTCACCTACAACTCCAGCTCCTGGGATTTAACATTCTCCTGACCTCTGCAGGCAATTCCCACACACACACACACACACACACACACACACTCCCTCCACCCCACCCCCCCCCCGGGCCTCTGCAAATGTACGTGCATGCATAAATAAAAAAATATTTTTAAAACTCTATCAAGAAAAGGAAGAGGGCTATGACGACATCAGAGAAAATATTTGAAGATTGTACCTTTTGTAAGAGTCAGGTATATATGTAAAGAACTATTACATCTGGACAACAAAAAGACAACCTAATCTAAAAGTTGGCAAACATTTTGATGAGAGATTGTTACACCAGGAGTCTGATTGGCGAGTCCACACAGAAGAGATGGAGAGGAGGGAAGGAGAAGCTGAGGCATACAGAGAAAGGGAACCAGGTAGACGGTGTTTCTTTGAGAACAGACAGATGGACATGGAAGACATGTCCTAGACATACCAATCTGAATGTACAGGAAAATCATTAAATCATATACCTTAAAATGGCTCCCTTTATGTTAGGTAAAGTTTAAAGATGATGTGGTACAGTAGGGTTAATTTTCAGTAGGTAGAAGCCTGCCCTGTCCTAAGGGTCCCGTCTTAACAAGCTTCCACCCTTCTTTGTTCTAGGATGCTCGGAAGGCCTGCAACGATGCCACGCTGGTTCAGGTAAAGCATTCCCCAGGTCATGCCAGCAGTTCGCATGAAGTATCTCGGTGCTGGTGACATCACTGAAGGTGCTGTCACAAACACACTGCCGAAACAGGAGTCTGGGCAGTAAGCACAGTGGAGACACGCAGAGTCATCTTGTAGAGCCTTATCTTTAAGCACTTTTTCAATCTTTTTGATATACGCTGATTGTATTTTTTTATGGTAAATTTTAGGAAGATTTCGTTAGGTAAATACTGTTCACTTTATTGAGAACATTATGTTTTACACTAAACGTGTATCAAACTGGCTTTCTTCCTTTCTTATGTTTTAGGAAAATCAGAATTTCATTTATGACTCCAAAAGATATCCACTCACTGGCCCCATTGAACTCAGTGTCAAACTTTCTGACCTCTAATCTGAATGTCCTGTGCCACCCACACACTGTGCTGCCTTGGAGGCCACAGTCTGGTGTCCCTCGATGAGATCCCTGTGCCTTGGTTTTCATGACTCACTGCCCTGAGCTCACCTTTCCTTTCTGACAGGTAGCAAGGACACAGGCAGGCTCCAGATAGACTCGGTGTTCCTTCGTTCTGGCCTGGACTTCGGGTCACAGCACACCAGCCCTGGCTGCCTCACAGCCAGACTTCCCCACAAGCTGCAACTGCCTTCCTTTTTCCCCATTTTAAAACAAATTTTAGGTTTTTGTTCAATTCTGTATGTGTGGGTATTTTGCTTACAGGCACATCTGCGAACCTTCTGCATCTCTGCTGTTCTTGGAGGCCAGAGGAAAGACTCAGATCCCCTGTAACTGGATGAGCTGCCATGTGGGTGCTGGGAATTGAACCTGGGCCCTCTGGGAGAGCAGCCAGTGCTCTTAAACCATCTATCCAGTTCCATGGCTTTCATATAGAAAATTACACATTTTCTTCTGTGGTCATTTATTTCTGGGTTCCCTTTGTGGCTGTCATATTTTTTCCCCTTTCAAAACATCTTATGTCCCCATACTTGTGGGTTCTCAGCTATGTGAGCAGGGTAGTGATCCGAGTGGCGAGAGTTTCCAGTGTTTGTCATTGCTTTGTGCTGAGAGACCCAAGCCACCTCTGTTCTGGTTGTGTATAAACTATTTGATGGCGGCTGGCAAGATGGCTTCAGGGCAGGTATTGCCACTCAAGCCTGAAGACCTCAGTTCAATCCCCAGAATTCGAGTAAAATAGAAGGGAAGAATTGGCTCCACATAGTTGCCTTCTGGCCTCAACATGTCTGTCTGTCTCTCGCTGGCTCACTAGTTCACTCGCTCACACAGGTACATGGTTAAAGCACTTGTAGGCTTGCGTGCGATGCAGACAGCTCTCTTGATGCAGCTTGCCCTCTTACCTTCCTTCCTACCTGACCGCTCCTTCCCTGCAGCTGGGGCTTTGTTAGTTTGGAAGTCGGTGTGTTGTTCCTCCTCTGAAAAAGCATCGTCATACACAGCAGCACAAGGGTGACCCGCGTCAATCGCGGTTTTCAAGAACGGAGCGAACCACAGCTGTTTCTATGTCAGATCCGGGTGCTGCGACTTCATTTCTGCTTCTTATCTATTAACACGTCTAAGGCGAAGAATAATGCCATTGTCACTCTCTCAAGATCACGTCTAATATGGACTCCGTGGGTCGAATACAAATGCGAACAAGGCGCACGCTGCGCGGCCACCTCGCTAAGATCTACGCCATGCACTGGGGATACGATTCCAGGTCAGTGGCTGTCATTGCTAAACTCCCGCAGGTTTCTTCATTAGGAACTATTTACATCTCCTTCGTTCATGAAAGTCTTATCTGTGCGTCAACAGTGAATTGTGTGTTGCAGACACTTCAGAAGTTTAGAGCTGTATGCTAAGGTGTCAGAGCAAACCCAGAGGCTCCTACTTGCTAGTCACTGTGTCCTCGACCTTGAAGTTTACACGGACTTTTAGGGCATGCAAGATGGCTTCTTGGATAAAGGTGTTTGCCTAGCAAGTAGTCCTCCATGTGTGTGCCCACAAATAGACAAATACAATAATAATCCTGCTAATAAAGTGCTTTTAAAATTTCTAATATGAAAAATAAATTTTGTTTCTCAGAAAGATCTTTTTGTCTAGTGAGCAGTGGAAACTACCTTAAGGATTTCTTTCTTTGTTCTAGAGTTTTTGCCTTCCCAGTGAGAAATCACTTAGCACACTTAGAGATTAATAAAGGAGGAAATTCTTTAAGATAGCACACGTCTTTTTGTCGAATGCTCTGAGTGGGGCTGGCCTTGGATAGATTTCACTAGCTTAGACCCACCTTAGGCTTTTGCATTTCACATATGCTGTGTCCTTAAATCTCTTCGGGTCTGGCCCCAGGTTATACTTTGAATACTTTAAACGAACTGCAAGTCTAGTCGTTTACACAGCAAAGAATATGCATGTTGCTAGAGTTAGTTTACATATGCTAGTGTATACTTTTTCAAAATGTTGTTACCCAGGGTCTGCCACTTGGCAGAATTATGCTTTTCTCAAGAGAACTGAGGGGCTTTGTGGCATTCCAAGACTTTACTTTGGTTGTGACCCTATGCTGTCCCTTGCCGCCTGTTGGAGGAACGTTCTTTGATATGGGGCTGGCCTCATGGCTGGTCAATCCCGGAGAATAACCTTTACACCTCATGTCTAACAGGGCTGGTCTGCATACCAGCTCCCTCTGGGGTATTTTTAGAAGGGCATTCCTCTGACTAAATTCTACCTGTGTGATTTAATGTCTTCTAAGCAGATTAGGAAACCTTCTATAACAGCAGTTCTTTTAAGTGTCTCCTACACCATCTTTACAGGAGTAATGTGCTTTTTAAATATGTTGTAAAACTATTTTGTTTGGGGAGGGGTTGTTCGTTTGGAGACAGACCATTGCTAAGTATCTTCAGCTAGCCTCAATCTCAACATCCTCCTGCCTCAGACTCCCGAGTGCGAGCATTACAGGTACGTGCAAACTGATGACATCTCTGCTCCATGGTATGGTTAACTCCGGCAGCCAGATGCGCCTGGAAGAAGCCAGAGCAGGAAGAGAAAGAAATAGACTGAACATGGCCGGCATCCTGGAGCAGGAGCTGAGCAGAGAGAAGAGGGTGGAGTGGGGGTGGGGGGCCAAGGGAGAGGGGAAGAGGAGAGAGACAAACAGTTTAGGGTTATAAGGAGAGGGAGTGGCCGGGCAGGGTGTTTAGGGGAGGGGAGGAGGTTAGAGGGGCTAGCATGGGCTCTGGAATGTGTGACAGGTACTTGTGATCCTGAGGGAGTCTGGAGGCCAGCACATGCTTTGGTTTTGCTGATAGGCACCACAGGTGGGCATCTGTCCCTTCTGCTTTGTGGAGTTTGGGAAAATGGAGTGTCCCTTGGACCTGACAAGGCCTGTTCACCATTGCTGGCCAAAACACAGTCTTATTGTTTATTAATAGTAAGATACCAGTTAATAAGCTAATACTTAAGTACATCTGTGTTCAAATTTATCAGCTAACTCCACAAAGGACCGAGTTATACAAAAGGAGTGTTGTATTTTTTTTTTGGATACAGTTTCTCTGAGTAGCCCAGGCTGTCCTGGGACCGGATTTGTAGACCAGGCTGCTCTGGATCTCATAAAGATCTGCCCGCCTCTGCCTTCCAAGCGCTGGGATTAAAGATGCACATCACCAGGCACGGCAGGTCAATACATCTTTTAGTTCCACAGGCTAACAGACACACAAACACACACACATACATACACACACACACACACACACACACACACACACACACACACACACACACTGTTATTTATGCTTGCCTGTGTTTGTTAGTCATTTTATTGCTGTTTCTAAGATTAATATAATCTTGGTCAAAAATGGAGAGGGCGTTGAATATATTAGCATAGTGTATTGCCTCTTAGAAGGGCATAGATAAAATTATATTATTGACAATTAACATAAAGCTAAGGAAGATTTTTTTTTTTAAGTTTAAGATAAAAATGTTTTGCCCTGGGCCAATGAGGTGACTCTGGGAAAGGCTCTTGCCTTCTGACTGCCTGAATTTGCTCCCCAGAACCCCACATGGTAGAAGGAGGGACCTGGCTCCTCCAAGTTGGCCTCTGATATCCACACACATAAATATATATGATTGAACATTGTTTTTTAAAATGCCCTGTTGATACTGCAGACTTTTGACCCCAGATGTAATTACTGAAGCAACGTTAATGACTGTTTTCTTAAAACTTTTCTCAAGAATGTCACCCAGGAGTCTGCCTCCTATTCCTGTGTGTTCTGCTGAGCAGTTGGAGGGTCTGGATTTCCGCCAGCACACATGGGTGCAGGTGGTTTCCAAGTTTCCCTGGGTCCCTGCAGCTACCTTTGGACCTCCCCCTCTGTAAACACGGTTAGAGCAAAGCTTTTGCCTGCAGGTTTTCATAATTATACCTCTTTTGTATCTTTTACATTTTATGTGCAACAAAAAAGCAACTCCCACAACAGAAAAGAAATTCAGCAAGCACATGGTCCAGAACTGGTAAAGCAGTGAAAGCCAGCCTCTTGTCAGCTGGTCCATGTTCTCAGCCACGTGACTACAAGGCCATGGGTCCTGGGCTCCATCATTCTTATCCCTCTCCTAGAATACATTGTATCCTTTGCCCTCAAAATTTCAGTTTCAGGAGCTGGAGAGGCTCAGTGGTTAAGAATAGGGACTGCTCTTCCAGAGGACCCAAGTTGGATTCCCAGCCCTCACATCTGTAACTCCAGCTCCAGGGGCTCTGACACCTCTGGCTCCTGTGACACTTGCATTCGAGCATGTGTGCAAACGCACATGTACATAATTAAAAGCACACATAAAAAAACTTAAAACTCTGTTTCCCACAGATTCTCCATTAATTCATGCAACGAGCCATAATTTTTTTTAACCTCTGTGGCATTTTTTATATCATATCTTTGACATCCGGGACTTACTTGGTTTGTTATAAGCACAGCAAGTGGCTTATCCCCACAAGGTGACAGTTGCCTGCCACACTGGCCTGTACAATGCCCACAGCACTGCCTGGCACTCCAAGGCTCCTGAGTGGCATCCTGGGCTGGAGGAATGTGGATTTTGGGCTAGTCAGTACTGAGCCACTCCACTAACACCGACTAAAACCCCCATTGGTATCTAAAACATCACCAGGGAGAAATTAAACTGTAGAACAGAGACACGTTTAGTCAGTGACTAAATACTATGATTCCTGTTTAAAGTGTTTGGCGTGGACCATAATGTTTTCAGAAGTTGGGTAAACAGTTTTAGTAAAATAAATCATATTTTTAAGAAGGTGTGTTTTTCTTCTGAAGTGTCCTTCAAAGATAAAATGCGTAACTAATTAACTCTTTCCCCACCTCAATGTCAAATTGTTCTTGTGTTTCTCCTCTAGGCTGCTAGTCAGTGCTTCCCAAGATGGAAAGTTAATTATTTGGGATAGCTATACAACAAATAAGGTAGAATCTCTTCATCTTTCTCTTAAATGAGTTTGTATTTGTTTTACTGCCTAGCAGTTCTTTCTTACTCGGGGTCCCTTTTTCTGAGATGAATTTATTCTAGATCCAGACCAGCTTTTATGACATGTTTGATTTAATGTTGAATTCTTTTGCTACAATAACAATTTCATTATGTGTTTGATTGTCTTTCTTTTCTCCCTCCTTCTCTCCCTCCCCCTCTTTTCCCTTCACCTCCCTCCCCCCTCTTCCTTCCTTTTTTCCTTTCCTCAGGCACTTATTTAGCCTAGGCTAGCCTTGAACTCACAGTGTAGCTGAGGCTGGCCCTCAGCTCTTGATTCTCCTGCCTCTACCTCTACATGAAACACCACACCTGGTTTTGAAGACCACTACTTTTATATAGACCAGAACCTTTAAAATTCCCAGTTCCTGGAATGAAACAACAGTGCTGTCTCTGTTTCTTATTATGGTAGATGGCTACCGGAAAGTTTTTCCTTGCCTTACTCCAGAGACTGTTTTGTTTTTTCTGGATTACTTAAAAATAGAAACATTGAATTGGTTGAGATCTGGTAGTTAAAAAAAAAAAAAAAACAAAACATTTTTTTTACTGTACCCAGAGTAAAGATTTCAAGTTGTTGAGTAACAGGGAAAATTTGGGGGACATACTTACAAGTCAGATGCATACATTAGCAGTAATTGACTAAGCAGTCAAACCAGTGTTTGGCAAAATGAACAATAAATAACTTAAGCCCTTTCCCTCTGAAGTGCTGAGGCTTAGACTAAGGGCCTTGCTGAGCTGCACGCTCAGCCTGACTGAGACTTTAAAAGAAATGAAGTTTGTGATCTAACAGTTTTCGTTCGTATCCTAATTGGTATTAAGTTAGTCTCACCCAAATCCATTTCTCTAAAACGAATACACAATGGAAAAACCAAACACACTTTTCCGATATCACGTTAGGTCAAGAGGAAGCAGGGTAGTATCACAGGATGCATGGATACTCTGGCTGGGGGCATCCTTGATACACACCTGTTATTCCACTCAGCCTGCTTCCTGGCTCGCCTACACCATTGTATTCCCTCGTTGAGATCCTGGAGTGTGTGCCGTTACTACAAGAGCACACATGCGGGCCGCCTTCCGATTGCCTCTTATACTTACTTCCCCGTCCATTCCTCTTCACGGCTCTGTGTTTAGATGTAGGAGAGACCTCGTTTGAACATTAATGTGCTAAAATATCTATTGCTATTTTGCCTCTTAATTCAGTAGGCAGAGGCAGGCAGATCTCCTTGAGTTCAGCATGGTCTATGTAAATGAATTCCAAGCCGGTGGGGCTATATATTAAGATTGTGCCTCAAAAAACAAACAAAAATGAAATCCATATAACTTCAATTTTATTTTTTTTAAAAAATTGAGAGTGGGGTGGTACTTGAGAGATGGTTTTGCATGGTTAAAAGAACCTGCATCAAGGGGTCGCAGCGCCCTATAACCCCATCCCCAGGAGATCCCATAGCTGTGGCTCACAGAGCGCCTGCATTTAGTGCACATCACCACACGTAATTACAGGAACACTTCAATTCCATGTGACCTGCTAACATCCAGAGGGACAGCCTGGGTTCCTGTGGTGTTTCCAGGTCTCATGGCTTCCTTTCCCTGTTGTGTTTATTCCTAGATGTGTGTGATTTCTAGCGGAGCTTGCCCCATGAGAAGCAAGCTTAGGAATGCATTACATATTGACGGCCCTCGAAGCCTTTCCCCGTAACAGTCCCTGTGCCTCTGTACGTTCTTTGTGTGGTAGATGCATGCCATCCCGCTGAGGTCCTCATGGGTGATGACCTGTGCCTATGCCCCGTCTGGGAACTACGTCGCCTGTGGAGGCTTAGACAACATCTGCTCCATATACAGCCTGAAGACCCGTGAGGGGAATGTTCGAGTGAGCCGAGAGCTACCTGGGCACACAGGTGAGAGGCTTAGCACCGCTCTGTCCTCGGCCTTCTCCCTCCCTGACCAAGAACACACGGCAGATTGCGTTCCCTTAGGTGGCTTGAGGAAGAGGGAAGCAGGAATTACAATGATTTAAAAGGCAGGGACTCTCAGAGTCACATGATGATGGTCATTCCTTGCTAGAGTTTGGGGCTGGGGATCCCATTTGGGGCCTTGATCTCACTGAGATTTCTCCGGTGGAGGTGTACTGGGGTTCATTCATGTCACCAGAAGCTCTGTCCCTGCAGCAGCGCCTGCTCCGCGGGCTGTGTTATTTAGGGAGTTTCTGTCACTCACGTTCATCCTGCCTGTGGCTACAGAGGCTTAGAGTGGTGCTTCCCTGCTACTGTCAGGCCCTGGGCTGCTGATGGATTTGAATCGTGCAAGTACAGCATTTTCCAGAAAGCCTCCAGTACTTGTGGGGTCTTCTCCAGTGCTGCCGCAGGTTAGAGGTACTTGTTAAGGAGCGCCGTGCCGTAGGTATATCTAACCTGCAGCCTACACGCTGTCATAAACATACTGAAAATAAAGCCCTGTTTTGCATAATTTCTGAAAATTCAGCTGTGTGGTTCTGAAGCATAGATTTGGAGGATGACAGGGTTGTGTCACAGTGTCACAGTTAAACACACCGGGACGCTATTAGCCTGCCATACTCAAAGGGTCCCTTTGAGTGCCCAGTGTCCGATACAGCGAATACCTCGGAAGGGTGGAAGGAACTAGTGTCAGGCTGCAAGGTCTTGTACCACTGAGGAGGCACTGTGGCTGAGTTGAGAGGTTCTGTCCCATTTCTGGGTCCCCGGAGCAGAGATGACCTGACCTTGGCCTGCTCTCTGCTGCAGGCTACTTGTCCTGCTGCCGGTTCTTAGATGACGGACACATCATTACAAGTTCGGGAGACACGACTTGGTAAGTTTATTCAAGGGAAGCTTGAGTTGGTGGGTACAGCCACGGGCAGGGACGGTCATTTGTGTGTGTGTGATTGTGTTCGTCACAGTGCTTTGTGGGACATCGAGACCGGACAGCAGACCACAACCTTCACGGGACACTCGGGTGACGTGATGAGCCTCTCACTGAGTCCCGACTTGAAGACCTTCATTTCTGGTGCTTGTGACGCATCTTCAAAACTGTGGGATATCCGGGACGGAATGTGTAGACAGTCTTTCACGGGGCACATCTCCGACATCAATGCTGTCAGCGTAAGTGATTGTTCGTTTGTTTGTGAGACGGGGCCTTATGTAGCCCAGGATGGCCTCTAACTTCCTGTGTAGTTGGGGATAACCTTGAACTGCCGATCTCCCTGATCTGGCTGCTTCCACCTCTCAAAAATTTACTCTGTCTAGAGGACTTGGTTTTCAAATCTGAGTGCTTATTTTTGGATAAGCTGTAAACTTTATTCCCACGGGTTTTCTTCAGTGGGCAGACAGCCTCAGAGTGCTCAGTGTCTAGATGCGCGGTTAACCTGTACTGAGGGCAACCACGCAGGGGTGCAGTAAGAAAGCCGGTGCTGCTTTCTGTGGAGGGTGGTACTTGGAGACAGCCGCAGCAGAGAGGTGTCTGCTCTTCCACGTACCAGCTTTGAAGCTGATCAAGGCGCATAATGTCGGCGAGCATCACACTCGACCTAACATTTGAGGGCATCTGAACAGGTGTGTGCCGGTGCCCTTGAAGGCCACATGAGGCCATCAAATCCCCTGGAGCTAGAGTTAGAGTTGACTGTAAAGGGCTTGATGTGGGTGCTGGATACTGAACCCCAGTCCTCTGTATCAGCAGCAGGAGCTCTGAGTAAAAACCAGGAGCAATGTTAAGTTTATTCAGCCGCTTTCCCTTTATCTGCTGGATTGTGTAGTTTCTTTCCTCTCCACTCACCTTCCCAGCCCACCTGCCACCGGGGCCTGCAGAACCCAGGTCCTCATGGAAGCCAGAGAGATGCTTATGGTTGTTTGTTTTGCTTTACTCAAAGTGAATTTGTTTAATTACTATCATTGTTTTAGATTTTGCATGTGAGTGAGGTCAGGTACATATGTACCATATGCACATGTGTGTGTGTGTGTGTGTGTGTGTGTGTGTGTGTGTGTGTGTGTGCATGCAAAGGCCGTAACGGGAGTGGGTGCCCTGTCCTATTACTGTCTACCTAATTACTTTAAGACAAGTCTCACTGAACTGGAAGCTTGCCTTCTTGAATGAGCTGGTTCGTCAGCAACTTCTCAGGATCATCTGCCTGTCTCTGCCCATCATGCTGGGGTTATAAACATACTCAGCCATGCCCAACTTATCATAGAGGAGGCTGGGAGTTCAAACTCAATGTCCTCAAATCTTCATGTTCTCATGTATGCAAGGCAAGCACTTGGTCTTAGCCCTTGCTGAAGCAGAAGCGTTGTGAGTTCTGGGCCAGCTTGGGCTACATGGTAAGAGACTGTCTCACATAGAAAGAAACAAACTCAGCAGTCACCGACCAGGGTTCGACTGTAAGCACGCTGGACCTCACCTCCCATCCCAGGTGCCCCGCCTCCATGAGTCTGTTCCGGAGTAGCTCAGCCTCGCCACATCCCCAGTGTCGAGTGCCCCACCTCCATGGTTTTTCGTGCCTTCCTTTCTTCTTTCTAGTTCTTCCCTAGTGGATATGCCTTTGCCACTGGTTCTGATGATGCCACCTGCCGACTCTTTGACCTCCGTGCAGACCAGGAGCTCCTGCTGTACTCTCATGACAACATCATCTGTGGCATCACCTCTGTGGCCTTCTCGAAGAGCGGGCGCCTCCTGCTAGCCGGCTATGACGACTTCAACTGCAGTGTGTGGGACGCTCTGAAAGGAGGTCGGGCAGGTGAGTAGTGCGGCCAAGGCAGGCTCTGTCTTCAGGAAGCTTAAAGACACTAAGGCCTCCTGGGCATCTTGCAGCTTTCAGAATAGCACCAGAGTGGCTCTTCTTCATATTCTTTACCTTAGATGGTAGTTAGGTCACATACCATACTGAAAAATGACGTTAGGGGGCTGGAGAGATGGCTCAGCGGTTAAGAGCACTGAGTTCCTGAGTTCAGTTCCAGAGGTCCTGAGTTCAATTCCCAGCAACCATGTGGTGGCTCACAACCATCTGTAATGGGATCCAATTCCTTTCTGGTGAGTCTGAAGACAGCTACAGTATACTCATATAAAACAAATGTTTTTAAAAATTACATTAGCGCTTATAATGATAAATTTAGAGGTCAAAATTCATAAATATAAATCAGTGCAATCATTCACAAATCAGCCTCCTTTTTTCACATTCTGGTCTTGTTTGCTTATTTATTATTCTGAGACAGGCTTTTGCAGTGTAAGTGCCTGAAACTCACTGTGAAACCCAGGCTGACCTTGGGCCCTACCTCACCCTCCCTTAGCCTTCCACATGCTGGGATTGCCAGTGAACCCCGCTATCCTGCCAAGCTAAGCTGCCACTTACGGTTACGCCATCATCCCTCTAACCGGACAGGGATCGTGCTTTCTGTGGTCTTCTTCCACACCTTAACTGGAACCCTCCACCGCAGGTCCCAGTTAAAAGGCAGCCCAGCAACCACACTGGGACTGGAATTAAATGAAGTGATTTTTAATTTTAACTAAAATAATTTAAAATTACACTCTAATAACCAAATGGCTGCATGTGGTTTTTGAGTATGACAGTAAATGTCTTTTATGCACCCCTGGGTAAACTGGTAGGGTACGCCTTACAATCCTAATGATTGGGAGACAGAGACAGGAGAATGACAAGTTCAAGGCAAGCCTCAGCAAGACCGTACCTCAGAACAAAACTTTCAGTGCATGCCCATGTTACTGCCTTGTATTTTACACACATACCTCTCCCCTGAAAGATCTCCCCTGTGCCTGCCAGTACCATTCAGGACTGATTCAAGAGGAGAGCTGGGCTCGGCCCTTAGCAAACCAATTCTGTTCTCCGTTTTCTTTAGTCTCACCTGTGTTTTCCGCCCAGTCTGGAGATAAATTAGCAGCCCTGTGAGTAAATCTCTAGTCTTATGCTGGCATAGGATGGTTGGCCATGTGACTGGTATCATGGAAGAAGAGCAGACTGACAGATGTCACCTCTACCGGCCATTTGCTACACAGTCCTATTTTGACATACTTGCCCCTGCTTAGTCTCAGAGATCCCAGCTGCCGCCACTGAGGACTCCTGGATGTCACCTGTAGCTTACAGCTCTGCTGCTGTCCTGTGTCTCTTTTGCTCAATTCCTACCTTTAGAACCCCTCGGAGTTGTTGGGTTCCATACACCCAGGCCCCCGGTACTCTCAGAAATCACTTTCTGTAGCCTGCCGTCAAACCCTAGAGTTCAGAGTGTTATACTCTGCAAGTAGATTTGTGAAAATACCCTGTTGTCCCCGTGCCAGTGACTCCATAAGGTATTTGGTTGTTCTCAGTCCGTTCATATCCATAACACATTTCTAATGTATGCTTGAGTTTCAGGCTTGCTTTGCTGGTAGCAGAATGTCTCACTTTAAAGCCAAATCCAGATCCGGAGGCACTCCCTTACTGTCTTCTCTTGGTGACAGGAAAGGCTCTCTTCTTACTTACAGTTTCAGCTCATGATGGCAGGTTTGCTAAACAGAGCCAGACTGGGAACAGTGAAGGGAGTATCTAAAGAGGATAAACTTCTGGGACTGGAAATACGTTTAGAGAGATGTTGAGCTAATATGTTGTCATTTATTTGAACATTCGCATTTTTCCCTCCCTCGAATCTTGAAAATTCTTCATTTTGTTCTGTACACCAAACAGGATCGGTGAGCTGCAAAACACACCCAACTTGATGAGCCCAGTGGCTTCACAGAAGTATAGCCAATGTCTGTGTTTGGTGGTGAACAAAAAGAACTAAATGTTTTGGTATTTTTTGGAAACAGGATAGAAGGCAACTGCCTTGTTCTTGTGGGTAAAAGCATGCTGCATTGAACTTCCATTCAAAAATCTGTTTTTACTGAAAGTAGCGCAGCTCAGTAATAAAACCGTATTTGTCACACGGTAAACCCCGAGTTTATGCGATTTACTGGAAAAACCTGTTTCTAGTTGTCATGGGGCTCAGCCCTTAGCGCACACATGTAATCTCTGTGGATGGAATGCAGACATATCCTTAGTGCACACTTTTAATCCCAAACAATGGGAGTAAAGTTAGTGTGTAGAAGGAAGCACCCATGTCTGAAAATGATACCTAATTGACTGGCAGACAAAGTGATGAACCTGAGAAAAATTTGACAGGACATGTTAGAGGGAGACTACTTGGGAGAGAGTCGTGCAGCAGGAAGGAAGCAGTTTTACAGGGGAGTTGTACAGAGACAGGCTGACGAGAACAAGCTAGACACCGGGGAAGACAAGGAGTCAGAAGGTTAGAACATATTTCCAGAGTTAGAGGTCAGGAAGAGCAATTCAGGAGAAGCCGAGAGAAGCCAGAATGAATCAGTCAGCATGGAGAGAGGAGTTTGGTTCAGAACAGTTGACTTGAACCAGCCAGCCAGAGTTCAGAGAGAACAAGAAAAGGTGAGCTTACTTAGTCAGCAGCAAGTCTCAGAGGCAGAAAACAAGGCCTAGATTAGATTGTATGGAGGCTAGAAGCTTCCAGGACTAGGCCTAGGTTAGCATAGTAAGGCAGTAATCATCAGAGATGACAGTTTTCTCAGGAGAATAAAAATACTGGTACAAAACTGGTATATCATGAACTTACTGGAGATGTGGAATTTACCTTTGCATGATTTCCTAGATAGAGAAGTTACAAAACACCAGCTACACTTGTAGGTAGAAGCAGGAGGATTTGGATTTGAAGATGATGTGTGGCTTACATACCAAGGTCAAGATCAGCCTGGGCTAGGTGAGACCCTGTCTTAATTCTGTTTTTTTTTTTTTTTTTTAAGACTATAACTTTTCAAAGTTTGAAAACACAAAATCCCCATAGCTTATGGTGTGTCGCATCCACATGCCTGACTTGCCCTAGCAGCCGTTCCCCCAGAATATGTTTTTCAGTCACTGTCTGCATTGTTGTGACCAGCTTTCGAAGTTCTAAAACTCCTTTTTAACTCTGTATTGATCTTTCTTGGCAGGTGTCCTTGCTGGTCATGACAACCGTGTCAGCTGCTTAGGGGTGACTAATGACGGCATGGCTGTGGCCACAGGCTCCTGGGACAGTTTCCTTAGAATCTGGAATTGAGGGCTATGTTTTGTGTTCTCCAGTGATACCTGGAGAAATCCATGCTACATCTGTGAGGGGGAAAAAGCCTCTACCTTCAATTTGCAGATGAAGTTTTTCTATTGGGGTGACTATATATAAAAAGCGGCGTTCAATAAACTGTAGTTTATTGGAACTCTTGTAACAAAAATGGCGGTCCAAGAAACAATCAAGACTGAGATCGCTTGCTGCGGTTGAAGGCCAGGGTATTCATTGAGCGGTTGTGTCGACTTATAACCTGACAGATTCTTGCCTGTGCTAATTGTTTTTCTGTAGATCAGCGTGCACACTTTATAGCAGACAACCATTTGTGTTTGCATTTTGTTAAGGACTACCACTGAACTTTGTATATATGAGAAATGTGACATTTTTCAAGTGTTGTCATGGAAGAGGGCCTGTGATAGACAGAAGCGATACTGTAGATATATGTGCTGTCTGAGGGAAGTCCCTTGGATTCTGACATCACATTTTAAGCTGAGAGTCCCTGACTGCTTCATGATTAGGGGGGCTGAAAGTGGGGTGATTCTGAGGGACCCAGTGACTGTTCATGCATCTTTGCCACATTAGGAATTTAAGTAAATGTTCATTTTTAGTCCTTTGAGGGGACAGGTGATACGAAGGCGAGGGGGTAAAATTTTCACTTTGACTTAGGAGACACACTGAAGAAATGCCATTACAATTTATTACATTAGAAACCAGTGGACACTGCCTTGTAGTTTTTGGTATTTGAAGAGGTTCAGCCATTTGAACCATTGGACCTTGCTGTTAATTTTGCTTTCTGGGGTGAAGTTTGTAGAATTTGAGAAGTCTGACAGAAACCTGATTTATCTTTGCATCTGAAGACTCTTGTCTGGTGTTCTCTGTAACAGGAGGAAACAGTGTCTCACGTTTCACATTTTTGAGAAATGTAAACTCATCCACTCGCCTGGGACAACTATATATATGACTTATATGTCACATATACACACATGTAAATGATGGCTTTATGAATTCTGTGTAACGTAGAAACAGGTATAAACTATTTGTACCCGTGAACTTTTACTTTTCCATTTTTGTGGTGCTGCAGAAATCCAGGCCTGGTGCCCACTAGCCCAAGTGCTCTACTTAGTACATCCTGGCTCCTTGGATCAAAGCTGTCGCTGCCATATAGCATTGTGCTTCATAGCGCCGCCGTGTAAGGCGCTTACTGCAGAGCTAGTCCTGAGTTGACCAACCCTGAGCTTCAAGCATTATTTCGAAGGGATTCAGCTGGCAGCAAAGCTGCGTCAACTGTTTGGGAAAATGTCTGTCACTGGGATGTCCAGCCTCCCAACTGAACAGACACCCCTCCTCTTCAGTTTTCTTCCTGTTGACTTAAAATGGCAATAGCAGACTGTTATGTCTTGCTGGTGCTGTCTCCTTGGGTTATTTGGATGTATATGAACACACTGTAAAGCTACCGTTGAGCAGTTTCTCTGTTCAAGCGGATCACCTGTAACTGTAACCTTATACTTCCAAACTGCATCCGTGAGTTTTCTCTTTGTACTGTGAATGTGCCCGTGTGTACGTATAGCTGTGACCGCACCAGCACCAGTTTTGTTTATTAAGGTCAGCTGACCTTAAGAGAATGCAGTGGAAAGAGCCTTAACCTACACAGCTCCAGGGTCTGAGCTGACTGGGGAAGGAAGGGAATGAAGAACACAGACAGGAAATCTGGGGTTGGGCAGACTGGGCTCTCAGATGGCGAAACCAGCGCCCAGAGGCTCAGAGAGTTTATTCCGTGAAGAAAGCACAAAGAAGCTGTGCTGCTGTGTACAGATGAACAAGGAGGAAGAATTCATGGTGTGCAGCAGGTTTAACTGATCTGAGAGCTGTCCCTGTGAGAAAGCAGTTTCAGGCTCTAGCTATCAGGGGATGAGGGTCAGGGAGCTAAGGTGAGCATGTTCTACACAATACTGCCAACACTCAAATTCAACCCAGGAGGGCTTTGTCATTCTCTCGTGGGTCTAAGGCAAGGGGCCTTGATGTGGCAGTCACTCCGGACTTTGTCTGCTCCCTACAGGATAGAGGTGAACTGAGATACAGGATTGAAGAGAAACAGACCAGTAATGGCAAGTGCAAATGTGTACCTTAATTTGTGGGACCCCTTTGTTCTTGTGTTTGTGAAATGGGGAGTGCTCTCAAATAGGGCGTCGTTTTAAGAAAAAGAAAATTTGACTGCTGAAGCCCAGAAAGTGGTCTGTCACTGTGATACATCTGCAGCCTGCCCACCCAAGCCAGAGAAGATACATTAGAGGATTATGCCCATCCCCAGAAGGGTGTGTGTTTGCTGTGTAGCTCAGAATTCATTGCAAAAAGCTGTTCAAAACAGCACTTCTATTATGTACAAAGGGTTTAATCTGGGGTAGAGCAGGTCCAGTCTCCAGTGGAGTGTATTTGTGTGTGGTTATACTAAAAGAATTCTATGGCCCTAAATATTTTTAAATGTTACTTAGGGCTGGTAAGATGGCGGTTAGGAACACTTGCTACTCTTGCAGAGGACCTGGGTTTGATTCCCACATGGCAGCTCAGTGTCTGCAGCTTCAGTCCCAGGATATCTGACTTCCTTACCCACATACATACATGCAAGCAAAACATTTGTACACTTTAAAATATATGTTAGTAAAAGTTTGTATGGAACAAGTTTCTCTTCCTCTCTAGCTGGGGAGGAACCATGATGTGCATGTGGCGAAATGCACGCAGTGCCAACTGCTGCCACAGTGACCTTACTCAAGCCGCTTGCTCAGTCGGTGTCTTTAGGGTTTCTCTGCAGTCTCTGTTGTAGGTAAATACACTGGCTTGCTGGGGAGTTCCTGAAATTGACCTGCATAATGTGCCTTAGCAGGTCGATGCATAATATGCGTAACATCAGACAAAAGTTGTCCTTCAGATCCGAAAGGGTTTTAGCGTTTTGTGTGGCTCCTGCCCTGGCCTCTAGCTGGGTCTACAGGCATATGCCAGTAAGCCACTTTCCCCAAGCATATTGTAGGATTGTAAGGGCATATGTTCTTCCCGACCACCATGTGGTTGAGTAAACACCCAAAATGCTGTTCAGCAAAGTCATCTCTATCTACTTTTAGACAGACAAGCTTCATTTTTGTCAGCTGTGGTATTAGACTAAAATATTCCAGGTCCCTTTCCAGCTCATACTTAAATCGTGACACACAAGTACCATACTGAATTACAGATTCATAAAAGCAAGCTGTTGGGGCCTGGCACTTCAAGAGCAAAAGTCTAGTCAGTGGCTGTTATTTAATGGCACGGTGTTTCTGGAAGGCTAAGGGATTTTAACTTATTAAAGGAAAAACGAAGCTAGGTGTGGCAGTCCATGCTTGTTATCCTTTACTTGGGAGGCTGAGACAGCACAGAGCCATCGGATAGAAACCTTATCCCAGAGGCTGGAGGGATGGCTCAGTAGTTAAGCCCACTTAGTGTTATGCAGAGCACCTGAGTTTAGTTCCTGGTTCAGGTGGCTAACAACTGCCTTTAACTTCAAGGGATCCAAAGCCCTCCTCAGGCACCTGCACACACATAGTTGAAAAGGAAAAAAAGACCCCTTTAATTTTTTTTTTTTTAAAAAGCATTTTGTTGCTGAAAGTACTCCCCAATCATGTTTATGTTTTAGATTTAATGGTAACGCTAAGATATTTCAAAAGTGAAACCTTTCAGGGAAATTATTCGGATATGAACGTCTAGGGTTTTGAACTGCAATGTGCTTTACTAACTAGCTTAGCAAAATTGAATAAGCAATCCCCCAGATGGGCCTGTCATCTGATAGGGAACACACTTTTAGACCCTGCAGATCACACCAAGCTTGTACAAGTACTTGAGTACTGTGTCCAGATGCTGATTCTCTGGCCACTATGGAAAGCATAACTTAAAATGACACCATAGTCCGCTAGAAATGTCAAAGCCACCCACAGGGGAGTCTGTCCTTTATAGGGAGAGTCTTAAATTGGACGCTGTGGAAGGTGAAGTACACAGTAGACTCACTTCTGCTTTTCATTGGTCACAACAGGTACTCACAGGATGATGTCTAAGCAGCATTGTTAGCCATAGACAGATGGAACGTCTTCTATTTAGGAAATGTTTTTCCATGTTGATAGTTTCCAAAGTGCCCCCCCCCTTAAATCCACTAGCTGGTTTTGTAAAAACTGGTGTAACAATGTAGCATCATAAGGAAAAGACTTGTTTCAACTAGTATGAAATGTATCGAACCTCTGTAGCACCTCCGGCAGCAGGGTGTCCAGGCCTTTTCTGTCTTCTTGCAACAGCGCTCTAGTGTATCATTGTCTCACTGAAGGCACGAGGTAGCCCACACCTCGTGTGTCTTGAAGTTGGCTTGAGTATTTCTCTATAAGGTATCTTGGAAACATTTTTCTTCTCCTAAAATAATTTCCAACACATGAAGCCAACTGACTATGAATGTCAGCCATGTCTAAAGCTTGACTATAGGAGCAGGGGACTTGTGCCATGATTCAACAGTATTCTGAGATGTGAGATTCACTCCTTTATTTGTACAGATGCAGCAGGCTTTTACTGTAATCAATAAAGTACTTTTCCCATGGCTAATGTACCTTGTTTTAAGTAAAATTTTAGTTAAGATTTTAAAAATAATACCCTGGAACTAAATTAAAGTCACGTTTAATGGTCAGCTCTACTTCCTGTGTTTAAACAGCGCTCCTCTTCCTCCTCCCTTCCCCTCTATAAAAAGGGCAGTAAGGGAGAGATTGGAATGTTACTGACCCAAAGCTAGCTTTTATTTTATTGTTAAAGTTAGGCACGGATTTATCACTTACAAGTCAGTCCATTCCCTCCTTTAGTGGGGCACAGGAGTCAGGTTTGTAGTTCTAGTGCTTGGGTGATAAGAGGCAGAAAGATGACAAGTTTGAGGCTAGCTTCAACTACATAAGACCCTGTCTCAAAACAACATCTTTCTCCTGTAGCTCCCTTAGGATTATTTAGTTCTATTCTTAAAAGCTGATTATGCTTATACCATAGATTTTACTTTTTAAAAAATGCCCAGTCTCTTCTTAGATTTATTTTATGGATGTGAGTATAGTCACTGTCTTCATGCACACCAGCAGAGAGCATTGGAGCCCATTACAGATGGTTGCGAGCCATTGTGTGGCTGCTGGGATTAACCTCTGAGCCGTCTCTATGTGAGCCCCATCACATAGATTTTTAAATACTTGTATTATCATATTACAATTTTAAGATTAACAAGGAGAGTTTGTATTCCAGGATCTGGGAGGCAGAGACAAGTGGATCTCTAAGGTTGAGCCCACTCTGGTCTACAGAGCAAGTTCCAGTACGGCTAGGGATACTGTCTTGAAAACAAACCAAGGGTGGAGGGTGCTGTGTTAGTCCTGTCTGTTCAGGGACTCCTCCTGACTCAGTGTTATCACCTGCCATGGAAAACATCTCAAGCTGTACTCCTGACCGTTGTGACTGGGCAAAGAAATTATATACAGTGTATGTACAGTAGTGGTGCAGTAATCAGGACCACATGGGAGAGCTTACATGACTACCATGAAAATGACTGAGGGGAGTGGAGACAACGTCACTAACTGAGATAAATGCTACATTTATAAACTAATATGCAGATAGGTTTATTTTCATCTTGCAAGCTTGCATACTTATAAAAATGTTTTGTAAAAACTTTAAGATCATACAAAGTTTATAAATACTGTAAACATACACAGTAAATCAAGTATGTATGTAGCAACTAATCAGTAACAGTCATGATCACAGTCTGTAGTGCCTATTACTAGCCACAGGTGCACCCTTGTCTGGTAAAGGAGCTGGTGTATTTCAACACTCCATTCTCAACACCCGTAAACCTGTTAACTTGATCAGCTGGAACTACATCCGTAACCAGTGATGAAGGCATTCTGGAATACAGACACCAGTTCACAGACTTCACAGTACACCAGGACAGACTGCAGGCCTCTTGAAGCTTGTGCAGACCCCGAACTTGATTCCATACCTGTGTTGAGGCTTGAGGATCTGCACTTCTTACATGTTTAAAAATGATGTTGATAACCCAGGGATCAAACCTAGAGAACCAAGCTGTAGCTTGCTAATTATGTGCTCCATGTAACTTTGTAATCTAGGTTAGCAGACCGCAGTTTTAGATGCTAGTTTTTCAAGTAATTTTCACCCAATCCCACTTGGTTGTCTGTGCCATTTGGGGGATTAAAAACCAGAAGTAAAAGCAAAAGGTACTCACATGGATTTAAATTTGAATACTGCAACCCAACACTCAATCTGCATAGAAATTAAGTAATTCTGAAACTTCTCTATGGTCTAAGTAATGACATATAATATTATAATAGTCTTCCAAGTACTTTAAAAATAAGAGGTGCATTTAGGGCTGAACATGTCTTTAATTCTAGCACTCGGGAGGCAGAGGCAGGCAGATCTCAGTTGAGGCCAGCATGGTCTACAGAGAACACATTTCAGGGCAGCCAATACTACGGAGAGAAATCCTGTCTCAAAACTAACCAACCGAACACAAAGGTGTACCTATTGTGAAGACAGACCTGTAGGAAATGCTGAGGACTAATGGAGCAAAGGCTCCAGGACGAAGGAGCTGGAGAGTTTGCTGTATCTTTGCCTCTCCTCGGTGTGGCCATATGAACTAAACACTTCTCTTCTTTCAGCCTGAAATGCTAATCTTTGACACCGCAATGCAATGCAGTGTCCCCTGGGGTGGCCATGCTGACTTCCTGGTGCTTGGATGTTGGCACTGTAATTTTCAGTAAAGTAGAATAATCCCACCCTGCTATTTACAAGCATTTCCCATTCTGCTGCCCATCAGACACTAATACCTGAACCATAAACATGTCACTGTCCCAAAGAGGTGATTTTAATGGAGCCCAAGGAAATTCTTGTAATTCAAAGTTTCCAGTGGGGACACGCCCAGTGCCTCAGTGAGAGTCCTCCTAGGGATCCATTGTCATGGTCACATCACCACACTCCATGTACATCTTTGTCCCACTCTGGCCATCTTTACCCCTTCAGACCTTCCACTTCACACGTAGGCAGAAAAGTTCTCCTTGCTGAACTCAAGGCTGAAAATGCTTCTAAAGAGAGAGAAAGCGGACCCAGACACTTTGTGCGTGGGTATAATGACAGGCCTCGTCACTATTTCACATCAGCTTTAATGGGAATAAAAGAACTGTTTAGTAGTGGTTACATCCTTGCTGTGAGGACAGTGATTGTAGGACCCCAGGTGCAGCCCACATGCCTGGTTTGAACAAGTCGGCTTATAAACAAAGTCACTATTCCCATTAAAGAAGCATCTGGGAACTAGCACTGAGAAAGGATGAAAAGGTCTCTAACTCCTGGATGCCAGGAAGCAGCTAAGGAGAGCCATGGACAGTCTGGTGAGGAGCTGCAGGAGCCGCACGCACAGCGGGTTCCACTGTTTTTAAAGGAATTCATTGCTTAACCCTAACAATTCAGTCTTTACTCCAAACTAATGCTAAGACACAACACTTTTCAAAGGTGCAACCCCTGAGACAGGTCATTACCACAATCTCTGCAAGGCATCGATACTAAGAGTTAGTAATTTGTACGAGGTCATTTCATAAAAGTAACATTTCCCATCTTCCAAGTCCGCTTCCTCCTACAGTGCCTCTGTTGTTAGGATTCTTCACTGCTTGGGTGTAGAAACTGCTTCGAAAAATTCTCCAGCTCACTTTCAAGTTGAACAGCTTTATTTCTAATTAAAAGAAAATAAATAAACATCAACCCAATTATCCTAACCGTCTATGAGCAAAGTACATTCTACCCAAACGGTAAGCAGCTGCGGCCACCCATCCCTAATGATCTCACACAAGGCTGTTGCCATGTGTGCTCCTGCTGTGCTCACAGTATGACCTCAAGGTCCAGAGCCATGGACTTCAATATCAAAATAGCCTAACATACGACATACGGCTTAAACGGGAGTCACACCTTACATCACAATCGTGACTGTACTGTGTCAAGTATAAAATTCATCGGACTTGATGAAATCGAATCACCTATGAGAGGAAGCCCCAACTAAACTGCCAGCCACATATATATGTAGCATATTCTCATACCATTCTAGGACATGTACTAACAGAGAATGAAATCTTTTTTGCTGTCTTTGAACATGTGACTGAGGTCACAGAAGTGAAATGTTCGTAAGCCAGGAATGCCCTTGACTATGCAGCAACCCTCCTGAAACACGGGTAGAAGGGCTGAGCCTGCCCGAGCTGGTAATTATGATTCCAAACAGTCAAGCTAAGCAGCAAGCAGCACTGTAATTGCTCTGTGCACGGTACAGAGTGCACTTCCACACTTAGGGCTCACAGCCTACTCCATGCCTGGGCTATTCCTTGGTTGGAAACCTGCTTGGGATGTGAATGCTATATGTAGTTTTAACAGGGGTGATGACGCAAACAGGTGAGTGCTGTGCGGCACCGAACTTGGGAAGGCCCTATCATTAACAGAAGTAGCATGCAGACACAAACTCCTTCATTTCCACTAATGATATACACTCTACAATTCAGGACATGAGGCCAGTCTGCAACCTGCACACCGCCAAAGCAGCTCTGTGGTGTAGCTACATGCAGTGCGCGCCCCGAGTCAGCAGTGATGCTAAGGCAGTGTTTAACAACCTGCCTCCACATGAGGCAAGCAGCTCAATGCTAAGGACGTGAAGATAAACACTGCTAACTTAGGCCCAGTGGTGACAGCTGGCACTGTCACCCCTCTATCCCAGAGGATCCATATACACCACAACAGACACCTGCACCTCCACTGCTTCAGAGGCATGTGTCCGCAGGCCTGAAAAAAACAGGCTAGTTTGGGTATTCCATGTGTTTGAATCAGGTCTTGTGGGCTAGGCTAACCCCGGACTTGATATGTTCCAGAGGATGACTTTGAACCTGCTCCTACTAGATACCTCTTAGCATAGAGAATGCTGTGTTCTGTGCTACGTGACCAATGGTCATGTTCTTTATGTGAGGAGTTGTGGTCACATGTTCCGGTCCAGGAATCTGGTCAGAAGGTCAAACATCTACCGTCCCCAGGTGGGTGCTGAGGTTTCTGAACCCACTCAACCTTTCCAAGTTCCCCGTCATGGTCCACTGCCCTACAACCCTGACCTTACTATGTCCCGAGGAGACTGTGAACCTACTCCTGTTTCCTAGGTTCTGGGCACCCAGGTACAGCCACAATGCCCAACTGTCATTTTTAATTACTAAACTTCTGCTCTAAAAGAGAACTAGCCTAGCCTAACAGACAGTAAAAGTCCTGTAAAATTCCTTTTTCTTCTGCTGCAACTGGCTTTCACCGAAATTCCAAAACATGGACAGTCATTCTCTTTTTAAACAGGCTTGTTTTTCCTTTATGAGTGTTTTCCCTACAGAGGTGCACATGTACCACTTGCTTACCTCGTGCTGACTAAAGCCAGAAGAGGGCACAGACTCTCTTGAAATTGGAGTTACAGGGGCTGCTGGGTGCCCTTTGCTCTATAGAGGCTTTTCAGTTTTATGAGGTCCACGTGAGTGCTGGGATCCACCAAACCCAAGTAGGGTCCTCTTAAATGAAGTTAAATGCTCTGCTCTTAAATGCTGAGACAGCTCTCTAGCCTCAAACATGAAAATTCTTAATTTAAAGTAATATAGAAAGTTAATTTAAAAGTTATATTTACAAAGCTATTAGTGGCTTCAAATAACTTCATTTTGAATGTGAGATAAAATTAGATACTCATGTTATTGATGGTGAAAAAGTTTTCCTTAAGCCAGGAAGTGCTGGCACACAGGAAGTGCTGGCTCACATCTAAGTCCCAGCACTTAGGAAGCAGGAGCAAGCAGATCTGAGATTTACCTTAAGAGCTTTGAGTTGTTTTGTATTTTCTCCAGTTGGTCAATCTCTTTGGATAATCTAGCAATTTCTTCTTCCAGATGTTTCTGAGTAACATCAACCTGCTGGCACAGTCGAGCAAAAGTGGTGGCCATTTCTCTAAAAGTAAAAAAAAAAAAAAAAAAAAGAATGTTTTCTAAAACAAACATATTAAAGAGAACAACTTTGTTTTGTTTGTTTTTTGAGACAGGATTTCTTTCTGTAGCCCTGGCTGTCCTGGAATTTGGACCAGGCTACCCTCAAGCTCAGAGATCTCTGGCATGCTGGGATTAACGGCAGGGCCACTATACCTAACTAAAGAGAAAATCTTTACTAGCGGAAGCCATAAGGCAGAGAGGCACTTGTAAGCACATGGGCTCCGTTACTGGGCCTCAAGGCGATATGCTCAGAGCTATGCTGCCGCCAGGTTGTGAACACAAGGGGTGTGAGCACTCACTCTGGAGACAGAGCTCAGACTGAGAATAAAGGAGGCAGCGCTTACAGGGCAGAAGTGCAGGAGGACTTCCTGCAGAGCTCCATCAGCTCAGGAACATCTTGATCCAAAAAGCCTCTACAGAGCAAAGGACTCGGTCAGCTGACTGAAGAGACCCTTAGGGTGGGACAGAGTTTTTGACAGCTGTGAATCTGACAGAGCTAATATCCAGAACTTAGAAAAACTAAAGAAGACAAAGATTCTAGAAAACAAAACACCCAATTAAAAAATAGGCTTTGGATCTGAGCATAGTCCTCAAAAGAAAAAAAATAAATAAGAAATATCTCAAAAAATAGTCTGTATTCTTAGCAATCAAATTAGAATAACTTTGAGGTTTCACCTTATTAAGGCATAGGTGACATGTTAAAGCCTACCATTGTGTGCTGCTATTAATATCATAAGGAACCGTTCTCATGTACTGTTAGTGCTGTTGCTATGATGTTCTGTGCTTTGGTATTCTTGGAAACTAATCAAATCACAACAGAAGTCAGTCAGAACTGATTTGTGTAGTTAGCCACAATAAGCTTGGACCTGAACCACCCACTATAAAAAGCTATTTGGATTAAGACTTCCATTTTGAGTACAGGGTGGAGTAAAGTTTAAGTTCCCAAGATCTCCTTGGAGAATGACATCCCGCTTAGCAGAAAGAGATGTGTGCATGGGTAAACAATATTCTGGTTGGCAAGTTAAGACTCGAATGTCAGACAAGTCCCTGCCGCAGTTGAACACCCCAACCAATAGAAACAGGATAAGTGTACAACAAAAACATGTTCCTAAGGAAATCCCCTATTCCTAAATCCTAACTGGCACAAATATTTGTGGATTTTAGACTTAAAAGTACAACAGGATCTTAATTCAGTGTCACATTCGGCTCCCAGTCTTGTCTGTGGCCCTGACTGATCAGTTTGGGTGTGGCATTCAACAAGCCATGCCTATTTGATAGAGATAGACGTTTAAGTGGTTTGTGTGGTAATTCCCTGACTCCAACAATCTTACCTCAGTCAGAATAGTTGTGATCAACAAAACAACTGAAAACAAATGCTGGTGAGGACACGGTAAAAGAAAAACCTTATCCATTGTTGGGAGGATTGCAAACTGGTGCAGCCAGCATGGAACTCAGTGTGGAGGATTCCCAAAAGCTAAAATCAGATCTACCTGCCATATGGCCCATGTGTCCCACCGCTCAGCAAACACCCAATGGACTGGCCCTCCCACTCCACAGACGCCTGCTCAACCGTCATCCTCATTAGCACTCTATTCACAGTGAGAAGCGGAACACATAAAAGTCCTTCAGCCCATGACCAGATATAAAATATAGTGCACACACACTATGGAATACTGTTGTGCTGAAAACATGAACTCTTCAGGGGAGTGGGTAGAACTAGAAAAGGTCACATTGAGGAAGGTAACCACACCCAGAAAGTCAGTCAGTGCTCCCCATGAGCCCCCCGCCCTTGTTTTGGCTTCTTGAGTACTGGGACTTTCTCTCTCTCTCTCTCTCTCTCTCTCTCTCTCTCTCTCTCTCTCTCTCTCTCACACACACACACACACACACACACACACCACCACCACCATTTAAATGAAATTTCACCACTTGGACTGGTAATACGCCCCACAAGAGTCACAGTTCCTAACAAAAATCCCAGTGCCACACATGGAAAACCTCCCTGTTGTGGATTTGGTTTAATGCTTGCATTATGGGTTCCCAAAACTGCACAAGAATTTGTCATGTGAGGTACTGAGGGTCTCTACCCCCAGCTGGTTCTGACTGACAAATAAACTTGCCAACGGCCAATGGCTGGGCAGGGAAACAGAGGCAGGACTTTAGATTTCCTGGGTAAGGAAACACAGGCAAGATGGATTTACAACTGCCATGCCAGGGATCAGGCCTGAGAAGTGCAGGGCAGAGACAGCCAGCATGTAAGAGTGGGGATCGTGGTCCAGGCAGGCTAAGGGCTGGGGTGGCCAGGATGGAATACAGGTTTTACTAAGTAATAATTAGGGAATATCAGAGGGGAGAGTGTGCTGGCCACGTGGAAGTTTGGGAGTGGCCCCACCACTGAGCTGCTTAGGGCATATTATTGTACATATGTGTCTTTCATTCAAAAATCCATAACACTGGGGTGGTATTGAAGAATTCACACTGCCACAGGCGAGCAGAGCGGATTACTCTGCTACACTTCCCATTGGGTCGCTAGGTAGAGGAAGTCCAAGAGATTTCTCAAAACTACATAGGCTAATACTGTTGCTCTTAGTTGCTTCCCAGAACTTGAAGGTAAAGCCACATTGCTGAAAGCAGCACACATCAGAAGTAAGACTTGGTGAAACTGTCTAGAACCGGCATGCAAAAGCACAGACTCTAATGGTATGATGGACATACTGCTTAGAGAGAAAGGCAATCAACTATCCTGTCTGTCCTTAAAACCTAAGGGCCACAATGACCCTCCGTCAAGATGTCCTCAACGTTGCAACAATAGCACTTCTCCTTGTTTTAACTTTTTGTCTCAAAACAGTTTTACTAGTTAATTCCTGTCTAAATAATTCAATTTACTACACCACTAAAAGCGATTGGTTTCAGAGCTACACTACTGATGACATCCACCCCTGAAATTTCCCGTTATCCAGATTCTAAGCTCTGCACATTGATGGCCCTGTCCTAGGAATCAAATCCCTTGAATCCACAGTTGTCCACACTGAGATTTCCTCTTCATATTCTTGTGCACACTGCTTTTCTCCAGTCTGCTTATTGTCCGTGTTCAAACCCTTCATGCTAGCTGCTCCCGTGGAGCCTTTACTAAGGGTGGTTACCTGCTGGGGTCCCACCTACCTCCACCTTCCCTTCCCTTCCATGTAATCTGCTTTGTTCCCTTCAGGCTGAGAGCCTCTGGGACTGTTTATTCTGTTTCAAGTGCATTAAATACACAATGCTGCACCTTGGTTTAAAGGGAACCCAATACATTTCTGCAAATATTGAATTGGGGGTTTGAAGGGACGGCTCTACAGTTAGAACTACTTGCTGCTCTAGCAGAGGACCTGGGTTTGGTTCCTGGCACCCACATGGTAGCTCACAGCCATCTGAACTCCAATTCCAGAAGATCCCATGTGCTCTTTTGACCTCCAAGGACACTAAGCTCACATGTGGTGCATAAAAATGTCAGAACACAGTTCAAGAATGGAGTCATATGAGAATTCTGAGTTCTTGTGAAAAAACTCCAAGGAAACAAGACAAGAGACTGTGGCCTCAGTTTCTTGTTCTTACAACTGGCTAGTGCTATTTGTTTATATGCCTCAATGGAAAGCACGTTTTTCCCACGGGAAGCTGGTTCTCCACGTGTAACTTGCCCTCATGATTATACACTTTACTCAGAGTACAAAGTGTCAGATGCTCTGAATAAAGTTGGCTGTTGCATGAGATGTTAATTCACCTCATTCATTGGCTCCACTCTGCCAGGTCCAAGCACTTCTAGAGCAGTAAACAGACACATAAGCATTCAAACCAACAAGATAAATCTGAAAAACAAAATATTTGTACGGCCCTTACCTTTAATCCCAGCACTCAGGAAGGAGAGGCAGGAAGATCTCTGTGAATTCATGGCTAGCCTAGTCTATGTGGCGAATTCAAGATCAGCCGAGATAAATAGTGAGATATTACCAGGAAGGAAGAAACTGGGTGGACCTACACCTGTAAGAAAGTTCTCTTGAAATCTCTAAAAGCCAGTACTGTTACACACTTAAAGTCTGGGCCACAACAGTAAAAAGCACATTCTGTTCATCATAAAATCATGAGGACAAAGTGGACTCAGCAGGCTGAGGCACAAGGACCATTATGAGTTAGAGGCCAGCCTGAACTACAATGAGACCTTGCCTTAGTGAAACAAAACCATCAGGTATCTGTCCACAATTGAGCCCCTTAATAAATTCTATAAATCCAGTCTTCATGATGAAGGAACAACAAGCACCCTAAAGGGTCAAAACGTAGGTCTGCTGAAGAACTATTTGTTAAAAGCCCTTATGCCTTCTAAAGGGCTCCGACACACCACATTCCAAATGTTCAGAGTTATCTACCAGGGAAGGAGAGGAGCGATGAGAAGAGAAGCAGGGTGAGCTCTTTCTGCCATGGTGGCTTTAATACTCGTGCCCATGAGGGGGCATGAGCTGCTGTGTGAGGTGAAGCCCACTTACTGCTGCACCTGGTGGCTGCAGTTCGCACTGGTGAAGCTCACAATCATCTGCAGCTTTTCCGTTGCATAGTTCACAAACTGCTGCTTAAATGCTCTCTCCTTAGCACGGGTGGTCCAGGTCAGCCTTTCATAAAGGTACAAAGCTCCGTACATACTTAAGGTAACAGAGATGAGTTTCCAGCCCACTGTTTTCCAAATCTGAAAGATAAAAGTCATGGCTCACCATGAGAAGGAAGCACACTGTGAGGGTACAACCGTGAAAGGCATTGTGACTCCTGGTTCATCTTCTAAAAATGTATACACCTTCCTCACTTCCTCACAAAGAAATCTTGTGGAAAAAATTATAAATATCAGGATGGGCTTTCACAGACTGCCACATTTGATAGGCTGAATCAAGCTCCTTGTTGCTCTTTATAAAGACTTTATTTTTATTTTCCACGTGTCCAAGTGTTCTGGCTGCATCCATGCATGTGTGCCAGGTGAGTGAGGAGTGACTGTGGAGGCCAAGAGGGAGCATCAGAACCTCTAGAAGACTATCCAGTGCTCTTAACCATCTCTCCAGCCCCAACTTGATATTATCTCAAAAAAAAAAAAAGTAAATTAGTTTGAATATTTCAAACATTAAAAGATCACGAACATGCTATTAAAAAAATTCTGAACATGACTTACAAATAATCTTTAATATTTAAGACACCTCCCACAAGTATTCTGAGAAAGCCACAGAGGACATCGTGTTTGGTGTCAAGGATCAAACTCAGCCTCACAAAAGAAAGGCAAGCACCCTACGAACTTGGATTATAACACTATCTTTCACTGGCTCTTTCTTGTTTTGCCAATACATAACTGCCACTGATTTGCATGCTATGGTGAAAAAACAGGTCTTTCTTAAAAGCCAGATAAGGCTAGGAATGTAATTCAGTGTTACAGTGAACTACATGACATGTGTAAAACGCTGGGTACCGCCCCAACAAACAAGCAGCAAACAGAAACCAGCTGGACAGCTGGTAGGACTTTCATCCTAGAATTATAGGTTGAGGTATGGGTAGGAAGGTAGGGGTGTGTGTGTGTGTGTGTGTGTGTGTGTGTGTGTGTGTATCTGTCTGTCTGTCTGTCCCACAGACTCTCAGATGCTTGATAGATCCTAAGAATATGATCATAACTTTATTAAAAGGATTGTTTCTTACCACGCCCCCAACAACTATGATGCCCATGGAGGTTCTAGACGTGAGGGATGCCAGTCCTGTGATGAGGGTGATCATGAGCTCTTCCTGGGCTGCATTATCTGGTGCTGCTGGATTTGAAGGGGCAGTAGGAGTCGAAGCTAAAGATCTAGGAACCTAATGGATTTAGAAGAAAAAAAATTAAATTTATAAAGTGGTTTGTTTTTAAAAACAGAAGCAATGGGGGACAAGATTCCAAATAACGATCATAACACAAATAAACAAAGAAAATACAAAAACACTGGAAGTTCTTTTGGGGGAGGAGTGGAGTGACAGGATGAGAGAGGGGTAGCTACATCACCTCAGCTAGCCTAGAATTCAAACTCAAAGTTTTCTGCCTCAACTGTCAGACTGCTGAGATTATAAATGTGCACCTTCATAAGAACTATTTTCTATAATGAGGATTAGTGATATAAAGAACAACAAATTTAACATTAAATCAATATGAATTAAAACTTTTTAGATTAACTTTTCTTATGTTTAATTATGTGTATGTGTATGCATGTGTGCAGTATGCCCCAAGGCTAGAAGTGTTAGAACTGGAGTTACCTGCAACTGTGAGCTACCTAATGTGGGTACTCAGAAAGCAGTAAGCACTCCTACCCACTGGGCCATCTCTCTAGCTTAATTCCATCTCCAGGAATTAAAACTGTTTATGAGTTGAAGAAACACCATACTCGCAGACTGTGTGCTCAGCACATGCAATGCTTTGACTTAAATTTTCCCAATGAAACAAGCAAACATTAAATCAAAAGCAAAAGCCCAGGTAAGTTAAACTTGAAAAGGAAAACCTGGGGCCACTGAGACAGCACAGTAGGTAAAAGTACTTTCAGTCACGTCTGACCATCTGAATTTGATCCTCAGAGCCCACATGGAGGAGAACCAAGTGACCCTCTGACCCCCACACTCTCATTGCCATGTCTGATCCTCTCCAAGACATTTAAAAATGAAAACCTTTAGCTGGGTATGGTGACTCCTGCCTGCAGTTTTAGCACTCAGAAGGGTGAGTGAGAAGATTGTCATAACAAGGCCACTCTGGCCATATGGGCCAGCCTGGGTTCTTCTGAGACCTTGTCCAAAAAAAATCTACCATCACAACAAACAACCTTTTAAATTTCAAAGCCTACCAAAGAAGATTAAAAGATAAGCCACACACTAGAAAAATATATTTGGATTAACACCTACATGTCAAGTAATTTTACATACAGAAGATAGAAAGAATCCCTAAAATATAATAGTGGCCAACTAGTACAATTAAAATTTAAGATTTATTTTATGGATGTGAGTACAGTCACTGTCTTCAGACACCAGAAGACAGCATCGGATCCCATTACAGATGGTTGTGAGCCACCATGTGGGTGCTGGGAATTGAACTCAGGACCTCTGGAAGAACAATCAGTGCTCTTAACCACTAAGTCATTTCTCTAGCCCTCTTTTTTAAAATCCACATTTTAAAAAATTTTATTTATTCTATTTATATGAGTATACTGTAGCTATCTTCAGAGGGCATTGGTGCGCCACCATGTGGTTGCTGGGAATTGAACTCAGGACCTCTGGAAGAGCACTCAGTGCTCTAAACCACTAAGTCAACTCTCCAGCCCAGAGAATTCTAATAAAAGAAAATATACCTCTTTTACTGCATGGTCTAACATGGCCTGGAGTATCCCTGAGAAGCTACAATGCACATTCACATGAGGGTATACATGCACACCTACATGACTGCATAAATGCACATTCACAAAATTTTTCAAAAGTAGCTTTTCTGTAGCACTATTCACAATAGCTGCTATCAGACCAAGGCAGTTGTCCAACAGCAAATCACTGTATTAAGAAAAATGTAGTTTTAGCTGGGTGGTGGTGGCGTACATCTCTAATTCCAGCCCTTAGGAGACAGAGGCAGGCAGAGCTCTGTGAGTTTGAGACCAACCTGGTCTATAAATTGAGTCCCAGGACAGCCAACCAAATAACCAAACAACAACAACAATAAACGAGAAAGAAATATGTTTCCTAAGAAGGCACACAACAGACTTTATTGAAGATGTAATATTGTATCTCAAGAATATTTACTTTTTAGTATAGTGTGTACCCCTCAAAATAGATAAAATGTTTTATATGCAATGATATTGTTAGCCATTAAAAATGGAGTTATATCTTTTGAAGAAAAATGAATGAAGGCAGAGAATCACATTACATGCATAAATCAGTTTTAGAAAGACAAGTACTGGGTGCCTTTTCTCACTGGTGCATCCTGGACACTACGGTGTGGGCTTCTTGTGAACACTGAGAACATGCAAGTAGAAGCCAAACTGGGAAAAAGGGACCAATGGGAGGGCAGACTGTGGGGACAGAGTTGAGTACTGGGGAAGGCAAGCAAGAGGCCAGGGACTTTTAAGTGAGTATAACTGGGTAGTTGTATATCAAAATGATCTTAAAATGAGATCTGAGATAGCAGCCTCACTCTCATTGTCCCCACTGACACCAACCATCCGCCTCCTCCTGAAGCTACATGATCTCTGCAGGTTTCTTTGGCAACGTCTTCTTGCAAAGCCAGCCACTACACTATAGGCCACTTGGTGAAAGAGAAATAGAAAGTATTGCTACAATATTAGTACTCTGAGGATGAACCTTGAAAACATCTTAAGTGGCCTAGGCCCAGACACCCGAGACATCATAGAAAATGTTCAGAAAGAAAATACAAATTAATAAAACTGGCTAGTGGTGAACCTGCTAGAAATGGGCATGATGAATCTTTGGAGAACAAAAACAAATTTAAATAACTATAATTTTAATTATGTATATGCATATGGGGAAAGCATGTGCACATAAGTGCCGGTGCCTACAAAGGCCAGAGCAGAGTATCAGATACCCTGAAGTTGAGTTACAGACAGTTGTGAACTACCCAATGTGGATGCTGGAAACCAAACTCAGGCTCTACAGAAACAGTATGCACTCTAATCAATCACTGGGCCATTTCTCCAGCCCCAACAGAAATGCATTAAAACTCAATTATAGTGAGGACTATTTTATGATTATTATTAATATGCATGTATATGTAGCTGTGTGACTGTATGACATGTGAGTGCAGGTACTTATGGAGGCCAAAGACCTTGTCAGATCCTTTGGAGCTGGAGTTACATCTGGTTGTAAGACACCCAAGGTGGGTGCTGAGAAGTTACTCAGGTCTTCTGCAAAAAGAAGTGCCTTTAACCATCTCTCTGGCATCTGGGGTGGTTTTATACTCCAAAAATTATTTCAAATATTATAAAATTAACAAAATTTAAAGCTTATTCTAATTTGTTTTTTAAGAAAATACAAGTTTCTTGGGTCATAAGGATGGCACCAAGAGTAAAGGCACTTCTTGCAAAGCCTGACAATCTGAGTTTAAGTTCCAGAAGCTACATGGTAGAAGCAAAAAACTGACTCCTACATGACTTCTGACCCTCACATGGAATCTACATGCATAGGAACATGCATGTATATGTTAATGGGTAAACAAAACCCAATTTAGAAGAGGCTTTACAAGACAGACATACACACATAAATAGGTAGATTCAAGTAATCCAGCTTTATAAGAGAAATTTACATAAACCTGAATTATACTTTGCAGAATCAAGGTACATACCTGAAAGATAGGCTCTGACAGCCCAAGCAGCACCCTCTGTGCATTTGTAGAACCCAGGAATCGATGTACAAGGGAAGACCAGCCCAGGGAAAACCGAAACACAATATCTTCTTGAAAATCTGAACACAGCTTGTGGCAATTGAGATCATAGCTGAGATCAAACTTTTTGCAAGGGATTAATGTATGAAGTTTATTCTGTATACCAGCTGGAAGTAGAGGCTTTAAGTTTTCTGGAAAAAAGATTATATTTATTTTCAACAAACAGTAGTACATAATGTATTATGTAATGTCTTGCCTTCCAAGCACCCAAATGAAAACAACCCTTTATGAAAGAGGGAGGGAGGGAGGGAGACAGTGAGGCTAAGCATGACCCTGTAGATGTGATGATTACCGATGATTTCTTGCTGAGACTGAAGAATGGAGGCATTGACTTCATTGGTACACCGATCAGCTAAATTCCTTCCCATGCCATCTTCTATGTGCTTATTTAATTCCTGTCAATAAGGATTGTAAACGTGCATGTTATTGTTTACATAGAAAGTAGGTAGATTTTATAAAGACTGTCAAATAATCTTTTGGGTGGGTGCTGACAGCCGAAGCAAGAGCTTCCCACTTGCTAAGCACATGCTTGACCACTAAGCTCCATCCCCAGTCCCTCTGCAACTGCACACGTGACACAGTGTGCTCTCATTACCAGAGCATGGGAGTTGTCATCCTCTGGATACTGACTGCCAAGAATGCACTGAAATGCCGAAGTTCACTAAACACACCAATAGAGAAAAGAGCAAGAAAGCAGCCTCAAAATGAATGCTCAACAACTTACACTCTTATACACTTTCAGTACACTGGGGGTAGGATGGAACTCAGAACAAAACTCATCAACCAAAACAGACAGTCGACAAATTTCATCTGTCATTGCACAAGAAACCTGAAAACATTAAAAAAAAAAAAAAAAAAAAAAGCTCAGAGTTAAACATTAAAGTAATTCATAGCCAGCCAGGCTGCAAAACAAAACATTTCCTCAAATAAACAAACAAGATAAATATTTAAAAGGATCACTAAATCCTCAGAATACAAAACCAGGGACACAGATTCAGTTGAGGTGAGAGACAGACAGCACTGTCGTGCTAACACATACTGCAACTTCCAGATATGACAGTGACAGTGCCAATACCTTGTTTGCCACCTCCTCCGTGACCTCCTTGATCTTCTTCTTAACATCCAGTGTTAAAAGGTTCATCTGGTTTCGGATAAAGTCCAGTCTATCGATTTGATCTTCCCTCTCTTCCATAGAAAAAACCCTATTTTATTATGAAGAATGATCAATACTTGGGGCATGTTAAAGTCCTAAAGCAATTAATTAAGCAAGGTCATTCATTTATACTTGGAACCATTAATTAGCATCTCTCTCTCTCTCTCTCTCTCTCTCTCTCTCTCTCTCTCTCTCTCTCTCTCTCACACACACACACACACACACACACACAAAGTCTGAAAGAACTACAACAGCATTTAAATCCTTCAAGTAACTAGCTTAGCATAGATGTCCTTGACTCTTCAGAATTACCTGCATCCTACAAATAAAACAAAAAACAAACCCACAAGGCTTCTAAGTCTCCACACAGAACAATTAAATCAGGAACTCACCAACAACATAGTTAATAAGCAAGTGGAGCAAACAGAGCAGCGGGAAGCCAAAGCTCCCTCTATGCACTCTACAAATGAGTGGGCACAAAGGAGATGGTGTGGCCCACAAAGACTAAATCCACCATCTGACTCAGGGTGAGAGGTCTGTGGACCCCTGCACGATGGGAAAACCAGGACCCGAGAGCTTTTCAAGAAAACTAGCAGCATTCCCTTCTGGACATTGTCCTTGAATCATATCTCTGTGCATTATTTAATTCAATGTCGCAAGTTATAAAAGATGAAGTAAGTTAATACAGGGTGGGAGGTGTTCTCAGCCAAAATATACACTTTCAAAACTTCGATTTTAAGGCCAGTGGCAGAGAGCTTGTAAATGAACAACCAGTTTTTTAGCAAGGTGTAGCGTGAAGCTTGGATCTCTGTGTTTGGGAGACTGGGGCATGAGGAGTGCCAGTTTTAGGCTTTCAACTCTACATCACAAGCATTCTTTAGTTTTACTCTATGCTGACTTAATCTTTGGTGCTTTCTATATATACTTCCTTGAATTAATTAAGCTAGCTATGGTTCCATGAGGCCTGACAGCATTACATTACATTTGTCATATCAAACAACATTTTGGTCTTTGTTCCCAAGTGTGTCAAGTTTTATACTAAAAAAAAAAAGTATGTAGCCTAAAATGGCCTCAATCAACCCAAACACTTCCCACCTCAGCCTCAGCGGGGCTGGGATTACAGACAGGCGTGTCCATGTCTGGAGTGGCGTGATGGTTCACCTTCACGTCCTCCTTCCAAGTTTACATACAGAAGGGCTGTGAATTCTCAAATGTAAACAGAGCATCACCTGGTTTGGAATTCTTCACGATTCTGCTTGAAGACCATCTTCCTCTGCCATGAAGATACTCTAAAGCTACTCACATTTTAAAGTCATAATTCATATACAGCCACCCAGGGAAGGCACATAGTAAATAATCATCTTCCAATGTTCATTAAAAAACACACAAGCAGGCACAAGTAAAATCACAAGACCGGTGTTAGTGCCAAAGTATCCCCGCACCACTGCAAGCCTCAGCCCTCAAGGCATGGTCAATGACAGTAACCTGGGGTCATAACAGAGGGTGCCTACCTCTTCTCTGCTGCTGCCACGTTTACTGAGTCCAGTATGTTTTTCACAGTGTCTAGTATCTGTTTAGCTCTGATAGTGTGCTGTTCAAACTTTGTTTTCACTGCTGACTGCGAGATACACTCCTGCGAGGGGCCCAAGCCATAACACATTACTGCAATTCCATCCCAACACTTTCAGGAATTCAAACACAAAAACTTGCTGATTTAACTTAAACCAAACACAAAGGCGAGACAAAACAAATGAAATGATGAAACACAACTTAAAACTACAAAGATTAAGGAAAAAAAAAAAAAAAAAAAAGAAGAGCTAAACAGCAAGTTTATAGTTTTGTGCATCTTCACACAGTAATGTGTAGTGGGTTGACTACACAACAAATAATAAATGAATGAACAAGCAAATGGCACTCTTCTCAGGGCCACAGCTGGCCCTGTGAGAATTACTCGTCTGAGCTCTAGCCTGTTTATCCTGTTTTAACTATGTTTGCTTGTAACATATAATCACATAAAGTCTGAGTTTTAGAATTCTTATTTTAAAATGACTTAGATAACACGACAGGATAGCGAAGGTGACTGAACAGAATATCTAAGGATTACTCTATGAGCAGTTCAAATTATCATTAACCACTAAGCACTTAAAATACATAGAGAACCACATGTGGCTATCTCAGAGACCATTAGCCTGTAGCACAGTGCACAGGCCTGAAGGACACTCAGCTTGACTGTCTCACCTTCAATGCACCTTTAAGTCAGTCACTATCTCCTGATGAGAGGACCCTCCCCACCTTTCTCTTTTAGTCTGTTTTGTTCTAGGGTGTGTGTGTGTGTGTGTATGTTGGTGTTTTGAAGTATGTTTCATTCTGTAGCCCATGCTAGCCTCCAACTCACAGCAATCCTCCTGCCACAGCTTCCCAAGTGCTGTGATTATAGGCAAGAATCACTATTTGTGGCTCTCGATGCTTCCTTTTAAATATAGATTTTATATATAACCCAGGCTCCTATAACTGTGTAACTCAGGCCGGCCCTAAAATTATGTCAGGTCACTCTACACAACTGTGCATTTCGTTTCTTTTAAACTAGAATATGTCAGAATGTATCATATATATTAACAGACTCATTCGATTCATAAAATTGTTTCAATTTTAATGTGTAATATGTCATATAATTTTAAAAATTTAGTATAAAAATTTTTTTAAATTGTTATGATTAGACTCATTTAATCTCCAAGAAAGAAAAATTCTACACTGATATAACCTTTGAAAACTCAAAGTACTTAGAAAAAAAACTCCATGGTCTTTGAACAATTCAAGAAATGCTAGCCCACATGGCACCACCAAGTACAACTTGCTTATAGAAAATATTCTTACTTTTTATTTCTATGGCATTTTTAAAATTTGGGTCATACAATCCTCTCATGTTATGAATCCATCTTTTATAACATATATATATATAATATTTGTATTTTAAATATGAATATGTAAATATTCAGCTAATTCAAGCTTCTTTGAAAGAAATTTATTCACACTCTAGTTCTGTGTTTCTTACACTGAACCGTCTGCATGCTACACATTCATTGAATGTACTACTCACAACATGTATTGTAGTAAGTCTCTGTCTCTAAAAATTACCTGTGTGCCACTCAGAAAAGCCCTACAATCTTTTGGTGTGTTGCTCTTTCTTCAATATTTGTTTGAGGGATGGAAAACAGAACAATCCTTTCTTCAGGCCAAGGACAAGAAAGCAATTCATTTGTCAACAGCTAGAAATGACAGCCCAACTGTTCCCGACTCAGCTACCAAACTTACTGACAAGAAAGCTGTCCTGTTCCCGTTCTGTGAGTCTAAAGCAGCCTCTCTCTGGACGCATCCTTCATTAGAACCTCTAACCATTACCCAGCTGTAAGCAACTGACTTATTCATAAGCTACTGATTTTTAAATGATCAAACTCAGCTCTGATCTTACTTTAAGTAACTGCCTGTAATTGTGCCAAGCCAATATCCACAAAATTATAACAAAAGCATAAAAGTAATTTGAAGAGGAAAAATTAACAGAAATGTTCCTCGATGAAGCAGATCTAGATGTCAGCAATGAAGACCTAGCGCACAGAAGACAGCACAGTGTTAGAGCTGGACTAGACGCAGTGAAGAGGCCTCCGCGCTGTGGGCACAGGAGGCACTGACTCGAGTCACGCATTGCTGAGCAAATACAAACAAGGGAAGCCCTTCTTCAGATCTGAAGCAGCATCAGAGGAAGTCCTAACACTCCTGCATGGACAAGTTTTCACTAGGAGTGCACAAGTACACACTTAGCAGAGTTACTCTGTCAGGAACTTGTTAGAATATCCTATAGACTTTCAAATTTAAAAACTGAGAATGAAATGATAAACACAGATAGTTTTCTCTGTGTTTCTGATTTCTTATTAACATCTAAAGAAGTCAGTTTATTAATAATATACAATTCCAAACACTCAAGAATGCTATTTTTGTATGTTTTAAACTGAAAGTACAAAAGAGAGGATGAACCTCTTACCTAGATGTACCATATAGGTAGATACGCACTCCTTTTATATACACATGCACACACACCATTTATTTGTTTACAGAAACAGTCTCACGGTTTCTCACTAAATTGTCCAGGACAGCCCTGAAACCCTGGATTCAATGAATCTTCTGACTGAGCCTGCCCAGTAGCTCAGACTACAGCTTAGCTTTCTTCTTGTATATTAAAGGTCAAATTTCTAGGATCTTGCTACCAACCAAGCTCAGAGTCAGGCCTGTGTCTCCAGTACTTTGAAGGCTATGATGGGAAGATTATTCAGACCCAGGAGTTCAAGGCCAGCTTAACATAGAGACCTTGACCCAAATTAAAAAACAAAACATCAACACTTCTCTTTTTAAAAAGGGGGACATTTAAAGCCACCCAGGTTACATAGGAAACCCTGTCTCAAAAGAAAAGAAAGGAGAAGAAGGGAGGAGAGGGGAGGGGAGAGGAGGAAAGGAGACATTCTTCACACAGCAAACCCATGAAGACCAGGGGATTGCGACAACCTGTGTGCAGTTGTCTTGTAGTAAGACCACTCACATGCACACTGAAAAAGAAAGTCTTACTCCAGTTGGCTTCCAATCCTTGTTTAACCCAATAGTGTGTATTTAAAAATAATCAGCTCCTGAAGCAAACAATCCCATGGCAAAGATCAAACTAATTATAAGATGTAGGATGGAGAGCTAGCTTTGGCAGTGAAGAGCACACACTGCTCCTGCCCAGCATCCAAATTTGATTCCCAGCACTCATGTGACTTCAACTTCAGGGAGATCACACACCTCTGTCCTCTCTGGACACCTGTAATAACATACCCACTCACCACCGATTAAAAATAAATCTTTAAAAAATTATTAAAAGATGATGAAATGATAAAATTAAGCAAAAGTCCACAAAGTAAAAAATTCAAATATAAAGAGAAAATTCAAATAAAGGCAATTCTGATGATATATACAAAGACACAAAATCAAGAAATAAACAAAAATTTTTAAAAAATCTAAACATCAGAGTTTTAACAATTCCTTTATCAATAAGAAAAATCAATTATAAAAACTAGTTTAGTTATTCAAGATAATAATTAAAAACTAGGCCAGGCAGTGGTGTCACAAGCATTTTAATCCCAGCACATGAAAGGCAAAGGCAAGCAGATTTCTGTGAGTTCAGGGACAGCCAGGAATACACAGAGAAACCCTATCTCAAAAAAACAAAACAAAAACCTCCAAGTGGAAGGTGAAGAGAAGAGAATAGGAGAGAAGAATTTAAAATGATTAAATATATTATGTAAAAGCATGAAATTGTCAAAAAAATTTCTAATCACTTTTTAAAAACTAAAATGTAATCCCAGCACTTAGGAGGGAAATGCAGGCAGGTTTCTGTGATTCTGAGGCTAGTGTAGTCTACACAATGAGTTTCAAGCCAAGTAAGGCTACATAGTAAGTTCTTGTTTCAAAAGAAAAGAATAAATAAAAGTGAAGAGAATAAAGACAGTAAAAACTAAACTGAATACTGTAACCCAAAGCTAAACCCACAAGCATAAATCTTTTCTTAAAAGCAAAAGAAAAGACAGACTCAACCAACTGAGAAATCTTAATTTACCAAACTGATTTTAAAAAGAAATGCCTGGACTAAAGAGGGCTGTGCTCAAGGGTACGTGCATGCAGACTGCTCTTGCGCATGACCCAAGTTTCCTTCTCAGAACCCAAGTCAGGTAGCTGATGGCCACCTGTAACCAAGGCATTTGATTCCACCTGCTGGCCTTCAATCCCCACCCCCATACACACACATCTCTCTCTCTCTGTCTCTGTCTCTGTCTCTCTCTGTCTCTCTCTCTCTCTCTCTCTCTCTCTCTCTCTCTCTCTCTCTCTCACACACACACACACACACACACACACACACACACACACTTAAGAAAAAAATTAATTTCACCTTCTGAGGAAAAAAACTGACAATTTATTCAACTCAACCACCAAAAAATTATTTGGTCCTTCTTCATAATGTATACAGATAAAAAAACTTACTGATCATTCCTTTTGAAATTTTCATATAATTTTGAGTCTTCTCTAACTACAAGTTATAGGTTATTTTCTTTGTGGCTTTGGGAAACAAGATCTTGTATTTAGTCTAGGTTCACCTCTAAGTTCCAATCTCCTTGCCTTGCTTCCTATATGCTGGAATTACAGGCATGTACCACCATGCCTAGCTATAACCATAGCTTTAAATAACACTTTCACTATAAACCCTGACAATTTCCATAATCTTACTTAACAGCTACTGCTTTTGAACAAATTTTCCACATATAACATTTACATTCCTAGATGAAAAGCACAAATCTTAAACAGTAAAATATTTATGTGATTTAAATTGAAACCAGAGTGCCCTATTAGAGTTTTAAAAATGAACTGCCAAGTTTCTTCTAAAAGTATTTTAGGAGCTGGAGAGATGGCTCAGAGGTTAAGAGCACTGTCTGCTCTTCTAGAGGTCCTGAGTTCAAATCCCAGCAACCACATGGTAGCTCAACCATCGGTAATGAGATCTGATACCCTCTTCTGGTGTGTCTGAAGACAGCTACAGTGTACTCATATATAATAAATAAATAAATCTTTTTAAAAATTAGGTCTAGGCATAGTGGCACACAGGTATAATCTCAGCACTTGGGAGCCAATGAGAACTGTGAGTTAGAGGGTAGCCTATCCTACTTATTAGCAAGAGTTCAAGAACAGCCTGAGCTACATAGCAAGACTCAATGTCAGGAAAACAACAGCAACAACAACAAAGACAAGTCTAGCAAGAAGGCTTTGCAGGTAAAAGTGTTGGCATACAAGCCCAACAATTCTGTGAACCCACAGTGGAAATAAAAACCAAATTCTGAAAAGTTTGTCCTTTGATTGACACATATACTGCACTCACATATACCCAACACACACACACACACACACACACACACACACACACACACACACACATACACAGAGAGAGAGGGAGAGAAAGAGAGAAAGAGAGAGGGGGAGATGGGGGAGGACGGGAGGGAGGGAGGGAGGGAGGGAGGGAGGGAGGGAGGGAGAGGGTATGGAGCTCAGTGTGAGAACCACTGCCTGACAGCACTACACGCTATGTGCATGTTTGTGCACATGTGCAGATGTACAAGATGTGTCATGAGCTAATAAGAAAGAGCACGGGGTAGAGCAGAACAATGTCTGACTGCTTGGTAAAGAAAGCAGCATATACTTGGAGAAGACGGCTGCAATGACTATATTCCACACAGATGAAGTAATTCATAAGATCAGGTTCGTAGACTTTTCAGAAAAAGGGTAAGAGAGGTAGGCCTCATGTATCCAATGGCTTGGCCTAAGAGAACTGCTGATATCCAGGGGTTTCTTACAAAAGCAGCTGATACTGATCCCTTCATCTCCTAACAGACTTTCTTCCTCTCACAGATTAAAAATTAGGAAATAATATGTAAATTTTTAGTTTACAAAGTTTAGCTTGGCACACTATTCATTCACATCCTCTATTAAGGCAACTAGTCCCTATAGGGAATAGTTGTGGACAGGTTTCTAATTCTGTAGTCTTTGTACACTGACAAAAGGCACTAGGGAGAAACAAGACTAGAGTAAGCAGGCTGTATAAGGACTTAAAATATAAACATCCAAAGAACATTTGATTTAAACACAGCATAGCATGGGTTTTAATTTTGGGAAAAATTAAATCCTACAACCCAAGATCAATTCCCTCTGCACAGCCCAGTACTTTCTGTCATCTTGACCTGACCCAGGGTCACCTATGAGGAAAATTTAATTCACAAAATGCCTACATCAGATTGACCCATGGGCAGTGTGTGGGGCACTTTCTTTATGGATGACAGACAAAGGAGGGCCCAGCTCACAGGGGCAGTGCTGTCCCAGGACTGTATTGTTCTGGATAGTATAAAAAGCAAGTCAAGCTGGGTGTGGTAGCTCACACCTTTAATCCCAGCACCCAGCAGGCAGAGGCAGGTGGATCTCTGAGTTCAAGAGCAGCCTAGTCTACAGAGTGAGATCCAGACAGCTAGGGCTGCACAGAAACCCTGTCTCAAACAAACAAACAAACAAACAAAAGCAAACTGAGCAAGCCATGTGGAGCAAACCAGTAAGTAGCCCTCTCCAGGGTCTCTGTTTCAGCTCCTGCCTCCAGGTTACTAGTTTGAGTTCCTGCATTTACTTCCGTCAGTGATAGAATCTGATCTGAGAGCTGTAAAATGAGGTAAGTCTTTCCAGTTTGCTTTTACACATGGTGTTTTAGCAGAGCCATAGAAAGCCCATGACCCCTTTCTGCTCAGTGCTGCACATACATCAGCCCCTCCACATTGTGGTGCTTTTCTACTAAATTCCTACAGCATCAGAGCCACATTATTTTTTTAAATTATTTTTATATAATTCAAAGCATGTGGCACAAAAAAAGAATTAGTAAGTGGCAATACAGTGTAAAAATTTGAGGCAGTTTTGTCAAAGGACATTCTCAATGTTCTTTCTTTGGTACAAAGCTCTTCAGAGAGACAAGGAGCAGGCCTCACTTTGCCCCCACCCCCACCCCGAAACAAGGTTTCTCTGTGTAACCCTAGTTGCCCTGGAATTCACTCTGTAGACCAGGCTGGTCTTGAACTTAAGAGGTGCCTGCCTTTGCCTCCTGAGGGCTGGGATTAAAGGCGTGCAGAGCCACCACTGGAGAACCAGCATCTGTCCCAACAGCAATTACTATGTATATAAATACAAGGAACACCATTCATTGCACAATACATGCAATACTAGATCACTTTTTCATTTATAAACATAAAAGCAAAACACATCTTTCCCAAGTCTTACAGGCTGTCCTTTCTGCAGGGGCTTCTTTTCTTCAGATCTTTCTTGTTTCAGTTGTTGTTGTCAGGACTACACTTAATAACAGCAGAGGTTATTGAGAAAGGCAGACAATGAAGGTTATAGTACTCTCGGACCCGTGCCAGCTATAAGCCAGTAGCAATTAAATTCCTACCTCAAAAGTTTGTTCAAAATTTTGAAACTCCTGTAATCTTGCCTGAAATCCTTCTGCAAGTGCCCCACCTGTAACATAGGGGGAAAAAATCTGATTTTATTTTTTGTTTTGCTTTTGTGAGACAAGATCTCACTGTGCAGCTCATGGTACCTTGAATAATCATGCCTGCCTTTGGCAGAGTTTTAATGTAGTATTAGTTTGATTGCATTCTACTGCTGTGATAAAACACCAAAATCAAACCCAACAGCATGGGGAGTAAATTTGGCTACCTGTTCCCATCTCACACCATCATAAAGTTTAGTCAGGGCAGGAACTCAAGGCAGGAATCAAAGCAGATGCCTTGGGAGATGGCTGTTGACTGGCTTGCTCCCCACAGCTTGCTCAACTGGCTTTCTTCTACTACCCAGGTCCACCTCCCTGCCCAGGGGTGGCACAGCCCACATCAATCAAGAAAATGGACCAGAGACACGCTCACATGTCAATCCCATAGAGGCATTGTTTCAGCTGAAGTTTCCTCTTCCCAAATCATCCTAGCTTGTGTCAAACTGACACAAATCTAACTAGGACACTATGTTTATCTTCTACACACACACACAAAGTTTATGTCCTTCTCATCTTATGTAAGCATTTAGTATACACTGACACATTAGCACATATTTCTTTTTGCATCTTTGTATTACAGATATGTTCTTACTGTGGAATCTAACAAACTTTACTAAGTCAAGCATGTCACTTTGTTGCCTACACCAGTAGGTACTCTCCACTTGGGCTGTTCTTCAGTATAGCAAGAGTTCTTGTTCATTACAGCCATGCAGTATCACGCTGGCTGATAAGACAGTGAGGCACTGTTTGAATAGACTGAACAGAAAGAAGCTTCCTGTTGCCTGGGACGATGAGAGAGCTCATCACACTACTCACGACTCATGATTCAACATATAATAACAGTGCCCACAGTTGAGCACAGGTCACTGAAGCTACAGGTAAGCAGGGGACAAGGTAAGACTCTCAGCATGCCATTGTCCAGTTATAACCTGTTTATTTAAGAAGGACATGTCCGGTACTACATACCACCTTCCGGCATCCCCTGGGCTTTGTGCTTTCTGGAGTTGAGAACTTCCTTGGCTGAAACAAAAAAGATCCGATTCCGGGCTTCCGAAGGACTTACAACTTTGAGCTCTTCTACCAAGAAGTGAAGACATCGCTCCATGTGCTGTCTGCGTACCTGCAAGGAGCACAGGAATTTTAACAATGTAAACAAAATATGGTTATTAAAACATAATAACCAGGGCTGGTGAGGTGGCTCAGCAGTTAAGAGCACTGGCTGCTCTTCCAGAGGTCCTGAGTTCAATTCCCAGCAACCACATGGTGGCTCACAACCATCTGTAATGGGATCCGATGCCCTCTTCTGGTGTGTCTGAAGATAGCTACAGTGTACTTATATATAATAAGTAAATCTATAAAAATAAGAACAGAAACAAAACAAACAGCTGTGAGTTCTCAACTATGTTGTAATATTAACAACAAAAAAATGACCAACACAAATATCAAATACCTTTGGGCATATTGTTTTGTTTTGAGACAGAATCTTTTTATATAGACTTGACTAGCCTGAAACTCACTTTTTTGACCAGGCTGACCTTAAACTCAAGAGATCTATATATGTCTTAGAGCAGTGTTCCCAATCTGTGGGTCACGACCCCTTTTGGGGTCATACATCAGAAATCCTGCATATCAGACATTTATATTACAATTCATAACAGTAGCAAAATTATACTTGACAAAGTAGTAACAAAATAATCTTATGGTTGGGGGTCACCACAGCATGTGGAATTACTAAAGGGTCTCAGCAGTAGGTAGGTTTGAGAACCATTGTTCTAGAGTATTGGAACCAAAAAGCATGTACCACCACACCTGACTCTTAAGTGCCAGATTCCTTCTAAAGTGAGTGGAAGATATAGGCTCAGTATGTAAGAGGTCCTAGGTTCAATCCCAGCACCATGTAAGCCAGGTGGCACACACCTGTGATCTCAGCACTAGGGAGGTAACATCAGAGGATGAAGAGTTAAAGGCAAGCCTCAGTGACTCTGAGGCCAGGCTGCACTACAAGAAACTTGTATCAAAAGCAAAGCAGGAAACCAAAACAGAAGGAGGCCAAAGGCTGTGAGAAGCTCTGGGTATCAGGTGAGCTCAGCTGTTCTACCCGCATTCTAAGGCAAGTGTGTGAAACTGGTGTGAATCCAGAGTCAGGCACTTATGATGCAGGTAGGTATGTTTCTGTCACATCTTTTATACTTTGATAAGAAGTTAAACATGGGGCTAGAGAAATGGCTAAGTGACTAAGAATACAGCCGCTCTGGCAGAGGACCTGAGACCGATGCCCAGCAGCTGCATGGCAGCTCACAAGTGCCTTGTTCACAACCCCAGTTCTATTAACACTATTCTAGTCTCCCCTGGCATGAACCATGTAAGTGGTAAATACACAGAGGCAAAACATATAAAAAAAAGTGAGTCACAAGTAGAAGTTTCAAGTTCTGAAATAAGTAGGAGTGTAATAGTTCAGATGTAGGTTTTCTAAAACCATACTCTTACTTTTTTTTTCCCCTTTTCAGTTCTGTATAGCTCAGGCTAGCCTCAAACTGCTGCTTACTACAAAGCTCATGTTAGTTTTGAACTCCTGATCCTTTTGCCTACACCTCGAGTCTGGGATTAGAGTATGTTTCATGAGGCATAACTATATTCATATTATTTTTACACTCAGAGATTCACTTCTCAAGACACCCTCTGGTCTATTCTTTCCTCAGACAACAATGTACATGACTGCAGTTCAGAACGAAGGGAGAAAACTTACATCCTCCATATATTCTGGCTCTGAAGCAGAAGCATCCCAACGATTGTTCAGGATAAAAATGTTTGGCTTGGAGAGCCGCTCATTCACCTTATGGAAAAAATGTTTCTCCTGAAAAATACCAAAAACAACACTTTAAAACTATTTTCTATGTACATGAATACTGAACTACTTGAACCACAGTGATCCACGTGAAAGGACCCTCAGGCCTCTAAGAACATTTACCTCTCCCTCAGCAATGAACACATGACAGAGCAGTTCCTACTCTTGCCAGGCTCTCTTGAAATCCAACTAGTCCTTATCAATCTGTATGTATAGACTTAAAAATGACTGTAGTAACCCCAGTGTTACAAGTTAACTCAAATCATTTTTAAGAGTTAGTTAAGTTACTGGCTGTGGTAGCGGAACACCATTTGTCCAAGGTAGAGGCAAGTTTAAGGCTGTTCTACACAGTTAGCTTCAGACAAGCCAGAGCTACACAGTGAGACCCTGTCTCAACAATAACAAAAGTTAGCTAAGTAATTAGAATGTAAGATATTTGTGCAAACTTTAGTAACTGAGCAAGTATTCTGTGGGCCACCTCTAGGCCTTCTGACTAAGTTCAAGTGAAGTATATTATATAAACACTGTGAAGTAAGCATCAGGTCTGCTCAGGGCAAACACATAACATATTGAGTGAAACAGGTAAAGCTCCATGAAGGAAGCCACTGGTGATAAGGACGGGCTTGGAATCTCACATAGCCCATGCCTAACCTGAACTCGCTCTGTAGCAAAAATGACCTTGAATATCTCTATATCCAAGTGTTGAGACTACAGACATGTGACCACACTCAGCTTAATATAGATTTCTGAAAGAATAAAAGTTTACAAGTGGACAAACTGCACGTACCTGCTCTCCTACTGAGATTGGTCCTACTAAGCCTGTTTCCTTGTTGAGCTGTATCTAACTGTGCCCCCTGACCTATCTATAATAACCCATCTCCTTATTCAGCTGTATGCAATATCCCGCCTCTTTACTGAACATATATAATAAACACACTGAGAACTCAGGGGGCTGTGGTTTCTCCATCAGAAAACCCATCTCCCAATCCCAGCCTTTCCGTGTTTTCATCTATTTGCCCTTTCTTCATTACATAGTCCTTGTCAGATCCCAGTGAACATCCAAGTCAGATCCATCCCAAGACACTGTGCAAGGCCTTGACTTAGCCATTATCCAAATGATGGCAGTCCTCTATAAAAACACTTGGGTGGTTTCCCACAGAACAAGGTTACAAGCACTACCAGAATTATAAGAGAAGCCTGGTGTTTGTAGTAGTAAGACCCTAAAAACAGAACAGGCCTCACAGGTAACATCTTAGTTACAATGGTACTCGGTCACTCATACGCTTTTGGTGAATAACAATCTTTAATAGCATGTTACTGTTTTGTGTATTTGATATCTAAACCCTCAATATCTATTTGGAATAAATCTGGTCATTCTGGATAAAGAACTTTCCAACTCAGGTAAACATGGATGAGCTTAAACCTACAGTGCATCTAGCTGGGGAAGGATGGAAACTTAAAGAGAAAAGGCTCTTCCTGATGCATGACAGAGACAGGAGGGATAGCTTAGATTTTATTAAAGACTGGTAAGTAAACACCTTAACAAACACACACAGGATGAGTGTCAGGATCACACTTGTATCATCTTAAACCCACAACCACTTACAGAAGCAGAATCCATTGAGCCCCAGATTGCTGCTGAAACCAGTAAACACTACAGTCGACCAGAAACAGCCTAGTCCTAGGGAAGCACAGGCCTCAGTTTCTTCCTTTTCCGTCACCTGACTGCCCCTCACTCCACAGAACTAAAGTGGACACCACCCCAAGCATAGCACGAGTAAATCCTACCGTGTTCATCAGTGTTGATTCCGAGTTTGCAACCAAAACAAAGACATCAGCATCAAGGCAGAACTTATCAATCCAGATGTCCAGCTCTGTGGTGACATCTGTACCTGGGCTAATGGGAAGGAAGCAAACATTACATCACACGATGCTTGTTAAAAAACAAAATTTGGGTTACAGATTTATAAACAAAACAAAAAACATTTCTATCATTTGAAGTGTAAATGGTAGAAGTTTTTTTAGTCATCAATCTGATATCTAAAAAAAAAACTAGAAAATAAAGTACCAATGATAAAAATAGATGAGGTAAATAGCAATAAATTTTCCAATCAGCTATATTCAGTACAGTTTAGAGATGAAAGTTAGAAGCACACCTTAAAAAAACCAAAACATCAACAATAACAAAACATCTAGAGCCAGACACGGTAATGCACACCTTTAATCCCAGTACTCAGGAAGCAAAGGCAGACAGATCTCTGTGAGTTCAAGACCAGCCTGATCTATATAGTGAGTTTCAGGAAAACAAGCAGAGCTATACAGAAACCCTGTCTCAAAAAAGTCCAAAAGCAAAACAAACAAACAAACAAACAAAACTATCAAAACTGAATGCTTTCCACAGAACACTACATTTTTAACTGAGGAAACAAAAAGCATACCAAAAATGTTTGAATCCTTTGACAACTGTAAGTAAGGAAAATATTCAACTGATGCATACTACTTTGTGAGGCACTAGTAAGATGAATTTAAATACATCATGGGAGCTGAGGCTGTAGCTCAGGGCAGAATAGCTACATAGCAAGCAAAGGGTCCTTGATTCAACCCCCAATTACACAACTGAATAAAATAATTTAAACCACATAAAAATGTGTATTAATGAAAGCAATGGAAAAATTTCAAAAGCACTTCATTAACATCAGAAAATGAAATACTCCTAGACTCCCCAGCTACATGAGAAGGAAGCAGGAGCAGAGGCCAGGAGTCCCCTCCACTTCCCAACACAGGTGCAGTGTGATGGACTGCCTCCTGCTCCTGCTGACCACTGCCCTAGCTGAACACCTTCCCTGATAAACCCTTCCTCCCTCAAACTGCTTTCGGTCAGGTATCTGATCAACAGCACTATTCTTTTTAGTAAGCCCAGAGAAAACACAATTCAGATGTAAATTTACCTGTCTACTAAAACCAGGTCATCTCTCAAGAGGGCACATTTTGCTTTGGGCCAAAATACATGCACGAGACAGCCAGCTTTCAAGTCTTTATCCATATGGAGGGCATGGGCCAGCTGATTAACAGTCTAAAGTGAAGGAAAGAAAGGTTCCATTAAAAGTTTAAAATATTATGGCTTGGCACAACATCTACTTGATTTTAACCCAAACTAGTGCTGACTGTAGCCCAAGCTGGCCTTGCTCTCACCATCTTATTTCTTCACCTCTGAAATTTACAGGCGGGTACCACTAAGCCCAACTGAGCATCAACTTTTACAAAATTGAAAGGTGAACTCAAATGGTTTGAAATAAAACAAGCTTAACAATCTTGAGAAATATGACATATATACATATACATATATATCATATATATGTATCTATATATATTGAAATATGTGTGCGTATTTAATGTGTAGGGGTATTTTGCTTGCGTGTGTATAAGTGCATCATACGTGTCCCTGGTACCCTTAAGGGCCAAAAAAGGGCATCAGATACCCTGGAACTGGAGTTACAGATGGTTGTGAGTGGTGAGCTATATTATATGAAGCTGAAAATCAAACACAGGTCCTCACAAGAGCAGCCAACACTCTTTACAACTGGGCCATCTCTTCAGCCCCAAGACACCTGGGTTTTAAAACAACCGAATAGAAAAAGAATGTCTTAGGAAGTTTCTTCAAACCAGCTACAGAACAATTAGGGTTTGGAAACATAAACACTCAACAAAGGGGACATTAGTAACAGAGCGCAGTGGAGCTCCTGATGGGTGCTCTTCATAGTGAAGAATGAGTGATAGAGTCTGTTGCTTTTGAAAATTTGTATTTTCTGGTTCTGCTGAAATGAGAATATACTGCTTAGTTAGAATGGAGGAAACTCATTTAAAAGAAATGTTTCCCAACCACACATGGAGAGACCCATGGCTCTGCTTGCATATGTAGCTGAAGATAGCAGTGTCTGGCATCAATGTGAAAAGAGTCCTTAGGTCCAGTGAGGGCATGCTTTCCCAATGTAGGGGAATGCCAAGGCACTGGGGAGGAGTGGGTGATTGGGAGAGGGTGCAGCTTCGTGAAGACAAATGGAGGGGGAGAGGGGATAGGAGTGGGGTAGGGAAAGGTGCTAACACTTCAAATGTAAATACAGAGAATATTTATAAAAAATTATATATATTAAAAAATTTGGAATAGAAAAAAGAAAGAAAGAAAGAAATGTTTCAGGGCTGCAGAGATGGCTCAGAGGTTAAGAGTACTAACTTCTTCCAGAGGTCCTGAGTTCAATTTCCAGCAACCACATAGTAGCTCACAACCTGTAAAGGGATCTGATGCCCTCTTCTGGTGTGTCTGAAGACAGCTACAGTGTACTCACATAAAATAATCATTTAAAAGATGTTTTCAAAATCAGTTTAAATATACTATTGAAGTAAGAGAGGTCAATTCAAATACCACCTCCTTTTTTTTTTTTTGTAGGCTGGCCTAGAACTCACAGAGACTGCCTGCCCCGCAATAGTCCACCACTGCATCCATGTCTCGATGTCTTTGTTTAAGGTGTGAGTTATTTTAAGTGTTCAAAGTACAGAATATTAAGAAGGCAAGTACTCAATGAGGTATGACTGTTAGCATTTTGATAGTAAAATATTATTGTACAGGACTAAAGGTTTATTTATTACCTTAAAAGGAGCCATTCCGTGGAGTCATTTCAGTTTGGGAGCAGGGGAGGGAGACAAGATCAGAAAAAATGACAGATCATGTCTATAAAATATAAATAGCAAATTTTCCCAAGACTCACATAATTCACTATAAATACTTCAAATTCCAATTTGGCAACTTAACTACAAAGTTATAGTGATGCCTGAGGCAGTTTAAATGGGAACAGCCCTTATAGGCTCCTATATATGGATGCTTATTCCACAGCTGGTGAAACTGTTAGGGAAGTTGTAAAGTGTGGACTTGTGGCTAGGAACATGGCTCAGGCACAAATTGCTACTGGTCCCAGTCTCAGAAATCTGCATTTAATCATGAATATTCTCAGTAACTTTCCCTAAAGGAAAAGAATTTAAGTTTTTAAAAGGACAAAGGCCAGGCATGGTGGTGAATATCTTTACATTTCAGTGTTAAGGAGGCAGAGGCAGGCAAATCGCTGTGAGTTCAAGACCAGTATGGTCTACATGGAGGTTCTAAGCCAGAAATAGTAACATACTGAGACACTGTTTCAAAAAACAAAACAAAAAAAAAGACAAAATTAAGATTAAACAGCAACTTCCTAATAATAATCTATTTTTACTAAATCTTAGTTCCTAAAGGAAACTCGTACTTGGGTGTTAGAGAGATGGTTTGGTGGTTCAGAGCACTGGCTGTTCTAGAACTGCCCTGCACCCATACAGCAGCTCACAACTGTCTCTAACTCCAGTTCCAGGGGACCCAAAGCTCTCTTCTGGCCTTCAATAGCACTGCATACATGTGGTGGACACACACGCAGGCAAAACACTCATACACATGAAATAAAAATAAAATTTTTTTAAAAGACCTTAATTCTATTTTTATTTGAAATTACGGACAGGGTTAATGGCAGAGTTCACCTAACATATATGAAGCCCTGAGTTCTAAACCCCTTAGTAAAAACAAGTTAGCAATTTTGTATTTCTAGTAATTTAGCTCTCAAAAAAATACTTTCAGAACTCAAAATATCACCAATGGCTTTGCAAGCCGTCAAAGTAAAGATCACTAGTTCTTCCATGTCTAGCCAGGTGGACATTATACAAAAATCTTACAATTATTGATATGTGCAGGTGCATTATGGGTTGGGCAGTATACCTTCACACTTTTCTTTTCATCTGACCCTTCGGTCATAAGGTAGGCTTTATCTCCATCAGTTCCCTCGACACTCAGGAAGCAGTTGGTTGTGTGACCGATTCCGCTGGGGAGGACTTTATCCCACAGCATTGCATTGATGACAGAGCTCTTGCCACTACTTGTCCTAAGAAACATGCAAAACAAGGAGTAAAACACTCCCCACCCGGCTCAAACCAACATTTTCACAGTATTCAGTTTCACAGACGGCACCTTTTACAAGCCATCATCCTCAGCCTGTGCACCATGGACTACACCTGTAATCTCGCATGTGGGAGGTGGAGACAGGACCACCAGGAATTCAGCTACACCAGACAGAGTAAAAGAAAACAACACCAACAGCCAAAGAAGAAAGATGAGCACTGTTAAATATTAGCAATGTACACTTAGAGAAAATAAAGTAACAGGAAAAAACTTTCTTTTAGCTTTTGTTGCTTTCTTTTTGTGGCAATTTGAAAACAAAGATCAAAATTTTGTGGTATTTTTCCTATTACAAGACTAATGTCTCATCTTCAATCTGGGTTGGATGGTAATTGCTTCACAAGTGACACTGGGTGGCTTCCAAGACTGAACATAAAAAGCAAGGCAGCTCTTTCCTGTTCACTGGGTCACATGCACTGGGAATCTTGCCACAGAAGAGGTCAACTTCACTGACTGCTGTGCCACACTTAAGTCAAGCTGATGGAGGTCTGGCAAGGTGGCCAGTGAGTCTCCAAGTATGCCGGCCCACCCGGCTGTACCAGACACGTGAGTGAAGATATCAAACAATTCCACACCTCCAATGCTGAGTGGCCCCAGTCTTCAGGAACAAAGACAAGTTGTCTCCACTGGGTCCTGTCTGAACTGACTGTGAATCACTGTGTACAATGTAATGAATGTTTTTTGAATGTTTTTAATTGTCTGAGTTCTGAGCAATTTCTTATGCATGCACAGCAATCAATACATTTCTGAACCCAAGGAACATCTCTTGTCCCCCTCAGAGATTTGACTCTCAATCAGTCCACTCAATTCTCAGAAGCTAATTGGAACCATCTGCCTTGCTAGAAACAGCATCTTCTCTCAAAAGGTGCATACTTTCAGTTCATGGAAATTGCTCTCAATCTGCCCAGGAAGTAGCCAGGAATGATTGTAACTACCTTACTCACTACAGCAGTGGATTTTGATGACAGTATACCATAACTTAGAAGAATGCCTTGACCTTCCTTTAGAGTAACCCTTTGAAGCAGGAAACATGGCTCTATAGCAATGAGCACTAGCTACTCTTTCAGACGACCTGGGTTCTGGTCCCAGTACCCACATAGAGGCTCACAACCGTAGGTAATTTCAGTTCTAAGGGATCAGACACTGTTGTCTGACCTACAGAGGTACTGCATGTACATGATGCACATGCATGCAGATAAAATATGATAGACATAAAAAATAAATAAAAACCCCCACCTTTTTCCTGAAAGACTAGCCCTCTGCTCTGATTAATGCAGCAGTGATTCTTCAGACTAGTTTGGGTCTCCCACCCCCATTGGTACTGGGAAAGTATCAATGATGCCAAGTCCTCTGGCACACTATGAACCATAGAATCAGATTTAAAGTTACACCCAAGCACACACAGTCCTCCTCCTATGCCTGACAGTACTAAGATCGTGGTATGTACCACCATGTGTGACTCTGTTCAAGTGTTTTCATAAAGCTTTAATCTCCAGCCACCCACCCAGGGGACCCAGATTTTCTAACTCTCAAATCATTTAATGACTAGCCCTAACCTAAAATTATCTAACGGCTGCCCTAACTCACAGGCTTATTAGCATAAATCCAGGTATGATCAAAGGTGCTCATAATAAATAATAAAAGCAAGTTGAAAATATCCTAATGAAAATACAAATACCTCCCCAACATTAGCTGAATGATCATATGGCTGACTGGAAACTGTGGCTCCCATCCATACCCTAAGTACATCTTCTACTGAATAGAGGTGTACACTGCTCTGCAACATCATGTATGAATAGAGAGTCGAGTCAGCCACTGCAAGACAGGAACCATCTGCTCTTATCTCTTAGCCTCAAAGAAGACATCAGTTACCACCATCTAGGTCTCTTTATTCCTACTCCCTCACTCTAATATTAGGTGGAGCCTATATCATGGAGCTACCTCTTTCTAAACTCTTGTGTAAGACCCCAAGAACATTGTGCCAAGTAATTTAAATAGTAAAACAAAATAATACAACATTGTGAAAGGCTTAGAGAGACTTAAGCAGGATCTTTTAAGAACAGAACTGGTTAGGCATGAAGCCATGTGATAGAACACCTGCCAGGCATGCAATACAGCCTGGTTCAATCCCTCGCTAGCACCACAACATTATACTACTTACTAGAAACAAAAATGAAGCCAACACAGAAGAGCCAGCTCATGCCCCCTTCCGCTACTCTGTCTCAAAAGGCAGAGTAAAGAATAGTAAAGAATGAGAAGGAATATAAGATGCAGTAGCCAGGAAAGCCTTCTGAGGTAAAGACTGAGGGAGATATGAAGAATGATGTGGCACCAACAATTACAACTACAAAGGCTGTAAGATGAGAAACAGGTTGGTTCTATGACATGAATTTAGTAAACAAACACCATTACTGGTTATAAAACAAAAAGGACAGTTGAGACATAAAATACAGTTTTGTCTCTGTGTCCCAAGGGCTGAACAGAGCACACGGTGATTAGGAAATTAATAACCGTTTTTCTTTTGCAGTGATGGGGTCAATCCATGGTCAGGCACACCAGACAGTCTTTTTTATCATAGGTCACACTGATGTAAAAAACAAAGTCTTTTGGCACTCTGAGACTTTTCCAAAACACCCCATTCTTAGAACGTGAGACCCTAAAGACACAGAAATGGTTAAAGTCAGACTCAGAGATTTTCCAGTCATCCCAAGGCCTGTGCCTGACAAATAAAAACAATGGCCCAGAGTAATTCTCAGAAAAAAAAAAAAAATACAGAATATACTGACTGATAGCCACCTGTCCCTCTAGAAAGCCCTGACACATGTCATAGTCAGCTCATGCTCTAATCACCCAATTCTGAGAAACAAAACAAGGACAAAACCCCTCAAAGTTATGAAATATATAAACAAAGTTCTAAAAATGTAAAAACAAAGTTTTAGTGGACAGGCCAAGCTACACTGACCAAGCTGAGTTAAGACAAAACAAAAATGACTACTTTAGAAACAGCTCCCCTACCCCTCCCTGTACTGAGTTTCAAAGACAATGCAAGCTGTCAACAACCTTACTGCCAAAGTTTCTCCCCACTTTCCTCTCCTCTTTCTAAAAATTATACTACTGACCAATGGTAAAATAGTAGTTCACCCCCTCACAAAAAAGTATTAAAAAATGTATGCTTTTTGAGTTCGGGTTGACTCTCCCTGCAAGAATGAGCAACCTCGTGTACATGGAATAAAAACCTCTTGTTATTACAGCGGTCTATCATCTAATTGTTTTCTGTGGGCTGTGCTCCTGAGCTAAGACTCCTTGGGGTCTTACAACATTATCTCCAGCCCAACATCTGATGGTGACATGAATATATGTGATGAAGATCACGCCATCACCTGGACACAAAGAACTCAGAGTGCTGCCTGCTCTCCTCTGAGAATCATGAGTTGAGTCTTCTGGAAGACACACATAATAATCGATGTACAGTTGTACATGTTTTTAATTTAAACACTCCACTCAAGAGGCAGAGGCAGGCAGATCTCTGTGAGTTCAAGGCCGGCCTGGTCTATGTCAATAGTTCCAGGACAGCCAAGGATATACAGTAAGATCATGTCTCAGGAAAATTAAAATAAGATAACCAATATGAACCTAAAACAGTAACTCACAACCTAGATATGATGGCACAAGCTTGTAGGATCAAGATTCAAAGCTACCCTCAGCTATATAGCAAATTGGAGCCCATTCTGTGCTATATGAAACTCTACCTCAAGAAGAAAACACAGAAAAAATAAATCATAAATCATGCTCTTCATTACCCATTCCCATCTTTCTAACTGGCTAAAATCCAATTCTTGGCCAGGTAGTAGTAGCATTGGCCTTTAATCCTGGCACTCAGGAGGTAGAGGCTGGCAGCTCTCTGAGTTAAAGGTCAGCCTGGTCTACAGAGTGAGTTTTAGAACAGCTAGGGCTACAAAGAGTAACCACTTCAAAAAACAGGAAAGGAAAAGGAAAGGAAAGAAAAGGAGGAAGAAAAAGAGGGTAGGAGAGAGGAAGGGAGGGTGGAGGGAGGGAGGAGTGCAGCCAATCCTTAATGAGATTAGAGTCCGTATAAAGTAAAGTATACCAACCCTCAGAAAGCCCACTTTCAGCTGGGAGATGGACAAGCTAATGGCTGCCACTGCTGTGGAGAGAAGCAAGAGGAACACAATCCACCAAGTCTTTAGACAAGCTAGGCTATGAGCGCAAAGAGGTGACCTGTGCAAGAAACCTCAGATGAAGTGAGAATGGCTCACCTGCCAAAAAACGCCACTTTCATGTGTCTCCGAGACAGCACCTCCCCAATGACAGCAAGTTTGTTTCTGTAGCCCTGTATTTCCAACAGATCATCCTCAGTTGCTATTCGATCAAGTTCTGGATTCCTGTATGTTGCTGCAAAGTTGAAATGGTATTAGATAAAGTGATAGAAATTCTGCTAATTATGCAACTATACATATTTTTTGTGTTGTTCTACACTAACACATCGCTTGAAAAATAAAATGTTCATGGTACCCAAGTATCTGAAGTTTTTCTTCTTTTTTTAAATGTGTGATAGAAATGTACATGCCCTCTGCAAGGATTATGCTGCCTGAAAGAATTTCAAGACTATTAAAAATTTCAAGGGCTGGACATGGTGGCACATGCCTTTAGTCCCAGTAGTCAGGAGGCAAAGGAAGGTGGATCTCTCCTAATTCAAGGCCAGCCTAATCTACAAAGAGAGTTCCAGGACTGCCAGGGCTACAAAGAAACCCTGTATCAAAAACAAACAAACAAGCCAAACAAAATTAAATTCAAAAACTCAGTCAAAGGGATTACTTAATCTAGGGTTCGAAAGTACGAGCTTTACAAGAAACAAAAACAGTTTTAAGGAAGAAATAAGAAGTTAATAGCCACCTATTTTTGTTCAATCCAATCTTGAGCTGGAAAGGACTTCCACATGCTGAGCTGAAGCTTCCTACTCCTCAGATAACAAGGTGGGATAAGGCTGTGAGCCAGGCACTGCCTTGCTACCTCCTCACATGTTCATTCCCACAGGAAGAAACAACATTCCGATCAGTAAGAAAAAGTAGAAGGATATTGACGGACGGAAGCAGGGCTCATCAGAACGGGGTAACTGTCCATAACCAGTGATGGAAGGCACTCCAAGGCCATGGGTTTGAAGAGGAGAGCCTCATTTTCACCTTTTTCTCGTTCCAGCAGTTAGAGAAACACCTAGTGTTTCTTTTTGCCTCGTTTTAGAAATAAGACACGGAGACTCCTGGTTATTATAACACGTAAAACCACCTCAGTGCTCAGTGCCCAAGCTTAAGCTTCTCATGCCTCATTTTTCATTTCAAGAACATTCATAAGACACGCGAACCTTGTGAATAATGGAAAGGCTGGCACTGAACTTGCTCGGTAGCTGAAGACCTTGAACTCCTAATGCTACAGTCTTGCACCTCCAAGCCCAGGTTGCAATCTGTAAAGTCTTACCTTAAGTGCTAAAGTCCTTGCTACTTCTCATTTGATGCTTTCTCATTTATGCTACTTCCTAGCCCTTTTTTTTTTTTTTCAACATCCCCACTGAGGTTTTAGAATAAGTCAAAGTAAATTCAGATTCTAAATCCTGACTTCTCGCTAGCTCCCAGCACAGCATTCCATCTACAACTGACAGGATGCAAAACAAGATATTATTAAATTTAACTCCAGTTTTACTCCCTATCAACTATAGGAAACAATATTTTTCATAAGTCACTGTTAGCTCAAATTCTTCCCAAACTGAAAACAATTTTAAAAATTTTTTTCACTCAATGAAACTTAGATTATGTTATATTTGGAATTGAAGATTCCTAAAGTTCCAGAAGTTCAAATCTGGTGACAGAGATTTATAGGAACAAGGGAAAATATTTTTTTTTCAAAGAAGAAATTAAATGCTTCCCCATGGTCACTGCAGATATTCTAAGATTTCCTCACTTTTCATTATAAAACTAACAGACAGATATCCTAAATCTCAAGAGATTCCAATGGCTCTCTCCAAATTAATATACCACAGTAAGACAATTGGGGCTACCTTTGGGCAGGTACCCAAACAGAAGGTAAACATTTATCCTCCCACAAAGCAATTACAAGGAAGACCGGGCAAACCAGGGCAGAGACCTACAATGGCCGCACACAGAGTGCCCGACTGCCAAGGCACTTCCCAGCTTGGTGATCTTGAGCAAGCTGCTTATCAACATGAGAGCGATTTCCACTTACCTACTAGCTTTAGGAGGAGTAAAGAAGCCTTTACTATCTATCACAGAACACTCACACTAGTACCGCACCTCACTCCTAACTGTGAGACTGCTTTCACTCACTATGGGCACCGTTCCAAGAATACAGAACAATGTGAACTCCACAACTAAACCTGAGCAGGGCACACACCTGTGTGTGTACGCAGCACTCAGGAGGCAGAAGCAGGAGGACCAGGAGTTTAAAGCCATTGGAAGCTACACAGCCAATTCAAGGTAAGCCTCATCTCAAAAAGGTAAGATAAAGAACTAAAGTTGAGGGGGCTGGAGAGGTGGCTCAGCGGTTAAGAGCACTGACTGCTCTTCCAGAGGTCCTGAGTTCAGTTCCCAGCAACCACATGGTGGCTCACAGCCATCTGTAATGGGATTTGATGCCCTCTTCTTGTGTGTCTAAAGACAACTACAGTATACTCATATAAATAAATAAATCTTAAAAAAAAAGAACTAAAGTTAAAATAATAAAACGTTTGTGTACATTTTCAACAGTAATCTTACTATTTTAAGAGGTACCAACCTTCAACAAAATGTGAGCCCTCAGTCACAAACTCCAGTAACTGGCCGAAGATTGTAGTGATGGCCTTTTTTGCCAGCACAAAGTGCTTCAGTGGAGATACAGTTTCTGCCATTATGCACCTAGGGTGAGGAAAAGGTTAGAAAAGCATTAGCCTCGGGGTGACAAATGCCTGGAGTCTCAGCTACTGGGCAGGCTGAGTCAGGGGGTGCACTCAAGCCAGGAAATCCAGTTTTACTTGGACAACAGTTAATAGCAGGGCTTTGCTCATCTCCAAAGCTCTAAACTGAATAATCAGGGGCACAAAGAGGTGGTTCAGCAGTTAAAGAGAACTGGTTGCTCTTCTAGAGGACCCAGTTCTATTCCCAGCACCCACATGACAGCTCACAGCTGTCTAGAACTCTAGTTCGAGGGGTGCTGATCCCCTCCTCTGGCCTCCAGACACCAGGTACACACATGGTGCCCCTAAATCTGGTTGCACATACATGCAGCCAAAATTCCCATATACATAAAATAATAAAAAATAAATAAACTGAATAATAAAAAAGGTGTGGTGTCACACACCTGTAATCTCAGCAGTGAGAAGGCTGAAGGAGGCCAGCCTTGGTAAACCTTGTTCAAAACAAAACAAAACAAAACAAACAAAAAACTCTGAATCAAATAGCTCAAGCAGTGAAGGCTGTACAGCTAAGCTTGAAGACCTGAGTTCAATCCCCCAGAAACCAAATGGAGAACTCCTGCAAGTTGCTCTCTGCCTCTAAACACAAACTGTGATGGTCTAACACCTCCAAACATAAATGTAATTTAAAAAACATATAATAAACAGGGCAGTGGTGGGCAGTGGTGGCACATAGTCCCAGCACTCAGACACAAGCAGATAACTGTGAGTTCAAGGCCAGCCTGGTCTAGAGAACAAGTTCCAGGACAGTCAGGGATACAAAGAAAGCCTATCTCAAAAACAAACAAATAAAAAAAATAGAAATGTGAATGTTTCTGGAGCTAGGCAGATAACTTGGTGGTTAAGAATTCTTGTTGCTCTTCAGGAGGACTTAAAACTGGATACCTGGAACCTACACAGGAACTCACAACTACCTGTAACTGCAGGGGATCTTATGCCCTATTCTGACCTCCAAGGGCACACTGGGCAGGAACTGTGGTTAAACATACAGACATAAATGCAGGGAAAACATACACAGAAAAAAAAAATCTAAAAACAAAGCAAACATTTTAAAACCATACTTATTCTGATGCCTGCTAGTTCATGTCTCAATTCCCTAACAGCAAAATTAACCTGACCAAATAGATCAAACACATTTTAGTGTTATTTATTATAGAGCCCATGTTAGTCAGAAACCAAAGACTACTCTCTAGTGATCTTCCACTAAAACAGGTGAAATTTGCCTCTCCTAGTGTTGCCTATAATCCAGTTACTTAGGAGCCTAACAGAAAAATCTGAAAATTCAAGTCTACAGGGGAAAAAGAGTGAAATCAAGGTTTCCCTGGGGTCCCTTAGTCCATTGTCTCAAAACAAAAAGTTTAGAAACGTGTTTAGGGGTACAGTGGCACTTGCCTAGCATGTGAGACCAGTGAGGGGCTCAATCTTTAGTTCTGGAAAAGTAAATATGTAAATAAATGTAAAATCGGTAAAAGCTAGTGACAAAAATCTTGGTTGTGTTTCCTAATTTATTTTCCTTGAGTTAAAATGAAACTATTTTAGCTAAGCTGTGTCTGCATGTGACTCTTAAGGACTTCAGGGAACTGGGCTAGTGAGAGGAAGCCAAGATCTAAAACCATAACTAAGTTACTAACTTTCCCAGTGAGCGGTGTAGAGAAGAAAATAAAATGCCCAGGTCACAATGCAGTAGAGGCATCAAGAAGGCAGCAGCTTTCGTCACAATCACGGAGTCAAGACTTAGGAAGCACGAAGGCTTCAAGCCAAAGTCCCCAAACTTAAAGGAATGTTAAATTTAAAGTAAGAGACGCTCAACCTGGAAGCTCCCATGAAAAGCCACCAAAGACAATCACACACTAAAGCCGGCGTGCGTGAAAAGAAGTGCCGTGGCCACCAGGAGGATGATTCCCTCCAGAATCCTGAACTGACGGCGCGGAGGAGGTGCGTGGGGAGAGGAAGCCGCGTGGGCCGTGAGCCTGCCCAGCCGGGTGGATTCCTACCTGGACAGGCCTTCCCACAGGCTGGCCGCCCGTCGCTCTGGCCCGGCCCGCCGCCCCGGCCTGTTAGGGCGCTCACGCAGCTCCTGTTCGGAGCTCGAAGGTCACCCCGGACGTCTCCACCCGCCAGCGGACACTCACTCCGTCCCTGCTCCCGACTGTCACCCAGCAACCAAAGCTCCGCCACAGCCCCCTGGCTGTCTCATTCTCCTGAGAGAGGGAAGGCGCCCAGAGGAGGGGCTAGAGGCGGCTACTTCCGGTGGCTAGAATCTCCTATTGGCTGTTGCGCCGAGACCGGAACTGCATATATTGCGGGCGCCATTTTCCTTCAGGGCAGAAGGCGAGGTTTGTTCTGGGCAGGGGCTCTTTATCCGTGTTGTTTTCTGTTCCATCTTACAACTCTCCCCCCTTCGTTTTTTCCTTCAGAATTTTCAAAGCTCAAAGGCGCCAAGTATGAAAAGCTGCCTATGGTTATCTTAGGGTATGGGAGGGAGAAGTGGGGAGGGGAGTGGGGATGCCCCCAATTGATGGCTTGTTTATCATGCCAACGGGGAAGAGTCAACATTTGACTTCTCCACTGCCCTGATCTTGATTTGTTTCCTGGGGTTACTGGAATGAGCTGTGTAAGTCTACTTACTGTTAAGAGGTGTTACTTAAGAAAATCCATTTCTCCGTGATTTAAACTTTGTTAGGAATCACCTGGGAATATCTTGTAAAACCATTGATTCATTGGTCAAGGGTGTTCCATCTTCCAGGAGAGCTTCCACATCAAGTGTCCTGGGAGTTTCTTTCCAGTAGGCAAACGAGATGCTTTTACAAGGGAAGCCCCTTCATCTCTATAAATGGCAGGTACCTCATCTATAAAATACTGAAAAAGTACCTACTTTATGAATTGTGGGAAAGTAATAGGTTAGGATGTACTTAAAACACTGATAAGCGCCTGAAAGAGCTAGAGAAATAAAAAAAAAAACCTTTGGTTCTGTTGGATAGGTAACTATCAAGCAAGTACAGTTGATAAGATCATTTCAGACTGTGCTTACTATTATGGAAAAAAAATCAGGGCAAGAGGATAGAGTGTCTGGAAAAAAAAATGAGAAAGGTGAAGCCAAATAGGTGTGTGTTTTCTCAGGGCTTTCCAGGCCTGTTACTGGGACTATCTGGAGAAAAACTGTCCAAAGATACATAGGAAGCGCAGTGGTAAAATGGGTGAAATAAAGGACAAGCATAGTGGAGTGGTGGAAAGATGAGGGTGAGATAAATAAATGTTGGAAAGAAGGCAAGTATAGAATAATAAGTGCTAAGATAAGACGTCTGAGTGTTAAGACAGGGTCTCACTATGTTGAGCCTTAAACTTGAAATTTTGCTAAGGGCTGGAGTTATAAATGTTTATGTGCACACTGCATCCTGAAGAAATTTGGTTTTAAGTATAATAGAAAACTTTTGGCAGGAAGAATAATAAAATGTGATGTTTGTTTGCATTGAAGCAAAGTCTCCCTCTGAAGAATAATAAAATGTGGTGTGTTTGTTTCCATTGAGGCAAGGTAGCTCTCACTAACTTAAACTTCCCAAATTATGGGATTAAAAGAGTGTGCCATCAAACTCTGAATTGAATTATTATATTTTACAAGGTTACTTTGGTTGCTGTGGGTACTGGGTGGAGATTCCACATAATGCTTTGTTTATTATCTTTAATTAGGGCTGTAGTGTTTAATGAACCCAAAATCTTACTTCTCAAACACTCTACCTCTGAGCTACCTGCCCACTCTGTATCAAAAGTTTTTTTCCTGAATGGGGATCAGAAACAGATGTATAGCTGCAGCTACTGGGGGTCTGAAGCTGAAAGATTGTTCAAGCCAGGTAGTTCTAACTCTGGACAGTATGGTGAGACCATCATCTGGGGGATGGGGTGGGGTGGGCATGGTAGCTTTCTGACCCCAGCATCTGGAAAGGGGAGTCAGGAGAATTGCCTCAAGGTTGAGGCCAGCCTATCCAAAAAGTAAAGACAAAAATTATTTCTAGAAAAAAAAGAAAAACCTAAAACTATTAATCTTAGATGCAGTTGGCTAACTTAGATGCAGAACGTCATGCTTAGCTGTGGGAGTGTTGCTGTATGTCAGTTGTGGTAGAGAAGCTAAGATCTTTATTTTAAGGAATGTTCTCTGGGAATAACAGTGCCTGAAAAGGGAGACTGGAGACTCTTGAGTGTGCAGGCAGTTTCTTCCTGTGTTCTGTCTGCTCTTTAAGCCTGCGAACTGATTGGTCAGTCAGCCTCATATGAAGATCAGAGGCCACTTTGCCATTCTTTACTGCAATGTCTCCTGAAATTCTTATAAGCTAATTGAGAGTTGGGGTGAATTTCTAAATTTACATAGAAGGAGATCAGTTAACAATCACTAAGATAACTCTCAAAAAAAAAAAAAAAAAAAAAAAAAAGCAAAGAATAGCATTCACACTACCTGATATGCATTGCTAAATTCTAACGCTTAATACATGATAAAAATTAGTATCATGCATCCCTATGAAAAAAATGAAATACTCAGTATTATTGGGGAAGTTGTTCCTAGCTATTTGGTCCCATTGTGAACCCCCGAGATTGTGGTATTTACTGGGAAAACCTGTTTGTAGTTGTGATGTGGCTCAGCCCTAGAAAAACTTTTAATCCAAGAGCTTTCTGATGATTGGAAACAGAATTAAATAAAGTCAACCATAGGTCAAGAGGCAGAGCAAACAACCAGTTGGACAGGGAATAAACAAAGGAGAAAGAAACAGTGTAGAGGAAGTCAGGAAGATGGATAGAGAGATGCACAGGAAGTAGAAGGGAGGTACATTCGAGACAGTGTGGAGAAGGAGAACGTTTGGGATGTCAGCTAAAGAGGAAGGTCTGCTGGGTGCTTTCTCTGCTTCTCTGAGCTAGCAGACTTTCAACCCAGCATCTGGCTCCCAAGTCATCATTGGTAAGATTGAATGACTGGGATTTTGATAAAAACAACGGGACATTGATTCACTTCAATAAACAAACAAAAACTGAACTTGAATCACATACACACAAGGAAACTTAGATGGATAAAAACCTTAAACATTAAAAAATAAAATAGAAGTGTTAGAACGATAGGTAGGGGCTGGGGAACTGGCTCAGTAGTTAAGAGCACTAACTGTTCTTCCAAAGGACCCAGGTTTGATTCTCAGCACTTAACATGGCAGCTCACAGATGTCAGTACCTCCAGGTCAGATGTGATGCCTGTTAGGATCCAGGAGTCACAACCACAGTTCAAACAGCACTCATCCCAGGACTGATCAGTCTGAGCCACAGACCAGACTAGGGAGTTGGCTTATTGTGGAGACATGTATACTGGCTATCACAGTCTCCCACATGCTAGAACTCAGACCTGTGCTCCCAACTCTGCCTAAATTTGAAGATTTTTGTTTTGGGGGGGGACAGTGTCTTTTTTTGTAATAATATTTTAAAATTTATTATTTATGAGTACATGGTAGCTGTCTTCAGACACACCAGAAGAGGGCATCAGATCTCATTACAAATGGCTGTGAGCCACCATGTGGTTGCTGGGATTTGAACTCAGAACCTCTGGAAGAGGAGTCAGTGCTCTTAACTGCTGAGCCATCTCTCTAGCTGAACAGTGTCTTTCTATATAGACCTGAGAGTCCTGGGTTCTGGAACTTACTATGTAGAACAATACTCACAGAGATCCAATGCCTTTGCTTTCCATGGCAGATTTTTTTTAAAAGAATATATTTTTTTTGAGACAGGGTTTCTTTATGTAGCCCTGAAACTCATTCCATAGACCTTGAACTGCCTCTTTCCCAAGACCTAGGTCTCAAGGAGCCTACTACCACCAGCCAGCTAAAATTTCTATTCAATAAAAGACAACAACAGGTAAACATGCTAGGTTAGTCTCCCTCCCTCCTTCCCTCCCTCCCTCCCTCCCTCTCTCTCTTTCTCTCTCTTCCAGTGTATATAGCCAATAAAAACTAGTACTTATAAACTAGGGAGAAGGCTTAGGCTGAAAAGTTTCTGCTGTGAAGGCATAAAGACCTGGATCCAGATCCCTAGCACTCATGGGGAGAACAATAAGCTAGGTTGGCCTAGTGCTAGAGATGGGGGAAATCCCTGGAGCTGGCTGGCTAGGCTAGCAAATCTGTGGGCTCTGAGTTCTTTGAAAGACTTTCCAAAGATAAGATGGAGACTGATAGTGAATGCCGCTCACTGTTGACCTCTAGCAGCTAATGCACTCACACATGTGCATGTACCTACCTTGCAACATATAGCTAAAAAGGTCAGCAACCAAGAGCTGGCGAATAACTCAATAACAGAGTGTGTGTTTAGTGTGTGAAAGGAAAGGTCAGGAGTTCAATCTCTATGTCTATTGACAAAAACTAAAGTCATCTGGGAAGAGGGAACACCCACCTGAGGAATTGAATTCAGCTAATTGACCCCTAGGCATGTCTGTAGGCATTTTCTTGTTTAATGTGGGAAGGCCCAGCCCTCTTAGGGAGGTTTCAAGGTCAGGGGCTCCTTGGTTGTATAAGACATCAAGCTGAGTGACGCATGGAGAATCAACTAGTGAACAGTATTTCTCCATGGTTTCTGCTTCAGTTCCTGCTTTGGTGTCTCTTAATGGTGGACTATAAAGTATAAGATAAAACACACACACACAAACTTTCTTCCCCAAGTTGCTTTTTTGGTCATGTTTGTCATAGCAACAGAAAGTAAAGTAGGACAATCTCAACACTAAAACACACAAAAATAACCATTTAAATTTATAAAGAGTCTTGCAGCTGGAGAGATGGCTCAGCAGGTAAGACCACTGACTATTCTTCCAGAGACCCTGAGGTCAATTCCCACCAATCACTTGTCAATTCTCACAACCATCTGTAATGGGATTCGATCTGGTGTGTCCAAAGACAACTACACCGTACTCATATATATTAAATAAGTAAAGGTGTAGTGCTATTTCCATTACCAAGTCCACATAGCTCAGTCCCATGCTGTTATATTGCTGGTTCCCTTTCTACTTACAATCCCAAGCCAACCATTCAGAAAAGCTTATAAAATTTTGATTTATTATGGCAGTTGGAAAGGTAAGCTCTCGGCTGCCGTTGCTCCTTGTAAATTCATCAGCTTCTATTTTAACTTTAATTTCAATTGGTTAGGATTTTTAGTTACAAATAATGCACACCTTGAAATCAATTTTGATTCTTAATAATGCAGCATCATAGTTTTTGCATTTATCAAGAAAGATGATGGGCTTTCATAAAAGAATCGGCGTTTGGTGACATCTACCTTTTTGTTGTTGTTGTTGTTACAAAATGCTTTTGCTAGTTATGATGGCCCATACCTATAATCCAAAAACATAGAAAGTAGAGACAGGTAGATCTTGAGTTCAAGGCCAGTCACTTCAGTTGACATAACAAGTTAAAGACCAGCCTATGCCTAGACCCTATCTCAAACAAACAAAAATATCTCTCTCTCTCTCTCTCTCTCTCTCTCTCTCTCTCTCTCTCTCTCTCTCTCTCTCTCTCTCTCACACACACACACACACACACACACACACACACACACAAAAGGAAACCATGCACAGTGGTGTATACCTGTAACCCAGGTTCAGGACATGAAGGCAGGAAAAGCAGGGCAAGTACAAGAGCTTATTCTACATAATGAGTTCCAGGTTAGCCAGGTCTAGAGAGTGAGACCCTATTGTCTTAGTCAGGGTTTCTATTCCTGCACAAAACATCATGACCAAGAAGCAAGTTTGGGAGGAAAGTGTTTATTCATCTTATACTTCCACATTGCTGTTCATCACCAGAGGAAGTCAGGACTGGAACCCAAGCAGGTCAGGAAGCAGGAGCTGATGCAGACTCCATGGAGGGATGTCACTTACTGGCTTGCTTCCCCTGGCTTGCTCAGCTTGCTTTCTTTTATAGAACCCAGGTCTACCAGCCCAGGGATGGCACCACCCACAATGGGCTGAGCCCTCCCCACTTGATCACTAGTTGAGAAAATGCCTTACAGCTAGCTGGATCTCATGGAGGCATTTCCTCAACTGAGGCTCCTTTCTCTGTGATAATTCCACTTTGTGTGTCAAATTGACATATAAAACCAGCTATTACACCTATACATTTCTTCTTGGGGGAAAGCTCATTAAACTCAGAATGTTCTAAATGGGGGTGATATATTCCATTCTGTAGAAAATCACTATTCTCAAGTTTTTCAGGAAGAAAACAACTCAAAGGCTTCAGGAAGTCCCTGAAACTAACCAGATGCACTAAGCTTCTCACTCCATAAATGTATATAAACAGTAAGGACTACTGAAAGACACTCTGAGACCAGCCAAGCTGCCTGAAAGAGGCTCAAACCAGCAGGGCTAAATAAAAGAGACACAACCAAGTTTCTTATAGATTGTGTTGACAGCTCTAGGTTTCCAACTTTCATGAGTTTCCACCATACTGGGGCAGGCTTTTGGTGAAACCACTATCTTTGAGTCATTTTTGTTCTGTAACTTCTCACCTTGTAAATAACCCAAATAAACTTCACTGATACACGCCACACACACACTGCTTAGAACACTGCAGCTGTTCTGCTGCTTAGAATCCAAAATAGATCCATACAAGCTGTGTTGTGGTACATGTACCAAGGGAGCAAGCTTTTAAAGTTTATAGGTTAGATAGAAGAACCAAAATAATGTTCTCCACCTTTTTAAAATTACATTTGTATGTGGACAAGTGTGTTGGTCCTGTCCCTCCCAGGCATCAGACTCAGTTGTTAGACTTAGTGGCTGTCTTTACCACCTTGCCAGTTCTGAAAATTTTCTCTTTACCTATGTCTGCTTTTCCAAAAACCATTAAGCTTAAATATTTAGGTCGACTACAGCAGCAATTTAAGGCCTATTAACTCAGTGGGATCTGGTCTCATGCTAAACTCATCAAAAAGAACAAAACTGAATGGCACTAAACTTGTTCTCTTCAGTCTCTGATTGCTACCAGTTAAAATACATAATAAAGAAATTATTTAAGTCTGCTTCCTGAAAGACAAATTCCTTGAATTAGACGTTTTGCAACAAGTATAAATAACAGAATACCAAGAAGCTTAGAGTGAAGTTCTGAAAAACACTTCAAGAACAAAGGTTCACTGTGTGCAGTGGCGTAGCAGAACTTTAGGCTGTAGTTCAAACCTGGGTAATGTGACATTAGCTTATTAGCACCTTTTTGCTGTTTTACAAGAAACTATTCAAACTGCTAAAATCCTAAGTTTTAGGAGATACTTAACTGATTATCATCAGATACAGTGAGTTTCTGGGAATACAAGCTTGCAAGATAGAAATAGTGAATTGTGAGACTGTTCATTGAGTTGGTCATTCTCAGTGTTATGGTTTTAGTTGAGACAGGATTTTAGTTTACAGCTCAGGGTAGTCTTGAGCTGTTCTTGCACCTTAGCCTCCTGAACAGTAAGATTCCAGGTTAGCTCCTCTGTCCATTTGTTTTGAGGCAAGATCTCAAGTGATCTCTGTTCCACTTCCTGTCTGACACTCAGCCATGTAGGGAAGGATGATCTCAACTGTTTCCACTTCCCAAGTGCTGGGATTACAGGACTGTACAATGCCCACCAAAGGTTCCCATGGTTCTTCGTGTTGGATTACTACCCCTGGACCATATTATTATAATGTTAGTAAAATACAGCAATATATATTGTTCCCTTGATATGGCTATTTTAGAAGATATTTATTGCATTATGTTCCCTCTAATTCAAATTCTGAAGTCATTACTCCAGTGCTTCAGAATGTAACTCATTTGAAGACTTTAACTAAGAAGTAGGCACAGGAGCCTGCAGACACCATAAGAGGATACCAGGTAACCTTAGATAGAACTCAAATTTCAGGTGGTTGTAAACCACTTAAGATGGATGCTGGGAACCAAACTTAGGACAACAAGTGCTTTTAACCACTGGGTCATGCTTCCAACCCCAGAGACTTTTTTTTCTCTCTTTCTTTTTGGTTGAGACAGGCTGACACAAACTTTCTGTATCTGAAGACCTTGAGCTTCTGCTCTTCAAATCTCTACCCCCAGAGTGCTTAGATTCCAAGTATGTACCATCACATCTTGCCCTAGAATTTAGTGAGTTAAAATGAGCATGGTAGGACTGACCATGATTAGTGATTGAATAGACACAGAGATTTGGGACATCATCAAATCAGTAAAACAACATGTGGCATACAGACTGGCAAGGACAAGCTGAGAAACTAGGGCTGGATCCTTCCCTAGTGGCCCTCAGGAGTAGCAACTTCTGCTAGTAATTTCAGAACTGAGAGCTGGTTAAACTGCTATTTAAGAGACCTTTGTGTAGCAGTTCTAGCACCCACTGGAATGTAGACAAACTACCACACCAGAAAGCCTTCATGCCCATTCCCAACTCTATTGTAATACTTTAGTGGTTCTCAACTCATAGGTAAATGAGTTTTTTTTGCCGAAACATTTTTGCCGAAAGTTGGGGCATGACCTTGTAGTTTTATAACTGAGGAGATACCTAGAGCTCTGGTAACAGGTATTTATATGAAGATAAAATGCCAGTTGGTTATAAAGAGTATAAGGTGCTTATATCTTTACTGTCTTACACCTTCCTGGCCCTCCCCATGACATTACATCCTTCAACTCAAGGAGAGTCTTTTTAAAGAATTCAGTGGGTGTGGTAATGCCTGCCACCCCAGCACCTGAGGGGCTGAGGCATGACTGATGACAGTTTGAAACCAAAAGGGTGAAAGCATGTCTCAATGCACTTACAGCTGTTGGTAACCCCAGTTCCAGATCTGATGCTCTCTCCTCAGGCCTCCATGGGCACTGCACACACCTGGTGTGTTCATAAACAGGTCAACAACCCACATTAAATAGGTTATGCAAAACACCTCCACCACCACACACACATACTCTGTGCCTACTTCATACAAGGTTGTTTTGGGTTTAAAAAAGACAGACAGTAGTTCTTATACTCAGTTTCTTTAGTACTATTCATAAACTTGGAGCACAGGCAAGAAACTGATTAGTAATCACCAAAAGTGGTAACTATGACTGTCATGCAATTGAAAACATGACCATAAAGTATAATTATATACTGAAAAGCCAACTGATGCCAGAAAACTTGTCAAAAGAATGTCAGCTTGCCCATTTTTAACATTAAAAAAGAATTTATTATTTTACATAAACATTATGTAAAGATAACAGTTAGGTAGTCTCGTGGACTGGAAGGTGACTGATTAATTCCCTTTCATTCCCAAACCTCATCAAGCAGTCACTACATTTATGAGGCAGGTCAGCTGAATGCTTGAAATCTAGATGAATTTTAAGATCTTCAATTTGTCCTGTTGAATATTCACAATACTGGCATAAATAAATCCCTTCAGATAGATGTGAATTTAGATGCTTGCAATATTCCAACATGCTGGAAAAGCCCTTCCCACAGTCGTCACAAACATGAGGGAATATTTTAGTATGCTCGATAGCCACGTGTCTGTTGACATTGGTGTGAAGTCTGCTCCGAAAGCCACATACTTGACACACAAAGAAATTTTTGCATTTGTCAAAGGTGATCTTGCTTAAAAGGCTGCACTGCCCATGGCCACCACTGCCACACTTGTCACTCAGCTCGATCAGTCTACGAGCGTGCTCATTGACTACGTGGCTGTGCAAGTCCTCGGGGTCACCTGTCTCATGTTCACAGAACTGGCACAGGTATTGCTCGTCGCGGCTGTGCTCCTGGAAGTGCAGGTAGAGCTCACTGCTTGAGGAGAACTGCACATCACACTGCTCACACCAGTAAAGGTGGTCACTGAAGTGGGTGTCTGCAATGTGCTGGCTGAGGTTCTCAAAGATCACTGTCTTGTAGTCACAGTACTTACAGATGTAGGGATCTTCTTCATGAAGTTTGGCGTGCTCAATGAGAAGCATATTGGTAGAGAAGCTTTCCTTACACACCCGACACACATTTGAGTCAGTGCGCTTGTGTTTCAGGATCACATGTTGCTTTAGGTCTGAAAAATACTTACTGTTGAATTCACAAAGTTCACATTTGTAGAGGCCACTGCTGTTGGCTCTCAGTAAAGGCCACTTCTGTTGGGCAGTCACATTCAAAGCTTGGCTTTTGTCAAGTATTTTACAGAGTTTAGCTGGTGGTTCTTCATCAGTCTGGTCTTGGAGGCTCTCAGAGGAATTGTTCTCTGCTTCTATATCGTAGTCTTCAGAAATTGCATGAACTTCTACAGCAATCGGGACGTCTTCTGAGGTATGAACCTCTATAGGGCTCTCCTCTTGAGTATGCTGATGCACTGACTCAGGGGAGGCACACTCTTCATCACAGATTTCAACATCAGCAGACTTCTCTGAAACCAAGAAAACCACGGTCATAGTACTGTACTAAAGAAGACCCATTAGAAACACTCACTCCATTGCTGTGGTCTTGTGCTCAGTACATTCCATTAGAGACAGTTGTCCCACTGCTGCCCCACTGTACTAATAGAGCCCCACTACAAACACTGTCGTAGCATTGCACTAAATAAGCCTCACTAAACACAATCCTGTGAGAGGAAGTTACAGTATATGCTGCTTTTAGCTCATCTGAACAAAATATGCTAGATGCTATTAATGAGTTCTCCTAACCTGTGGGAAAGACAGTGTGGTCTAGAATCCTAAGCACAGGGCTGGGAACCAGGTAGCTCTGATTCCTGTTTCTGGCCTTGGCTCCATCTGTAAATTTGGGCAAGTCATTTGCTGTCTCAGGATCAGAATCATCATCTGTAAAAAGAATTTGGAAAAACATTTTATATCAAAGCATTAAGCACCATAAAATACTAATTTTAACAGCAATAGAAACTGGCAACTTAGACTTAGCCTTAAAAGGACATATTACTTATTATAGAACCCTAAAGACATTGAGAATATGCCAGAAGAACCAACCCACTGCCTTTGTTTATATGCTACTTACACTAGAACACACTCTGAACATCCTAAGGAATTTTAAGAGATTGAGTGAGATTGAATCATTATTCCTTTAGTCTCATTCTTCAGGAGGGAGGGGTGGGAGTTGTAGGGTTCACAGACAGGATAAAAGGAGCTGGTGATCTGGTATAGCAGGCTGCTCAGGAATCCTTAGGAAATTAGCACAGAAACTGAAATAATGGTCAAGAAAGAAACTGAACCACAACATGTGTGGGTTCTTCTTTTTTTTTAATTTATTTTATTTATTATATATAAATACACTGTAGCTGTCTTCAGACACACCAGATGAGGACATCAGATCTCATTACAGATGGTTGTGAGCCACCATGTGGTTGCTGGGACTTGAACTCAGGACCTCTGGAAGAGCAGTCAGTGCTTTTAACCACTGAGCCATCTCTCCAGCCCCCAACATGTGTGTTTTAATAGACTTTGTTTTTAAAAGAACAGTTTTAGGGAAAGAACTGTGAAAATAGGAAAATGTGCTCCTAGTACATCATGAGCATTTCCCCACTATTAATTATTTACATGGATATGAGGCACTTGTTGCAATCAGCTGTCATGTGACTACTGGTACTGATACATAGATTACTAATGGAAACTCAGACTTCACCCACTTACTTGGTTTTTACTCAGTGACTTTTTGGAGCCCACATTACATTTAGCCATGTCTCTCTAGGTAACTGGAAGCTGACTGTTCGAAGAACTACTTTATAAACATTTTGTAATGCCCTATTGATGAAATGTACCTATTTTTTCATGATTATTCATGTAATTATGAGTTATTGGAGGGCAGAGCCCTAGGGAACACACTGCTGAGCTGCCCCTCCTGACCTGGCTAATGTAGTATTTTGGTTTCTGTACTGTTCTTTTTCTACCCTACTCCCTGGAAGTCACTGTAAAGCCCACACTAAGAAGTGGAGCATAGGTTCCTTCTCCCTAAGGAACATTGATAAAAATAAATGGGAATTCTTTTGTGAAGATAGTTTTTCTCTTCTATCCCTATTTATTCACAAAATCATTTATAGCAGTACAGATTCATGTTTCTCATATTATTTCATTTCTGGTTATTGGGAGCTTTCCTTTTGTCTTCAGTGCCAGGATGGAAGCCAGGGCCTCCCGTATGGTAGACAAGCAATCTGTCAACTGAGCTCCACCGAGGCCCTCAAGAGCACCTCCAGTTGGCTCTTTTAGTCCAGTCCATACTGTGTGTCATTTTTGCTTTATTTTCCAGCATCACAGATATTCCAAACACAGCTTGTGTATTTCCTCCCTAGCTCTAAGAACCCGCCCTGTCTATAGGGGCCTGAGTTCCTTGATATTATAAGCCAAGATCTAGACATAAAATGTGCTCACTACTGTGGTACTTCTTTTAGGTCTCAACTAAAAAACAAACTAACTAACAAACAGTTCTATGAACTCTCACAGGTACCAGATGCAGGTCTGTGAGCATGTCTGTGTGTGACCATGCCAACATGGGCTCACACTTACGACTGAGTCACAGATGGGGAGCAGCAGTGGGTGCACCTTCTTACCACTTACCAGTGCTCTGGAAAAGAGCAGGCAGCAGAAAATGCAAGACTGACAAACACCCAGCAGCCACTCCCATCCCTCCCCTCCACCAGCACTCCAGTGAGAGAAGTGGGCAAGGTGCTTCCTAACACTTGACTACCCTCAAAGGACAAGAGTTTGCTTAAAAATGAAAATTACTAATTTGGTTTTTAATTTTTTTTTTTTTTTACATTATAACAATTAAAATGTTTGCCTGTCTTGAAACCATAAACTTACATTCAAACTACCTTTTCAGACAGTTCCCAAGGAAAAATACACAAAGGCAACTTTTGTTTCTTTTTTTATTTCTTCAGTAGTACTACAGAGGAGTCAGGTCTTGCACAGAAGGCAGAAACTTACCCATGTGGAGGCATCCCTACATCCTGTAAAAGCAAGTTACACAGAGTATTCTGGAAAATAAGAGACATACCTTTGTTGTCAAAATATTTTAAGTCTGGCTGTCTCATAGAACAGACACTGTAACAATGATCAGAAAAAATTCCACTGACTCCATCTGCAATTCTGCTTATTCCAGAAGAATCTGAATGTAAAATAAAATGAAGACAATTCCCAGCACAGTATACCAATATGCATCTAATGATACACAAGCTTGCCAATCTTTTGTCTACTTTTTTCTCCCAATGTTAAAGACTGGACCCAACGGCTTGCACATGCCAGGCAAACCCTCTACCCTGACTTATATCCCTAACCCATATCTTCATGATTTTAATAAGTTTCAGTAGGAAAATATAGCAAATTCTTCAGCTTTATACTTCAGACCAAACACTACATTCAGCTTTAAAAGAGCCACTTATACTATAAGAGAAGCCAAGTGGAGCTGCACACCTACAGTGTCAGCACTGCACAGGCTAAGGCAGATCAAGAGTGAGGCCAGTCTGGGCCAAACAAGACCTTAAATGAATTTAAATAATGTAAGAACAGAAACAATGGCTGGAAAGATGGCTCAGATACTCTGTTGTAGAGGACCTGGGTTCAGTTTACAATACCCACATGGTGGCTCACAACTGTTAACTCCAATCCCAGGGAATCTGACACCTCCACAGGCACAGGCTTGTACACATACATTCACATATGCAAAACACTCATACACATAAAAATACACCTTTAAAAGCTTTTAAAACATAAGGAAACATTTGCCTTATAGTTAGTCTTATAAAGTATACATATGTAATATTGTAGTAATATTTAAAACAGTGAATTAACTACCATGAACTACCAAGAAGGCATGCCACATAGTGCTAAGAAAGCATAATACATGAAAACTAGTTTCAAGAGCAGAGAAGGCTTCTGAATAGCAGCCATTACAAATGCCAGGTAGACAAGACTCACCCTCATGGGCATGGAGCAAACTAATGGGTATGTGTGAAATGGTCCTGGCTGTCCTGAAACCTGCTCTGTAGACCAGGCCAGCCTCCAGAGACCAGCCTGCCTCCTGATTGCCGGGATTAAAGGCATGCACCACCACCACCCAGCCTCTTTTTCACCACCTAGCCTCTCCCCTGACCCCCCTTTTTTGAGACTGAGTCTCGTGTAGCCTAAGCTGGCCTCACTCAATCTTGTCTGCCTCCACTTCTCAAGTGCTGGGATTAGATGTGAACCACAGGGCTTCATGTATGCTAGGCAAGCCCCCTATCCTTCGAGCTACCTCTCCAGCCCAGACCTCCTCTTATATTAAAACAGGACAGACAACTCAGAGATTATACAATCAAAATGAAAACTGAGGTCTGTAACTAGAGTTCCAGGGGATCCAACACCTGCTTTGACCTCCTTAGACACCAGGCATGCACATACACATGTAAATTAACACACACAAAGTTCACAGTTCTAAAAATAGTGTATAAGACATAGCTTTTCCTCAATGCAAAATATTCTCTTTTAAGTTGTTGCTGCACCTTAAGCACAGCTTAGGACTCTGACAGACAAAATCCAATTATACTACCTGAGGAGTAAGCTTGGAATTCTGGTTTTATTGTCTCTAGCCTGCAGAGATGAGTAGAAAGTAAAGTTGTAAAGCATCCCTGTAGCACTCCATCCATATGATAACACATATGCAGAGGATTTAGTCTGTGTTCTCAAACCAGGAAATGACCCAGACATTGTCTTATTAATTGTGCAAAAACTGATGGGAATAATAACC